>NC_056002.1:10050282-10735897 GCF_018446385.1 Zingiber officinale
TACGGTTGCTTGAGTCATTTCACATTTTTATTTTTCAAGTAATAGGCCCCCGAGCTAAGTTTCTGTACGACCTTGTAAGGTCCCACCCATGGTGCCTCGAGTTTGGTGGCATCGCCGACCGGCTTGATTCTCTTCCAGACCATATCACCGACCTGGAAGGATCTCGGGATCACCCTCTTGTTGTAGTTCTGCCTCATTCATTGTCGGTAAGCCATTAGCCGAACGACCGCTTTATCCTACACTTTATCCATTAAGTCGAGTTCCATTAGCCTTCACTTGCTATTTCCTTCGTCGTAGAGTCGCACCTAGTCAAATTTTACTCCAACCTCTATAGGAACCACCGCTTCTCCTCCGTACACTAGCTAGAATGGTGTTATGTCAGTCGACTCCTTTGGAGTCATGTGAAGTGCCCACAAAACACTTGGGAGCTCGTCGACCAAGCTACCTTCTGCGTGGTCGAGCCGAGATCATAAGCCTCTGAGGATCTCTCGGTTTGTGACCTCCGCCTGATCGTTGCTCTAGGGGTAGGCGACTGATGTGAAGGCTTACTGGATGTCATAGACTTCACACCACTCCCGGAGCTTCTGACCCACGAACTGCCTCCCATTATCCGAGATGAGCTGGCGAGAGATGTCGAACCGACAAAGGATATGTTGCTAAATGAATTTGATGACCATCTGCTCGCTTATCTTTGCCAGGGGTTCAACCTTCACCCATTTTGAAAAGTAGTCCACAGCAACGAGCAGGAACCTTCGTTGATTGATCGTCATGGGAAATGGTCCTACGATGTCCATGCCCCATTGGTCGAACGGGCAGGATACCATGGACGACTTCATCTTTTCGGTCGGTCGGTACGAAATATTGTGATACTTTTGGCAGGACAAGCATGTGGCTATCGTCCAAGCAACATCCTCTTGGAGAGTTGGCCAGAAGTATCCGGCTAGAAGAATCTTTCGAGCTAGCGAACGGTCGCCCGAATGGCTTCCACAGGAGCCTTGGTGTACTTCTTGCAAGATGTACGCTGCATCCTCTAGTCCAACACACTTGAGCAAAGGCCTAGAGAAGTCTCTTTTGTACATCTAATATCTGACCAAGGTAAACAGTCCGACCCTCTTCTTTAATAAACGCGTCACTTCCTGGTCAGCCGACGTACTTACCGATCGGAGAAATTTGATTAGTGATGTTCTCCAGTCACTTGGAAAGACAACTCCCTCCATCTGATCGATATGCGCCACCAACGAAACCTGTTCGATCGGCTGGCTGATTATGACCAGTGATAATGAACTAGCTAACTTAGCCAGTTCATTAGCTGCTTGATTGTCCGCTCGGGGAATCTTTTGTACAGTGACTTCTTGAAAATTTATCTTTAATTTTTCGAAGGCTTCTGCATATAACTTGAGTCAGGGGTTGTTTATCTCGAACACCCCAGTCAGCTGCTGGGCGACCAACTGGGAGTCTGAGTGAATGAGGACCTTTGTGGCTCCGAGATGTCGTGTTACTTGCAAGCCGGTTATCAAGGCTTCATACTCATCCTCATTGTTGGTGGCGCCGTAATCCAGCCAAACGGAAAGTTGCATTCGGTCTTCCCTTGGGGAAATGAGCAAGATGCAGATCCCACTGCCTTGTCGGGTAGAAGAGCCATCAACATATATTCTCCAAGTTGTTTCTGATTCGTCGTTCTAGATCTTTGTGACGAAATCAGCCAAGACCTGAGCTTTTATCGTCGATCGGGGCTGCTATTGGATGTCGAACTCACTTAATTTAGTGGTCCACTTGATTAGCCGATTGGATGCTTCTGGGTTGAGGAGAACTCTTTCCAAGGTATTGTTGGTCATCACGATGATTGGATGGGAGAGTTAGTATGAGTGGAGTCTCCAAGCGGCTAGTACCAATGCGTAAGCTAATTTTTCCATACCAGTGTAGTGAGATTCAGTGTCTTTCAATATATGAATTAAAAAATACACGAGTTGTTGCTCTTTCCCATTCTTCTTAACTAATGCCAAGCTAACCACATTTTCGGTGGACGACAGATAAATCCAGAGCAGCTCTCTTGCACCCGGCTTAGCTAATATAGGCAAGGAGTTGAGATAATTTTTGAGTTCTTCGAACGCCCGGTCGTACTCCGTATCCCACTAGAATTTAGTCGTTCGATGCAGCACCTTGAAGAATAATAGGCTCCAGTCGGATGATTTCGATATGAATCTGGACAGAGTGGTAATACGCTCGGTCAACCTTTGGGCTTCCTTCAATTTGCGTGGTGGTGACATATCTTATAGAGCCTTGACCTTGCTTGGATTCACCTCGATCCCCCACTCGGTGACTATATATCCCAGGAATCGACCGCTTTTGGTGCCGAACAAGCACTTGTTTGGGTTCAGCTTTATTCCATAAGCCCTCAAGGTATGACAGGTGTCCTTGATGTCTATGCAAAGATCAATAGCTCTTGGAGATTTCATGAGTATGTCATCGGCATATACCTCTATGTTTTGGTCGATCTGCTTCCGGAACACCTTATTCATGAGTCTCTGGTAGGTGGCACCAGCGTTTTTTAGTCAAAACGACATGACGTTGTAGCAGAATGTTTCGTCAGCTGTGATGAAGTTGACCTTTTCTTGATCTTCTCGGGCGAGCGACACTTTGTGATAACCTTGATATGCGTCGAGCATGCATATCAGCTCGCAGCCGGTTGTAGAGTCCACCATTTGATCTATTCGAGGCAGCGGATAGAAATCCTTCGGGCATGCTTTATTTACGTCACGGAAGTCTATACAGGCCCTCCATTTATTGTCTAGCTTAAGGACCAATACGATATTAGCAATCCAACTCGGAAATTGTACCTCCCGTATGTGACCGACCTCCAGTAATTTCTCTATCTCCGCTCAGATGACCAAGTTTTGTTCCATGCCGAAGTCCCTTCTCTTTTACTTTACTGGCCGAGCATCCGGTCGGACGTGTAGCTCATGCTGAGCCACACTCGGCGAAATATTAGAAAGCTCGTGTGTCATCCAAGAAAATACATCATGATTCTGTCTGAGGCAAGCTACCCATTCCGTCTTTTTCTCGTCCTCCAGATCGACAACAATGAAGGTAGTTGCTTCCGGACGGTCAGGATAGATCTGAACTCCTTCTTTTTCTTCATAGACTAGAGTGGGGGGTTTTCCAATGATGGCTTTCACCTCCAGGCAAGGTGTCTTCCGAGCAGTTCGTGCTTCCATTCTGACCATATCAACGTAGCAACACCGAGCGACTAACTAATCTCCTTTGACTTCTCCTACTTTGTCATCCATCGGGAATTTGATCTTCTGGTAGTAGGTGGACAACACCGCTTAGAACTCATTGAGTGTCGGTTGACCCAAAATAACGTTGTAGGCTGAGGGCGCATCTACCATTATGAAATTTGAGATCCTTGTCCGCTTCAGGGGTTCTTCTCTGAGTGAGATGACCAACTTAATCTGGCCGATTAGGAACACTTTGTTGCCCATAAAGCCGTAGAGTGGTATTGACATGGGCAGCAGTTAACTCCGGTCAATTTGTAATTGATCGAAGGCCTTCCTGTATATGATATTTACCGAGCTACCTGTATCAATAAAAGTTTGATGGACTATATAGTTGGAGATTACTGCTCAGATGATTAATGCATTATCATGAGGGATGTCCACTCCCTCCAAATCCTTATGGTCGAAGCTAATCTCGGGTCCCTCAACTTTTTCCTTGTTGTAGCCAACAGAATGTATCTCGAGCCGCCAAGCATGCAACTTCCTTGCTCGGTTAGAATTTCTGCCAGTCGATCCACCGGCAATCATTCCTATCTCCC
The DNA here is from genome assembly GCF_018446385.1 of Zingiber officinale. Lineage (NCBI taxonomy): Eukaryota > Viridiplantae > Streptophyta > Magnoliopsida > Zingiberales > Zingiberaceae > Zingiber > Zingiber officinale. The sequence goes on from NC_056002.1 coordinate 10,054,097, forward strand.
CTCGAGTGGAGTTACTCCGGTTCTCTTCTTCCCTTGCGAACGGTCTAGTCCGTTCAGAAGAGGCTTGGGCAGGAATTCGATCCCTATGGTGTTGACATGGCTCGGTTGTCCTCTCCTTCCTTCGTTCTGCAGATCGACTTCGATGATGCCGAACTGGAGGCAGCGAACGACGGCAGTATCCGTGTAGAATCGACCTATTAGCTGTCAAGTCGTAGCAGTCTCTGGCATTGTGTGTTGTTAACTGGTGGAAACTGCAAAACATTGGTGCCCACCTCTTGACTCCTGGACAAGCGGCCGCCACCTGTTGTACGACATATGGTTTAGTCTCCTTGTGTGAAGGGGCTCCCGACCGGGGTCCTTTTGGTGGTTGGTGAATGCTCGACTAACGTCGCTCGGATGTCACTACGGGATCGGCGGTTGTCTCTTTCTTCCTTGCAACCTAGGCTTCTTCCACATTAATGTACTCATTGACCTTCTTTTGGAGATGACCAAAGTCCTTTGGAGGCCGCTGAATGAGCAATCGAAAGAACTCTCCCTCGGTGAGCTCTTGGATGAAGGCGTTCACCAATACATCTGAGGAGACTGCTGGAATGTCCATCGCCACCTGATTAAAGAGCTGGATATAGGCCCTCAAGGCCTCTTGGGGCCCTTACTTTAGTGAGAATAGGTTCACTCTAGTCTTCTGGTGGCGGCGACTACTAACAAAGTGATGGAGGAATGCTGCTCGGAAGTTCTTGAAGTTGTATATAGAGTTGTTCTGCAGCCGCTTGAACCACCGTTGCATGATCCAGATAAAGTAGTAAGGAAGACTCGGCATTCTACCCCGTCTGTGTACTGGTGAAGGGTGGCCGCATTATCAAACGTGGCCAAATGGTCGTTGAGATCAGTTATTCCATTATACTCTTCGATCATTAACGGGGTATAATGCTTTGGTAGAGGGTCATTTAGGATCCCCTCCGAAAATTGTTGATTAACCCGCTCAGGCGAGTTGTCTTCCCTCGATGCTTTTCCTTTTCGTGCATTCCGAATGGGCGCCTCATCTGAGGAAGATCCTCGGTCTCTATCTGCTCGACCTCTTTCTATTGGGGGAGCCCATGATAGTGCGCGGTTAAAGGGGATTGGCGCATTACGAGCGTCCCCATAGGAGCCGATCAGTCTCCTATTTGTCTCTCGAGTGGAAAGTTGATATGTTCGATCTTCTCTTTCTCTTTCACTCTGCCGACCTACTGTAAAGGCAGCTGGCTCATGTATTGGCTGATTGGCCAACACCTGTTGTTGTTACTCTAGTATTTTCATCGCTCGAGCTTGTATGAGTGCATCGAGTTCTTCTTGCGTCAATGTCACCGTTGTGAGTCGTCCAACATCTTCCATCTTCTTCTTCGGATACAGGCAACGTTCCCACAGACGACGCCAAATTGATCCTACCCGAATGAAGGAAGCTGGAAAATCGAGAATTGGATGACTGCTGACGGGATGAAGACTTCGATTCTGCAAACAAAACCAAAACCAAGGAAGGGGTCTCTGACGTTGTCTCTCTGATGCTCAAGTCAAAATAAGGAAGAGAGAATGAAGTAATCAAGAAAATAGAAAATCTTGCCTTCCTCATATCTAACGTTCCCTTTTATATCTTTTTCTGTGATCGTTCATCTGTCCTTATTTAATTATATTAATTGCCAAAGGAAGACTTATTTGTTTTAACTTTTATGCATTAATGATAAGTGTAGTGTTCTTCTTTACCTTGGTTTCTTTATATTTAATGAAACATGACATGTTCCCTTTTGTTTTCTCATCTCTTCTTGTATAGCATCATTCTTTGCGCCGGACGAGCGGTCCGAGCGGCTCGTTTCACTACTGACCGGCTCATGATGCCTTGATCGGCCGGGTGATATCCGCTCTACCACTCCTTTATCGACCAGGATAACTATGAGCCCGATGTTAATCATCTTAATTTTGATCGATACTGTATCAATTAATCCGTGACAGATGAACTCTCTTAATCACCGCATCAGTCTTATTCTAAGCCTTTACATTATTGATTTATGTAACAACACTTATCCTTAGAGAATAACCACTTAGACGTTCATATCTCTTTTTTAATATTCTTTTATATATAGACCAAATCCGAAAATCCGATCAGCGTGTCCAGTCCACCTCTATGTGGCAGGCACCCACAACCCAATTATTAAGGGTTCTGCAGCACTATTCCATGTCCCACGGCCTTCCATCTCGAAATCTACCAACAGTTGACTGACTGTCCTACATATGCACTTGCTTTCGAGTCCTAAACTTTAAACCCTAAACCTTATAATTAATCACGAATCCTTTATTAATCAAGCACCGGCACGCTGCGCAGCGGCTAAATCCATAGGGTCAGGCCATGCCCTGTCCCAAAGGGAATGGCAGACCTCATGTGCTTCCTCCAATACGTACGACTAGCGTAATCAATTCCCTGTGACTAACTCGACACGCTTTCACCGGACCACATGGCGATCGATCGAATCCTGAGTTGCTCGGGCTGTCTATAAAATTGCGGACTGCGCGTCTCGTCTAGCCACCACCCCAACTTCGGACAGCCATGGCGATGGCAGCTGGCTCCCTCCTCTTCCCTTTCATTTTCCTCCTCGCGCTCCCTCCCGTCGCCGCCTCCCTGCTCCAAGCCACCTGCAGCCTCACCTCCAACTACGCCTTCTGCATGTCGGCGTTGCAGTCCGACCCTCGCAGCCTCAAGGCCGCCGACGTCAAGTCCCTCTCCGCCATCGCCCTCCGCATCGCCTTCGCCGACGCCCGCAGCGCCTCCGCCTGCGCCGCCGGCCTCACCCGCAACGCCACCGAGGCGCGGGCCGCGCTCGCCCTCTCGGCCTGCGCCGACAGGTACCGGAACGCCGGCGAGGCGCTGCGGTGGGCCCTGCGGGCGCTGAAGGAGGAGAACTACGACTACGCCGACGTGCACGTGAGCGCCGCGCAGGAGTACGCCGCAGCCTGCGGCCGCATGTTCCGCCGGAGCCCTGGCGCAGACGGCGGCGAGCCGCCGGTGGCCTACCCGGACGCCATGGCCAAGAGGGAGGAGGACCTCCAGCGCTTGTGTCGCACTGCCTTGGAGATCATATCCCAACTCGGTTGACACCTTTAACGTAACTAATTAATCATATTATTAGTTAATTAATTATGCCTAACTAATTGTCACTGCCCATGCATATCACATGACGAGCAGTGTGGGAAACAGCATCAGCTTTTTCAGTTGATCATGTGATCGAACTAGTTTAAGGTTGAGCACTTGGTTGTGGTACTATTGTTTTTATCTTCTAATTAAATTAATCACTATATTAATTACTTTTGGTCTTGTTCTAATATATAATGCCTACAAGATGGTCTTGATTCTGTTCGAGCTTTGATGCCACATTCCCTAGCTAGCTTTGATTCTGAGAATATGATTTTTAGCTTTCAGAAAAGCCAAAGGCTTTCTTTTCTTTTCCATCCTTAAAACTTTGAAGAGGCTTCTTCGGTAAGTATCATGAGGCTTCCATGTGATGTGATTCAATGAACTAAAGCTACCAACACATACTTTTTTTAAAAAAAATGTTTGCACTTATCATGTGGCAAGAGATAGAATTAAGAGCAAAAATATAAATATCCATTAAAATTCTATTTAATTATCGTTAAGATGATGATGATATAACATCCATTGACACTTTGCTAACTCAGTGTTACATGAGGAGATTACCTATATAGAATATGATTAACTTAATACATGTTTCCCCCTTAACTATTACATGTGATCTTGCCCTCCTAATTATGGAAGAACGGCCAACACTCCTCACATGATCCCTCTATGCATGCTGCCACTCAAACCTCATTCCCAATGAGCTGATCTTGAAGTAACAATTTCTTTCTCAAGCCACTATTGAGAAGCGGACAAGCAACGCGAGCTATACAAAACCGTTACTAGAGGCTAAGCTCCTCAAAGGCGCCACCGTATACGTAGGCAATGGGTCGAGCTCTTTAAAGGCGCATCATGTGAGACCAAGGAGCTTCCCAAACCATTATATCGTTGAGTTCGGGTTAGAGTGATGTGTGTTGAGTGGAGGCTAAAAGAGATAAAAGAGAATTACCAGAATTGACCGGATCAAATCATCAAATCAAATCAAATTAGTTTTAGGATTATTCTAATAATTCTGTTATAATTATTAGAATAATTCTCAGAATAATTTTTAGAATTATTCTGTTATTTATTAATTGATTAATTGACCGAGTACTTGTTTAAACTCTATATATTGTATTGTCTTGAGGGCAAGTATCAACAAACAATAAGATTAATTATTACTCTCCTATTTTATCTTCTTTCTATTATTCTTTTAACATGGTATCAGAGCCATGATCCTTCGTTCCTTCTCTTTCTCGTAATTCTCCCTCACAAATCCCCTTCCCTTCCTTTTTCTTTTTCTGTCGCCGTCCAAGACAAAAGAGGAATCTCTTTTTTGAAACCGCAAAACAAGACGACAAAAGGGCTTCTCCTTTTGTGCTACCGTTGCTGTCCACCGAACGCCGACCAAACCTCGACGTCGACAACAAGTGGTTGCTCCAGCCAAGGCTTCTATTTCCTCCAAGAGGAGTTTCTCCAGGCGAAAGGTCCCCTTTCCGGCGATCCAGTCTCTCTACAAGATAAGTTATTTTACTTTAGATGTCAAATACTCAACACTATCAAGGAGGCTAAAAACAAAATTCAGTCCGATGTCAAATTTGTCGCATCATTGGCCATACTGTAAATCTATGCCCTAAAAGATTTGATTACTCTCGGGTAAAATGTCAATTTGTCACATCATTGGTCATCCTGGAAATCTATGCCCTCAAAGATTTGCCTCAAATTTCATTGGTGGTTCTACAGTCTCAAGACAACCGTCTATTTCACAAGCATATCCTAAAGCTCTCTCATCTGTGCCTACTTGCGGTAAAACCCCAGAGTTTTTATCTACTGATTGGTATATTGACACTGGAGCAACTCATCATGTCACATCGGATTATAATATCCTTACAGACGTAATGTCATATTATGGCTCAGATACGGTTCAAGTAGGCGATGGCTCAGGTTTGCAAATTGCTAATCTTGGAAACACATATATTCATTTATCTAATCAAACTTTTCACATGCGCAATATCTTTCATGTTCCATCTATCACTAAAAATTTACTTTCTACCCGTCAATTTTGTCTTGATAACAATGTCATTTTTGAGTTTCATCATAATCATTATCTTATAAAAGATAAAGGAACAAATGCTATTGTGTTTCATGGGAGAATAAAAAATGGCCTCTACTATCTTCAAAGTTCTTCAATCAAAGCTTTTGTTGGTGAACGCACAAATAAACCAGCTTGGCATGCTCGACTTGGTCATCCTTCTCTTCATATTGTCCAGTCAATCATCAATAGGTATAGTTTACCTACTTCCATTACCTCCTCTCCATCTTATTCATGTAGGGTCTGCATGGAATCTAAAAGTCATAAGCTACCTTTCTATTCATCCGATTATGTTTCTAATTTTCCACTTGAATTAATTCATTCTGATGTTTGGGGCCCTGCACCTGTTTTATCTAATCAAGGTTTTCAATATTATGTTACCTTTATTGATCATTTTAGTAAATATACTTGGCTCTATCCTATGAAAAGAAAATCTGATTTACTGGATATATTCTGTAAATTTCAAAATCAAGTTGAACGATGTTTTAATCGTAAAATACTTTCTTTTCATTCTGATTGGGGAGGTGAATATCAAGCTCTCCATCGTCATCTTGTCTCTTGTGGAATTGTTCATCGAGTCTCTTGTCCTCACACTCCAGAACAAAATGGTTATGTTGAGAGAAAACATAGACACATAGTCGAAACTGCCTTAGCTCTTCTTCATCATGCATCAGTTCCACGTAAATTTTGGGATGAAGCTGTTACTACTGTTGTATATCTCATAAATCGACTCCCTATTCCATTGCTCAATCATAAATGTCTTTTTGAAACACTTTATAATCAAACTCCTAATTACACTTTCCTTCGAATTTTTGGTTGCGCATGTTATCCATGGTTACGCCCCTACTCTAAACACAAACTTGACTCTCGTTCACTACAATGTGTTTTCCTTGGTTACAGCAATTTGCACCATGGTTATCGTTGCTTACATATACCAACAGGTCGAATTTATATTTCACGACATGTTACTTTTGATGAGACTCTATTCCCTTTTTCAGTATCTACTTCAATCTCTCCTCCAGATACAGGTGGCACCTTCTTAATACCACCTAATATTGTCAGAAATGATGGCATCCTAGGTCCTGCTCCGCTCTCTAATAACTCCCCTATACCATCAGAATCACCTCAGGATGCTGCTCCAATCTTGGAAGCCTCGCAGGTCGAAGATAATATGCTCTCTAGTTCTGAATCCTCGGATAATGCAAGTCCGTCATCTACATCACCATGTCAGCGTACTTCCTCATCACCATCAACAAGTGATTCAGATGATAATGCTCCTCGTCGCATGCTTCCCATTAATGATATTTATGAACGTTGTCCACCAAATGCGACTCGATATCCTCTTCTACGGGCTCTAGTGATTTCTTCAAAATCTATTGAACCAACTTGTTTTACGCAAGCCAACAAGGATCCAAATTGGCGTAGTGCAATGACTACAGAATTTGATGCACTTCTTCGCAATGGAACATGGAGTCTAGTTCCACGCACTTCCTCAATGAATGTTGTGGGCTCTAAATGGGTATTCTGTCTTAAGTATCGAGTTGATGGCTCTCTTGAACGATACAAAGCTCGACTTATAGCCAAAGGTTTTAGTCAGCAACCAGGTATTGACTTCAATGACACTTTTAGTCCAGTCATCAAGATTACATCTGTCAGACTATTATTATCGATAGCTGTTAGTTCCAATTGGCCTGTAAGCCAATTGGACATCTCAAATGCGTTTCTCCATGGTCATCTTGAGGAAACTGTATTTATGGAGCAACCACCTGGGTTCATTCATCCACAATTTCCATCTCATGTTTGCCAACTTAAGAAATCCTTATATGGTCTTCGACAAGCACCTCGTGCATGGTTTCATCGACTATCTAATTGGTTACAATCTCAAGGATTTTCTGGATCAAAGACTGACTCATCTCTATTTCACAAATATAATGATGGGTCTATGATATTTTTTCTTATTTATGTGGATGACATCCTGATAACCGGTAATGATCACAAGGGCATCATAACTTTATTAAGTATTCTCAATCAAGAATTTCCTACCCGAGATTTGGGCATTGCTCGTTTTTTTCTTGGTATTGAGCTTATTCCACATGAGGATGACTATCTTCTCTCTCAGAGCAAATACATTACTGGACTTCTTCAAAGAGCCAAAATTGATGGAGCACGTCCGGTCTCTACACCAATTGCTATAAACAACTCTCCATCTTCATCCTTTCTTGCTCTGTCTGATCCACAGATTTATCGAAGCATTGTTGGAGCCTTACAATATGTCACTATCACACGCCCTGATATTACTTTTGCAGTAAATCGTGCTTGTCAATTCATGCATGCTCCAACTGAACAGAATTGGGATAATGTAAAAAGAATACTTCGATATCTCAAAGGTACTATTCTACATGGTCTTCTTTTATATCGTCAATCGTCTCGAGATTTACATGCCTATAGTGATGCGGATTGGGCAAGTTCTCTTGAAGATAGACGCTCTACTAGTGGATATACAATATTTCTTGGACGAAATCTTATCTCATGGAATTTGAAGAAGCAACCTACGGTATCTCGTTCAAGTACTGAGGCAGAATATAAAGCTATAGCAAATACAACGTCTGAAATTATTTGGCTTCAATCACTTCTCTCTGAACTTCATCTTGCATCAAATATTGCACCAAAAATTTGGTGCGACAATATTGGAGCAACATATCTCACAGCAAATCCAATCTTTCATGCTCGTACAAAACATGTGGAGATTGATTTTCATTTTGTTCGTGAACGTGTGACAACTCAACAATTATCCGTCTTTTATATCTCTGCTGAGGATCAAATTGCTGATATCTTTACTAAGCCATTATCCAGACAACGTTTCAACAAATTAGCAATCAAACTCAACGTCAAAGATCTCCCGTTAAGTTTGTCGGGGGGTAAAAGAGATAAAAGAGAATTACCAGAATTGACCGGATCAAATCATCAAATCAAATTAGTTTTAGGATTATTCTAATAATTCTGTTATAATTATTAGAATAATTCTAAGAATAATTTTTAGAATTATTCTGTTATTTATTAATTGGTTAATTGACCGAGTACTTGTTTAAACTCTATATATTGTATTGTCTTGAGGGCAAGTATCAACAAACAATAAGATTAATTATTACTCTCCTATTTTATTTTCTTTCTATTATTCTTTTAACAGAGGCCATTGCGGAGTAAATAGCTTCACCTCCATGCGTGTTCTTTTCTATTAGGTAAGTAGAAATGGGTTATAAGGGACAAACATATATTAAGTTTATATGCTCTAATTTAAAAGATTTACTATATATGATGACAAAAGGCGAATACGTCCCAGGACCAATATGAAGGAGGTAAATCATAGGTGGCTACTAGCCTTTACAATAATGACTAACACATAAGGGAGACATTTATCTCAGCTTTATCGAGATTCGAACCTCATACCTCATGATGATAACATCTCATACACTAGTCACTAGACCGTGTCGAGAGGGCAAAAGATTTACTATATATGAGTTAACACAATATTATGTAGATTTCGCATTATCTAATTAATGGCAACAATATACATTATTTAGGATGCTATATTTTAGCATAAAATACAAGTTATGACTTATGATAAATTTAAAAAGGATAATATATAAATCTTTAATGGTTATTTCAAATCAAATGATTTTTTAACTGACTTAAATTTAAACCCTCGATCGATAATTCTCATTTACACATTCAAAATTTAATTTATAGGTGTTGTTCTAGCCAAAATACTATGTATAATTAAATCATCAGTCAATGAACGAAATGGCATGCACACTCTCTGATGATTGTTGATAAAGGAGGCGGAAAAACCTGGATCAACATAGTTAAAGAGAAGGTTAGACTGGCCGTGGGATAGATCCCGTGGCCACTTTGACACCGAAGTTAGAATTTTTTTCTCAAGATAATATGTGGAAACCACCAAGAAGGAGTTCGAGGATAGAACCTGTTGTAGTTGGTGATAAAGAATTAGAATCCCTTCTTCTATCTTTGTGAGTGCTTATATGGTTCTCCGAAGAGTATCTCCACATCAGTATAAATATTATCATCACAAGGGTTGAAGAGAAGACTAGATTCGACAGTCGTTGGTTGTCTTCCCACTCATCTAGCGCCGCATGTCAATAAGAGGGGAATCTAGGGAACCAGGTCTGAAAATCTCATAACCGTCCCACCATTTTTAGGATGCCATGTGTTCTGGAATATTCACAGCTATCGTCTACAAGCTTGCGTGGGGGCACAAACCTATTTCAAGGATAAAGGAGATGACATCAATCGAAGTGACCTTGAAGGAGAAGAAGTCAGGATTTCACCTTAGGAAGGGCGTGTCGATGACCAAAACTAAGATGAGGGTGTTGTTAAGGATGACGAGAAGACTAGGGTAGTGTCTCATGCCAAGATGGGATCTGATATTGAGATGAAGTCTGAGACTGAAATGAGATTTGAGACTGAGATGGGATCTGAGACCAAGATGAGATCTGAGACTGAGGTGAAGTCTGAGACCAAGATGAGATCTGAGACCAAGATGGAATCTAAGACTAAGATGGAATCTAAGACCAAGATGGGATCTAAGATTTGTTCCTTGATCGAACTTAATCTGTAGGGATGAGCATGTTGGACCTCATTTGAGCTAAGTTGACTATCTTCCTAATTAAGTCTAACGTATCTTGACTTTGACTGACAGATCAGCGTAGGTATTGACCCAAAGGACATGTATGAGCGAGGGGTGAATAGCTCACTTTGTTTCTTCGAACTTGATTTGCAATGGAAAACTCGAAGAAAAACTCTTATTCGTCAATACCTTCGATTTTACTTGGTGTCCACCTCCTTGAGGTGACTAATCCAAGGGTCTACTCCTCACACTCACAACTCGACTATGAATCCCTCCTTCTCGAAAACTTTTCAAAGACTGAGAAACCTTGTATCAACTTGAGCAGGAGAACACAACAAGAAAACAAGAGCATAAACATAAAATACAATCGAGAATGACTTTAGGGTTTACAATGAGGAATATTGTGTTGGTTGCTCTTTTCTTGTGATGGATGAAAATGCAACAACACTTTGCTCAAAAACTCCCAAGAGTTGTTTTTTTGAAAACATCACGAAACCTCCTTTTCTAGAGTTTCTTGAGCTAAAAATGCCTCCCAATTGATTAACCTTACCCCTAATTGATTATCATGTCAGATCAACCATTCAAAACTTGCAGAACAGCTCTTTTTCGCCAGACCAATCATTGATAAGTCATACCAATTAATTGGTTAGCCTCTAATCAATTGCCCCAATTAATTCTGAGAATTTTTGTTCTCTTGTGAGAATGTCTTTAATCGATTAGCCTAATCGATTGACATGACTTAATTAATTTGACCAATCGATCTGACAAACTACTATTTCCTTGTGAAACTCCTGTCAATCGATCGCCTCAATCAATTCAGAACACTTAAGTTCACAGAGAAACTATTGCCAATCGATTAGCCTAATCGATTGACAAGACTGAATCTATTAGGGCAATTAATTTGGCAGCATTCTATTTCCTCGCGAAACAACTGCCAATTGATTGCCTCAATCGATTAGCATTTCTTAGGGATGTAAACAAGCCGAACCGAGCCGAACAGTATTAGGCTCGAGCTCGGCTCGTTTAAGTTATATTCAGGCTTGAGCTCATCTCGAGCTTGAATCGAACTTTTATCACAAGACTCGAGCTCGGCTCATTTTAGAATTATCAAGCTCGCGAACAGTTCGAGCTCGGTTTGTTATTAGCTCGATTATCAAAATTAACGAGCCTAACTCGTTAAGCGAGCTCGGACTCGTTTAGAGTGTTGGTGCGGGAAGCATCTGACGATCGAACCCAAGTTTTGATAATGGCAAAGGGTTCAAAGTTAAGTCGTGTTGTTATCTAACATGTTGAATGAGTGTTTCAGGAAAGTCCTAACTGCGGTTAGGCAGGTGAAAACCCTAGGGGGTGGTAACCCTAGGTCCTAGGGGGCGGTAACCCTAGGTCCTAGGGGGCGGTAACCCTAGGTCCTAGGGGGCGGTAACCCTAGGTGGAGAAAAGTCCTAGCTGCGGTTAGGCAAAGGGAAAACCCTAGGGGGCGGTAACCCTAGGTCATAGGGGGTGGTAACCCTATGCGGAAAGTCTTGGCAGGTCGATGGCTTCAGGTAAATGTCCTAGGGGGTGGTAACCCTAGGTGGAAAGTCCTGGTGTCGCGAACCAGGTGAAAGACTGGACTAGACGGGAAGCGGATGTCCAGCAGAAAGTCCGGAAGCATCGAGTGCTGAGCAAAAGTCCAGTCGATCTGCAGGATCGCACTGGCAACAGGTAAAATCTCCTGAGTGGAGTAGGTGAGGACGCGTTCCCCGTAGAGGGAACAGTAGGCGTCGGGTCGACGTAGGGTTTCCGGTTGGAAACCCGAAGTCAAACTCGGACAGTCCGGAGATTGTCTATACTTCATTTATCATATTTATTGTGCTAACTTTGTGTTGCAGGGTAGTGTTTGGGACTAACGTATCTTGCAGGTGCAAAGGAGCAACCTAAAGCCTCGGATGAACAGTGTCCGAGGCGCCTTCATGGAGCTTGGAGGCGCCTCGGGTGCAAGGCTGGAGCTGGCTGCGAGAAGCTGTTCAAGGCGCCTTGATGAACAGTGGAACGCGCCTTGAACAGATGAAGGCGCCCTGGTGAACAGTGGAAGGCGCCTTGAATCTGTGATAAGGTTCAACCAGTTCGCCCCTTATCTCCGCGGCTGACTCGGCTCATTCAAGGCGCCTTGGTGAACAGTAGAAGGCACCTTGAACAGCCTTTATAAGGGGTTTCGACCAGCAGCTCTCTTCAACGAACTCCAAGCAATATTTACGCTACAAGCTGCTCTAGAAACGTCCAGAAGTGCTGTTACATGTCCCCGACAACCCGGAGCTCCAGATTCTGCTACTTTATTGTTGTCGGTATAATTTGTTTTAGTTCTTTCAATTGTAATATCTTATTGTACATTTCACGAGCTTATAGTTGTTGCCCACGAAAAGTGATCAAGGATCGCGGGCCTTCGAGTAGGAGTCGCCTTAGGCTCCGAACGAAGTAAAATCTCTCATGTCTTTCTGTGTGTGTTCGTTCTTTATTCCGCTGCGTGTATTTACTCCTATAGTTTTACGAATCGAACGAAATAGCCGCGAGCGCTATTCCCCCCCCCCTCTAGCGTGTCTCGATCCAACAATTGGTATCAGAGCGGGGTCGCTTTGAACTGGTGCAACCACCATTCAAGCATTTTTCGTGGCTTTATCGTTTGTATAGAAAATTATTTTTCGTGACTTTTATTAAAAGCATTTTTCGCGCCTTTCGTTTTTTTTCCCTCCAAAAATTATTTTCAAAAAATTCATTTTCATCCTTTCACGGTTTATTAGTATTGATAAAATATTGAATTTGGCAAAATTTGAAATAATATTTTTTAATAATATTTTATTATTATTTTATTATTGTTTCTCGAAACTGGTGAACTTCTATTTTTATCCTTCCATACCGCACTGCTAATCCAGGATCAAGTCCTGGTACATTTTTTTTTGCTATTTTTTGTATGCAAGGTTCTTTTAAAATGGCATTCCAAGAAGGATTCTGCACCGTCCGACCGCCGCTCTTTTCTGGTGAGGACTTTGGATACTGGAAGAACCAGATGGAATACCACCTCAAGATGCAAGTCGAGATGTGGATCATCATCCAGACCGGACTCGAACTTCCACGTGACGACACCGGAGAACTTATCTCATGCATCAACTGGGATTCTAGCACAATGAAAAAAGTTGAAGCCGATGCCAAAGCAACCTGCATGCTACAATGTGGCCTAACCAATGAAGAACTGAACCGCATCGGCCCCTTCACAAGTGCAAAAGAGTTGTGGCAAAAGTTGATGAAACTACATGAGGGCACTTCCGACGCTCAAGTAAGTAAGCATAATTTAATAAATGATTTATTTGAATTAGATGAGCAGAATAATACTACTTCGGCCGAGGAAGGTATTACGATGGTTGCAGGTACAAGTAAGACAGAGGAAAAGATATGGTCCGAGTCTTCAGATGAATCCGGGTCCGACGTAGAAGAACCGACGAGCTTCCTCTCTCTACCAGTACTAGCAACCGTGGCGGAAACTGAGTCCGAGTATGAGTCAGAAACCGAGAGCGAATCCGAGACTGAGTCTGATCGAAGCCACGAATCCGCATTCATTTCCGAAGGACCAAAACCCACTGTAAGTTCACTACTCGCAGAATTTCAATTAGATAACTTGCATGAATTATTACCTTACTTAGTAAAAAAGTTGGCTAAATCCAACGTCCAGGTTAAGTCGCTCCAAAAGGAGGTAACAGCCCTTAAGGAAGCGACTGACTTGAGCTCTTTAACTGAGTCAGTTCAAATTGGAAGTTCAACTCAAGTCCAACAACTTGAGGAAGAAAATTCCAATTTGAAAGCTCAAATTAAAGAACTCAAGGACACGTTGGAACGGTTCACCTTGGGCTCCAAGAATCTGGATCTGATTCTTGGAAAACAGCGAGCCGTTTACAACAAAACTGGACTTGGATTTAAAACTAAAATAAAATACAAATCATATTTATCGCTAGTTAATAAAAATAATAGAAAAATTCTCCAAGCATGGGTGCCAAAATCCAACTTGGTTAATCAAGTTGGAACTGGTCACTATTGGGTCCCCAAGGATCAAGTCTATTACCTTGATAGACCATATCGAGGCTATGATCCAGGGGGAGCTAATAGAAAAACAATATTAAGAACATAATTCAAATTAATACTTAAATTAAATTCAAAATTCAATTAAAAATTTAAAATTAAATTCAAATTTTAAAATTCAATTAAAAATTTGAAATAAAAAATTTAAAATTCAATTAAAAATTTGAAATTAAATTCAAAATTCAAAATTCAATTAAAATTTTGAAATTAAATTCAAAATTCAAAATTCAATTAAAAATTAAAAATTCAAAATTCAAAATTCAATTAAAAATTTAAAATTAAATTAAAAATTCAAAATAAAAAATTCAAAATTAAATTCAAAATTCAAAATTCAATTAAAAATTTAAAATTAAATTCAATTCGAAATTCAATTCGAAATTAATTCAAAATTAAAAGTAAATTTCAACTTAAGGTAAATAAAAATAGATAGAGGATCCAGACTCGCTGGCACCCCCAACTGAACTACCCGACAGGGTAACTGAACCTAATCTGCCCGAAATGGGTAAAACAAGAGTAGATTACTCGGCAGGGTAATTAAGGTTAGATCAAAACGGGTTAGGTTTAACTTGACCCACAGTACTGGTGAAGTTTTTGGATGATAGTACGTTAGGGAAGCTTGGGCATCGCATGTCTAGGAAGATATGGCTTCGACCTGGTGCATTTGGCCAAGTGGAACTGACCGAAGCTACCCTTAAATGGATCCTAACTAGTTAGACCAAGGTTTAGTATTAAGCTCAATGGGTAGGACTATTTGGGAAACCTCGAAGGCATGATTACTTTAATGAGTACCTTGTGACTCACCATAGCCCAGAAGTTTATCCAAAGAATGCTTACTTGTTGAACCCAAAGCTAAACCTGAATCTAACACAAAGTTAATCCAGACCCTTAAATTCAACCATAATTCATCTCACAACAATTATAGGGTTCCCTAATTGACAATTTTAGATCGGGTGAGAAGACTAGAAAATTAAATTATTAAAATTGACTTAACTTAAATCAAGTTAATTAACAATTAAATTATTTTAACTTGAATTATTTTCAAATCTAACTTATTTTAAAACTCAGTTTCTAAATCATTCTAAATTGTCTAAAATTATTTTTTTTGATTAATTAACTTTAAAATTATCTTTCAAAAATTATTTAAAAAATCTTTTCAAAATCAATTTCAAAATTATTTTCAAAATCAATTTCAAAATTATTTAAAATTTTTTTTCAAAATCATTTTCAAAATTATTTTCAAAATCAATTTCAAAAGTATTTGAAAAATCTTTTCAAAATCTTAAAACTTCATTTCAAAATTTATTTGAAAAATCATTTCAAAAACTTTAAAACTTAATTTCAAAATTCTTTTAAAAATTATTTGAAAAATCTTTTCAAAATTTTAAAACTTCATTTCAAAATTATTTGAAAAATATTTTAAAAATCTTTTCAAAATTTTAAAACTTCATTACTTTCAAAATATTTTAAAAAACTTTTCAAAATTACTTTCAAAATTATATAAAAATCTTTTCAAAATTACTTTCAAAATATTTTAAAAATCTTTTCAAAATTACTTTCAAAATTATTTAAAAATCTTTTTAAACTTCATTTCAAAATTATTTGCAAAAAAAAAAAAACTTTCAAAATCAGTTTAAAAATCTTTCAAAACTTAATTTCAAAATTATTTGAAAAATCCTTCAAAATCATTTTAAGAATCTTTAAACTTTAGGGCTCTGATACCTGATCAACCCAATTAGATAATTTGATTGTTATTTAAACTTAACTCATGCTTGGACTTAAGGACCAACTGAATAAATAACCTAAAATTTTAGCTACTCTCTCTCTTCAACCTAAAAATTAACAAGTTCTTTTTTAAAAATAAGTATTATTTTATTCAAAATTAAGCTAAGTCCCTTTTTCACTTAAGCTATATTTTCAAAATTTAATGTTTGCAAAAGGCTCAGCTAAGTGACTCATATAGCAACTTTCAAACTTAGCCATCTTTATGAATTTTTGCTGAGTTACCTATTAGATTCATTCTATACTTAGCTAAAAGTATTAAAAGTATATTCTTTTACTTGCAAAATTTAACTTATGGCTTTCAAAAAAAAAAATTTCCAAGTAAAAAGAGCCTTCAAAATAATTTGCCTCCAAAATTCTTTAAAATCTAGCTAAGTTTTTCTAAACTTAGTTACATATTTTCTCTTTTCCTCTAAAACCAACTAAGTTTACAAAGAGGTTAAAGCCATCCTTCAAGTCATCCATAAATTAGCCTTCTTAACTTAGGAGAAAAATAACTAACAAATTTTTCAGTTACTAGCTAAGTGTTTCACAAGCATTTTTCCAAAGACTAAAACTATTTTTTTTCTAAAAACTTAAAACATGCTCTCCAACTGGCTTATTTTTTGATATATGGCAAAGGGGGAGAGTAGGAAATTCAAAATCATTAATTCAAAAACATTCAAAAGTAAAAAGTGTTTTATTAAGGGGGAGAGTAGGTAATTCGAAAGTAAAACTTTATTTAAATTCAAAAGGAAACCCTGTATTAAGGGGGAGCTTCACAAAAGTTTAAGTGTTAGCTTAAGTTAGGCGTTCATTTGAATTTATGTACTTAAGCTTGCTCACTTAAAACTTTTTAACATACTTATGCATTTGTTTTTACTTAACTTTGAATTTGGGTTACCATAATCAAAAAGAGGGAGATTGTTGGTGCGGGAAGCATCCGACGATCGAACCCAAGTTTTGATAATGGCAAAGGGTTCAAAGTTAAGTCGTGTTGTTATCTAACATGTTGAATGAGTGTTTCAGGAAAGTCCTAACTGCGGTTAGGCAGGTGAAAACCCTAGGTCCTAGGGGGCGGTAACCCTAGGTCCTAGGGGACGGTAACCCTAGGTGGAGAAAAGTCCTAGCTGCGGTTAGGCAAAGGGAAAACCCTAGGGGGCGGTAACCCTAGGTCAAAGGGGGTGGTAACCCTATGCGG
Source organism: Zingiber officinale (assembly GCF_018446385.1). Lineage (NCBI taxonomy): Eukaryota > Viridiplantae > Streptophyta > Magnoliopsida > Zingiberales > Zingiberaceae > Zingiber > Zingiber officinale. The sequence continues at coordinate 10,071,039 of NC_056002.1, forward strand.
AAAGTCTTGACAGGTCGATGGCTTCAGGCAAAAGTCCTAGGGGGTGGTAACCCTAGGTGGAAAGTCCTGGTGTCGCGAACCAGGTGAAAGACTGGACTAGACGGGAAGCGGATGTCCAGCAGAAAGTCCGGAAGCATCGAGTGTTGAGCAAAAGTCCAGTCGATCTGCAGGATCGCACTGGCAACAGGTAAAATCTCCTGAGTGGAGTAGGTGAGGACGCGTTCCCCGTAGAGGGAACAGTAGGCGTCGGGTCGACCTAGGGTTTCCGGTTGGAAATCCGAAGTCAGACTCGGACAGTCCGGAGACTGTCTATACTTCATTTATCATATTTATTGTGCTAACTTTGTGTTGCAGGGTAGTGTTTGGGACTAACGTATCTTGCAGGTGCAAAGGAGCAACCTAAAGCCTCGGATGAACAGTGTCCGAGGCGCCTTCATGGAGCTTGGAGGCGTCTCGGGTGCAAGGTTGGAGCTGGCTGCGAGAAGCTGTTCAAGGCGCCTTGATGAACAGTGGAACGCGCCTTGAACAGATGAAGGCGCCCTGGTGAACAGTGGAAGGCGCCTTGAATCTGTGATAAGGTTCGACCAGTTCACCCCTTATCTCCGCGGCTGACTCGGCTCATTCAAGGCGCCTTGGTGAACAGTAGAAGGCGCCTTGAACAACCTTTATAAGGGGTTTCGACTAGCAGCTCTCTTCAACGAACTCCAAGCAATACTTACGCTACAAGCTGCTCTAGAAACGCCCAGAAGTGCTGTTACATGTCCCCGACAACCCGGAGCTCCAGATTCTGCTACTTTATTGTTGTCGGTATAATTTGTTTTAGTTCTTTCAATTGTAATATCTTATTGTACATTTTACGAGCTTATAGTTGTTGCCCACAGAAAGCGATCAAGGATCGCGGGCCTTCGAGTAGGAGTCGCCTTAGGCTCCGAACGAAGTAAAATCTCTCGTGTCTTTCTGTGTGTGTTCGTTCTTTATTCCGCTGCGTGTATTTACTCCGATAGTTTTACGAATCGAACGAAATAGCCGCGAGCGCTATTCACCCCCCCCCCCTCTAGCGCGTCTCGATCCAACATAGAGCTCATTTTTGGCTCATTTTAGAGCTCATTTTTTGGCTCATTTTAAAGCTCATTTTAAGGCTTGTTTTAGATCTAGCTCATTTTTTTGCTCGGTTTAAGGCTCGTTTTAAGGCTCTTTTTTTGGCTCGCAAGCCTATAAACGAACATGTTCGCGAGCTCACGAGTCGAATATCCTTAAGCTCGAGCTCAGCTCGATAAAATTATCGAGCTCGAAATCGAGCTTGAGCTCGGCTCAATAAGATAAATGAACGAACTCAAACGAGCTTTTTACCGAATCGAGCTCCGAATAGCTCGCGAACTGTTTGGTTCATTTACATCCCTAGCATTTCTCAATCAATCTGAGCAAGCAAATCTAAAATTTTGGGTGGATTCCACTACTTAGCAATCAATTACTAACTCTAATTTTAAGCTTTCTAAGCTAAATCCATCTTACCTGATATTCAGTTGACCTCAACTTACTAGACATTTGTTGTCCAACATCCAGTCATGTGTGACCTGTTGGGACTTTCTGTTGTCTAGATTCGATTAACCTTGACTTGCCAAAGCTTCTTTAACAAGTGTCCAGCCCTCCTTAACCCATTTGGACTTTTTTGCTAACTTTCCATTGGACTTTCGATCACCAAGTATTCGATCAACTTTTGACTCATTTAGACCCTCATATGTGTTAAAGCCCCAACTTAGCACAATTTTTAGTTCTATTATATTTGTGTTAATTTAATTAATCTCAATATCTTAAACATTTTATTGACACATTTAACTATTTAAGAGCAAAAGTCAATTTCTCATTTTCAAGATATCACAATACCTTAAAAATACCCTAAAGTGTTAACTTTATCATAATTGGGTTAACTATTCTTTCAATTAGCGTTAACACATTCTAAACTCATTTAGTGTGTAGAGAATATACTCTTAGAAATTCAAAATTTATTAGTACTCCTTGGGTGTTTTAGGTATTCACTAGGGATAATTTCTCTAGAAATCTTCCTAATGACTTTCCTAGGTTCCAACGAACAACTTTTCCTCAGAATATGATCTCATAGCTTCGAGAAACCTATAGTATACAAACCATGAGATTAGGATCTCAATGGCAAAACATTAACCTCAGGCCCCCCCCCGTTGGGATTCATTGCCTTTTTTTATAAAAGGCAGTTATCTAGCAGTCTTAGGTTTCCAATCTCTTCTTTTCCATTCAAGAACCGACTCATTATTTCTAGCTATCTTTAACCCAATTAGTCCCCAGCTCTTACCGTCTAATTTATAGTACCACCATCATCTTTAAAGTGTATTATATTCTCCTTGACCCTATCATCTTCTTGTTGGAGAAAATAATCTGTTGTCAGAGATTTTGGGGACTTAGCTGAATTTAAAATTACACAGAATTTAAATTTAACTTACAATAGAGATGACCTGAGTGGATAATCTCAGGCTGCCAGTAGGGGCTGGTTTCTACCAGGTGAAGAAGGCAATTTGCACAATGTTGACAGAGCGCCTGATCGACCGAGCAGCACGAACGGGAGGAAGAAAGAGGTCGACCGGGCAAAGTTGTCGTTCTATCAGAGAGACCGATCGAGCAGTATGGTTGGGCGAGAAGTAAGGCCGACCGGGCAGGCGACATGCCTGGTGAACGACAGGTCAGGCAAGCAGACAAGTCGGGCGAGCAGACGAGTCGGGCGAACAGACAGGTCAACCGGGCGAGTAGACAGGTCAGGCGAGCAGACGGGTCGGGCGAGCAGACGAGTCGGGCGAACATACAGGTCGACCGGGCGAGCAGACTGGTCGGGTGAACAGATGGGTCGGGCGAACAGACAGGCCGACCGGGCGAGCAGACTGGTCGGGCGAACAGACGAGTTGGGTGAACATACAGGCCGATCGGGCAAGCAGACTTGTTGGGCGAACAGACGGGTCATGCAAACAGACAGGCCGGCCAGGCGAATGTAGAGACCGACTAAAAAAAACTGACCGAGGCCTGCGACTAATGCAGTTTCCTTGAAACAGATTTGCCCCACCTCCGGCAGTGCTTCGAGATTTACTCGGGTCATCTGTTTCCCAGGATACAATGGTTGACTGTGATTCCACCAAGCATTAGTGATCACGGCGAACTGAGTGGCACCCGAATGCTATCATGGGCACTCTACCGAGCAGGAGTTGCACGGCAGAGGATGAGGGAACGAAGGTGGAGAGAAACTTGTGTTGCTGTGTGTCTTCTGCCTGTGATCGCAGCCTCCTTATATAGGAGCTCAGATCAACGGTAGCGTTAATGGTTGATTAATGACCATTACTTTGTCGAGCAGTGAAACGCCCATCGTTTCACTCATTATCGCTCGACCGTTTGGATTCTGCATTAATCTCGACTTTAATGCATCAGTTACACAATAGCAAAAAGGTTTACGTGGTAAAATGTTGGTTATTCCCCTTGGGCAAATTTTGCCCTGATCGTGTTGGTGCAATATCCCTCGGGTCAAGGCTGACCTGGTTGACCAAGCTTGAGTCTTGGTTTGGGTTTCGATGTTTGACAATGTAGTTGTGCATTTGGGGAGATTGTTTGGTGCAATTCCCCTCTGATCAGGGTTTAATCAGGTTGGATGAAAATTGTCAAGTAGGTCAAGGTTGACCGGATACTTGACTGGGAAGTCCTAACTAGGATGTTAGGCAGTAAAGAAATCCTGGTGAGTGAAGCCAGGTGAAAGACCTAGTGAGTGAAGTCAGGCAGAAGGAAAGACCTAGTGAGTGAAGCTAGGTGAAAGTCCTGGTGAGTGAAGCCAGGCAGATGAGAAAACCCTGGTGAGTGAAGCCAGGTGAAAGTCCTAGTAAGTGAAGCTAGGTGAAGTCCTGGTGAGTGAAGCCAGGCAGAGGAAAGTCCTAGTGAGTGAAGCTAGGCAGTTGGAAGTCCTGGTGAGTGAAGCCAGGCACGGGGAAAATCCAGATGGATCAAGGCTGATCGGACATCTGGTGTTGGGAAGTCCAAGTAGGTCAAAGGATTGACTGGATGCTTGGCACTGGAAAATCCAGATGGGTCAAGGTTGACCAGACATCTGGTGAAAGTCCAAGTAGGTCAAAGGGATTGACCGGATACTTGGCAAGAGGAGAAAAGTCCAAGTGGGTCAAAGGGATTGACCAGACACTTGGTGAGAGAGTCCTAGCTGGTCAAGGGTGAGCGGATGCTAGGTTTTATGTACCAACAAGTCATGGTTGACTGGATGTTGGTTTAGGAGGGTTTGGACTTGCTTTTGGGCAAAAACCAAGATCTGGATTGATCAGCGGATTGATCCAGCAGATCTGGATCGATCAGCCGATCGATTGGATCATGCCCAATCTATCGGCTGATCGATCGGGTGAGTCCCCACGAATAGAACCCCTTTGGATCGATCCGTGGATCGATCCAGAGGTCCCAATCGATCAGTGGATCGATTGGGAGCTGCTATTTGTGCACGATAAGCCCTGGATCGATCAGCCGATCGATCCAGGCTATTCCAGAGAGCACAGAGGCACTCTGGATCGATCGGTGGATCGATCCAAAGCCTCCCCGATCGATTGGGAGTAATCCAATCGATCGGGATCCGACCGTTGGCGTCGTATTTAGCTGCAGGCGAGCGTTTCCTTCAGCAAAACTCACGGCATTCATCTCCGATCCTCTCCAGCAACTCCACAGCTCTCTCCAAGCTCCAGATCGCCAGTTCTTGAAGATTCTTGGAGGCTCTTCCAAGTCAAGAGGCGGATCAAAAGCATGAAGAAGAAGTTAGGGTTAGGGTTGTTATTGTACATCTTGTAAGCTTTTGCTTATCTTGTATTTCCCTTTCTTCTTCTTGTATTGAGAGTGTTGTAGGGATTCTCCGCCTTTGGTAGTTACCATAAAGGAGTGTTTTTCATAGTGGAGGGTGCGTGAGTGTGTAGATCCTTGGATTAGTCACCTCTTGTGAGGTGGATACCAAGTAAATCCTTAGTGTTAGCGTTGCGTGTTGTTTTCTTGTATATTTTCGCTGCCTCTTTGAAGAAACAAACAACGCCAAGCACCCAAGCACGCGACAAGCTATTCACCCCCCCCCCCCCCTTTAGCTACTTTTCGGTCCCAACAAGTGGTATCAGAGCGAGGCCGCTCTTCACCGGAATCATCGCCGGAAGGGGCAAACAAAACAAGCAAAGCTAGAGGGTGAAGAAGTTGAAGAAATTCTACAAGTTGAAGACTTCATCAAAAGGCTCAACTTCAAGATGCAATTCCAAGATGGACTTGGATTTGACACAAGGGTGGCTCCACCGTACACATCCACAAGCTTCAATTCTTGGAGATCAAGAATCGAAAATTTCTTGATGATGGAGATAGAGCAATGGTTTGCTCTCATGGAAGGATTTGAAGCTCCAACAAACTCCAAGGGCAAGCCTCTCAAGAAAAGCAAATGGAGTCAAGAGCAAGTTCAAAGGAGCAAGGCAAACGATAAAGTGACCAAGCTTTTTGTCAACTTATTGCCAAGCAATATTTTGGCTCACGTTGGAGAATTCAAGGATGCCAAGGAGCTTTGGAGCAAGTTGACATCAATTCATGAGATCCCCTCCACTGTACCGAATCAAGAGGAATCCAAAGAGGGCGACTCATTGGAGCAAGATCAAGTGGAGGACTCTGAAGTTGAGAGATGCTCAACTTCCGAAGAAGAAGTTCAAGAAGAAGCTTCATCTTCGAGGGAATGCAATGAAGGGAACAAGAAGGGAGCATACTCCTTGTTCCATGTACAAGATGATGAAGCCTCCACCTCTAGGATTGAGGGGGAGCAATCTTTGGTGACACCGGATCAAGAAGAAGGAGAAGCTTCTACATCCGGGTCAAAAGAAGAAGAGGATGATGAAGCTTCCACCTCCACAAGTCAAGCAAAATCAAATGGAGGAGTATCATCTTCGGATCAAGAGGAAGCTTCTACCTCCGTATCAAAAGGAGAAGATGCTACCCCTACAAGCAAAGGTATAACAATTTCAATTAATAATAAAAACCATATTATATGCTTTGAATGTAGGGAAAAAGGGCATTACAAAAGTAAATGCCCTAAATTGGCCAAGAAGAAGGGTCAAGTGGCACAAAAGAGCAAGGAGAAACCCAAAGAGACCATCCCCGGAACAAAGAAGAGCAAGGAGCACATTGTGTGCTTCTTGTGCAATCAAAAGGGGCATTACCGAAGTCAATGCCCTAAGGGGAAGAAGGTGGTCAAGTCTCAAGGAGGAAGCTCAATTCAAGGGGGAGCCTCCAAGGTAAAAAAGAAGGTAATTTTTATTGAGCCTACTCCCTTGAATAATGGTAAAAAGCATACTAGCACTAATTTATATCATTTTAATGCTATTTACCATGAAAATAGGAGGCATGATAAAATTAAAGAAAATCATGTAGCTTATCATGCTAAAACCACTACATCTAGGGCTAGGAATGTAGATAAAAGTCTAGGCAAGAACTCTAAGGATTTTAGCTACAAGCCTAAAAACAAAAATGCTCATGGATTTAATGGAAAACCAAAAACTAAGGACCTAGTGATGGAAAATCAAGTCTTGAGGTCAAGACTTGACAAACTAGAAAAGACCCTAAAAAGGATGGAAAATATCCTTAAAGGGCAAAATGAGCAAAATCTAGGTTTAGGACAACAAGGGCCATAGAGGTTTGGGATACAAACCTAAAATCAAAAGGGATGTACCTACTTACCATAGGGTTCCATATAGCTATGGAACCAACCCTAAGTCTAGAAGTCAAGTCAAGGATACAAGGGAAATCATCCCTAGAAGTATCTTTGCAACAACAAATGTGACTAAGACTTCTAAGAAGTCTAAGAAAGTCACTAACAAGGTCACAAGGGAGGCTATCCCTAGAGTTGACCTAGAAAAAGTGACCAAGGCTTCTAAGAAGCCAAACGAGGTCACTAGGAAGGTATCTAGGGAAGTTATCCATAGTGAATACCTAGAGCATCCAAGGAGCACCAATAGGTTTTGGGTTCCTAGGAGCATTTTCTCTACCCCATAAATGGGTTAGAAAGTGTCAACTCTAAGAAGAAGGGTAGTTAACCCAACTTTGAAGAAATTGACACTCAAGGAGCATTTTCAAGGTTATTATTAACCTTTGAAAATGAAATGGATTTATGATTTACTCTTTGAAAGAGAAAATGTGACAAAATTTAAGAAATATTGATTTTATTTTAAAATGGCACATATTGGGAAAACATAAGGAAATACCAAGTTGGGATTTTGGTATTTTCTTAGTGCTACTCTTGTGGATAAATGAAATATGCCAACATTTGAGGAATAAGTTTAATTTAAATTGGCATAAGTAAATCAAGAGAACTAAAATGCTAATTTAGGTTTTGGCATTTACTTGGCACGTTTAGAGGGCAATCTAGAGTTAATTTTTAATTTAGCTGGTTTAAGGATACTTAGATAGGTAATCTAGGTATTTTATTTATGCTAACTTGCTAAGATTTGCTTGCCCATTATATGCCATGACATCATATTTAGTTTTGTATTCTGCATTCATGCCTTATTTTGAAAAACACAAAAATATCATGTCATGACATACATACATCATGTAGTTATAGGAATCTTTCTTTTGAAAATTATTTCATTTTGATGTATGCCATAACATTATCATGTATTATTTTTAATTCCTCAAAATTAAGGACAAATGACATTTATCAACAAGTACCAACAAGTGCTACCAACAAGTGGTACCAACAAGTGGTATAAGTGTATCAACAAGTGGCATCCTAGGTGGATGTCCAATATCTACAAAATGCCTAGATAAATATACATGATCCCTAGATTAGGGCAAAACCAAACTTTACATCTCACAAAGACCTATAAGATGACTTGTATGTGTTTTGTGCACTTTATATACAAGTGAGATGTTAGGATGATGAACAAAACTCAAGAGGTTGATTTAGTGCATTCTTTTGAGTTTTGAGTTCATCAAAACACATAGTTATGTGTTTTCCCATCATTAGGAAAGCTAATGTACAAGTCATGTGCATTAAGCCCAAGGAACATGATGGGATATTGGTTTTGAAAAGGTTTTTAAAATGATTTTGGAAAACCTTGGTGAAAGCTATCTTTTGATAGTAATCACCATTGAATAGTTAAACACAAACTTGAAAAAACATTAAAGTTTATGCAAGTTTTCAAGTTTCTGTCAATCTTTGAAAATATGATGTATTTTCATAGAAAACTATTTTTCCTTGATAGCATATACCCTAAATAATGTCTACACAAATTTTCACGATTTTTGGGATTTTGTAGAATTTTCTAGGGGTTTCTGAAGTTGACTGAAATGGAATTTCAGCAACTATCAAAACTCCAATCGATCAGTGGATCGATTGGAGTGCCTCAATCGATCAGCCGATCGATTGAGAAGGCATTTCTTGCGAGCAGAAGCTCGCTGGATCGATCAGTGGATCGATCCAAGAAGACTGAATCGATCAGTGGATCGATTCAGCAGGGTTCAATCGATTGGAACCCAACTCCAATCGATCGAAGATGCTGATTTTGGATGGGAAAGCTTATTTTCAGCATTTTGAACCTATTTTAGTCTAGGTAACAATTCCTAACCCCTCAAAATACATTTGTATACATAAAAAGGGTGTTTTCATGTTGAAAACAAGGATGGATTGGTTAAGGGAGACTAAGTTGAAGTTTAGGTTGAGGTTTGCTTCAAATTTTTGAACATTTGAACATCAAAACTTCATAATTTGGGTTTCCTAAAGGTTTAGGGATTCCAAGTCATTGTTGGTGCAATGACAGAAGTTACTACCATGTCTTTAGGGGGAGGGACTCTTTAAAGACATGAAAAATTATTTTTCATGAACCTTGGAAGGTGGTTAACCTTCTTTTCAGAACATGCTCAAGGTTGAGCGTTTGAACTTTAATGGGGAGTGGATATCCTCATTGTTCAAGTGGTTTAAGTTAAAAATGCTCAAGGATGGGCATTTGACTACATTAATGGGAGAATGTAGGGTTAAGGGTAATGAAGGGTATGGGACTTTCATTATTGTGTTGTTCACAACGAGTGAAGTTGTGAACAACGATGAGCAACTCTTCAGGGGGAGAGTCTCAAAGGGGAGAGTTTTCAACAAATGAGTTTGTTGATGTGTGCCCAAAGATAGGGCATTTGTGATGTGTGTCAATAGGGGGAGAATGAAGGGTTTAAGTTAGGACTTCATTACCTAGAGGGAGTTTGCCCTCTTAGGAGGAGAATGAAGGGTTTAACTTATGCTTTCATTACCTAGTGGCATAAAGGAGGTTGAGGCTATGGGATTAGCCTAACTTAAATGTGGTATTGTCAAACATCAAAAAGGGGGAGATTGTTGGTGCAATATCCCTCAGGTCAAGGCTGACCTGGTTGACCAAGCTTGAGTCTTGGTTTGAGTTTCGATGTTTGACAATGTAGTTGTGCATTTGGGAAGATTGTTTGGTGCAATTCCCCTCTGATCAGGGTCTGATCAGGTTGGATGAAAAAGAGTCAAGTAGGTCAAGGTTGACCGGATACTTGACTGGGAAGTCCTAACTGGGATGTTAAGCAGTAAGGATGTAACGACCACCCTTCTTACTACTACTACTACTCTCTAAGAGTGACCGTTACTTATCTACTAACCCTACTTAACCGGTATAATTAAAAACCACGAGGAATCCCTACCGAAAAATTTCGGCAGAGTCTCCCCTGTACCGGTGACCAAATCATCAATACAAGCAAACTATACTCAGCCACAGGCGGCTGGAACATATATTTTCACAACCACGCAGTATAATATCACAAATAAAAGAAGGAAACTACAAATGCGGAATAAACTTAATTACAATCTTAACTCACATAATAGCATTTAAAGAAAACTAAAGAACTCTAAACAGAAAAGTCTTAACAATTCCTTAGCAAACTCTTGATCTCTCCATAGTCCAGCCATCACACACCTTCATCACCACCACCTTGTCGCCTTCCTTGCTAAATCTTTTCCTTTCCTTTATCTGCAATAGGAGGAAGTGCAGTCTATAACCATAAAGCTTAGTGAGCGCTATCTACTCACAAAAACTCGATATGCACGTATATAAATAAAAACATGCTAAAACTGAATGCTAACATATAAAATTACTCATGCTCATAAATAGCAAAGGAAATCATGCTAACTGAAATGCTAATCATTGTATAGCTAATTATGCTCATAAACCAATAAAAGAAGCATACTAAACATGTAAAGCTACTAAACATGTAAAACTACTAAACATGTAAAACTAAACATGCTGATTAATCTAGTAGCAAGGAAACAATTGAAACTACTACTGCATGCTTCAAATAACAAGAAACTAATTTTCTAATTCTAGACAGATTTGAAGCTCGTTTCATTTGTTTCAAAAACTTATACTTTAATACTTCAAAATAATAATAAACTTCTTTTGGGCCCGGCATTGTACCAAATTTGCGCGCATCCTTAATAAGAGTCGAGGTAGCTAATCCCGAAACTACTAAGGTTCTTCTAGGCGATCTTGTGCCTAGGGGCGATCTAGGAGCCCACCCATTGGACCTTGTGTCCTGGACCTTGTGTCCGGTACATGCCATTAAAAAGTAAAATACTTTCTCTTTAACTATAACTTCTTTATACTTGCCCTTACTTGGCATTTAAGCAAACACCTTGTGTGCGCTTTTGATATTCAATCTTCTGGAATTGAAATCAAGTCTAGACCTTAGTCTTTCTTGCTTATAGTTCTTAAAGACAGAAACTCATGCTTAGGTAAAAGCAAAGAAACTAATAATTTCATGCTTGTTAGAATGCAAGGTACCCAAAACTAAAATACTAATGTTAAGAACTGTTCTTGCTCCTTAAAACAGCAACAATAGATCTTCCCAAACATACTAGCATTCCAAGCTCATAAAATAAAACCACCCATAAGGAACTAAGGGACTTAAGAACATTGTATGCTTGATTTACAAAGAAATTCATGTTCAACATAAAAACCTAAATCCGGCCAAATAGATTAGAAGGTTGTTCTTGCCCGTGCATAGCAAATGAATTCTAAAACTAAATTTCTGAATAAATCTGCAAATAAGCTAAGGTTGAAAGCTACTCAAAAGTGCTAACAATGAAGGTCGTTCATGCTTGTTCAAGTAAGGAAAATGCACCACATATATATATCTATGTTCTGTTCATGCTCAATATGGTAGCAAGGAAAGAAAAACTAATCTGCATGCTACTATAGATAAATCCGTTCATGCCCATTAAACAAGGAAATACAAATCAAAAATGCTAGTTATAAGAGGCTATTCTTAATTAGTAAATCAGTGATGAATTAGATACTGGGATGCTTAAAGGGCCGGCTGTTCATGCCTGTTAAACTACAAAAACTCATAACAGAATTTTCTAACTACAAGACTGTGCATACTTGTTAAACCACAAAAGAATTCTACTACCTTTGCTGATCCTTCCCAGCATCAAATTAATACCGCAACACAGTAACATAAGTAACCAATTCCCAGCAGAATTTAAAGGCAGCTAATCCAGCAAAACCAAAAATAAACCAATCCTAGCAATAAGGAAGAACAAAACGAAAACAAAAATCCAATCTGTATTTGTTTAAGAAAACCAAAAGAACCTAATAAAGAAGGCAAAACTAAACTATATGCTTAAACTAAAAATTCTTTCCTATTCTTTGAGATTCACGACAAAAAGCACAACACCATAATCCCACAGCATGTTTCAAAACCGAGAAGAACGAGGTCCGAAAACAACTCCTATTACAGGTGAGAAGCAACTCACCTTGCTATTCTTGGACTTACAACCGACGGAGAGGAAAACCCTAGGGTTTCGGGTAGAGCTTGAAAGTCTCGGCTCCTCTTCGTGCTCAAAGTTTCTCCTTGACGAGAAGTGAAGAAAACCCCTCGGAAAAACAACCTCGCTGGCCGCCGGAGACGTGTTCACCCGCTGCCACGATTCCGCCCGAGAAGAAGAACAGCGCCGTCGCGAGCACACGAGAGGGAGAAAGGATTTTAGGGCTCGGGAAAACACTTAACCCTTTTCTTATAACTAAAATTTTTATTAATTACTATACCTTAAATATAATCCATTCTTTCCTTAATTAACAAAACTCGATGGCACAGCTGGTCAACCGAGTTTTAACCAAGTCAAAGGTCTCGGCTTCAATCCCTCAGCCGCGCGCTTTTTCCCAATTTATTCCCTATCATTAACTATGCTATAAATTTAGTTCTCACCATATAAGGTTAACAAAACCGTGTAGCTCAGCTGGTTGGGCCGGTTTTGCTTGGGTCAGTCCGACCCGAGGTCGTGGGTTCGAATCTCACCTTCAACATTTTTTTTTTAAACTTCTTTCTTTTTGTAACCCTACTAAACGACTTCCAAAAATTACGTAAAAATACACTAAAAATTCCTAAAAATCTTTAGAATATTTTAAAAGTATTTCCAAATATTTTTATAGACTTTTAGAACTTGAAATAGGAAAAATTGGGTCGTTACAAAGGAAATCCTGGTGAGTGAAGCTAGGTGAAAGACCTGGTGAGTGAAGCTAGGCAGAAGGAAAGACCTAGTGAGTGAAGCTAGGTGAAAGTCCTGGTGAGTGAAGCCAGGCAGAGGAAAGTCCTAGTGAGTGAAGCTAGGCAGTTGGAAGTCCTGGTGAGTGAAGCCAGGCAGATGAGAAAATCATGGTGAGTGAAGCCAGGTGAAAGTCCTAGTAAGTGAAGCTAGGTGAAAGTCCTGGTGAGTGAAGCCAGACAGAGGAAAGTTCTAGTGAGTGAAGCTAGGCAGTTGGAAGTTCTGGTGAGTGAAGTCAGGCAGATGAGAAAATCCTGGTGAGTGAAGCCAGGTGAAAGTCCTAGTGAGTGAAGCTAGGCAGTTGGAAGTCCTGGTGAGTGAAGCCAGGCACGGGGAAAATCCAGATGGATCAAGGCTGATCGGACATCTGGTGTTGGGAAGTCCAAGTAGGTCAAAGGATTGACTGGATGCTTGGCACTGGAAAATCCAGATGGGTCAAGGTTGACCAGACATCTGGTGAAAGTCCAAGTAGGTCAAAGGGATTGACCAGATACTTGGCAAGAGGAGAAAAGTCCAAGTGCGTCAAAGGAATTGATCAGACACTTGGTGAGAGAGTCCTACTGGTCAAGGGTGACCAGATGCTAGGTTTTATGTACCAACAAGTCATGGATGACTGGATGTTGGTTTAGGAGGGTTTGGACTTGCTTTTGGGCAAAAACCAAGATCTGGATTGATCAGCGGATTGATCCAGCAGATCTGGATCGATCAGCCGATCGATCCAGTAGATCTGGATCGATCAGCCGATCGATTGGATCATGCCCAATCGATCGGCTGATCGATCGGGTGAGTTCCCACGAATAGAACCCCTTTGGATCGATCCGTGGATCGATCCAGAGGTCCCAATCGATTAGTGGATCGATTGAGAGTTGCTGTTTATGCGCGATAAGCCCTGGATCGATCAGCCGATCGATCCAGGCTATTCCAGAGAGCACAGAGGCGCTCTGGATCGATCGGTGGATTGATCCAAAGCCTCCCCGATCGATTGGGAGCAATCCAATCGATCGGGATCCGACCGTTGGCATCGTATTTAGCTGTAGGCGAGCGTTTCCTTCAGCAGAACTCACGACATTCATCTCCGATCCTCTCCAGCAACTCCACAGCTTTCTCCAAGCTCCAGATCGCCAGTTCTTGAAGATTCTTGGAGGCTCTTCCAAGTCAAGAGGCGGATCAAAAGCAAGAAAAAGAAGTTAGGGTTAGGGTTGTTACTGTACATCTTGTAAGCTTTTGCTTATCTTGTATTTCCTTTTCTTCTTCTTGTGTTGAGAGTGTTGTAGGGCTTCTCCGCCTTTGGTAGTTACCATAAAGGAGTGTTTTTCATAGTGGAGGGTGCGTGAGTGTGTGGATCCTTGGATTAGTCACCTCTTGTGAGGTGGATACCAAGTAAATCCTTAGTGTTAGCATTGAGTGTTGTTTTCTTGTATATTTCCGCTGCATCTTTGAAGAAACAAACAACGCCAAGCACACGATCACGCGATAAGCTATTCACCCCCCCCCCCTCTAGCTACTTTTCGGTCCCAACAGATCGGTCCGGCATTCGGCGCACGCAGGTCATGCCCGCATGCGAGTCAATTGTTAGAATGTATACTAAAAGTCTAGCTTTTTGTATAAACATTTATTTTGAAATAAGAATCACATTGTTCAAATATCTTCATTTATGTTAAATGTAGTTGTTCATTTAATTTATATTGAAGACAATATGGTGTGTGGTGTCACACAGAAGATCATGTTATCAGTTCCTTATAAATTATAAATAGTAGCTCACGACCAAAATGGAAAGGGATAAACCATTGAAACGGTCGTAGTGTGATTTCAATAGAAGATCAAGAGGTTATTAAATCTTCAAAGAAATGTATAACTAATTATTAGTTTCCGCTTCATAATTAGTTCATATTCTTTGAATGGATCCTGAAATACCAACACAAGAGGCTATCGATTTTGTGTTTCGATTTCATGTTTCGATCTTGTGCTTCTATTAAGGTCTCTTTAGTTAAACCGAGGGTTACTGTAAGAAATTTAAACATTGAATTTCTTTGAAAGACTTTGTCTAGGAAGTGGTGGATGATCCCATATCCAAGAAGGTCTAGTGCCTCGCCATGTTTAACCTGGAAGCCAATCTTTGAAATAAATGTTTAATCATCTTTGTAATATGATTCAACTTCTGAAGAACACATCGGCTGAACTTGGAGTAAAAATATTAAGTTTCATTTCCAATCCAAGTTTAACTTCTAAAGAGCAACTTGGATTAATAATGTTAAGCATCATTTGTAATCCAAGTTTAACTTCAGTAGAGCACATGGGTAGCTAGAAAATGTTCTGTGCTTGTATAAAAAAGCAATAGAACGGAATCCAGGTGTAGCAACCATTAGAACGGAAAAGTTCCGGCATTCGGCGTGCGCAGGTCATGCCCGCACTCAAGTCAACATGGTTCAGTGCAATCTAGGCCCTAGATTTGCACTCCCCCCTGCGCACCCACGCTTGAGAGAGAGCCTCTCCCCATGCATTTGTTCACATCCTCAATGCATGTGAATCAATATAAACCAACAATCATGCCATGAAACTCCCAATGTGGGACTAAAGTCCCATTCACAATGGAACCTCTTTCCTCTTTCACCTCTTTTCCATTCACTTTTATTCAACACTTCTATTATCTCTTTTATCTCCTGTAAATCAAACCCAGGGTCTTCTACTTTGCTATCAAAACAAAGTGTAAGTTTTTAGTCAAATGTCCTACCTCACACAAGGGATGGAAGGGTGGCTTTTTATTCCTTAAGCCTCTCAAACCATACACTCGTCCCACGCTCTGGCTTCATGATATTCTAGAGCACCCCTTGTTGGGCGAATATAAGTCAGAGCTAATATACTTAGAGACACTCTATATCCTGAAAGATTTGCTAGCGAAGGACGAGGTGCTGCTCCATTGGGCTCTATGCCCCAATGTTGTGCCACTTTGGGTGAGATGCCGCCATAGGTTAATTTTTTTATTGTACTAACTAATTTTTTGTTGTCTTTACAGAACAAATCATGTGGAGAGCTTCCATAATCGATAAGTTAAGCTAAGAACTACCATCGACAAATGACTTGAGCTCCCCCCCCCAAAGATGGAGCTAAGAAACCGTTGGGACTGTCGACCCCTCACCCTGCTCCTACTTTTGGATTCATGGCCAAGACTATGGCCCTCTCTACACTAGCCCCCGTGGTGATAGAGATATTAGAGCAAATTATTGATTTGACGGAGCTGTCAAAATCTGTGGTCGAGACTGTAAGAGAGTCTTGCATTGAGACTATTGATGAGTATGTGGTCGAGATTGTAGGAGAGTTTGATGTTGAGACTATTGATAAGTCTGTAGTTGAGACTGTAGAAGAGTTTGACGTTGAGACTATTAGAGAGTCTATGACTGAAACTGTAAGAGAATCTAATAATATGACTATTGGTGATTTTGTGGCTAAGACTATAAGAGAGTCTAGCTTTGAGACTATTATTGGTGAGTATGTGGTTAAGACTGTAGGAGCCTAACGTTAAGACTAAGGGTACAAACAAATCAAGCCGGTTAACGAGTATTTTGAGTCAACTTGAAAAATATTAATTCATATTTGAAATTATAAAATTCGAGCCAAACTCGAACATGTTCGAATATTTTTTTGAATAGAATACAAACATATATTATTTGGTTCGATTATTCACGAGCTGCTCATGAGCCGAACTCGAATCGAATTCTAATGAATTTTACACAATTTTAACTTAAATATATTCAAATTAAGGTTTGGATAATTTGAACCAAATTTGAATTTAAGTCATTTTAAATTATAGTTCAAATATAGTCAAATCAAGGTTCGAATAATTCGAATCGAACTAGAGCTCGAATTTTATTTCGAATCGAGCTCAAGCTAAAATTATTTATATTTTTGAGCTTCAAATCGAGCTTCGAATATCATATATATTTTTCGATCTTGAACTAGAATATCAATATTTTCATATTATTCGGCTCGGCTCGATTCATTTGCATCTCTAGTTAGGACTATAGGAGAGTCTATGGTCGATAATGTTGGTGCGATTAGCACTAACGGTCTAACTCAAGTTTTGATGAATGACAAAATAGGTTAAGTTAGTTTCGTTGTTATCTAACACTCTGACCGAGTGTGCAGGAGAAGCCCAGACAGGTCGACGGGCTGACCTGATATCTAGCACGAATCTCAACTAGATCAACGGGTCGACCGGATAGCTGACACGAAGTTCAAACAGGTCGATGGGCTGACCGAACGTTTGGCACGAAGTCCAGCTAGGTCTACGAGCTGATCGGATAGCTGGCGCGAAGCCTAAACGGGTCGACAGGCTGACCGGACGTTTGGCACGAAGTCCAGCTAGGTCGACGTGCTAACCAGATAGCTGGCGTGAAACTTAGATGAGTCGAAGGGCTGACCGAACGTTTGGAAGGTAAGTGAAGGTAAGTCACTGGAAGGGAGTAACTGTGAGGACGCGTTCCCAAGAAGGGAACTTAGGCGCTGATCTGACTTAGAACCATTTCAGAACTCTAAGTCGAGATCTTGACTAGATTCTGGTCTCGGAGAGACGGAATCTAAGTAATATTCTGCTTAATTTTGAACTGGGCTAATACTCTGTGTTGCAGGATATATCTTATATTTGCCTCCAGACTAACGTTTTCATACAGGAAGGAATCTGTTGAAAACTAAGCGTTCGGGCGCTCGGGATGGGTCCGAGCGCTCGGGAGGGATCCGGGCGCCCGGAGGTGAAAAATTATCCTCAATGTCATTTCACCGCGTGGAGCTCCCTGGTTGGCTCGGCTACGTCATAATCAGGGTGCCCTGAAGGTTCCAGGCGCCCCGAACCTCCTATATAAGGATGGTCAAGGCTAAAGCTCCAAAAACAACTCAGAGTTTACTCTTTTGTACTCCTGCGACGCTGCGAAAAGATCTCCGACAAAGTTTTTCTCTTTCCTGTCTTATTTTCATAATTCTCAAATTTTCTTTTACTACATAATTCCTGTACTTAGTTTGTAATAAGTTTTCGAATTATTAGTGATTGTCCATCGAAAGCACCCTTGTGTGCGGGCCTTGGAGTAGGAGTCGCCAAAGGCTCCGAACCAAGTAAATCCTTGTATTCTCTTTGGCTTGTTTACTTTTCCGCTGTGCTTACTCTACGAATTTTTGAATCGATATTCACCCACTCTATTAAACGCTTATGATCCAACAAGTGGTATCAGAGCCGGTACCGCTCTGATTTGGTGCAACCACCAATAAGACAGGGGGTGTAATTTTCTTTACTTTTCTTTATCGGTTTTTAGTTTTTTGTCTTCATTCCAAACTGGTATTATTACCTTTTTGGGAATTCTTTTCGTTGCTATTAATCTGTTTTGGTGCAACACCAAATCAGTTTTTCAGTTTACTTCTTCTTCTTCTCCCGCACTACTAATCCAAGACCAGGTCTTGGGACTTTCTTTGTCAATTTTTTTTGTGTGTACAGATTAATCATGTCTCAAATTGAAGGCTTCAGCACAGTACACCCTCCCCTATTCAACGGGGATGATTTTTCATACTGAAAGAAGCGGATGGAAGTATATCTGAAGACGGACTTCGACCAATGGTTCAGCGTCACTAGAGGCTACAAGGCACCGGTCAACAATTTTGGAATTCCATTGGAGCCGGATCAGTGGACTCCAGACATGAAGAAGAAAGCTTCAACAGAGTTCAAGGCCCTCAACACGCTGCAATGCGGGCCGACGAAGGAAGAACTGAACCGGGTAGGACCTCACTAGAATGCGAAAGAACTTTGAGATAAGTTGATAGAGCTACACGAAGGAACGAGCAACGCCAAGGTAACGAAACGTGACTTGTTATTAAATAAGTTATTTAACATTAAAATGCAGGAAGGAGAATCGACAAGTTATCTTCACACGAGGATCAAGGACATCCTCAACGGACTCCACGCAATAGGACATCAAATGGAGAACCGAGACTTAATAAGGTATGCCTTGAACGCTTTTCCACGCAATAATTTGTGGGCATCTATCATGGATGCCTACAAAATCTCTAAAAATTTATCAAAATTAAAATTAGACGAGATTTTTTGTGAGTTAGAGTTACATGAGCAGACTAACGCTGGATCCGAGAAAGGTATTGTCTTATTTGCAGGTTCTTCCAAAGAGAGATCTAAAAACAAGCTTGAACCCGAAGAAGAGTCTGATCCGGAGACTGAAGATGAAGAGTACCTAGAGAACCTAGTAAGGAAGATGTTCACCAGGAGAAAGAGCAGCTTCAGTAAGAAGGACCTGTAGAAAATCAACTCCCCCGAACCAAATAACGTAATGTTCTTTGGATGCAACAAAAAGGGTCACTACAAGAACGAGTGCTCGAATCTGAAGAGTGACAAGACAAAAGCATCCAAGAAGAAGGCTCTCAAAGCGACTTGGGACGACTCCTCCTCGGATGAATCAGAGGCTGAAGATCAGAAGCACCAGAGCCACATCGCGTTGATGGCCCTCGAAGAAGAATCGAACGAAGAATCGGAAGACAGGTCTGAACCCGAATTGAGCCACGAGTTCGTACTCGTTTCCGAAGGTCCCGACGAGATAAATTTTCATTTAAATAAAAAATTCTTTAAAATTATTGCATGCCTGAATAATAAATTAGTTAATTCGGAAAAAGAAAATAAATTACTCCTTGAGAAGAATCAAAACCTCAAGGAACAAAGTACAAAATCAAATCCAACTCAAGATCTAACACTTGAGGAGGAGAATTTATCACTAAAAATATAAATTAACAAATTAAAAGAAATGTTAGAAAAATTTACAACTAGATCTAAGAATTTAGATCTAATATTAAATAATCAAAAAGTAATCTACAACAAAACCGAGCTTGACTATAAGTCAAGTTCGAATAAAACATTTAAATCGTTAATAACTCAACACAATCAATCAAGTAAAGCTTGGGTTCCGAAAGCATGCTTAACCACGCAAGTAGGACTTAACCAATACTATATACCCAAAGAAAAAGTATATTATGTAAAATCAAATAAATCAACTCAAAAACCAAAATACAAACCTAGACCAACAAATTCAAAATCCAAATATTTTAAACCCCACCAAGACTTAGAATATCATCAAGTAAATTATAACTATAAAAAGAATAGACATAAACCAAGAACTAAAAATCAAAAATAAAGGCCAAAAATTCAAGGGGAGGCTCCAGAATAGTTGACACTTCCAAAACTAACCTATCCGACAGGGTAATCTAAACTAACCTACCCGGTAGGGTAACTAGGACTAATTAGAAAAGGGACGAAGTTTAACTTGACCTGTAACGACCCAAATTTCCTCATTTTGAGCCCAGAAATAATTCAAAAATATTTAGAAATGTTATAGAAATATTCTAAAAATTTTTAGAGTATTTTTATGTAATTTTTGGAGGTCGTTTGGTATTTTTACTAAACGAAGGAAGTTTTGACAAAAAATGTCCAAGCCGAGGTTCGAACCAGCAACCTCTGATCTGGGCAAAACTCGGCTAACCAAGTGGGTCGGCGGTTATTGCTGATCAAGTAATGGGCGACATCATATTTAAGGGATAGTAGATATAGAAATATCTTAAGTTTATAAAATATTGTGGAAAAATGTTTCGGCCGAGGTTCGAACCCTCGACCTCGGACCGGAAGCAAAGATTTAAGCGAAGCGGCTGATCAAGTGTGCTAGCGATCGTTTGTTATTAAGGAAGGAGAAAAATTCCATTTAAACTATAGTTGGAAACGAAAATAACCTTGAGTATAAGTTTTAAATCCTTTTCCCTAAACCTAAAATTTCTCCCGAAATTCCCTTTCTTCTCTCACGCTCACGACGCCGCGCGACGGTTCTCGCTCGGGTGGAAACGAAGACGACTTAGGGCTCCACTCCGGCGGCCGGCGAGCGCCCTCCTCCGCGAGTCCTTCACGGATCCAAGCCTCAGCACGGTGATCGCGCGGGCACAAGAAGAGGCCGGAAGCTTGCAAGCACTCGGAACCCTAGCAGCCTCTCCCTCTCGGCAGTAGGTCCCGGTACAAAGGAGACTCTGCCGGAATTTTTCGGTAGGGTTTCCATGTGATTTTTAATCATACCGGTTAAGTAGAGTTAGTAGTTAAGTAACGGTCATCCTTAGAGAGTAGTAGTAGTAGTAAGAAGGGTGAGGCGTTACAATTGGTATCAGAGCAGGTCCCATTCTCCAACATCACACATCAGCACCATCCTTGCCATCTTCAAGTAAGAAAGTATTTAATTTTCTTTTATGCTTTCTTTATTATTTGCAGTATAGAGTATCTGCTTATATGTGCTTAGGAAAGAAGAAAATTCATGTTTTAATTTTCTATGTTTTGATACATATGCTTAGAAAGAATAGAGAAAATTTTAGTTTTGTTTCTCTTATATTCATATATACATAAGTATGTTTAGAAAGGATAGAGAAGATATCAGGTATTATTCTTGGCATAACTAGATGTTAAGATAGAGGACAAGACAGTGGGGAGTCAGAAGCCCCAATTAAGTAATTAGAACTAGAAGGACAATGATAACAAGAAAGACCTAAGCAGGAAGACGTTCGGGTAGTCTGTGAATATCCAGAGGTATTTCTAGAAGAGCTACCTGGACTATCTCCCAACAGAGAAGTAAAGTTTGAAATTGAGTTGTTTCCTGACACCAGCCTAATTTCAAAAGCTCTGTATTGAATTTCTCTAGCAGAGCTAAAAGAGTTACAAGAACAAATTCAGGAGCTACTTGACAAGAGTTTCATCCGCCCTAGTCATTCACCCCGGGAAACTCTAGAGTTGTCCGTTAAGAAGAAAGACGGATCTATGCTAATGTGCATAGATTTTAGAGCACTGAGCAAAGTAGCAGTTAAGGACTAGTACCCTCTTCCCAGAATAGATAATCTATTTGATTAGCTAAAGAGGACAATAGTGTTCTCTAAAATAGATCTGCGTTCTAGGAACCATTAGTTGAAAGTGAAAGGAGAATGAAGAGTCCAGAACAGTTTCCAGTATCCGATATGGACACTACGAAGTTGTAGTCATGCCATTTGGTGTGACCAGTGTACCAATGGTATAATAAGCCTTCCAAGGACCACTAATGGGTACGATTCGATATGAATGATAGAGGACCGAGAAGTTAAGAGACTAAGGAACAAAGAGTACCATTAGTGAAAGTTATTTAGAACCAGAAGCACGAGGAAATTATTTAGGAGCGTAAGGACAGTATGAGACAGAGAGATCTAGAATTATTCTAAGTTCGAGGACGAACTTTTTATAAGGTGTGGGGAATTATAACGACCCAAATTTCCTCATTTTGAGCCCAGAAATAATTCAAAAATATTTAGAAATGTTATAGAAATATTCTAGAAATTTTTAGAGTATTTTTATGTAATTTTTGGAGGTCGTTTGGTATTTTTACTAAACGAAGGAAGTTTTGACAAAAAATGTCCAAGCCGAGGTTCGAACCAGCAACCTCTGATCTGGGCAAAACTCGGCTAACCAAGTGGGTCGGCGGTTATTGCTGATCAAGTAATGGGTGAAATCATATTTAAGGGATAGTAGATATAGAAATATCTTAAGTTTATAAAATGTTGTGGAAAAATGTTTCGGCCGAGGTTCGAACCCTCGACCTCGGACCCGAAGCAAAGATTTAAGCAGAGCGGCTGACCAAGTGTGCTAGCGATCGTTTGTTATTAAGGAAGGAGAAAAATTCCATTTAAACTATAGTTGGAAACGAAAATAACCTTGAGTATAAGTTTTAAATCCTTTTCCCTAAACCTAAAATTTCTCCCGAAATTCCCTTTCTTCTCTCACGCTCACGACGCCGCGCGACGGCTCTCGCTCGGGTGGAAACGAAGACGACTTAGGGCTCCACTCCGGCGGCCGGCGAGTACCCTCCTCCGCGAGTCCTTCACGGATCCGAGCCCCTCTCGGCACGGTGATCGCGCGGGCACAAGAAGAGGCTGGAAGCTTGCAAGCACTCGGAACCCTAGCAGCCTCTCCCTCTCGGCAGTAGGTCCCGGTACAAAGGAGACTCTGCCGAAATTTTTCGGTAGGGTTTCCATGTGATTTTTAATCATACCGGTTAAGTAGAGTTAGTAGTTAAGTAACGGTCATCCTTAGAGAGTAGTAGTAGTAGTAAGAAGGGTGAGACGTTACAGTTGGTATCAGAGCAGGTCCCATTCTCCAGCATCACACATCAGCACCATCCTTGTCGTTTTCAAGTAAGAAAGTATTTAATTTTCTTTTATGCTTTCTTTATTATTTGCAGTATAGAGTATCTGCTTATATGTGCTTAGGAAAGAAGAAAATTCATGTTTTAATTTTCTATGTTTTGATACATATGCTTAGAAAGAATAGAGAAAATTTTAGTTTTGTTTCTCTTATATTCATATATACATAAGTATGTTTAGAAAGGATAGAGAAGATATCAGGTATTATTCTTGGCATAACTAGATGTTAAGATAGAGGACAAGACAGTGGGGAGTCAGAAGCCCCAATTAAGTAATTAGAACTAGAAGGACAATGATAACAAGAAAGACCCAAGCAGGAAGACGTTCGGGTAGTCTGTGAATATCCAGAGGTATTTCTAGAAGAGCTACCTGGACTATCTCCCAACAGAGAAGTAAAGTTTGAAATTGAGTTGTTTCCTGACACTAGCCTAATTTCAAAAGCTCTGTATTGAATTTCTCTAGCAGAGCTAAGAGAGTTACAAGAACAAATTCAGGAGCTACTTAACAAGAGTTTCATCCGCCCTAGTCATTCACCCCGGGAAACTCCAGAGTTGTCCGTTAAGAAGAAAGACGGATCTATGCTAATGTGCATAGATTTTAGAGCACTGAGCAAAGTAGCAGTTAAGGACTAGTACCCTCTTCCCAGAATAGATAATCTATTTGATTAGCTAAAGAGGACAATAGTGTTCTCTAAAATAGATCTGCGTTCTAGGAACCATTAGTTGAAAGTGAAAGGAGAATGAAGAGTCCAGAACAGTTTCCATTATCCGATATGGACACTACGAAGTTGTAGTCATGCCATTTGGTGTGACCAGTGTACCAATGGTCTTCAGAGACCTTATAATAAGCCTTCCAAGAACCACTAATGGGTACGATTCGATATGAATGATAGAGGACCGAGAAGTTAAGAGACTAAGGAACAAAGAGTACCATTAGTGAAAATTATTTGGAACCAGAAGCACGAGGAAATTATTTAGGAGCGTAAGGACAGTATGAGACAGAGAGATCTAGAATTATTCTAAGTTCGAGGACGAACTTTTTATAAGGTGTGGGGAATTGTAACGACCCAAATTTCCTCATTTTGAGCCCAGAAATAATTCAAAAATATTTAGAAATGTTATAGAAATATTCTAGAAATTTTTAGAGTATTTTTATGTAATTTTTGGAGGTCGTTTGGTATTTTTACTGAACGAAGGAAGTTTTGACAAAAAATGTCCAAGCCGAGGTTCGAACCAGCAACCTCTAATCTGGGCAAAACTCGGCTAACCAAGTGGGTCGGCGGTTATTGCTGATCAAGTAATGGGCGAAATCATATTTAAGGGATAGTAGATATAGAAATATCTTAAGTTTATAAAATGTTGTGGAAAAATGTTTCGGCCGAGGTTCGAACCCTCGACCTCGGACCCGAAGCAAAGATTTAAGCGGAGCGGCTGACCAAGTATGCTAGCGATCGTTTGTTATTAAGGAAGGAGAAAAATTCCATTTAAACTATAGTTGGAAACGAATATAACCTTGAGTATAAGTTTTAAATCCTTTTCCCTAAACCTAAAATTTCTCCCGAAATTCCCTTTCTTCTCTCATGCTCACGACGCCGCGCGACGGCTCTCGCTCGGGTGGAAACGAAGACGACTTAGGGCTCCACTCCGGCGGCCGGCGAGCGCCCTCCTCCGCGAGTCCTTCACGGATCCGAGCCCCTCTCGGCACGGTGATCGTGCGGGCACAAGAAGAGGCTGGAAGCTTGCAAGCACCCGGAACCCTAGCAGCCTCTCCCTCTCGGCAGTAGGTCCCGGTACAAAGGAGACTCTGTCGGAATTTTTCGGTAGGGTTTCCATGTGATTTTTAATCATACCGGTTAAGTAGAGTTAGTAGTTAAGTAACGGTCATCCTTAGAGAGTAGTAGTAGTAGTAAGAAGGGTGAGACGTTACAATTGGTATCAGAGCAGGTCCCATTCTCCAGCATCACACATCTGCACCATCCTTGCCGTCTTCAAGTAAGAAAGTATTTAATTTTCTTTTATGCTTTCTTTATTATTTGCAGTATAGAGTATCTGCTTATATGTGCTTAGGAAAGAAGAAAATTCATGTTTTAATTTTCTATGTTTTGATACATATGCTTAGAAAGAATAGAGAAAATTTTAGTTTTGTTTCTCTTATATTCATATATACATAAGTATGTTTAGAAAGGATAGAGAAGATATCAGGTATTATTCTTGGCATAACTAGATGTTAAGATAGAGGACAAGACAGTGGGGAGTCAGAAGCCCCAATTAAGTAATTAGAACTAGAAGGACAATGATAACAAGAAAGACCCAAGCAGGAAGACGTTCGGGTAGTCTGTGAATATCCAGAGATATTTCTAGAAGAGCTACCTGGACTATCTCCCAACAGAGAAGTAAAGTTTGAAATTGAGTTGTTTCCTGACACCAGCCTAATTTCAAAAGCTCTGTATTGAATTTCTCTAGCAGAGCTAAGAGAGTTACAAGAACAAATTCAGGAGCTACTTGACAAGAGTTTCATCCGCCCTAGTCGTTCACCCCGGGAAACTCCAGAGTTGTCCGTTAAGAAGAAAGACGGATCTATGCTAATGTGCATAGATTTTAGAGCACTGAGCAAAGTAGCAGTTAAGGACCAGTACCCTCTTCCCAGAATAGATAATCTATTTGATTAGCTAAAGAGGACAATAGTGTTCTCTAAAATAGATCTGCGTTCTAGGAACCATTAGTTGAAAGTGAAAGGACAATGAAGAGTCCAGAACAGTTTCCAGTATCCGATATAGACACTACGAAGTTGTAGTCATGCCATTTGGTGTGAACAGTGTACCAATGGTCTTCAGAGACCTTATAATAAGCCTTCCAAGGACCACTAATGGGTACGATTCGATATGAATGATAGAGGACCGAGAAGTTAAGAGACTAAGGAACAAAGAGTACCATTAGTGAAAGTTATTTGGAACCAGAAGCACGAGGAAATTATTTAGGAGCGTAAGGACAGTATGAGACAGAGAGATCTAGAATTATTCTAAGTTCGAGGATGAACTTTTTATAAGGTGTGGGGAATTGTAACGACCCAAATTTTCTCATTTTGAGCCCAAAAATAATTCAAAAATATTTAGAAATGTTATAGAAATATTCTAGAAATTTTTAGAGTATTTTTATGTAATTTTTGGAGGTCGTTTGGTATTTTTACTAAACGAAGGAAGTTTTGACAAAAAATGTCCAAGCCGAGGTTCGAACCAGCAACCTCTGATCTGGGCAAAACTCGGCTAACCAAGTGGGTCGGCGGTTATTGCTGATCAAGTAATGGGCGAAATCATATTTAAGGGATAGTAGATATAGAAATATCTTAAGTTTATAAAATGTTGTGGAAAAATGTTTCGGCCGAGGTTCGAACCCTCGACCTCGGACCGGAAGCAAAGATTTAAGCGGAGCGGCTGACCAAGTGTGCTAGCGATCGTTTGTTATTAAGGAAGGAGAAAAATTCCATTTAAACTATAGTTGGAAACGAAAATAACCTTGAGTATAAGTTTTAAATCCTTTTCCCTAAACCTAAAATTTCTCCCGAAATTCCCTTTCTTCTCACGCTCACGACGCCGCGCGACGGCTCTCGCTCGGGTGGAAACGAAGACGACTTAGGGCTCCACTCCGGCGGCCGGCGAGCGCCCTCCTCCGCGAGTCCTTCACTGATCAGAGCCCCTCTCGGCACGGTGATCGCGCGGGCACAAGAAGAGGCCGGAAGCTTGCAAGTACCCGGAACCCTAGCAGCCTCTCCCTCTCGGCAGTAGGTCCAAGAAAGCATGGTAAGTGCTTCCTCACTTGCAGTAGAGTAGCTCCGAATTCTTGTTTTGTTTTGTTTTCGGGTTTTGCTGTGGAGTTTTCTTTGGTTTTAGGGTTGTTGCCATGAGATTCAAAGAAAGAACAAGAAAGAGGAACTTAGAATAATTTAGTCTCAGATCTTTGCATTCTTGAATTCGAAGCATGCTATACAAATTTTCTAATTGTGTTTGCTGTCGTGAACTTCAAAGTAAGGAGATGAGTTGTTTAGGTTAGGCGTAGGGTTGTTTTCTTTCTTCAGGCCTTATAATTGGTAATTCCGATTTTGAGTTAGGTTTTTCTATGGTGATCTTAATGGACATGATCAGTTCATATGGAGTTTAAGGGTTTCGGATTTTCACTGCTAGACAATGAAAATAAGTATTATATGGTTTTAGATTCAGTGATCTCGTAGTATAGTGTTTCAGTTACAGATTTCTTAATAAATCAAAGTTAGCAGTAGCAAATTCTTTCCTTATGCTTTGTTTTGTTGGAAGTGATTCATATTACGTTTCAACCTATGGTAGCAGTAGCAATTTTGTCCTTTAAGCTTTGCTTGGTTGGAACAAATTGAGAATAAGTAGATCTCCCAAGTTCTGTCCTAGTAAATCTCGTTTAACAGCAACAACTTCTCTTTATGCTTTATTTAGTTGGAAAGAATTTAGAATGTGTAGACCCATTAAGTTCTGGTTCCAGTATATCATGTATCAACTCTTTAATAGTAGTATCATCTTTTCCTTGAGGTGTTTGAATTGTTAGATTGTTGATCTAAGTCATTATGATTGTGAACTAAACCTATGATATTCAGACTTGAGTATTATATCTCATTGGGGTCTATATCCAAGTGTTCAAGACCTCTATTTCTAGAGATTTTTTTTTTACATGTAATCAATTGGGGCTTCGAGTGTTTACACAAAATGTGGGGGTCCAAGTATCAGTATTTGATATATGAAAAGAGGAAGCAATAGAGAACTCAACTCTATGCATAAATGACTTAATCCTTTCCAACTGATTAAAAGAATAGAAGCACATGCATTCATTGTTTGATCACTCAATGTATATTCAGTACATTGAATAAGCTAATTAGAGTGATCTTGATATAACAAGCATTATGAGGAAAAAATTGGCAACTGACCTCAAAGTAAAGGATATTTGGATACAATGACAAATCTTGATACACAATGTACTAGTTACCAACTATCTACATGTAATCACAATGATCTGCCAAATGACCACCCTAGTAAATGGAAAGTATTTAGGATGCAGTGATACCATGAGAATAATCTGTATGAAGTCTTCTCTGAATCTTTCAATTGATGTAAGTTTGGATTCTATATTTAGGAAGATAATTCCTGTACCGATTATTGAGGTTAGTTTAGTCTAAAGGTGTGAAGTATGTGGGTGATTTAGTTATGCAAGTAATAAGTTTAGAATAGAAGTTTAGTTTAGAAGATGAGAAAAGAGATTTACATGTTGATCAATGTAGATTTTATAAAGTATTAAGATGCAGATTTTCGATAAGCTTAGTATGCAGATTTCTGTTAAGCTATTATGCAGATTTTTATTAAGCTAGTATGCAGACTTCTGTTAAGCATTAGTGCAGATTTTTGATAAGTATTGTATGTGCAGATTTCTTTTGTATTTTATGCATGATTATGTGTTACATAGTTAGTTTCATTCATAGATGCATAAGAAAGATAAAGAAAAGTATAAGAAAGATAAAGAAAAGAAAGAAAAAGGCCAAGGCCTTAAGTAAATCCCAAAGTCAAGACTTTAGGGATTTTTGGCACACAATGTGCCTATTAAAATGCCAAGGCATTTAAAGAAGTAAACAAGATAATAAGTATTTTACTTTTAAGAAGAGGCTAGTATCCGACTTCACAAGGTTGTCGTTAAACAAATCCAGATGTCCAATTCCGAGGTCTTGGCCCTGGTAGACCGAGGTCTGCTCTTTTAGGATTGGTGACTCGCTACCCCAACCTATTAGGGAACGCGCATAAGATGGTACTATGCCTGGGCCCAAGAAGAAGTTGATTATTATTTTGAAGTATTATAAGTATAAGTTTTTGAACAAGTAAAACGAGTTTTACATAAACCTAAAGTATTAAAGATTAAGTTTAGAACAAATGAAATAAGTTTCATATAGTTCTAAAAATCAGTAAGTTTAGTTCTTTATTCTACCATGTTTATCTAGTGCATGAGTAGTTTTCATGTTTACCTATTAGATGAGTAGCATGATTAGCTATTAGAATTACATGAGTAGATTCCTTAGCTTTTCTTTGCTATTAGTTTGACATGAGCAGGTATGTTTATGCTTTATTTCTTTTTAGAGCATATAGTTTCTAGTTCTTTTCGTATACATGCACATTCGTGATTTTGTGAGTTAGATAGCGCTTACTAAGCAAATTTTGCTTATAGATTGCACTTCCTCTTACTGCAGATACAGGAAAGGAAAAGATATAGAAATGAAGGCGACAAAGAGGTATTCGAAGGATGTGTGATGCCAGGACTATGGAAGCCTTGGGACTAGGAAAGAAGTTTTAGTTTAGTTTCTATTGTCTTTTGCTATGTTAGGAGTATTTGAGATAGTATTTGTTATTTGATATGATTAGGACATAGTAGAAGAATTGTAATCTTGTGTGATGATTTCTGGTGTTGTTTTTCTTTATTTTGGATTTATTATACTGCGTGGTTGATTGATATGTGTTCCAGCCGCTTGTGGCTGAGTATAAATTGCATGTATTGTTGAATATGGTCACCGGTACAAAGGAGACTCTGTCGGAATTTTTCGGTAGGGTTTCCATGTGATTTTTAATCATACCGGTTAAGTAGAGTTAGTAGTTAAGTAACGGTCATCCTTAGAGAGTAGTAGTAGTAGTAAGAAGGGTGAGACGTTACA
This sequence comes from Zingiber officinale, assembly GCF_018446385.1. Taxonomy (NCBI): domain Eukaryota; kingdom Viridiplantae; phylum Streptophyta; class Magnoliopsida; order Zingiberales; family Zingiberaceae; genus Zingiber; species Zingiber officinale. The sequence continues at coordinate 10,100,608 of NC_056002.1, forward strand.
TGACCTATGGTGCTGGTGAAGTTTGGATGATAGTACGTTAGGGAAGCTCAGTCTATGCATGTCTAGGAAGATATAGCTTCGACCTGGTGCATTTGGCTAAGTGGAATTGACCGAAGCTACCCTTTATGGATCCTAACCAGTTAAACCAAGGTTTTGTATTAAGTTCAGTGGATAGGACTATTTGGAAAACCTCGAAAGCAAGGTTACTTTAATAATGTCCAAGTGACTCACCATAACCCAGAAGTTTATCCAAAGAATGCTAATTTGTTGAGTCCAAAACTAAACCTGAATTTAACACAAAGTTAAACCAAACCCTAAAACTGAACCCAATTCATCTCACAAAATTATAGAATTCCCTGATTGAAAACGTAGATCGGGTGAGATGACTAAGGACTCAATTAAATTAAATTAAATTAAAAAATTATTTTAAAAAAACTTTTAAAAAAATATTTTAAAAATTATTTTAAAAACTTTGAAAATTCTTTTAAAAACTTAAAAAATCGTTTTAAAAACTTTAAAATTTATTTTAAAAAATATTTTAAAATTTTAAAAATACTTTTAAAACTTTAAAAATTCTTTTAAAAACTTTAAAAATTATTTTAAAAAAAATAAAAATTATTTTTAAAACTTTAAAAATTATTTTAAATACTATAAAAATCATTTTAAAAATTCTTTTAAATACTTTAAAAATTCTTTTAAAAACTTTAAAAATTCTTTTAAAAACTCTAAAAAGTATTTTAAAAAATCATTTAAAAACTTTAAAAATCATTTTTAAAATTATTTTAAAAACTTTAAAAATTATTTTAAAAAGCTTAAAAATTATTTTCAAAATTCTTTTAAAAACTTTAACAATTATTTTAAAAATTCTTTTAAAAACTTTAGAAATTATTTTAAAAATTGTTTTAAAAACTTTAAAAATCATTTTAAAAATTGTTTTAAAAACTATAACAATTATTTTAAAAATTATTTTAAAAACATTAAAAATTATTTTAAAAATTCTCTTAAAAACTTTAAAAATCATTTTAAAAACTTTAAAAAATATTTTAAAAATTCTTTTAAAAATTCTTATTAAAAAGTTTTAAAATCATTTTAAAAACTTTAAAAAATATTTTAAAAACTTTAAAAATTATTTTAAAAATTTCTTTTTAAAACTTTAAAATCATTTTAAAAATTCTTTTAAATACTTTAAAAATTATTTTAGAATTCTTTTAAAAACTTTAAAAATCATTTTAGAAATTCTTTTAAAAACTTTAAAAATCATTTTATAAATTCCTTTAAAAACTTTTAAAATTATTTTAAAAACTTTAACAATTATTTTAAAAACTTTATAAATTATTTTAAAAATTCTTTTTAAAAACTTTAAAAATTATTTTTAAAATTCTTTTAAAAAAACTTTAAAAATTCTTTTAAAAACTTTAAAAATCATTTTAAAAATTATTTTAAAAACTTTAAAAATTATATTTATCAACAAAAAAACACCAAAGAATTACTTAAAAAATTGGAATGGAATATACTAAAGAAATAAAAACACAATACTAGGTGACGAAGTTAATGAAAACCAGTTGACTTAAAATACTATAGGAGTTCTATAGGTAGCCTACTGTACTTAACTGCAAGTCGACCCAATATTTTATTTACAGTTAGCATGTGTGCTAGATACCAAAAATGGTTGTCCTCAAATTCTAAGGTAAAACGATTTTATGTTTTCAAAATTTCCTATTTTTAGAATTTCAAAAATAATTTTAGCCTTAGACTAGAATAATCCCTTAGAAAGCATGTTCCCCTAGGGTTAATACTTGTGCATCTCACCAACACCTTAGGATTCCCTTGTTTGTGATTGTCAAACATAGAAAAGGGTGAGATACATAGGTAAATTGTCTGGACTTAAGATGCTTATGTCAGTGCATCGATATAAGTTTGAGCGTTAAATACCAAATAGATATTAATCAAATTAAGTCATTCAGTGTATTCAAACACTAACTGATGCTTAGACTTAACTTGACTAACCAAGTGAAAGCTGCTATCCTCTAATAGTTAGCCAGTAACTAACTGGTTAGACAGATTTTTGTAATGTCAGGTTCAGGGGGAGGTTAATCATTTTTTATACTTATTTTTAATTTTTAAAAAATACCTCTTTTTAAAATCAAGTCAAACCTAAGTGTTTTAAAAATTTCTTTAGATTTTTCAAAATTAGTTTTGAAAGTTAAAATCATTTTTGAAAATTAGCTTTATGTTTTTAACCTTTTCAAATTCAATTTTGAAAATGACAATTTCGAAACTTAGTTTTGAAAATTGGATTTTTCAAGTTCAAACTTATTTTGAAAATTAAATTAATTTTGAAATTCAAAACTTATACACTTATGTTTGAAAATTAGATTTTCCAAACTTTAATAAACTTATACTTGAAAATTAGCTTTTATAAATTTATGGTTGCAAAAATGATCTTTTGAAAATTAATCTGCAAAAATTACTAAGTTATTTTGCTAAATCAGTTATTTTTTCAAAACTTAGCTACTTTACAAAGGTTAAGAGGTAAATGGAAAATTGTCTATGTTTTTAAATTTAAACTCCCTCAAGATAATCTGACTTACATTTCTAGATTATTTTTACTTTGCATTTTTTATATTAACCTTTTGATGAATGCCAAAGGGGGAGAATTAGGAGGTTAAGTTAGTTAAACAAAACAAACAGCAAAAATAACAAAATTTAACAAATTTAACAACCTTATGCTTGTTTTACTTGCATACTTTTTCACTAACTTAACCAAGTTGTCATTGCATCAAAAAGAAGGAGATTGTTGGTGCGGTTAGCACTAACGGTCTAACTCAAGTTTTGATGAATAACAAAATAGGTTAAGTTAGTTTCGTTGTTATTTAACACTCTGACCGAGTGTGCAGGAGAAGCCCAGACAAGTCGACGGGCTGACCTGATGTTTGGCACGAAGCCCAGCTAGGTCGACGGGCCGACCGGATAGTTGGCACGAAGTCCAAACGGGTCGACGGGCTGATCGGATGTTTGGCATGAAGTCCAGCTGGTCGACAGGCTGACTGGATAGCTGGCGCGAAGCCCAAACGGGTCGACGGGCTGACTGAACATTTGGCACGAAGTCCAGCTAGGTCGACGGGCTAACCGGATAGCTGGTGCAAAGCCCAGACGAGTCGAAAGGTTGACCAGACGTCTGGAAGGTAAGTGAAGGTAAGTCACTGGAAGGGAGTGACTGTGAGGACACGTTCCCAGGAAGGGAACTTAGGCGCCGATCCGACTTAGAACCATTTCGAAACTCTAAGTCGAGATCTTGATAAGATTCCGGTCTCGGAGAGACAGAATCTAAATAATATTTTGCTTAATTTTGAACTGTACTAATACTCTGTGTTGCAGGATATATCTTATATTTACCTCCGGACTAACATTTTCGTGCAGGAAGGAATCTACTGAAAACTAAGGGTTCAGGCGCCCGGGATGGTTCCGAGCGCTCGGAGGTCCGGGCGCTCGGGAGGGATCCGGGTGCCCGGAGGTGAAAAATTATCCTCAACGTCATTTTGTCGTGTGGAGCTCCCTGGTTGGCTCAGCTACGTCATAATCAGAGCGTCCTGAAGGTTCCAGGCGCCCCGAACCTCCTATATAAGGAGGGTCAAGGCTGAAGCTCCAAAAATAACTCAGAGTTTACTCTTTTGTGCTCCTGCGACGCTACGAAAAGATCTCCGACAAAGTTTTTCTCTTTCATGTCTTATTTTCATAATTGTCGGTTTTTATTTTACTACATAATTCCTGTACTTAGTTTGTAATAAGTTTTCGAATTATTAGTGATTACCCATCGAAAGCACCCTTGTGTGCGGGCCTTGGAGTATGAGTCGCCAAAGGCTCCGAACCAAGTAAATCCTTGTGTTCTCTTTGGCTTGTTTACTTTTCCGTTGTGCTTACTCTACAAATTTTTGAATCGATATTCACCCCTCCCCCCTCTATCGAATGCTTACGATCCAACAGATACTGCGAGAGCTTGGCGTTGACACTGATTTAGGAGTTTGTGGTCAAGACTGCAGGAGCATGGCATTGAGACTATTAAGGAGTCTGTGGCCGAGACTGTAAGAGTCTGGCATTGAGATTATTGGTGAGTATGTGGCCGAGACTATAATAGAATTTGACGTTGAGACTATTAGTAAGTCTGTGACCGAGACTATACGAGAGTCTAGCATTGAGACTCTTAGGAAATCTATGGCCAAGACTGTAAGAGAATATGATATTAAGACTATTGGTAAGTCTATGACTGAGACTATAAGAGAGTCTGACATTGAGACTATTGGTGAGTTTGTGACCGAGATTATAAAAGAGTCTTGCGTTGAGACTATTAAGGAGTTTGTGGTCGAGACTATAAGAGAGTTTGGCATTGAGACTATTGATGAGTCTATGACTCAGATTGTAAGATAGTCTGACATTAAGACTATTGGTGAGTTTGTGGCCAAGACTGTGAGAGAGTTTGATGTTGGGACTATTAGAGAGTTTGTGGCCAAGACTGTAATAGAGTTTGACGTTGAAACTATTAAGGAGTCTATGGCCGAGACTGTATAAGAGAGTCTGACATTGAGACTATGTTGGGTGTCTCTATGCACATTTTAAAATTTCATTTCATAAAACATGCAACGAAAGTATAATAATTTCCTAAATCATATCATACATATACAAAATAAACATATGCACAAACATAATGGTAGATAAAATTTCATAAAAAAATTATACCTGTCGTATGACATGCAGAGGAAATGACATTAACTAGCAATCCTCACAAGGATTGCCTTTATCGATATCCATTTTGAGATATCTTCAAAATGACTTCTCTAAGTCACAAGCCATGTCTATGCTTCGGTACTAGCTAAAGTAAGGAAACGACACGATTCGAGAGAGAAACCCCAGTTCAACTTTATACCCAACGGCAAGGGAAACCCGGTGGCACAATGAGAGAAGGGGCAGCAACCTTTTGATGTTGTCTGGTGTCCTTAGGAGATGTTGTCTAGAGCACAGATGGTTATCAAAGGTTGGGGTATCAATGCCAAAATCGGTAGCAAGGGGTGTCAGTGCTAAAATTGGCAAAAGGGGGTTGTGTCAACGCCGAAATTGGCGGCAAATGGCATCGACGTCGAAATTGACAACAAGTGGCATCGGTGCTAAAATCAGCATCAAGGGGTGTCGATGCTGAAATCAGCGACACTAGAGAGGGAGAAGAGGAGAGAAACATAATCACTATTAGGTTTAATTCTAATAAATAAATAATTAATTCTCTTCTCCTCATGGAGGGGTATATATATACCTCTTCACAATAACTTAGGGAACAAGGCATCTCCCAAACCCAAAATCCAATAGTAGCCCAATCCATTAATATTAAGTTTGGTTCAAAACCAAACTAACTTGGTTCAAAATCAAACCACTCTTAGTACATTATTAAACCAAACTAATTTTAGTTCATAGCTAAACTAAAAGGGATCCAACTTTGTATACAAGATGCGTGACCACCATCACTTCCAGTCCAACAAATATTTTTCATATCTACCCCTCATTTAGCCCTACCAGACTTAGTCTCTCTCAATCTGAGATTCTAATTCTCAAACTCATTTTAAGTCTTTCGAATATACTCATAGTACGTGTGACCCAATATCTTTCCAGTTTAAATAGTCGTTCATAATTAACCATTAATTATGAATCGATCATAAGTAACAACTACTAGTATATCATGATTTCCAATTAATTAAAAAATCATAGTTAATCCTAGAACTAAATATGAATCCTTTAGCAGTTACAGTTATCAATGTGTCTATTCCTTTCACTCATCTTATACCCACTTGGTTCAAGACATGGTCTGTATGTCAGCCTTACTAAGTTGACTAGGTCACTCCTAGTCCAAGTACTAGTTCTTTGTCCTGTGAATTTAAATTACTCAAACACGTGTCGAAGAAGACCATCCTCTTGACGCGTAATGTTTTAGGCAAAGACTTATGAGTAATAATCCTGACAAGAGATCATGGGGTATATGTCTCCTTATAAAAAGGAGTGGTGGATCCTTTGTGAGTTATTTAAACACCTTTAAGTAATTTAACTTATACCCAATCATCCCGGAGCCACACTTTGAAGGAGATATGCTTGCTTAAGATTGTAAGTACCTTGTGATAGTTTTGATATAATCAATCAAGTTAAGTTAGGTCCTGTTTATGTTTGATGCCTTGTGTCTAAGTGTGTAGGAACTTAGGAGCACAAGAAGTCAAGCGGAAGACACAACAGACGAGAATGATGGTACGGGAAGTGAGTCGACAGACTCAGTATATTCGAGGGATGAGAAGCTATGGAAGAGTACACTGGTAGATGAGAAGACATGCACGATACTTCTAAGGGACGAGAAGTCAGAGCGGAAGTCTGCTCGAGGAGAAGGTCGGAAGATGGGTTCTGGTGAGCCCAATTTCAGATGATCAAAATCACCCACACGAAGCTGCTGGAGTCTGCCAGCAGCTGCTGGAGGTGCCTTCAAGGAGATGGAAGGTGCCTTCGAGTCCTCATGGAAGGAGCCTTCAAGCATGTTGAAGGTGCCTTCAATACCCATTAGCCGAAGATAAAGTTTTATCTTTGCTGGATAAAACTTGTCTTATGGAAAGCGCCTTGGACCTACTTGGAGGCACCTCCGAGTAACGGATAGATTTTCCAGGGGCTATAAAAAGACCCTTGAAGCTAGGAATTCTACAACAACTCAACTACAACTTCTGCAATCACTTCCTAGTCTTTGTCTAAACTGTCAATGTCTGTAAGAAGCTACTCTGCCTTCAACAAAGGAGATTTCTACTAAAGCTTCTTCAATGCCTTGGATTAATAGCCACTTACGTTGTAACCAAGTAAATCTAGCCTTCTTACTATTTTCTTAGAAGTTGTTAAGTTTATATATTCTTATTTTATTTAATTAATTGTACATAACTAATCAAATCGAAAATATCGTGAAAGAACTTGTTTAATTTTTGTATGCAATTCACCCTTCTCTTACCAGCCCTACCGAGACCACCAAGTGGTATTAGAGTCAAACAACTTCAAAAGGACTAACGACCTCTAAAGCAACAAGATAATGGTCGATTCAAATATTCATCTATCGAAGTTTGAGGGAGATTTTGTGCAATGGAATCGCCGGATGGAGGTATTTTTTAAAACAAACTTTAAAATACTTTTAATAATAAAATATAATTTTGTAACACTCAAAGTCCAATAAGGGGCTGAAAAAGAAGAGTTCTCATGGACAAAGAAAGAACAAGCCGACTTCGTAGCGAATGACAAAGTAGAATTACATCTGCTGAGCGTTCTTCCACCCCAGGAGGTCAATCAGATCGGCAACTATGACTCCACTAAAGAGCTATGGGAGAAATTCTTGGAACTACATGAATGTACTTCAGAAGCTAAGTCAACAAGATGAAACATCCTTCGAACCCAGCTAAGGAACCTCCAGATTAACAAGGGAGAGAAGGTAGCTCAACTCCAAGTAAGGATCAAAGAACTCATCACTCAGCTCAACAATCTCAGAGAATCGGTAACGAATCATGATTCTATCTAGTATGCGCTCAACACTTTTCTGAGAACTCTTGAATGGTTATCTTTAGTAGATGCATACTACATCTCTAAGAACTTCGAGGTAAGTACACTAGAAAATTTATTTTCGACTTTCAAACTTCACGAAACTCAAGAGGTAATAGTAACATTGCCTTGAAGGAACAGAAGGATGAACAAGACTCTAAAGCATCAATTGATGAAGAAGAAGTGACCCTAATAGTAAGAAAATTTAGTAAGTTTATTAAATCTAATAAAATTTAATAAGTCGTAGGTGAAAAAGTACCTTCGGAGTAAAAGAAAGGTTCGATGCTATAACTGTCAAGAAGAATGACACATCAAGGATAACTGTTCTAAACTGAAGAAGAAGGAGAAAGACAAGGGCATAAGACCAACAAGATCAAAGAAAAAACCTTGAAGGTGACATGACATGAATCATCGTTATCAGAATAGAAACTAGAAGAGTACGCCGGATTAGCCCTGATGGCAGACCGCTAGAGAAATGTCGAAAATTTCTCAAAGATAAGCATCGACGAAGGGGGAGGATCTTTAGAGGAAAGCAACGATGAAGGAGGAGGAAGAAACCATGAGATAAGTGAGGTACGTACACTATCTCCTACAAAGTCTTTCGAATTCAGCTTTCTAAAAATTTGCTAAAATTAGAAAATAAAAATGCTAAGCTTAAATTAAACTTAACAAATTCATGCCCTTTAGCAATGTATGATAATTTAAAAATGGAAAATGAAAGCTAAAAGTATAAATAGAGAAACTGAAAAATGAGAATATATCTTCAAATATTTTTTTTAAGGTTTAGAAATTATGATAGAATAAACTGGTACATTAAAAATCATAAGGGATAAATAAGAAAAATTCATAGGAATTATGTACAACTAAAATTTCTAGTGAATCTAGTTGGTAGGAACTTATATTAGGTTCTGAAATCCTTTTTAGATTAAATTCTCTATTTTATTGATTTATTAGTGTAGAAATTATTTGACTTAAAAAAATATTTTTTGAATAATCTTCTATTTGAATTTTTCTATTCAAAATTTCTAGACTAATAGAATAGTAGTATTTCTATTGAGGATTTTTTTAAAGAATTTTTTAATAAATAATAAAATTTTATGAATTATTTTCCAAAAATTTAATTTTAAAATTAAAATTTAAAGATAATAGAAAAATGGAAACTTTAGTTTTTCTTATGATTAACAATCTGTTTTACACATCTAGAAAAATTAGTAGAATTTTTAGAGTTGAAAATATATTTTTAAGATTTATTTTTGAAAATTATGTTGCTCTACTAAAATAATCATTTCTGTTATATTAATTAGTATCTTTCTGTGTAAATTTTCCTACTGATCTAGCTTCTATTTAAGTTTGACAAAAAAAAAATTTAAAATTTTTTGAAACCGAAAAGTATTTGTTAAATTATTTTTTATCAAAATAGAAGATTAATTAGTAAAAATAGAATATTTTTTAAAATTATTTATGATAAATATTAACCTACTAGTAATTCTTATGATGTACCACTAGAACTTTTTTTTCAAAATTTTCTAACTATTTATTTTATTTTTTCTAATTTTTTGATGTAATTAAAGGGGGGAGAAATATGTACAAGTTAAAGGGGAGTTGGGATAATTAAAAGTTTAGTTTATGCACTAACTTGTAAAATAATTAGTATCATTGCAATTTTCTTCACTTTTTATTATATTGCATTTTGTTTTAACCCTAATTTAACTTAGGTTGATGCACATCAAAAAGAGAGAGATTATAAGTACCCTATGGTAGTTTTGATGTGGTCAACCGAGTTAAGTTAGGTATGTTTGTGTTTAATGTCTTATGTCTAAGTGTGCAAGAACTTAGGAGCTCAAGAAGTTGAGCAGAAGATGCAGCGGACGAGAATGATAGAACGGGAAGCGAGTCGACGGGCTCGGTACATCCGAGGGATGAGAAGTTACGGAATAGTACACCAACGGACAAGAAGGGCACGTGCAGCTGTTCTGAGGGACGAGAAGCCGGAGCGGAAGTCTGCTCGAGGAGAAGGTCGGAAGATGGGTTCGGGCGAGCCCAATTCTAGATGGCCAAAATCACCCACACAAAGTTGCTGGAGTCTGCCAGCAACTGCTAGAGGCTCCTTCAAGGAGATGGAAGACTCCTTTGAGCCCTCATGGAAGGCGCCTTCAAGCATGTTGAAGGTGCCTTCAATACTCGTTAGCTGAAGATAAAGTTTTATCTTCGGCGGATAAAACTTGTCTTATGGAAGACACCTTTGACCTACTTGGAGGTGCCTCCAAGCAATGGATAGGCTTTTTCAAGGACTATAAAAAGACTCCTGGAGCTCAAAATTAAACAACAATTCAACTATAACTTTTGTAATCACTTCCTAGTCTTTTTCTAAGTTGTCAACGTGTAAGATGCTACTCTACCTTCAATAAAGGAGATTTTTACTAGAGCTTCTTCAACTTCTTGGATTAAAAACCACGTAGATTGTAATCAAGTATAAATCTAGACTTCTTACTATTTTCTTAGAAGTTGTTAATTTTATGAATTCTTATTTTATTTAGTTGGTTGTGCATAACTAATCAAATCTAAAAGATCGTGAAAGAACTTGTTTAATTTTTGTAGGAAATTCATCCCCCTCTTGCCGACCCTACCGAGACCAACAAAGATGTCAAAGCATAAGTCTTTATGATAAAGATGACTTGAATATCTCAAGTCAAAGGAAACTTACACTCGAACTGCAATGAGATCTTTATAGACATGTATAGAACCACATAAAATCTTATAGTAGGTCACATCCAATGAACTAGTTACCATTAACCAGCATCCATATGTTAACACTCAACATCCCAATATTTTTTGACTACTTGAATAAACCAAGGAGCATAACATATGCTAGTATTACGTAATTGATAATGTTTAATCTTATCAATTTATCGACTAGGGAATCTTTCAATATGTATATAGTTACACATGAAGAAGTTCCCACTAATTATGATCCAATCAAAATTTCTCTCATGTTATGCATTATATTATGGACTTCATTAATTGAGTTTAAAATCAATATTATATACACAGATAGTGTACACTTGAATAGTGAATTTATTATCCAATAAATAATACAATATTTAAGACGATTACGTTAAGATACCTCTCAAATATAACTGACTATTGGTGAGTCTGTGGTCGAGATTGTAAAGAGTCAGCGTTGAGAGTATTGGTGAGCCTGTGACCGAGATTGTAAGAGAGTCTGGTGTAGAGACTATTGATGAGTCAAATTGTCATGCAAGAAGACATATAGGTGAGTGCAAAGCTATAATTTTACTAGACCAAGCATAAATGCGCCCAACGATAAGTGGCAAAAAAGGAAGAAACACAGAACAGTAGTACCCGAGACTAGACCCAATAAGGCTTTAGGTGCGTGGCATGCCACGACCGCTTGAGGTCCTTTCCTTGTGGATCATCTAAGTAATATGACCCACTTTTGAGTTGGTGAGTGACATGGTATCGTCCCTCCCAGCCTTGTTCTAGCTCGTCGACATCTCCCATAGACTTTATTTTCTTCTAGACAAAATTTCCTACCTTGAAAGAATGAGGGATGCCACGCTTATTGTACGCTCGACACATGCATTGTCGATAAGCTTGAAGTCGGGTTTTCACCCTCCCCCGGGTTTCTATGACAAGGTCCAACTTGAGAAGTCTTTTGTCAGAATTGTCTTCACCATTTCCGTATGCACTAACTTGGGATGATTCAAGAACAATCTCAATAGGGATGATTGCCTCCCCACCATAGACTATCATGCGTAGTGGTCAGATAAACCCAGAGGATGTTAGGAAGGTGACCTAGCTACCTCCGATATGATCGAGCTTAATCTTCAACCCATGGATTAATTCCCGATTGATCACTTCTTTCTACCCATTACTTTGGGGGTAATAAATAGAGGTTAAAGTTTGTTGGATTTCAAAGCCTTGACCCTAATCCTTGAGCTTGTGACATTGGAATTATCGATCATTATCTGCCACTATCTTACGGGGAATACCAAACTAGCATACTATATGATGCCATAAGAATTTGAGAATAGATTTCTCCATAATCTGCACCAAGAGTTCAACCTCTACCTATTTTGAGAAATAATTTACTGCAACCAAAAGGTATTTCTTTTGATGAGACCCTTTCAGGAAAGGGCTCACGATGTCCATTCTCTATTGATCAAAAGGGCAAGACACCATGGAGATCTTTAATAACTCTACGTGTCAACTAGACATAGGTTGGTGTTTTTGATAATCGAGGCAGATAACCACCAATCAGACTGTATCTATTTGTAATGTAGGCCAAAAGTATCATGCTAGGAGAATCTTCCGCGCCAAGGTTTGCCCTCCAATATGATTACAATAGTTGCCTTAGTGAGTGTCTTTCATAACATAATTAACATCTTTGGAACGCAAACATTTGAGAAGAGGATGAGAGAAAGCTCGCTTTTACAAGACATCTCCTATCATAGTGAATCATGAAACCCTCCTCTTCATAAGTTCGGTATGCTCGGAGTCATCCGGTAAAATTATGCGTTTCAAGAATGAGATGAGGGGAGTTCTCCAGTCTTTCTGATTATTCAGATGAAACTCATGATCAATGTGAGAGATCACTTGATCTTGCACTATGAATCCTTCCATATCCCAAGTGGTTATGGCAGTGGCCATCTTATCAAGTTCATCCGCCTTATGGTTCTCGACTTGAGGCACTTTTTGCAATACAACTTCTTGAAAATCCTTTTTTAATTTCTCAAAAGATTTAGTATATCTTCAGAGTCGGTCGTTGTGGATCTTGAATGTGTCTTCCAATTGTTGAGCTGCTAGCTGTAAATCTGAATGAATGAAAACTTGGGTGGCTCCCATATGTTTAGTTGCCTGACACCTTTATTGTTTGAAGCTTTGAAGTGAAGCCTTATGACCAACTATAGAGTGTCTCCCTGAGGTGAACACACCAAGATCCCAACTCATCTTTCATTTCTAGTGGCTGATCCATCCACGAAGACTTTCCATGTTTCTTGCAACTCTAGGCCAGGTGTCTTAGTCAAGAAATCTGTTAAGGCATGGACATTGATGGCTGTATGTGGCTAATATTGGACATCATATTCACTGAGCTTAGTGATCTAGTCGATCAGGCGTCCAAAAGATTCTGGGTTGGTTAACACATAACCTAGGATGTTCTTGGTGAGCACCCTGAAATGATAAGATAGAAAATAAGGTCGGAGTCAATAAACAGTCAGTACTAGTGTGAAGGCTAACTTTTCCAATGTCGTGTAGTGAATCATGACATCTTTTAATAAACAACTAGAGAAGTAGATGAGTTATTGGGTGTTACCCTCCATGTCACACTAAGACAGAACTGAGAGCCTCTTTTGAAGCTGATAAGTATAATCAGAGGGATTCTGTTGGTTGCTACTCGGAAAGTCTAACGGTTCCACTGTACAAAAATTTTGTACAAAGGTCTGAACCTTTTCCTAGCTACCATGTGTTCTTTTAAATTAAACTCGGATCACCTGCGGAACTTAACACATTTGATCCTAAATTTAATTTATTTGTTCTTTTAGGTTTAGACTTGGATCTCCTGCGGAACTTAACATGTTCGATCCAACTCACCTAGGTTATTAATTCCATTAAATATTAATTTCCAAAATTGGCCTCCAGTACTGACGTGGCGAGGCACATGGTCTTCTTGGATATGGGAACAACCACCACCGACTAGACAAAGCCTTTTAAAGAAAGCTAATATTTAATTTCCTTAAATAACTCTAGGTTAACCAAAAAGAACAATCGAAGCACAAGTTCGAAAAGAAAACACAAAAGAACACATCGAAAAAAAATTCGAAATACTAGAATCGCATGCCTCTTGTATTTGGTATTTTTACAAAGAAATAAAACTAGCATGATGCGGAAAAACATTACTAGTTATACCTTTCTTTTGAAGACAAAGACCTCTTGATCTTCTACCGTATTCCTCTTCTAACCTCGGACATTGTGTGGGCAACAATCTTCCGAGATGAGAACCACCTTTCCACCTTCCTTCTTTCTTCTAGATTTCGGCCACAATAAATTTCTTCAAGGATGAAGAATTTCGGCCACCACCAATGCTCCAAGGGATGCTAGAGACGAGGCTTGCTTTCTCTTCTTCTTCTCCTTCCTTGATCCGGCCACAAACAAGAGCTCCACCAAGAAGATAGGTTCCGGCCAACAAGAGGAGAAGAGAGAAATAGGGCCGGCCACCAAAACCAAGGAAGAGAGGGAGGAAAAGAATAGAGGTTGTTCACCCGTGAAGGCTCCTCCACCTCCTCTTTTATAATCATTGGTCTTGGTAAATAAGGAAATTTTAATAAAAACTTCCTTAATTCTTTTGCCATGAAAAGGAAAATTTTATTTAATTAAAAATAATTTTTCTTCTCATTATTATAATGGTCGGCCAAACCAAATCTCCAAGCAAATAAAAATTTTAAACACAAATTAAAACTTCCTTATTATTTGCTTCCGGAAATTTTATAAAAAATTTCTCTAATAATTTTTATCCCTTCATGACTGGTTTAAAAGGAAATTTTATAAATTAAATCTTTCTTTAAACATGTGGATAATTTCCGGAAAATTATCTCTAAAAATTAAAATCTCCTTTCAATCTACAAATAAGGAAAGATATCAAATCTTTTCTTAATCTTTTGTAGAAACTAATAAAAGAGAATTATTACTTTTTTAAACTTTTAAATCATGAACATGGTTAAAAGGAAAGTTTTTACCAAAATTAAAATCAACATTTTAATCTACAAATAAGGAAAGAGATTTAGCTCTTCTCTTAATCTTTTGTAGAATCTTATAAAAGGAAAGATTTAAATTTTTAAACTCTCTTTTAAATCATGTTATCCACATAAGAAAATTTTAAAAATTAAAAATCCTTTTATTTTAATTTGGGCCGACCACCTAAGCTTGAACCCAAGCTAGGGCCGGCCACCCGTGAACCAAACTTTGGCCGGCCCTAGCTTGGTCTCCAAGCTAGCTTGGTCGGCCCCTATGGGATGGGTAAGAAGGTGGGTATATGTGGGTATAGTACTCTATAATTAAGAGGCTACGATAGGGACCGAGAGGAGGAATTGGTTTTGGTCTCCCGATAAAATTAAGCATCCCGTGTTCGCCCCGAACACACAACTTAATTTTATCAATAATAATTCATTCCACTAGAGAACTATTATTGAACTACCGCACCAATCCCAAATTACATTTTGGGCTCCTTCTTATTATGAGTGTGTTAGTCTCCCTGTGTTTAAGATGTCGAATGTCCACTAATTAAGTGAGTTACTGACAACTCATTTAATTAATATCTTAGTCCAAGAGTAGTACCACTCAACCTTATCGTCATGTCGGACTAAGTCCACCTGCAGGGTTTAACATGACAATCCTTATGAGCTCCTCTTGGGGGCATTCTCAACCTAGATTACTAGGACACAGTTTCCTTCTATAATCAACAACACACACTATAAGTGATATCATTTCCCAACTTATCGGGCTTATTGATTTATCGAACTAAATCTCACCCATTGATAAATTAAAGAAATAAATATCAAATATATGTGCTTGTTATTATATTAAGATTAAGAGCACACACTTCCATAATAACTGAGGTCTTTGTTCCTTTATAAAGTCAGTATAAAAGAAACGACCTCAAATGGTCCTACTCAATACACTCTAAGTGCACTAGTATAATTATATAGTTAAGATAAACTAATACCTAATTACACTACGACCTTCCAATGGTTTGTTCCTTTCCATCTTGGTTGTGAGCTACTGTTTATAATTTATACGGAACCGATAACATGATCTTCTGTGTGTAACACCACACACCATGTTATCTACAATATAAATTAATTGAACAATTACATTTATCATAAATGTAGACATTTGACCAATGTGATTCTTATTTCTAGATAAATGTTTATACCAAAAGCTAGGCTTTTAGTATACATCCTAACAATCTCCCACTTATACTAAAAGACTAAGTTGTTATATCTGCTGTCATACATCTGATTCCCAACTCTTCAACATACCCATCAAAAGCTCTTGCCTTAAAGGCCTTAGTGAAAAGATCTATAGGTCATCATCTAATGTAATCTAGGCAGCAACAACTTCTCCTCGTTTATACGATTTCTCGTATTGGGTGGTACTTGTGCTCTATTGTGTTTACTTGCCTTATAGACTTATGGTTTCTTCGAGTTTGCTACTGCACTAATTACAATAAATTGTAATAATCTTTGGACAAACCAGAAATCATATCTAAGTTTATCTTGAGGTTATTGAGTCATTCAGCTTTTATGGCTACCTCAGAGGCTTGCCATATACTAAACTTCTATGGTAGAGTCCAGAAAAACACCTATGCTTGTCACTCTTCCATAGTTATGACTTTACCTCCTAAAGTAAACACAAAACCCCGAGGTTGACTGTAACGACCCACCTTCTACTGCTAGGCTGCAAGGCAGACCGCTACAGTTTCTTTGCTAACTGCAGCTAAATTACTAATGCGGAAAACTGGGCTGAATAAAAATTTTACTAAACTATTGTAGTTGCCTCAGTTAACTCTGTGAGAGTGAGATTTCATGTCCCACTACCTTCTAGATATTCATAGCTAGGTTGAGGAGGCGAAATTGGAGCTTTGGATCGGTCCGTGGAACGATCCATTGACCAGTGGCTGGATCGGTCCGGGACCGATCCAGGGAAGGCTGGATCGGTCCTGATCGATCCGTGGATCGGTCGGTGACCGATCCACACAGAATCGGGTTCGCTATTGTCCCGTGATGGATCGGTCGGCAGATCGATCCGGTCTCTGATCGGTCGGTGGACCGATCCGAGCACCGAATACCAGGATCGCTATCGATTGCTACCTGGATCGGTCGGTGGCCGATCCGGAGGATACAGAGCATATCAGATCTACCGGATCGGTCGGTGACCGATCCAGAGCCAGACTCGATCGTCCGAGACCGATCGTAGTCGATTTCACCCGAAGTTCGATTTCGATCTTGGGCGTGCAAAACCTCACATGCAGCTTCTAAATCAATTGAAGCTACTTCTAACATGCATTAACAAGCATTCCCATAAATGACTACTAACAATCTAACTCGTTCTTTCATAGTTTAGTACGTTCCAAAACTAAAGGTGCATAAAGATGAAAGTATTAAACCATAAACTGTAAAGTGCTAAGGTAAACATGCTAAAGAGTCTAATGTTCATCCTGCTAAGTCCCCTAAGGACCTTTGATTCCAGTTCCACACACACACACCATCTTCGCATTGTCCTCCAGCCTCCTCTGCTAGTCCATTTTCCTTTTACCTGTATCTGCAGTATAAGGAAAATAGTATCTGTAAGCTAAAAAGCTTAGTAAGAAACCATCTACCTCACTAAATCATGCATACGATGCAAATATGCTTTTAAAACATGCTTTTGGAAAACATACTGAATATGCAAGCATGGCATGGCATAGTATCATACAAGCATGGCATAACATAAGCTGAACATAGAGCTAACATGGAAAATTACACTGAAGCATAATGCTGGGCTAAGCTAAACTAAACTGAAGCTGCAATCAAACTCAACTGGTATAACTGATCTTTGAGTTTTGAAAACTAATACATAGTAAGTGAAAATACTAAACATGCTGTTGTAGGGCCCTGGCAACTGTACTTGCTATGCGCGCATCCCTAACTAGACCCGGGTTTGCAAGTCCCGAACTTAGTAGGGTTAACTAGGTTATCTAAACCTAGCTAGGTTATCTAAACCTAGGAACCGACTATGGGAGCCCAGCCCAATGGATATCTAATCCAGTACAGTAAAATACTGAAGTAGCTAATACTGTTTTGCTGAACTAGGTTATCTGAATGTAGAACTAGGTTATCTGAACCTAGAGGCGACTATGGGAGCCCACCCATTGGATATCTAATCCATATAAGCTGTAATAAACTGAGTATACTGAATAGATACTTCTAATGTATCTAACTGAGCTGTTAAAGATGCCTAGGGTGCATTTTTACTAAACTAGCTATTTTATCGAACACCTAGCGTGCCCTAACTCTCCTCTCTATTAGGGAGCCCACCTCTAGGCACCCGACAACATCTAACCTCCTATCTGAAGAGGGAAGACATGCCCGGCCCATCTAAAGGTGTTCAACTAAGACCCTAATCTGAAAAGAGAGTTAAATACACCCTAGATATCGATAGAAAATCTGCATACATCCTAACTAAAGCATAAAAACTCAAACGGAAGCTATTATACCTCAGGTGAGGGGTTTCTTACCTCCTAATCGTAATTTCTTATGATTCTATTCGCTAAAACTCCGGTGGAGATGGTCCTCTCGACGATCCGCTCACGTCTTCGCGTTCCTCTCGCGGAGAAGAACCCTTTTCGTGTTGGAGTCGTCGCCGGAAAGTGATCCGAGAGCCCTTGGGGGCTTGGGCGCCGAGAGAGGAGGAGGGAGAGGTGTGGGCGGCGGTGCAGGTTTTTTTTTTTTTGGGAGAGGGATAGGTCACGGTGAGGGTTTATGAGGAGATGGCTGCCGAACCAAATTAACCCAAACCCAACTTAAGTTTCCTATTTATACTTAGTGATAAGTTCCGCCCAAATCCCACTTAACTAGGATTGTTCCCCTTTCCTTTCAGCACAGCCCTGCTGGGTCCACTGGTTACTAGCCTTGTCCACTAAACCATAGGTCTCGGGTTCAATCCCCGCCTAGGCCGTTTTGCTACTTCCGCTACTCGGAAAATTCCGGAAAAATATCTAAAAATTCCAGAAAAATCGTAGAATAATTCTAATGCAAGTTTGAGAATTTTCGGGCGTTACAATCCCCCATACCTTATAAAAAGTTCGTCCTCGAACTTAGAACAATTCTGGGTACTTCTGTCTCATGCTGACTTCTGTCTCCCAAGTTGCCTCTTCTGCTGTGTGATTGTGTCAAATAACTTTGACTAATGGTACTTCCTTGTTCCGCAATTTCTTAACTGCTCGGTCCATTATCTGAATAGGCCGACTATCATAGCTGAGGTCTTCACGGATCTGTACCGACTGGGGCTCAATCACCTGGGTGGCATCTGGGGTATGCTTCTTCAGCATAGAGACATGAAATACATTGTGGACAGCTGACATCTCCTGAGGTAGCTCTAGCTCATATGCTACCTTGCCCACTCTTCGACTGATAAGGTATGGTCCCACATATCTGGGACTTAGCTTGCCCTTCTTCCCAAAACGCATTACTCCCCTCATGGGAGCTACTCTGAGGAACACTGAATCCCCAACTGAGAACTCTAAGGGTCTGCGCCGTGTATCAGCATAGCTCTTCTGGCGGCTCTGAGCTGTCTCTATCCTCTGGCGGATCTGCTGTATAGCTGCTGTGGTATCTGCTACTAGATCTGTCTGAAGCTCTAGTTCCTTCTGTTCACCACTCTCATACCAGCAGATTGGAGATCTACACCTCCGCCCATAGAGAGCCGCGTAAGGTGCCATGCCGATAGTGGCCTGATAGCTGTTGTTGTATGCAAACTCTGCTAAGCTCAGATATTTGCACCAACTTCCCTTAAAGTCTAGGGCACAAGCTCGGAGCATATCTTCGAGTACCTGATTTACTCGCTCCGTCTGTCCATCTGTCTGAGGATGGAATGCTGTGCTGAACTTTAGCTTTGTACCTATGTGATGTGAATCTGCTGTCTCTGTCTGAAATGATGGTTCGTGGGACTCCATGTAGTCTGACGATCTCTTGGAGATATAACTGAGCTAGCTTCTCCATGGAGTAGGATATCTTGATAGCTAAAAAGTGGGCTGATTTGGTCAACCTGTCGACTATTACCCAGATGGCATCGAAACCATTCGTGGTTCTGGGCAGTCCCACTATAAAATCCATAGAGATATCCTCCCACTTCCATTCTGGAATCTGTATAGGCTGCAAGACTCCTTCTGGTCGCTGATGTTCCGCCTTGACCCTCTGACAGGTGAGGCAGACGCTAACATATCTGGCGATGTCTCGCTTCATCCCAGGCCACTAAAAATGTTTCTTCACGTCGTGGTACATTTTGGTGGAACCTGGATGCATCGCATAGGGAGTCTTGTGAGCCTCATCTAAAATCTGTCTCCGTAGCTGCTCCTGATTTGGAACACAGAGTCTGTCTCCAAAATACAGCACCCCGCTATCGGACACCCTGAACTCTCTACTTTCTGATTCTGCTAGTCCTTGCTTGATTTTCTGAATTTCAGGGTCCTGTCCCTGAGCTGACTGAATGTCACTAAGCAAGGTAGACCCTAAGGTCATAGTAGAGAGCTGTCCAACAATAAGCTCGAGACCGAACTCTACGATCTCCTTCTGTAGGGGCGGCGACATAGCTGTAAGAGATAACAAGGTAGCGCTGGATTTTCTGCTGAGTGCGTCTGCTACCTTGTTGGCTTTCCCTGGGTGGTAGAGGATGTCTATGTCGTAATCTTTGACCAGCTCTAGCCACCTGCGCTGTCGCATATTCAGATCCTTCTGAGTGAAGAAGTACTTCAGACCTGTATATACTCTGCACCGAGCTCCATATAAGTAATGTCTCCAAATCTTGAGAGCGAACACTATCACTGCAAGCTCAAGGTCATGAGTAGGGTAGTTCTTCTCATAATCCTTGAGTTGTCTGGAGGCATAGGCGATCACCTTGCCGTTTGCATCAGGACTGCACCTAGTCCCAACTTAGAGGCATCACTATAGCCGCTGGTGTCGTCTGGTAGAGCCAAAACGGGAGCACCTGGTCAACCTCCTCTTTAGCTCAAGCCGTTCTCACACCCTCCGTCCACCGAAATTTCTGTTCTTCCCGGTAAGAGTCGCTGCTGGGAGGCTATCCTGGAGAAGTCCTCTACAAACTTCCTGTAATATCCTGCTAATCCCAGAAAGCTCCTGATTTCGCTGGCGTTCTTAGGTCTCTTCCAGTTACTTACTGCTTCTATCTTGCTGGGATCTACCATAACACCATCCTTGGAGATGATGTGACCGAGAAAGGCTACCCGGTCTAGCCAAAATTCACATTTCGTGAATTTGGCGTACAACTGGTTCTGCTGAAGGATCTGCAAAACTGTCTTCAGATGCTCTGCATGGTCCTCCTGAGTACTTGAATAGATAAGGATGTCATCTATGAACACGATGACAAACTTGTCCAAGTATTCCCTGAATACTCTGTTCATGAGGTCCATGAATGTAGCTGGAGCATTGGTCACGCCAAAGGGCATGACTACGAACTCGTAGTGTCCTGAATGCTGTCTTAGGTACATCCCCTTCCTTGACTTTCACCTGATGATAACCCGATCTGAGATCTATCTTAGAGAACACTGCTGCTCCCTTCAACTGGTCGAACAGGTCATCGATTCTGGGAAGAGGATACCTATTCTTGATCGTGACTTGATTCAGGGATCTGTAGTCTATACACAGTCGCATGCTTCCATCCTTCTTCTTCACGAACAATACAGGCGCTCCCCATGGTGAGTGACTCGGGCGTATGAAACCCTTGTCGAGCAGCTCCTGTAATTGCTCCTGAAGTTCCTTCAGTTCTGCTGGAGCCATGCGATAAGGCGCTTTGGAAATGGGATTAGTACCGGGGAAGAGCTCTATCTCAAATTCAATCTCCCTGTCTGGTGCTAAGCCTGGTAATTCCTCAGGGAAGACTGCTGGGTAGTCACATACGACTCGGACCTCTGCTAGCTGTTGGTCCTTGCCCTGACTAGTACTGACTACATGTGCTAGGTACCCCGTACATCCCGAATCCATCAACTTCTGGGCCTTCATTGCTGAGAGAAATCTTCTGGCTTTTCTCTTCGGTTCGCCGATGTATTCAAACTGTGCTTCTGCTTCGGGTTGGAATACGACTTTCTGTTTACGGCACTCTATGGAAGCACCGTATCTGATCAGAAAGTCCATTCCCAGGATGACGTCGTAGTCAGTCATTTCTAGCAGGATCAGATCACAGAAGAGTTCCCTGTCTGCTATAATGACTGGCACTGCTCTGAGCCAGTGCGTGGATGCCATAACTTCTCCCGAAGGTAGTGTCGTCAAAAACTGACCACTGAGTACTTCTGATGGTATTTCTAATCTTTCGGAGAACACCCTGGCTATATAGGAATGGGTTGCCCCAGTATCAAATAGAACAGTAGCACTATACTGAAAGATGCTAATCTGACCTATGACGACTGTCGAGGCATTTGCTACGTCCTCTCTGGTGAGTGAGTAGATCATCGCATTCGCCATAGCTGGAGGGGCTTCTAATCTGGCCTGGCTGATAAGGGGACCTTCTAGAGCAGACTGCATCTGATATAACTGCGCTGGCTGGATCTACTGTGGCTGAGGAAGACCAGTCTTGTTCGGGCACTGCTTGGCCATGTGCCCTTCTTGTCCACATTCAAAGCATCCTCGCGTGCCCTTGCGAAACCCTGTGGTGGAATTTCCCACAAGTAGCACACTTTGGATAACCGGGTCGCTTGCTAGATGGTCCTCCTTTGAGTCACTCCCGATTTGCGCTTGTTGTTGGAGTTCCCTTCCAGTTAGAGTTGTGGCCTTGCTGTTTTTGAGTGTGAGAGCTTCCTTGGCCTTTGGACTCGAGGAGACCCGTCACGCTTTATCGCTCGATAATGTTCGTGGTCAAGGCGCCGCTCACTAACTCCTCTCGTGGTTTGTGGCTTATGTACGCCACCAGCCACGTTCATCGCTATCTGGCCTCAGCATCTTGAGCATCAACCGGATTCGCTCCTTCTCTGTGCTGACTAGCTCGGGCAAACGAGCCATTTGTTGAATTTCTTCACGGCTTCCTCCACTGAGAGGTTGCCCTGGCGAAATTCAATGAACTCGTCGTAGCGGCGGTCTGTAACTCGCATGTGAAAGAATTCCTCGAAGAACTCTTTCTCGAAGTCAGCCCATGACATCTGATTCACTGGGCGCTTCGCTCTAACTCTCTCCCACCATATGCTAGCGTCCCCTGTCAGGCAGAAGGAAGCACATTTAACCTTCTCCTGTTCCGGCCAGTCTAGAAGCTCCATTATCCTCTCCAGTGTTTTGAACCATGCTTGAGCATCCCATGGTTCGCTAGTGCCTGAAAGCTTCTTTCCTTAGCTCAGCTGCTGGGACTACTGGTGCTGGTATTGGTGCTGTTGGCTGAACTGGTGGAACCTCTATAAATGCTGGGGTTGCTAAGTTCGGTTCCGGGGTGACGGTAGGAGTATGCTGCTGGTTAGCCTTTAAGGTGGCTATTTCCTGTTGCTGTTCAGCTAGCTGCTGCTGTAACTGAGCCACCAACGCTGTAAGATCTGGAGGGGGCACTGAACTGCCTGCCTCCTGCTGGGGCTCAGTAGCTGGTGCCCGCTTAGCTGGGCGTCCTCGTGCCATCTCTAATGACATAGAGAACATACATAACTAAAGCATTCATAGTTTCACAACTACTGATATCATGTCTAAAACTATCATATACTAGCATGCTTCAGATATATATAAACATGAACTGAAATAAGAAAGCAAGGAACATATAGAGAGTAGAGGTATTCTTACTTGGAAGCTGCAGGTACAATGCTGATGTGTGTGTAGGAAGTATGGAACACGGCTCTGATACCACTCTGTAACGACCCACCTTCTCCTAACTAGGCTGTAAGGCCGATCGCTACAGTTATGCTTTGCTAACTATGCGGAAAATTGATCTGAATAAAATTTTACTAAACTATTGTAGTTGCCTCGGTTAACTCTGTGAGAGTGAGATTTCATGTCCCAAGACCTTCTAGATATTCATAGCTAGGCCGAGGAGGCGAATGGAGCTTTGGATCGGTCCGTGGAACGATCCATTGACCACGCGAACAGGCTGGATCGGTCTGGGACCGATCCAGTATGCTCGGATCGGCCGCCGACCGATCCAGAACCGCAGAATCTGGGTTCGCATCGTCGTGATGGATCGGTCGGCGATCGATCCTGTCCGATCGGTCGACCGATCCGTCCACCGAATACTTGGGATCTGTATGCGGCTGGATCGGTACCGACCGATCCAGAGGATCTGAGTATATCTCATTGGATCGGTCGGTGGCCGACCGATCCAGCCAGACTCGATCGGTCCGAGACCGATCGAGTCCGATTTCACCCGAAGTTCGATTTCAAGACCTTGCGTGCAAAACCTCACGCTAGCTTCTAAATCAATTGAAGCTACTTCTAACATGCATTAACAAGCATTCCCATAAATGACTACTAACAATCTAACTCATTCTTTCATAGTTTAGTACGTTCCAAAACTAAAGGTGCATAAAGATGAAAGTATTAAACCATAAACTGTAAAGTGCTAAGGTAAACATGCTAAAGAGTCTAATGTTCATCCTGCTAAGTCCCCTAAGGACCTTTGATTCCAGTTCCACACACACACACCATCTTCGCATTGTCCTCCAGCCTCCTCTGCTAGTCCATTTTCCTTTTACCTGATCTGCAGTATAAGGAAAATAGTATCTGTAAGCTAAAAAGCTTAGTAAGAAACCATCTACCTCACTAAATCATGCATACGATGCAAATATGCTTTTAAAACATGCTTTTGGAAAACATACTGAATATGCAAGCATGGCATGGCATAGTATCATACAAGCATGGCATAACATAAGCTGAACATAGAGCTAACATGGAAAATTACACTGAAGCATAATGCTGGGCTAAGCTAAACTAAACTGAAGCTGCAATCAAACTCAACTGGTATAACTGATCTTTGAGTTTTGAAAACTAATACATAGTAAGTGAAAATACTAAACATGCTGTTGTAGGGCCCTGGCAACTGTACTTGCTATGCGCGCATCCCTAACTAGACCCGGGTTTGCAAGTCCCGAACTTAGTAGGGTTAACTAGGTTATCTAAACCTAGCTAGGTTATCTAAACCTAGGGACCGACTATGGGAGCCCAGCCCAATGGATATCTAATCCAGTACAGTGCCAACTGAAAGTAAAATACTGAAGTAGCTAATACTGTTTTGCTGAACTAGGTTATCTGAACCTAGAACTAGGTTATCTGAACCTAGAGGCGACTATGGGAGCCCACCCATTGGATATCTAATTCATATAAGCTGTAATAAACTGAGTATACTGAATAGATACTTCTAATGTATCTAACTGAGCTGTTAAAGATGCCTAGGGTGCATTTTTACTAAACTAGCTATTTTATCGAACACCTAGCGTGCCCTAACTCTCCTCTCTATTAGGGAGCCCACCTCTAGGCACCCGACAACATCTAACCTCCTATCTGAAGAGGGAAGACATGCCCGGCCCATCTAAAGGTGTTCAACTAAGACCCTAATCTGAAAAGAGAGTTAAATACACCCTAGATATCGATAGAAAATCTGCATACATTCTAACTAAAGCATAAAAACTCAAACGGAAGCTATTATACCGCAGGTGAGGGGTTTCTTACCTCCTAATCGTAATTTCTTACGATTTTATTCGCTAAAACTCCGGTGGAGATGGTCCTCTCGACGATCCGCTCACGTCTTCGCGTTCCTCTCGCGGAGAAGAACCCTTTTCGTGTTGGAGTCGTCGCCGGAAAGTGATCCGAGAGCCCTTGGGGGCTTGGGCGCCGAGAGAGGAGGAGGGAGAGGTGTGGGCGGCGGTGCAGGTTTTTTTTTTTTGGGAGAGGGATAGGTCGCGGTGAGGGTTTATGAGGAGATGGCTGCCGAACCAAATTAACCCAAACCCAACTTAAGTTTCCTATTTATACTTAGTGATAAGTTCCGTCCAAATCCCACTTAACTAGGATTGTTCCCCTTTCCTTTCAGTACAGCCCTGCTGGGTCCACTGGTTACTAGCCTTGTCCACTAAACCATAGGTCTCGGGTTCAATCCCCGCCTAGGCCGTTTTACGCTTATATTTATTTTTGCTACTTCCGCTACTCGGAAAATTCCGGAAAAATATCTAAAAATTCCAGAAAAATCGTAGAATAATTCTAATGCAAGTTTGAGAATTTTCGGGCGTTACATTGACTTACTATTGTCCCTATCCGATTGGAAATCAAAATCCGTGCAACCTACAGGGACCAAATTAACTGCCTTGTAAGATAGCATATAATTTTAAGTGCCTCTAAGGTACTTCAATATATGCTTTACTGCAGTCCAATGTCCTTGTCCAGGGTTACTTTGATATCTGCTAACTATGCCCTTGGCAAAACATATTTCTGATCTCGTGCATAACATACATTAGGCTTCCGACAGCCGAAGCATAAAGAACTGCCTTCATTTCCTCTATCTCCTTTGATGTCTACGGAGACATTTCTTTAGATAAAGTTACTCCATGCTAAAAAGGTAAGAAACCTTTCTTGGAGTTTTGCATGCTTAAAACGAGCAAGGATTTTTTCAATATATGAAGCTTGGGATAAGTAAAATATTCTTTTCTTGCGATCCCTTATTACTTTGATCCCAAGAATATATACATTCTCCCAAGTCCTTCATATCGAATTGTTTGGACAATCATACCCTTACTTCTGACAACATTTTGATATTGTTTCCAACTACCAAAAATGTTATCTACGTATGGTACAAAAAATACCACAACGTTTCCATCACACTTTTTGTATATACAAGACTTATCCGGTTAAATCCATAGGTCTGGATTATTTTGATAAACCGGATGTTCCAAGACCTTGAAGCTTTGCCTCAGTCCATAAACTGATTGAGCTTGCACACAAGATGCTCTTTGCCCTTTGCAATGAACCCTTCTGGTTGTTTTGTATGGATGCTTTCTTCAAGACTTCCATTAAAGAATGCTATCTTGACATCCACTTGCCAAATAGATAAAAGAATCCGGATAGACTTAAGCATGGCTACCAGTGAAAAAGTTTCCTTTTTCATCAAGCCTTGCTTTGAAAGTTTCTACCTTCCTGTTTATCCCTCTTTTCCTATTATAGACCTTTTTACACCCAAAGGCCTTTACACCATTTGGTGGTTCTACAAGCTTCCAAATTTATTAGAATACATATATTCTAATTCTGTTATTCATTACTCTTTGCGAAGATGCTGCATATTTATCTTGGAGTGCTTCGTCATATGTCCTTGGCCTTACTATGACCACTCTTAGTCGGCGTCACCCCCACTGCCGTCGAACTCATCGCAAGAGATCGAAGCTATTCGATAGGAAAAAATAGCAGTAACAATGGATGCCAAATGGGAAGGGTTTGCACATGATTTTATTGAATGAGTCGTCACTCGAATTGTTAGCGTAGAACAACTAAAGGTGTTAGATGATGTGAGAAATTTAGATATCCGACTTTCATGATTAACTTTCACATGGCGATAATCTCCCTTTCCAAGTAAGCACAACATGCTCCACAAATTCTCCATTATCAAGAATACTGAGTAAATGACAATAACACGGTATAGTCAATCATTGATTTTTTATTTTTACATATTTTTATTTTTTTAATATTTTTTACATCTATTCCCTTTTTATTATTTACACGATTTTCCTTTTTTAATTGTTTACACGTTATTCCTTTTTATTTTTTTACACATTTTTCCTATTTTTAATTTTTACACATTTTTCCTTTTTTATTTTTAAATGTTTGCCCTCTTTTATTATTTACATGATTTTTCTTTTTAGTTTTTTACACGTTTTCCCTCACATATTCTTTTTTTTTAAAAAAAAATTTAATCGTTTTTCTTTTTTAATTTTTTACAACTTTTTTTTTTTTTTGTATATTATTTATTTATCTACTAGTATAATTTAGACGAGTGCAGTTTGAGGCAGATATCGTTTGCAAATTAATTCTTACCCATTAGAAAAAAATAGATCCATTACCTTAGCGACCCCCTGTGTCAGCTCTATGGATATGAAAGAAGGTAAATACAGATACACAGGTGTTAGACGTATGGTGGGATGACTATAGGTCGTTAGTTCCTGGTACTCAACCCTTGGTCATTACGCTAGAGATGTCATGCGCCCACCATCTTTGTTATGCCCTATGGGCATTACCCATTAGAGGAGAGAATATAAGTGGTTTATTACCGCACTGATTCTTATCCATTAGAAGAGAGAATGGTTTATAGCAGCACTTTATATAAAATGTTGTTAGCGATTTGAAAATTATTCATAGAAGTTAAGCAATAGAAACGATGAGTAGCAGTATTTGACACACAATCATTGCTACGTAGATAATATCAATGTCTTGCAATCCATTGCACCATTACCTCAAGATAGAGCTATCAATTTAGATTGGATCCATTAAGTTGGGCCCATTGGATTGATACACTTTATAAAAATATTATTGATCAATTTTAACTTTGATAAGTTATTAGTTAAATTTATCTGATCAAAAATATTTAATTAGTAATTAATTCTTTTTTAGCATCCATGAATAAAAAAATACTTATAACAATTAGTGAATAAACGAGAGTATGAAAATAATAGTATAAAAAATGACAACAAAAGAAAGAAATTGAGAAATAAATAAAATTTAAAGAGAAAATAATCTATTTTAATATTAAATATATTTTTATTAAAAAAATAAGCATAAAAATATCAGGTCCAAATTTAAAATATATATATATATATATATATATATATATATATAAAATTAATAATAAGTATAACCAATAAATATTTTAATTTATTAATGAAACCTAAGTTACACTAGTAAAAAATTAAATATTAGAGTTGAAATCTAATTTTGATAAACAATAAATTAAACATTACCGAAAAAATAAATTTGGTTAGTAAAAAATTATATATTACCTGTCAAATCTAACTTTGATTATAAAAATAAATTAAATATTACCGACCAAAGTTTGTAAAAAATTACACATTATCAACAAATAAATTTGACAAGAATAAAAATTAAATATTACTGGTCAAATCTAACTTTGGTCGGTGAAAAATTAAATATTACCGATCAAATCTAAGTTTATCCAGTAAAAAAAGTTTGACCAGTAAAAAAAGTATACATTACCCGTCAAATCTAACTTTGGTCATCACACGACTGAGGAAGAGAGTGCAATATTAGGGTTTGAAGATCAAGAGCTGAATTGTAAAATACGACACCTAGGGAATTTTTAAAAATTTTCTAAAAATTTTTCTTACCTAAAAGAAAAGTTTGATTTTTCTTATTATTTCTTTTCTTTTCTTTTTCTTTTTCTTTTCTTTTCTTTTCTCTCTTTTCCTTTCCCCGTGCCCTTACTTCGCCCGATTCCTCTCCTTCTCCCCTCTCCCGAGCTCGCCACCGCCGCCGCTACCGAGCCTCTTCATCTTCCCCAATCGACGCGCCGCCAACCTGACGCCACGCGACTCCTCTTCTTCATCCCCGCGTTCATAACCACCAGCCAAAGGAAAGCCCCTAAGCCCTAGCATCACCTTCCCCTCCTCTGCCCCATCACTTCCTCGCTGCGGAGATCCCATCGCGCTAGCGCCGATTTGCCCACCTCCTCATCTCAGCCGATCGTCGAAGCTTGAACCACTGCAGAGCTCTCCGAGATTTGCCCTAATTCGGCTGTGCCTTAGTTTGAAGCCGATCGCCACGACCTGACACTGCCAGCCAGCCACCACTGTTCTCCTCCTCCATCCACATCTCGTTCCTTTCTAGCCACCTCACGCAGGGGAGTCGTCGGCCAAGGGTGGGGAGCCATCGACCTGTTGTCGTTGTCTCTGTACGTCGCGGCCCCGACCTCAGACACCTTCGGCTAACCCTCTACCACTAGGGTTAGTGTCGCATCTCTTCCTCTGCTCAGAAGTGAAGTTCTTGGATGGAACCCTAATACCAACTAAGCAACACAGTTTCGGTCAAGATCGGTACAGGCGTGAGCGATCGGAACACAAATCAAAGATCAATGGAAGGTAAGATCCCTTATCTAAGAGATGTGGACTTAGGTTTGGGACTAATGCAGATACAAATGTGTTGAAGGTGTTGTAGGGTGTTTGATTTAGAGGGCAGCACCTTTTACCTCGCTTCGGTCAGGTTTATTGGTAGCAAGTTGTCTCCGGCTGTGTATCACCAGCTAAGATTTCAGATTTGGGTAAGTTATGCTCAGTATTAGGTTAAGTATGGATGGGATACATTCTGTATTGGATTGATTATGTTGCTAGTAAACCCTAATTGGAGGGAAAATGATTGAGGATGCTTAATCTATTTGTTTATGTATTAGAGATTCAGTTATGAGTTGTTGGAGGTCAATTCATTATTTTGTCTTAACGATGCAAATTTATTAAAGGATAGTTAGGGTAGATGATTATATCAATTAGGGTTTTCCCTAACTTGTTTGGGGATTTTATTAGCTATTTAAATTCATTTGAATTTAGCTAAATAAAATATATATATTGACACAGGACTCTGATTCGAGACGAGAGTGTCGACGTGACATCTATCTGGATACAATCTCCATTTTTGAGGTGGGTACCTTGACTTATCTTTAGATATTGTCATTTGATATGCATAGTAGATTTTAACAAGTAGTAATGATTATATTCATATCTGCATCGGTATGCCACTACTTGTTACCAATTGCATGCTTGATTTTACTTACCTATTTTGCATTCATTGCCCTCTTGATTATTTATGCTCATAGTGGTAGTGACATACCATGCCTTATGATATATCGGACTAGACATTTACCATATCTGATACGTGTACCTAGACCTTCTTATTTGAGCCATTTATTTTGGTACATGTTTTATGGAGGTAGATATGGTCAGGATTTTCATGCTTAGTGTCATGCACCATCTTGCATGATTGCATGCTGAGCGATTGATAGCTCCATTATTATTGAGCTCATCGCGAGTTACATGGATCTGCACACACAACCACTCATGGGTTAGTGGTATATCAAACAGGGTGTGTGCGAGTTTGCTCTGTCAGTGCTCCGCTGGTCCACTCATGAGTAGCGTGACGCAGCATGGTAGCACGACAGGGGTCCCTCCTCTGGATTGTCTCAGGGAGATGAGAGCATTGAGCTCCCCCACTTATGATTTGGGGTAGGAGGATAGGTGCATTCCGACAGCATCCTGTCCACTCGATCACTCATCAGGAGCAGTGATGGCAGAGTACACAGTTGTCATAGCCTTACCCACTCAGTTTCACTATCGTGTATGAGATGGCTGACTGACGTCAGGGGTGACTATGTTATTTGTATCATATGCATGGATTACATTTATTGCTTGTGTTTGCTGCACTTTGTTTGCTATATATTTGGTGGATGCATATGATTGACATACATACAGGAGATATAATATTTTCGGTCTGACGACCTTATTATCCTGATAGGGGGTCCTGGTGAGTACAAATTCTCTCATTCTTTTCAGTTTTGCATTTTCCATTATTATTCTAGGAGACTGTACACATAATTCTTACTATTGGTTATTTCTTACTATGCATGTCTGAGTGTTGGACTCACCCATTGATTATTACCATTTCAGGTTGAAGATGTCAGGAGGTTCCAGTTGCTAGTCCCCACCCTGAGTCGTGACGATTTTCTATCTTGAACTTTTGGTTTCCTTGTTATATTTTTATATATTTGTGATGTATAACTGTACTCGTGGATGTTTATCGGGTTTTGGTCTACTGCCTTTGTTTTCCACTACGTTGGATTTTTGTTGTGAGTTTAAGTTTTTCGTTGTATTAGTGGAGTAGGTTTTATTTAGATAAACTGCGTGGTTGTGTCAGCCATATGCTGAGTTGATATAAACTGCGTGGATTGTTAGTTATTTTTATTGTTATTGTCCCGGTCGTGTTGGTCGAGATTTATGTGGTCGTGAGGGTTTTGTAGTAATGTTTCATATTGTCACCGGTACAGGAGAGATGTTGCCCAAATTTCCTCGGTAGAGACTCCCCCGGGGCGTGGCATGGATGCTATGAAAAGGGTAAACGAACATGTGGTTTAAATAGGAAAGAAAGGGAAGGCAGTGATTGACTATTTCAGTAATATTGAGTAAGATAGAGGGGATAGTAATTTCAATTATTTGATCAGTTTTAATCTAATGGTAAATAATATCAAAGTTGGAGCACCTTGCTTGTAATCTATTGCCCTTGTTTTATCCAATGAGTGATTGCTACGTAGATAGACTATTTTAGAGCTTAATCAGTAATTCAATGTCATTGGGATATCCTTTTAAAACTTTTTAAAAATTTAAAATACAAAATATTTTACATTTAAATTTAAAATTAATATGAGAAATTTAAAATTTGTTCCTAGATATTATAACAATAAAAGTGATTAGCAACAATGTTTGATATAGAATTACTATTAAAAGTACCTATTATTACTAGTTTCAAGATTATTTTTTAATAGTTGTATCAATGAGAGCAGTTTATAACAATGATTGACACAAATTGATGCTAAAACTAGGCAATAGGAGCAATTTGAAAATTAATTCTAAAACAATAGAATAATAGAAGCTGTTCATAGCAACATTTTACACAAAACAATATTAAAAGTATTCAGTATGAATGATTCAATAATTGTTCTTAGAAGTTAGAGCAATAGAAACGGTTAGTAGCACTGCTAAAATTATCCAATATCAACAATTTCAAGATTATTTCTAATATTTATATAATTAAGAGCGGTTTACAGTAGTGGTTTATTCAAATTGATGTTAAAACTATGTGATAGGAGCAGTTTGAAAACTAATTCTAAAACAATGGACCAATAGAAACGATTTATAGTGACACTTTACACAAAATAATGTTAGTAGTATTTAGTAGGAACAGTTTGATAATTGTTCTTAGAAGTTAGAGCAATAGAAATAGTTACTAACAGTATTTGACATAGAACCGTGACTAAAAATATCTAATATTAGTAGCTTTAAGATTACTTCTGATAGTTATATCATTAAAAGTGATTTATAGTGACGATTTAATCAAATCGGTACTAAAGATATTCAGCAAGAGTGATTGTAAAATCGTTCCGAAAAGGTAAGACAATAGAAACGGTTTAGTTCAAACTGATTCTGTTGTTGGATTTTTAATAGCGGTGTTACAACCACTCCTAATAAATTGCTTCTATATGGGTATTTTTTTTTTTTTGCAGTATAGCAAACTAATGTAGGAAGGTAGCTTTGAAATCGACAAAGGAACGAATAGAAGAATCAGAAAGCTTGTTGAAGCATCGTTGAGAGGATCCCGACAGGGTAGTAAGGAAAACTTGACACTTAACACCATCTGAGTAAGCATTCTCGAAATGACATAAATGATCTTCGGGGTCTGATGATCTTGTATACTCAGCCAACGGTGGTTGTCAGAAGTGCCAAGGTAATTCTTCTTCATGGGCCTCCTTAGAAAAGGATGTTCCTTGAGTATTTATTTCGTTAGAGGCAGGAGCCTTTCCCTTGCGATTCCAAGGTAATGTCTCTCCTGCTTGTGATTCATGGGGGGCCTCGCTGGGGAGTGCACCACCTCCGTTAATATGAGCTACATGGGTTGGATCCCTACAAACGACAGAAGCATTTACCCTACTTGAGGGAGCACTCCGATGGAGGGAGGGATCCCCTCTCCCACGCTACTACTACTGGGGGTTGTGCAGAAGGGTATTGCTACAAGAATCCTTGTAGCGCCTTAGAGATCATTCCATTAACATTCTCTTGTGTAATGACTGCCTCTCCACCACAACTTCTTTCCCCACCAGAGTCATGGTTGTTAGTGGTCCTTTTAGTGTTAACCATCGTAGATGACACCAATTTGTTCCAACCAAAATACTATGGATGGTCAACCACTAGTCAATGAATGAGCTAAGGTGTGCACCCTTCGACGATTGTTGGTGAAGGATGTGGATGAACCTGGAACACACTTAGAGAGAAGATTAGATTGGCCATGGGATGTATTCTATGGCCACTCCAACATCCAAGTTAGGGTTTTCCTCGAGATAATATGTGGAAACTGTTAGAACCCCAAAGGTTGTTTTGATGTGATCAACAAGTTAAGTTAAGTCCTATGATATTTTAACCTTATGTCTAAGTGTGCAGGAGCTTAGAAGCACAGGGAGTCGAGCAGAAGACGCAGCTAGCAAGAAGGACGGCACGAGAGAGTGCGTCTGAGGGATGAGGCACTGTGGAAGAGTACATCGGCGGACGAGAAGAAAGCGTTCGATGTTTTCGAGGAACAAGAAGCCAGAGGGGAAGATCACTCAGGGAGCAAGAGACGTAGTTAGCGAGAAGGTCGGCACGGGAGAGTGCGTCCGAGGGAGGAAGAGTTGCGGATGAGTACGCTGGCGAACGAGAAGGAAGCACACGACGATTCCGAGGGACGAGAAGCTGGAGCGGAAGCCTGCTCGAGAAGATCGGAAGTTGGGTTCGGGTGAGCCTTATTCCGGATGGCTGAGATCACGCAAGCAAACAGAGTCGTAGCGGAAGACTCGGACCGAGGCGAACTGAATCGGAGCAGAGGGCCTGGATCGAAAAAAGGAAACTCTATTGACTTTTTTGGTCTGGGCGCCCGGACTTGATTGCTATCCAGATCACGATCAAACGCGATCTATGCGAGAAGGAATAAAGTTTTATCCCCTCTCAGGCACCTGGAACCCTTCCAAGCACCCCGACCAAAGCTATAAATATAGCCTTGGTCCAAGAAGCTCAACAAGACAAGCAATTCTGATTACAACACTTGTATGCTTTCATTGTTAGTTTAGCTTCTTATTTTCTCTGTGCTTGAATGTTGTAAGAGGCTTTTCCACCCGGAAGGAGATATCTATTGCGTTTCATTCTCCTTGGATTAACAACCTCCCCGGTTGTAACCAAGTAAACTCCCTTGCCTCTACTCTTTTAGTTTATTGCTATTAAATTAATGCAAGTATTCTTTTGAAAGTCCGAGAAGGGTTTGATTTTGATTTTGTCCAGGGCAATTCACCCCTCCCCTCTTATCGGCCTCCAACGCTGTCCAACAAGTGGTATCAGAGCAAGGATGCCTCAGGAGGAGTAACCGCCGACTGAAGCAACTAGATGGTTGGAACAAACATCTACCCACCAGCATTCGAGGGGGAGTTCACTTTTTGGAAGTGACGAATGCAGGTTCATTTTAAAACTGATTTTAATATGTTGTTAATAATGACGTGTGGTTATGAAGCTCCAAAGGATACAAAAAGAGAAGAACTTGAGGAGCATCAATGGACTGACGAGCAATGCGATAAATTCATGACAAACGGTAAGGCTGAATCTCGCCTTCTGAGTGTTACTACCTACCGAGGATCTCAAAAGAGTTGAAAAATACAGAAGCGCAAAAGAACTTTGGGAAAAGTTCTTGAAGCTCTACGAAGAACCATTTGAGTTGACTCCTCGATGGACACCGAGCCGTCGTCAGAAGAATTCAAGACGGAGGAAATTGTCGGGACAACCCTAACAGCCGAATTCCATCCCGATGACACAGAAAACTCATCCCAGATAAGCATCGATGAAGGGGGAGAGTCTTCGGAAGAAAGCAGCTCAACAGGGGGAGCATCAAAAGTCGACAAGGTAAGTCAGGTACAATCTCCACCTCCTGACCAATTGCTTAAATCGATTAAAATACTGTCGAAAGTTTTTTTTTGAGTTAAAAATTATATTATCGAAACATTTTTGCGAATTAGAAATTAAAAATAAAAAAAATACTGAGTTTAAAGAAACTCTAGCAACAGATTGTCGATTAAAGAATCTCGACAAACTAATAAGAGAAAATGACATGTTAAAGGAACAAATACAATTTTCTGCATGCTCAAAATTCCATGCTTTAAATTTGAGAAATTATGACAAACTAAAATGAAAATTTAAACATCATTAACCTGAACTATGAATTAGACTTAGAACTTTCAGCAAGAAAATTAAACAGCTAATTTCCTTATGAAGCTTTGTCTAAGAAAGTAGTTGTTGCTCCAATAACCAAGAAGGCCTAGTGCTTCACCACTATCTGGAAGCCAAAATATTGAAATAAAATATTTAATTAACTTACTGATAAAATATTGAAAGTAAATAATGCTTTAAAATATTTTTAAACATTTTTTTTTAGAAAAATTTCTCAAAATTGTCTAAATTAGAATTTTCTTTTACTTAGAAAATTTTCTTACTTAAAATTTTTACTTATTCTTAAAAATAATTTTTAGGAAAAATTTCTAAAAAAATATTTGTTAAACATTTTTACTTAGAAATTTCTTTGAAAATTATTACAAATTTTTAGTAATATCAAAATATTTTTTCAAAGTTTTTCAAAATTATTAACCTTAGATTTTTTTATAGCCCCATTTTTTATGTGATCAAAGGATGAGAAGGAAAAGTATAAGTCTAGGGGGAGGTAGACTATAATTTTTCTATCATTTTTGTACTTTATTACAATATTAGTTATTTTACTCTTATGTCTATTTACCCTAGCTTAACTTGGGTTGCTCACATCAAAAAAGGGGAGATTGTTGGAACCCTAAAAGTTGTTTTGATGTGATCAACAAGTTAAGTTAGGTCCTATGGTGTTTTAACCTTGTGTCTAAGTGTGCAGGAGCTTAGGAGCACAGGAAGTCGAGCAGAAGATGCAGCTAGCAAGAAGGACGACACGGGAGAGTGTGTCTGAGGGACAAGGTGTTGCGGAATAGTACAACGGCGGACGAGAAGGAAGCGTGCGGTGTTTCCGAGGAACGAGAAGCCGAAGCGAAAGATTGCTCGAGGAGCAAGAGATACAGCTAGCGAGAAGATCGGCATTGGAGAGTGCATCTGAGGGACGAAGAGATGTGGATGAGTACACTGGCGGACGAGAAGGAAGCACGCGACGATTCTGAGGGACGAGAAGCCGGAGCGGAAGCCTGCTCGAGAAGGTCGGAAGTTGGGTTCGAGTGAGCCTTATTCCGGATAGTCGAGATCACCCAAGCAAGTGGAGTCGTAGCGGAAGACCCGGACCGAGGCGAGCTGAACTGGAGCAGAGGGCCCGAACCGAAAAAAGTCAACTCTATTGACTTTCTTGGCCGGGGCGCCCGTACCAGTCCGGGGCGCTCGGACCAGTCCGGGGCGCTCGGACTAGTCCGGGGTGCCCGGACTTGGTTGCTATCCAGATCGCGGTCAAACGAGATCTATACGAAAAGGGATAAAGTTTTATCCCTTCCCAGGCGGCCCGGCTAAGACTATAAATATAACCTTGGTCCAAGAAGCTCAACAAGACAAGCAATTCTGATTACAACACTTGTATGCTTTCATTGTTAGTTTAACTTCTTATGTTCTCTGTGCTTGAATACTGTAAGAGGCTTCTCCGCTCGAAAGGAGATATCTATTGCACTTCATTCTCCTTGGATTAACAACCTCCCCGGTTGTAACCAAGTAAACTCTCTTGCCTCTACCCTTTTAGTTTATTGCTATTAAATTAATGCAAGTGTTCTTTTGAAAGTCCGAGAAGGGTTTGTTTTTGATTTTGTGCAGGGTAATTCACCCATCCCCTCTTGTCGGCCTCCAACGTGGTCCAACAAAAACCACTAAGAAGAAGGAGTTCAAGGATAGAACCTGGTGCAGTTTGTGAAAAAAGAATCAGAATCCCTTCATCTCTCTTTGCAAGTGCTTATATGATTCTTTGAAAAGCATCTTCAGTTAGCAGGAATATCATCATCTCAACGGATGAAGAGGAAACCAGATTTGTCAGTCGTTGGTTGCCTTCCCACTCATCTAGTGCCACATGTCAATAAGAGGGGAATCTAGGGAACCAGGCATGACAACCTCATAACCACCCCACCATTCTTAAGATACCATGTGTCCTGGAATATTTGTTGCTATCATCTATGAGCTTGTGTGGGGTGCAAACCTATTTCAAGGATAAAGGAGATGACATCAATTGGAGTGACCTTGAAGGATATGAAGCCGGTGTTGGTAATGGAAATGTGGGAATATGGGCTATCCATTATGCCCATGTTGTCCATATTTCCACGGGGCAATTTATAGATATACCCCTTGGTATTCCCATTATATAATGCGTCCAAGTATTTCATCGAAGAGGGGTGTGGCAGAACGAGAGGAAGAAAAACATCTGAGATTGCGGGATTTGGTTTATGAATTACGGACAACTTTTCAATTTTTGCAATTGTACTTCAGACAGCAAGTCTGAAGATCACGTTCTGCCGTCGTCGATTGCAGATCCGTAGGAGATCGCTGTAAGTGTTTACAGTTTAAATTTTAATTTCATGCATTTAGAATACTATAATGGTATAAGAGCGGTGTTAGTTCTAAATGCATGATAAATCCCTACAATTTACCTCTGGATTGATAAATCTCTTCGTAAAATCATTGCCCCTTTGCTCCTGTTTATTGCTGAGAAGAAAAATAAATTCTCCGATGGAGTGTGCTCTATCGCTTGCTGCCAACACAGGGCAAGATCGTGTCCATGTCATGATCTGTCATAGTCGTTGACGCCAAGAGCAGCCATGATCAGCGGTTGTAATTAGGCTTTGAGGGAACACCCACAGAATTTGTCTCCGATCGTGATCGGCGGCTGTGGTCATGGCCGCCTCTTGCAGACCAATGCTAACCTTACGTCTGGAGGACGCTGGCAGCAACGTTCCAAGTCCGACGACGACATCCAGGTTGGCCGGTGAAGTGCTCATGATCGCCTCTTGCAATTTCTACACAAGTAGGGATCGACGACCAACATTCGTCGCGGTGAGGCGACGTGTGGCATGGGAATTATGTGGCAAAGAAAATGAAAAAAAAACTGTGGCGGCACTGTGATTTGTTCGTAGAGATGAGGTTGCAACAAATAGGGTTTATGGATTTATTTTATTAAAAAAAAGGTTGCTGATGAAACAATTTAATGTTTCTCATTAAATCGATGTTGGTTTAAATGTGTACACGCATGTTAGATTTGGGCTTGTTGTTGTTGGTTCTTAGTTGGAATGGATTTTTATCTGCTTTATTTCTGCGGATTTTTTTTCTGGGGCGCTGGGGGCGAGCGAATCGCCTTTTGCCACATTAGTTGGAATGGATTTAAACCTTTCTAGTTAGACTTGAACTTGGATCTGGTTCACTGAACCAGACCGACCAAGATAATTTAACTAGACTAATTTTGGTCTAATTAGACCCGATTTAGATTAAACTATTAGTTGGTTTAATCGAACCAGTTTAATCCAAACTAGAATTGATTTGGGTTGATTTAATTAGGTTAAATTTGATCAAAATAATTAGATTTGTTCTAATAGGTCAGATTTAAACTAATGAACATTAATTTGATCAAATAGATCCGAGTTAGATCGATAAGTTTGAAATTGGCTAAAATGGACTTAGATTAAACCATAACAAAATATATGTACAAAAAATCCCTGTCCAATTAGATTAGTTCTAATGAGGACAATTGATCAAGCTTAGGATATGGATTTCCGATCGATCGGCCCGATGGGTCAGTAGACTTAGACTTTTGAAAATCGAGAAGATTTTTTTTCTTGATTTATTATGTTAGTTCTATGCATATATAAATTGAATTAAGTCAGTTTTATACTGGTTAGTTGATTTTCTACTGACTAATTTAAATTTTTCAGATGGTTAGTCGCAATATACGATAACATGAGCTTTGGGAGGAGATTAAGGAGCTTGATTATGACCGAGTTTACGGAGTTGGATGGTTTATTGGTCGGCTCGATCTGTTGTTCTGAAAACTCGAGCGAGAAGAGTTTCCAGTCTAAGACACAAAAGATGGACTCTAATTTATTCATTACCGAAACATCTTAAACAAATAACACTCCGACTTTGGGATGATTCTAAGGGCATGTCTCATATTCAGAGATATGCAGACATTTACTTCATTTAGCTTGAGGTCCTGAAGAATCAAAAGAGGATCCAGAAGGGGATCCAGATGGATCTAATGAGGATTTAGAAAGAGATCCTACATAATCAAAGGAGGATCCGAATCCTGAAGAATTAGAGGAGGAATTGGAAGAGTGTGTGGAGGATCCAGAAGAGGATCTGATGGAGAATTATGAAGTTGTCACACCTGTGATTATCCCAAATAAGTCCAGATTGAAAGAGATAATGTTGGCCACTGTACTAGTATCTGTCCTGGTGGAAGTGGTGTTAGCCTATCTAATTTATTAGAGTTTTATTATTGTTACTGTCATTATATATGAACAGTATTAGTCCATTTAATTTATATCAGTTTGTTATGTGTTAACCATATGCAGCATATTTTTATGTTAATGATATGCTCATTAATATGTTTATTTATGATGTTTACTCTAGATGATGTATAATAAATGATTAATTTATTTAATTAAATGATTAGTTTATTTAATTAAATGATTAGTTTATTTAATTGAAGAAATCTTGATATAATAAATAATTAGTTCATTTATTGGGATGTGTGTAATAGAATTGATCAATATTAATTTGATTGGTCATACAAATGATGAGTGAAAACATAGTTATCACTTGATTTTGTAAACCAACTCAAATTAATATTGAGTTAATCATAAATTGCATGCACATGAATTATACGGAATACTAAATAATGTATTTATTTATGATAGATTATGACAACAAAAAATATTATAACTGAACTCAACAAGGGGTGAAAAATTTAATGGGGATAACTATAAGCTCTGGTACCTCAGGATACAATATATACTTAAGGAACAAGAAGTTCTGGAGGTTATAAATCAAGTTATGGTAGAACCTATAGATGGTCCCACTGCACAGTACATATGAGATATTGATGCCTATAAGGGATGAAAGAAAAAATGCTCCACTGCAAAGGGCATATTGATTAGTTCAATGGTAGATTGATGTGCGTAGATTGTATACACTTGTTTAGCATGTTTTGACGCACATTCACATATTTTGTATATGTTTTATCTATGCATTTTCGTACTTCCAGCTTTGCTTTTAGCATATTTACTCTTTTTGTTCGGAAATATACTTTTGTGCATTTTCTATACGCAGGAGTCGTATTTGGAGAAGAATTTATGATCGAGGCCAAATCTGCAAGCTAACGAAAGGAGGAAGACACCGTCTTGGAGTGCCACATAGCCATGTCTGGGAGAGTGACCTAGGTTGTGTGGTGATGCTCACCCATGCAGCATTGGCAGAGCAAGGCAGTGTCCAGGCCGTGTGGTGATGATCACCCGTGTAGCTTCTGTAGAAAAGGAAAAGGCCACGACCGTGTGGGCATCACACGGTCGTGCCAATTTTGAAGCCTTCCAAAGCCAAAGCAGTACACGACCATGTAGATATACACTGCCGTGCAATTTTCCCAGAAGCCAAACAAGCCCTGGCCATGTCCCAGACATGCCCGTGCATGAGTTCTAGAGCTGAAGGCAGCACAGGCCGTGTAGATCTACACGGTCGTGCAAGGATGGCAGTGGCAGAACATGTCACGGTCATGTGCATCACATGGCCGTGTGAGATGGGCAGTGAAGAGAATGACCTAGGTTGTGTCTCACACACGGCCAGGTCTCGGGACCGTGTGGCGCCCAAAATCTCTACTCTATATAAGGGTTTCTCTCACCATTTGAAGGGGGAGTTCTCCCTTTGGGAGAAAACAAGATTTGGGTGATTCCCCACCTTCTTGGAGGGATTTTCCGACAATCTAAGGGCGGATCTTCAATGAATCGACTCCGAGAATGAGGATTGGATCCGAAGACCATTCTTCATCGTAGATAAGCTTTTCTTCCCCTTTTCTTCTTGGATTTTGGGATCAAGATGCTTGTGATCTTCTTGTCTTTGGGTTTCTTTTTTTGTTCTATGGATTAGATCTTCGTGTTCTAGGATGGAGGGAGTATTTGTAATATGATTTGATGTAAACTCTTGTGGATTTGCCAATTTTCTATTTCTATGATTTTGTCTTGTTTGTATCTATTTGATCTTGTATGGATTGTTGTGATTAGACTTAATTACCATACTTGATTAAATGTTTAAGTATCTTGTGGATCTTGTAGAGGTAATTCATCATTCGATTATCCGAGGGACGTACGTGACATACAAGCCCATGTAAGGATGATTGAGGGATAATCTTGAAGGTGAAATAAGGTCATTCAAGGGGATAGGATAGATTGTATGCATTAATCTTTTATATCTCGATATGGTTGAGAAGTAATGAATTTCTATGTTGATTATCCGAGGGATGCACGTGACAGGCAAGCCCATGTAAGGACATCATAGGAATCATTCCTAATTGATCACATTAGATATAGATTTTAGTCCTACGCTAGTTGTCTATTGCAAGAGAGAATCAACAATCTTCTACAAATGATGGGCAATTGATGATAAGATTTGGTAGAATATTTACATTGAACAACATTACAAAGAAACCAAAACTCCTAGAACATCCAATTATCATAGCCCTTATTCTTGTTTCTATGCTTTTACTTTTATGCTTTACTTTTCATAGTTGCACTTAGTTGTATAAATCAATTGATTAGTTGTTTAGCTAATTCATGTTGAGATATCTTTAGTGGTTATAACCAGTTCCTGTGGATACTATATCTTTCTTTATTACTGACGACGTATCCGTACACTTGCGGAACATTAAGTTCAATGGTAGATGAGCTATCTTTTGAGTATGAGTCATATCTTTTGGCTCATGCAG
Organism: Zingiber officinale; assembly: GCF_018446385.1. Classification (NCBI taxonomy): domain Eukaryota; kingdom Viridiplantae; phylum Streptophyta; class Magnoliopsida; order Zingiberales; family Zingiberaceae; genus Zingiber; species Zingiber officinale. The sequence goes on from NC_056002.1 coordinate 10,142,679, forward strand.
TTTGGGTAGCCCTTAAGGAAAAATACAATGGAGTAAGTTTGAGTAAGTTTCGATAGCTAACTATCAAGTTTGACAACTACAAGAAGCGTCCTAATATTTTGATGGTTCAACACCTAAGGGAGATGTCAAACATGATTTGGGAGCTTAAAACTGCTAGTCATGAGTTGATCGATGAATAACAGGTTCAAGCAATTATTCATTCCCTTCCAAATGCTTGGGAGACCATGAAGTATACCCCAACTCACAGTGACAGTATCAAGACTTTCATTGATGTCTCACGCCATGTAAATTAGAGGCGGAAAGAGTTGAATTTGTAAGAATTTCTGGACTAGCCTATGTGGCTGTCGATTCTGTTGGATCATCTAGATCTATAAATAGAAATGATTCAAGAAAGGGAAGGGAAAGAAGAAAGAAGCTGCTATAGTAGGACAAGGCCCAATCAAGAAGATAGGAAATAAGACTGGAAAGAAACCTTAAAATAAGTTGACTTCTTTTAATTATGGCAAGAGGGGTCACTTCGCCCGGGAGTGCACTGAGCCAAAAAAGATAAATCCAAATGTGTCTTTTTTCCGAGCATTTTATTGCTAGTTCAGTATTGTTAGCTAATTTTTATCCTTTGTGGATTATAGATTCGAGAGCAACTAACCATGTACCTCGGGAGCGAGTTACATTTGTAGAGTACCGTCAGGTACTAGCAAGAGTTGAAGTCCAAGGAGTTGACACTTGCAAACTCAACCTCCATGGTGGTAGTGTTTTGTTTCTAATGATGTCCTGTATGATCCTGAAATTTGACGAAATCTTGTTTTCGTTACATGTCTTCTTTATTTAGGATATTGTATTAATTTTTATAGTTAATGTGTTGAACTTAAGATTGACTCAGTGTCAATTGAATATAGTTTTTTAATAAATAGTTTTATGGTTCTTAATATAGAATCAAATGTCAATTATGCTATTGAAGGTTATTTTTCAAGCATTGTTATAACTAGTGATGTAGGTATAACTGATGAGGTTTGACATGCCAGATTAAGACACATAAGATAATAATGTATGAATCGGTTGGCTAGAGAGTGTCTATTGGGCACTCGGGCTAAGATTCACTTGTCTGTATGTGAGTATTGTCTTATTGGAAAAATAATTAGAAAACCATTTGGTAAGACTATTAGAGCTGAGTCACCATTGCAATTAATTCATTCGAATATTTGTGGTCCAATGAATGTGAAGGGTAGACATGGAGTTTCCTATTTCATTAAATTTATTGATGATTTCTCTCGTTTCGGTCATGCGTATTTTATTTCTCATAAATTTGAAGCATTAGATTGCTTCATTCATTATATAAACGAAGTTGAGAATCAAACGGAATGCAAAGTTAAGACTTTATATACTAACCATAGAGGGAAATATTTGTCTGATATGTTCAAGACAATATATAATGATAGAGGAATTATTAGACAACTAACAATGCCTGAAACTCCATAGCAAGATGGGGTAGCTGAAAGAAGAAATAAGACTCTTCTTGAAATGGTTAGGTCTATGATGATGCATGCTAATTTATCCATCTCCTATTGGGGAGATGCATTATTAACTGTGACATATATACTTAACAAGGTGCCTTCAAAGTCAATTCCATCTACCCGATATAAAGGTTAGACAAGTAAAAAATCAGATTTGAGTAATCTGAGACCCTAGGAGTCAGCCGCTTATGTTCATGATAGTTCTCACAAGTATGAAAAACTAGAACCTAAGGGTAAGAAATGTATCTTTATTAGATATCATGAGACCTCTAAAGATTATGTTTTTATATGTGAGCAACTAGATGGAGCCATCTCTGAAATAGATTTGAGAGATATGACTTTTCTTGAAATAGAGTTCCTAACTAGAGGTGATGTTGATAAATGAATTCCTCTATTTGAGGAGGATGAGATATTATCAACAAGAGAGGTGTCAAAAGGAATGTCTGAGTCTAGTCAACCGAGTGGGAGTGATATGTCAAGTCATGAGTTGACTTTTCAACAGTCCAATTTACGAAGAAGTGTTCATAAAATCAAACATAAGAAGAGGTTTGATATGGAGAATGATGCATTGATAACACTTCCAGTTGTCGATGACGAACCTCAATCCATTGAGGAAGCATTGGTATGTAGAGTTAGAGAAAAATAGAAAGATGCAATGGTTAAAGAGATGGAGTCTAAAAATCAGAATCATGTTTGGGACTTAGTCGATCTTCCTCCAGACCGAAAGGCTATTGGGAATTAGTGGATTTTTAAAATAAAGAGGAAAGCTGATGGATGTATTAATAGATACAAAACTCATTTAGTTACAAAAGGATATACCCAAATAGAGAGTATTGACTAAAAAAATTATTTTCTCCAATAATGAAATTTGTATCAATACGAGTTATTTTGGCCTTTGTGGCACATTATGACTTGGAATTACATCAAATAGATGTAAAAACCGCTTTCCTTAACAGTGAGTTTGATGAGAAAATTTATATGGTTCAACCAGAATGTTTCATTGATGAAGGCCAAGAGGAGAAAGTATGTAGACTTAAAAAGTCTATATATGAGCTAAAGCAAGCATTAAGTCATTTTATCTTATAGTTTCGAAATGATTAATGAGAATCATTGCATTTTCTTTAAAATAGAAAATGGAAAGTATGTCATTTTATCATTATATGTTGATGATATGCTGATAGTTGGAAATGACATAGAGTATGTGAATGAAGTCAAGAAGTGGCTGTCATCACAATTTGATACAATGGATATGGGAGAAGTTGAGTACATCTTAGAGGTGAAGATCATTAGAGATCGTCCTAAAAGACTTTTGGGTATGCCACAAGAGTCTTATATAAATAAGATGTTACATCTTTCAGTATGTCTAATTGCAACATAGATCATGCACCTATTGTGAAAGGTATTATTTTGAGAAAGAGTATATGTCCCAAAACTCCAGAGGAAATAGCTGAGATGAATAAAAATTATATGCTAGTGCTATTGATAGTTTGATGTACACTATATTGTGTACACGTCTCAATATCAGCTATGTTGTTAGCTTAGTCAGTCGCTTCCAGTCAAACTCAGGACTGAGACATTGGAAGGCGGTAAAAAGTATATTCAGATATATAAAGGCAATAATAGATTATTGTCTCTGTTTCCAAATATTAGATATGAGTCTGAAAGGTTATTCAGATGCAGATTGGGTTGGGAACCTGGATGATAGAAAATTCACATCAGACTATGTGTTTTTGCTGAATGGTGGTGTCATCTCATGGAATGCAAGACATAAGCTTGTGTAGCTTTGTCAACTATGGAAGGCATGTTCAGCAGCTGTGCAAGAAACAGTCTGGTTGAGAAGGTTCCTAAAGCATTTGAATATTGTTGAGGACAGTGGGAGTCCAGTAACTGTCTACTGTGACAACCAAGTTTCAATAGCGTTTTTCAAGGATTCCAAATATCACAGCAAAGATAAATATATAGCTATAAAATATAATTTTGTGAGGGATATTACGGCTAAAAAGTAATTTTTGAGTATGTTCCTACATATGTTATGGTTGCAGATCTTTTTACTAAGCCAATGACTAGAGAGTCATTTAAAAAAAATATGTAAAGTCTTTGGGACTTTGTAGAATGTAACAATATTGTAATAACAATTAGATATTGTGATTTGATTGTATAATTTGTCATAATTTATTCAGTGTATATGATTTTATTACCATCATATAAGATCTCGATGAGTATGTTGACAGGTATAGATTGGTCCATTCACATGGACAATCATCTCTGTTTGTTAACTACAAAAGAGGTAAGACCATTATTTATGAGACAACTTACGTAGCTATAAACAGAGACAGATCTATAAGTTAAGGTCGCCTTAATAATTGCATCAAGATGAGATCATTTATGTGGAATAATGATTGAAGTAATAAATCCACCATTTACTAAGCCTGTTGAAAGCCAGATTTGAATTTATATATTGAATTCAGGATTAGACATGAGGTATGTCTACATCAAAATCTATACAATGTTAAATATTGAGGAAAACATGCGCTCTTTTTTTTTTAATAAAGAGAATAACATCATAATATGTTATTCATACCACATGAGTTATTGTGATAATAAAGGTAGTAGGAGAATGAATCCCTGTTTCTCTACTATGTGAGACCTTTGAGATTATGAGCTAATATCAGTTTTGCTCTTAGTGACTATTTAGTTGTTTTTTGAAGTTTTAATTAGTGTCTATTACTGTAGCATGTATCCTATGACTATGGATGATTCGATCTATGAAGCATAACTAGGAAAGCAACTGACTAGAATGAATAGATTTTAGCTAAAAAGGAAGATTAAATAGATTTACATCTTTTGATATTATTCACTGGTTAACCCATTTTTGTTATGTATAGAAATGATTGTGAATATTTAAATATGAATCATGCTCTTGACATAATAGTCATTATAAGGGGTTAGAGACATTCATATTGATGTAAATGAAGATTATTTAATCTGGGTAAATAGCAAGACATGGATATCTCCAAGATAATGGTTGTGTGCTATTTGGAGATTGGATATTTCCTGGATAACATATATATACTGCGAAGAGAGTGATTTTATGTGCCATCATGAGAGTGTCTCTGATTTGTTTGAAAGAGCGGCTATGTGAAGTGTAACAACTTTATTAGCACTGATTGCTCAAAGAGCAGCTATGTAAGGTGTAACAATCTTCTTAGTATCTATCGCTCAATGTGCTTGTTGTCGTACGTGTCATTTTCTCTAAGTATGGATTATATGTTCTGATATAGTTTTTATGACTAAACTCTTATATAGTCTATGTAACTTATTTAGTCTTTTGTGATTAACTGGTCTTAGTGACTTACCTGGATGAACTGGTCTTTGTGGCCTGACTTGGACGAGTGGGAGATGTTGGTAATGAGAACGTGAGAATGTGGGCTACCCATGATGCCCATGTTGTCCATATTTCCACAAGGTAATTTACAGATATACCCCTTGGTATTCCGATTATATAATGCGTCCAAGTCTTTCATCGAAGAGAGGTGTGGAAGACCGAGAGGAAGAAGAACATCCGAGGTTGCGGAATTTGGTTTGTGAAATTATAGAGAACTTTTTGATTTTTGTAATTGCTCTTCCGACAGCAAGTCCGAAGATCACATTTTGTCATCGTCGATTGCAGATCTACGGGAAATCGCTAAGTGTTTACAATTTATGTTTTAATTTCATGCATTTAGAATACTAGAGTCGGAATTTCACCTTAGGAGGGGCGTACTTGCGACTAGAACTAAGATGAGGGTGTTATCAAGGATCACGGGAAGACTGGAGTAGTGTCTGATGCTAAGATGGGATTTGAGATCGAGATGAAGTCTAGGACCGAGATAGAATCTGAGATCGAGATGAGATTTGAGACCGAGATGGAATCCGAGATCGAGATGAGATATGAGACCATGATGAAGTCCGAGACTGAGATAAATTCTAAGACCGAGATGAGATCTGAAATTGAGATGATATATGAGACTGAGGGGGCGTTTGGTTCATTCCTAGGAATAGGAATCGGAATGGGAATCATTGTATTGTGGAATGGGAATGGGTATGAATATGGATATCACTCTTAAAAGCAATGTTTGGTTAGTTGCATATCTTCTATCGGAATAAATCAAAATTTCCTTTTTTACCCTTAAAGGAAAATAAGAGAAAAAATTAGATTTGAGATAAAGATAAATGTAAGAGAAAAATATGATGAAAGAGAATGATTAGAGAGAAAGTATGATGAGAGAGAAAGTGTGAAAGAAAGAATGAAGAGAGAGAAAGTGTAATGAGAGAAAATGAGAAAAGAAAGTATGATGGGAGAAAGCATGATGAGAGAAGATGAGAGAGAAAATATGATGTAAGAGAAAGTATGATGGGAGAGGAAGAAGAGAGAGAAAATATAATGAGAAAAATTGAGGAGAGAGAGTATGATGAGAGAGATTAAGGAGAGAGAAAGTATGGTGAGAGAGAAAGTATGATGAGAGAGAAAGTGAACTGTGAGTATAATGGGAGAGATTGAGGAGAGAGAAAGAATGATGAGAGAGAGAGTGTTGAGAGAGAAAGTGTGTTGAGGAAAAAAGGAGGGAGTGTGACAAGAGAGATTGAGGAAAGAGAAAGTGTGATGAGAGAGAAAGTGTGCTGAGAAAAAAGAGAAAAGAGAGTGTGATGAGAGAGATTGAGGAGAGAGAAAGTGTGATGAGAGAGAAAAGATAAAAGAGAGTGTGATGAAAGAGATTGAGGAGAGAGAAAGTGTGATGAGAGAGAAAGTATGATGAGAAAAAAGAAGAAAGAGAGTGCGATAGAAGAGATTGAGGAGAGAGAAAGTATGATGAGAGAGAAAGTGTAATGAGAAAAAAGGAAAGAGAGTGTGAAATGAGAGATTAAGGAGAGAGAAAGTATGTGATAAAATGATGAGAGAGAAAATATGATGAGAGAGAACAAGGAGAGAGAAGTGATATAAAAGAAAAAATAAATAAATATATTTTGATATTTGATATTAATGGAGAAAATTTTAGTTTTAAGTGAAGGGTATTTTGGGAATAAGGGAATATTTTGATTGATGAAAATAGGGTAATGGCTCATTGAAGGGGAGGTACATGGGAATGAGTCATTACCCAATTTCAAGGATTCATTCCCTTATTTGTATTCATATTCCTATAATCCAAACATTAACAATGGCAATGAATGATTCCCATTCCCATTCCCCACTCCTATTCCCCTAAACCAAACGCCCCCTGAGATAAAATCTAAGATTTGTTCCTGGGACAAACTTAATCGGTAGGGATGAACATGTTGGACATTATTTGAGCTAAATTAACTATCTTCTTGATTAAATTTAATTTGACTGATAAATCAGTCCAGATATTAACTCAAAGGATATGTACAGGCCAAAAAGAGGCCTCCGCATCGAATGCAATAATATATTATATGGATTTCACATCTTTATTTTAATAAAAATATGGATATGCTAGACTTAAAAAAAATGTAAGGCTGTGTTAATTTAACATGAATATTAAAAATTTATATTGTTTTATTTACTAATCTATTTGAAAAAAAATCGAAAATTTTACTAGATTTATGGATTTATCCATTATAAGTTTTCCTAAACCCTAAAACTTATTTGTTGAACTACCCGTTATAAATTAGGCATGGTCGGTTAGTCTCGGATCACGTCGTGTAACGGCGAGCTGTTGGCAAGTCTTACGGTGGCCAGGTCCTGTTGCCTTTTGAAACGAGGTTTATTAATTAATTAAAAAAAAAGGAATCGAAAAGAAAAGACGTCGTAACTCGCTGTCAAACCCCTCCGCTCCTCTTCGATCCGAGAAGAAGCAGGAGGAGGACGAGGATAAAGGTTCACGCGCCCCTTTTCGGCGTCCCAAGCCTCGGAGGTGAGCTCCGCCGCCTTTCCATTATCTTTTCTGTTCCAGTTTCGCTGGTTTTTTGATTTCCCCTTCATCAAGCAAGCTGCTCGATTGTTTGTTGTATGAGAATTAGGTTGGTATGTGCTTGCGAAGGAAGAAAGACGTAAAGGATGCTTAATGTCGTTGTGGAAGAAGAGGTTCGAGTATTCGGTGGGCTAATTAGGGTTCATTTGTTATGAGCCAGAGGCACCACCGAGCATGCTTGAATGCTCGATTCGTGAGATAATGTTGCATAGCTTCATCACTTTCCGGTTGTGGGATTGGATTTAGATTTGTAAAATATATATATATATACCACCGAATTGACTACATTGGCGGCTGACAAAAATAAATGTAATTTAGGAAGTCATGAACCAGTTTGATGTTCGACCTTGCACTAAGTTAAAATAAAATTGATTGACTGCAGCGTGTGCTATTAGACTTCTGCGTCAATTCAAAATTAATTTAATTGACTGCACTTCGCCACTAAATGCATCTGTTACATTTGAGTATATTGGTTTTGATTGCCAACTGCCAACTACTTCAGCATAATTTGGATTACTGTCGCTGTCAGAATTTGTCACTGATTCAAATTTATGATCTAATTTAGTCTTTTTTTTGTTCATGATAGTAGCAATCTTATACTGTTCAAAGAATTCTAGTCATTTTTTTTCTTTAATATAAGTCAATCGTGTAATGTGGCTAAACTATGTCAAACAATTATCTACTCTTTCAAACTTAACTGCTGCATTAGATGTTTTGTTTAGCGTCTTACTGGCTTATACGTCTCTTCCGTAGAATTTTATAATGCCAATTGTTCTCATGCTTTAACCGCCTCTTGTTGAGCTATCATCTGTAATTATATAATTTATGTTTCTATAGGCTAGTGTTGTAGCTTTAACTTTTGCATTAAAATGCTGTGCTGTGGTTGGTCCTGTATCTATTGGGAAAATTAAAAAAAATCTTTGCCTCAGACAAATTGTTCTACTTATGCACACTACATTCTGTGAAAAGTGGCATCTATTGCTTCCAGTTAATTGCTCCATTTTATTTTATGTTTCTTTGTTGTGCGGATATCTTTGTTTTCCTTTGGCTCATTGCACATGCAAACTTGTGGTGGTATTCAGGTGATGCTGTGCATGCAATCATGGTTAGCTTAAGAAGCTAATCGTCTATTGGCTTAAATTTCTGCTTCACATGACATGGTGTTTCCATCTACCTAATGGTTTTGTGGAGCAATCCCCAAGACCAGCAATTCCAAATGTACATAGCCTAATCAGAAAAGTCACATAACTCAATACTTCAAGTAATTCAGGCACAAAGGATCCACTGATTGTCATAGAATTCAAGTTATCCAAATTAGAAAAATCTATGGGTCGAAATATATCTTTCTTCATTTTATTAATGCTTCTCCCCCTAGTTGATTCATCAAGACCATGGAAGATGCTGATCATGAACTCAGGAGGGGCGTCAAACTTGTTACGTAGCTGGACTATTTTCAGTGCAGGAATATTTGCACTCATGGCATCAATGATGTCTGTGTTTCTTATTATCCAGCACCTTGCAGTCTATAAGCTGCCTGAGGTATTTCAGTTTTCACTTTTTTCATTCTTTCTTGATTTCTCAGCCAAATGTTCTGCTGAAGTGTGAGTTGTTTATTTTTTTCTCCATTATGCTTAAAGTTGTGTGATCCAGAATGTTTCTTGCTGTTGTTAATTACGTTACTTTTTCAACCCATCTCAGGAGCAGAAATTCTTGATAGGTCTCATTCTGATGGTTCCTGTATATGCAATTTCATCGGTATGTCTTTCTGTTACATTGCATTTTACATTTATTTTATGGTTGTTGTTCTTGTGCAACATGAGCTTAATGTGTATCTAGAAAATTTATTATTTGGTTTCAAGAACTTTGGACTCGGGACAGCACAAGTTTATCAATCGAATTTTAGTATTGTGCAACTTCACCACTTGAATGTCTTTGTTGCCCTATGTTATTATTCGTATTTGCCAATCCATTTATGATGAATTGTTCTATATTCTCTCATTATTAATTTTTTTCCTTGAAATTAGCTTCACCATGATGCCTGATCTTCATTCACTTGTTGAGGCTAATATACAGTATTCTCTGTCTCACCTTGTCTTGCAGTTCTTGTCTTTGTCATACACAAAAATTGCATTCATCTTTGAAGTGTTGCGGGACTGTTATGAAGCTTTTGCTATGTATTGTTTCGAGAGGTACTTGATTGCTTGTTTAGGTAAGTTCCCTAATGCTTGCTTCTTTTTTTTTTGATGTTCAGCTTAGGTACTATACTGAGTATTATACTTGGTTCTTTCTAGTTCCTATTCACTTTTTTGTTGACTACGTGTTTTATATTCAGTTGAGAAGTTTGGTAGTAGAGCTTCCGTACATTGGAAAAAAGTATCTTAGGAGAATTATGTCTTTAGATCAGTGATCCAAATTATATATCTTTGGTATTTTGATGTCTTTTTTTACCAATTGGTGGATATTTTCTATAACCTTTCAATTACCTTTGTCCCAAAGTGATGAATAAGGTGACCGAAAAAGTTTTATGTGAACTTACTCATGATCTCATGGTTCAGAGTTTATGTAATAGTTAATAAATCCTTTTGTCCATACTTCACATTAGCTGTTACAATCCCTTGTATTACTACAGATCAGTTGTGCTACTAGTTATTTATAGTAAGCAATTTATGCTTATTTGTTTAATTTATTTAGACTTGTGCCACTCATGCAGGAAGATTTATTCTTGGCGAACTATAGTTAGTATGCCTTGCAATTGTTCTTGCAAAGAAATACAGTTACTCCACCCACCTGCATGTGTATTAAAAAAGCATTTTATGTCCTTAGAATCTCAGATTCTTGATTGATAAGAGAATCTTGTGGTGTGGTGTCTTGAATTGATAATATATAGCTGTTATCATCAGTTTTCCCTCTTTCTGAAATGGATATGCATATATGTCCAAGTATCCAAGAATTTGATAGTTTCGAAATGGAATAATTTGAAGAAAGACTTTAGATAACTCGCATCAAATCTCTTTATCATCTGTCTTCTGTGGTTAAAAAAATCTAGTTTCTTTTTCACATTTATATAGTCATATTTATTTTGTGCGTTTTTTTTGTTGTGACTTAGTTACAAACAGGACACTGCCAAATATTGTTGTTATCTATCCTGATTCTTAGTTTCTATCTATTATGACTTAAGGCGGCGAGGAAAATACAATAAAACTTATGGAGACTCAAAGTGAAATATCTTCTAGCACACCTCTATTGGAGATTGAGTACGCAGATGGACTTGTAAGACATCCATTTCCATTGAATTGCTTCATGAAGCACTGGTATCTTGGTCCTGACTTCTACCAATCTGTTAAGATCGGAATTGTTCAATATGTATGACTCTTCTTGTTATTATTAGAATTCTACGCTGGTAACTACTTGCGATTATTGATTTGCTGCTTATTTGCAGATGATACTTAAAACAGTATGCGCTCTGCTAGCAATCATTTTAGGACTTTTGGGAGTTTATGGCGAAGGGAAATTTGAATGGAGATATGGGTAAGGTTATCCGTGCTCAATTCATAGTTTTCATAGACTGATTGATGACCTGGGAAATGGTGGAACTTTCAGTGACAACATTCACTTGCTCAAGATAAGGGATGAGAAAATCAATTGAGCAATCTATGTTTGTGTTCTGCTGCAGGTACCCATATCTGGCGGTCATACTCAATTTTAGTCAGACATGGGCCTTGTATTGCCTTGTACAGTTCTATTCTGTCACTAAACACAAGCTGGAACCAATCAAGCCCTTGGCAAAATTCCTTGTATTTAAGTCCATTGTATTCTTAACTTGGTGGCAAGGTGTTGCTATTGCATTTCTCTTTTCAGCTGGAGCTTTGAAAGGCCATTTAGCACAACAGCTGAAGACACGTATTCAGGATTATATCATATGCATTGAGGTGATTCACAATGGCTTTAAAATTAAAGTTTCATTGCTTTTGCTCCGTTATATTTGCTTTCTTTCCATGTGTAATTTTTAAAGTACACATCAAACAACAATTTTCTTCTGCTTACAAATCGGATACTGCTCTTATGTTAACCCTTTTCTGGGTGCAGATTGTTCAATACGTAGGCATCACTCTTAGAGTGTTCTGTTCCAATATTTCCTCTTCACAGAATTTCCTTATTTATCATTCTTGCTTTGAACAATGAAATTACATCACAACTTTTAAGAGAACTCTTACTGATTAAAAACCATTATTTTATTTTCATCTTTAAATTTCAAATCAACTTTTAGCTGCATTGCTAAAGCTAAGCATAATACTGTATCTACTGATCTAGTTCAAGTTTCAAACATTTATTAATACTATGTGGAGTCCTTGAATACTGTTATGGCACATGTATTTTTGTGCGTTAGAGCTAATATGCTACCCATAATAAGATAACTGCATTAAAATTCAGGTAAATATATTACAGAACCCATATACTATGACTTGCATTACTATCTTTCAATTTCATTTTTTTGTTGGAAAATACATGACCTTATAAGTGTTTAGTTTAGGTTGTTCTATCATGGTAATTTAACATAAAAGCTGCCCAGGACCTAAACAACATAGGATTAACAATATTCTTTTATTATTATCCTTCCCAAAATTTTCTTCTTTTTCCCCCTCTCTTTTCTCTGTCCCTGACGTCTAAAATTGCCACTGCCCCATGAAAGCTGTCCTTGGAGGGTACTTCCCTATAGTGAATCTGCACAAAGCAATATTATTGTTATGGGAACGAACAGAGAACAGAGAAGAGGGAGAAGAAGAGAGTAGAGGGAAAGAAATGGACGTAAAAGTTATGTTTGTTAGGCGACAGGTGGTGACAGGTCATCCTCATTTAACTGCTATCTAATTAGTCGACAGGACGAAAACTGCATACTTGTATTCAGTGTTGAGCAAAAACAGATGCCCCCTCAATTTCACTATAGTAACGAAAGTAAGTATATACAAATTTAAAAAATGAGGAAAGCTAATATACTTTTATTAGCTGTATCTTATCTTATGATCTGCATGCTACAATATCTATATGTATCTGATTTAAATGAGCCAGCTAAGAGGCACATTAGGGTAAATGAGAAGGAAAATACTAAGTGCCAAAACTGTTTGTTTCTAACAATAACGTTGTTTGACATGCTCTTTAGGGCTCAATACCATGTTGTTGCAAACCTCATCTGGGGGCTTGTCCAGTTGATTTCATTATCAAACAAAGAGAAGGATGAGTTTATGTACTCTGTGATGGCATTTTATTTAAGATAGGAAAAGAGGTCTATGGGTGTGTGGCAATGGAGCCATCATCATGCCCAAATGAAACTACGTTTCCATTCTCAACATCATACATTATCCCAACTTCAACAACTTCCAAGGCATTGTAAACATGACCATTTATTGAGAACTATCATGCTCAGATGGTTAGAACCCGAAGAAGCCTTTTTCACTAATGAATATCAGCTACTACCATAGTCCAATGCTCTCATAGTTGGACTCTTCATCTATCCCTTCCATACTCGTTGTAGACCTACACTTAGAGTGGGCACTCAATATTTCTATTGTTCACGTGTAAAAAGTTTTAGAAATAGCTGTGTTAGACACTTGGATCTGCACCCCTGTCAAATAAAGGCATTCGGGTCCAATTGAGATATGTTCAACGTCCACACAGTATGATTTTGGATTTAAGATGTGCATTCTACATTTGTCATTCTGGAGGGTTACTATCCCAGGTGATGAGGCAATTGATTCATGGTAGCATTCTATGTCACACCAGAGGAAATGCTCACTACATTTTTTTAATTACCTTGATGACCTATGGAGGTTCAGAAAACATTGAGAGACCCAACAAAGATGAGCAGTGGAATCAAAGGTTCGATATCATTGAAGAGATCTCATGAGGAAAAGAAACAAGAAAAGGGTAGGTGAATACGTGCTAGAAATGTGTTGCTGAAAGAGATTACTTTGTCGGCTGACTTATAACAAAAATTATAAAATGGAACCAGTGAACCGGCATAGGGAGGCAAATGCCTGCATGCTGGAAGGATCGTCAAAACGTTTAAGATGAAGTGGAAAAGTTGTGATTAGTGGGAAGCAAGAGGCCAGAGCAGTGAGGGTCTGTAACCAGTGATGGCTTCGGAGTTGGTGGAGAGGGTGGGAATGGGAATGGAATCATCACCCAGCCACATGCCATGAGCCTGCCAGCAACAGCTGGTTCTCCACAGCATCACAAAATGATTAAGCTTGAATGCTTATGTTAGTGATTGAAATGTTTCAGGTATCCAACTACAACATAGGACTCTTTTTGTTTGATTGTACTTGCCCAATTGTAATCTTAAGCACAGTGTCCTTAGTAGGTCAGAGAACACGGTACCGTTGGAGTTTCACGAGTGCTGTGAGGTGAAATCCATGATAATTCTCGAATTAGTCCTTCTGATTCTACATATTTTGCTGTTTGTGTTTCCATTCATATTATATTATATTTGAATAGTTGCAACTACCTACAGAAACCAGTATCCTGCTCGGCCATATATATATACATGCATAAATATTTTGTATATGCACAAAGAAATAAGAAGAAGAAAAAAAAAGAAATGGTATGTATCACAGAAGCACACTTTATCGCACCCGTTCATCCATTAGAGGCTTGAAAAGTTCAACCTAGTTAAGGTTTACTGTTTTATTGGCTCCATTGGTCATCACTGATCTACTCTTGCTCAACAGATGGGGGTTGCTGCAGTGGTTCATCTCTATGTATTTCCAGCTAAACCATATAGCCGTGGGGAAAGATGTGTTCGGAATGTTGCTGTTATGACAGATTATGCTTCACTTGGTACCCCTGATCCAGAAGAGGTTAAAGATTGTGGAAGATCAACAAGAGTACGGATCATTCGCCCTGATGACCAGGAAACACTTTTGAGTTTCCCTCAGAGTGTTCGAGACGTTTTGTTTGGAAGTGGTGAAATTGTGGGTATTCTCCTTTTTGTTATTTCTTGTTCAGTTCACAGGCTAAGAAGCGTGACTCATTCTCCTGGATTCACTTGTTAGGTGGCTGATGATGTGAAATTCACTGTTTCTCACGTGGTAGAACCCGTAGAGCGAGGTATTGCAAAGATCAATAAGACGCTTCATCAGATTTCAGAAAACGTGAAGCAGCGGGAAAGGGGTAGGAGAAAAACCAAAGACGACAGTTCTGTTGTTCCCTTGAATTCATGGAGAGAGGAGTTTTTGGATGCCCATCTCGTCGAAGGAAGTTACAGTGATGGTGGACTGGATACGAAGAGATGGCAAGTGAATGCGAAATCTATTGGCTCCAGACATGGATCTTTCGAGTTCAACGGTTCAAGATGGTCGTAACTGTTGCACATTTAGTAGTTTTAGTTAGCTAGCAGCACTAACACGAGTAACTTCTATTGTGCTACTGCATTATATTTCATCTATAAATGTTGCTATACTAAACTTGCCTGACGTATCGGTAGTGCTGGGTTGGACAAGGACGTGCAGTGATTTTGGTTTGAGGATCCTTCAAGAGTTCATAACTGACCTTTCGGTATCTTTGAATCTGGCCCTAGGTTACAATCATAAAGTCCCTTTGTAATTACAATACTACTGGATCAGGGATGTCGTGAATGAGTTATATTCTTCTCTTCTAGTTATATAACCCGCGAGCTATTTTCTCAGAGGAGTTTATTTATTCATCTACGAATTCGAACACTATTTGTTTCAACAATTGTTTTTACAATGCAAGATTTATTGAAGTTTTTATAGCATTCTTATGATACTAAAATTGTCAGATATTCTGTAAAAAAGTAAATAGCCAGTATCAATTCGGGTGATAAACTCTCAGGGCAAAGTGAAATTGTTCCCATAACTTCTATTTTCTTTGATATGCTTTCACATCTTTGAAGGCTTTTTGTCGGTTTAAAAGACTTCAATACTATCCCAAGGCTTTTATTTATCAACGCATTACGAAAATACACTTTTCATTTTAAACATAAATTAATATTTGGAAAGAAAATTACTTTCTACTATTTTTCTATATCTACAAATAAAAAAATAAAATTTTTAATATTTTTTGAAAATATTTTATTTATAAATTATCACAACAATATGAGTAGGGAGAAGTTAATCTAGCGATAAAATGTAAATTTTAAAAGGTACTATCTAAAATTTTAAGAGCATTTTTTTAAAAAAAATATATAAAAGACAAAATCTCAACTTTTTCAAAAAAAAATGTAATTTGCTGTGGGCTTTACCAGCTTCCTCGGTCCAGCCCGTTGATTTTTACCAAGTAAATTAGGGTTTTGGCTCTCCATTCCTCTATATATATACGGTAGTCGAGCGGAACTTGAAGAGTATGTGCATCCTCCTTTGGCGACTCTCTTTCATTAGGTTCGTATGCTTTCTTGTATTGGGTGATTTCCATTTCGCAAACAGGCGATGATGAAGAATGAAGTCATGCACCACGCCGATGAGATTTAGAGTCTCATGTGCTGACACCAGATATTCTACCCATTGTTATCTGAGCCTCATTCGATTTCTCGTCCTTTTGATTTTACGCCTTTATCATCGATTTAGATTTATTGCCACTCTTTGATGAGATTGAACTCGTTTTCTTTTGTTTGTTTGTGTTTATTTCTTTGTATAAGAGGACAGATCAAACGATAAGGGTTTCGTGCAATGAATCTTTTAATGAAAATATGAAGATCCTATTTTGCTTTAAAAAATTAATCTTTACACATACCGCATAGGTAAGTATCATTTTGTTTGTCTAAATTCTTATTGTTTTTAGATCTATCAAGAGAACTATTTTGTCAAAAAATAATTTCGATTTTGTCCAATTAGAAATTTAATAATAGTTCCATCTGTTCATTTCAAAAAGAATTATATATATATTTCTATGATCAAGCATTAATTTTAAGGAAAAAAGAAAATGAAATTTAACCAATATTTTTTTTGTAAATAAAGTTTGAAAATATCTCTTCGAAAATAAATAAAATTTTAGATTTCAATCAGTAATAAATGATTTTAGATCGAATTGAAAATTTTTGAGAGTTTTGGATGTTCATTAAGTAATATGTTGCTTGACCAAGGTCATGGCGGTCAGGTGATTGAACCACTTTAAGCTCGACTATTCTAGCAAAATTTCCGCTCGTTGCTAGCACCAATTGCCCTTTTGAAAGTATTCATTTCTTGAGCACCTCTAAATAACTCATCTAGTACCAACAAAATGATTTTAGAATTTTTTTAAAAAAATAATTCATGTATACATAATTAATTTTGTAGATGGATGATGTTCTCCTAATAATTGGTGTTCCTAATAATTGATGTTTTAATTTTGTTATAGAATGATTTTGTTTGTTTTTTAAAATAATTTAGGGATATTCAATCAATAGATTTAATGATTTTTAGTCATAGATTTTTATAGAGTTATAAATTTTTATTAACTTTATAGATTTCATAATTTAATAATATTTTTATCTAACACTTTCATCAAATATATTCTTATATGTTTTTTTAATTTAAAAATTATTATAAAAAAAGTGAGAAAAAAAGGTAAAATTTTCTATCATTTTTGTCTCATAGTTTAATACTTTTTGAGGCATAAATAAATACAGATGAATTATATTCAATTTATAGAAATTAAATTTTTAATTAAACATAAATATTAATTAATCAATATTTTTTAATGATACATAATATTAATATCAAATATCTTGATAATAAAAAAATATTGAGAATTTGTGATATGTGTTTAATAGTTTTATATTGAAAAGAAAAAAATCTAAGGTTTATTATTACCAATATGATGAACATCACCATATTCGATTTTTGTTATTGTATGAATATATTTCAATTATATTTGTATTAACATTTATTTCAATTATTATATTTGTATTAACATTTGCTCATTGTTATTCTTGAGTATTAAATAATTAATCAAAGCAATCATTATTATGAACCTGTTTTTGTAAGATATAAAATTTTATTATCTAGTTCAACTATAAATAAATACATAAGCATAAGAATCTAGAAAAATAATAGGCAACAAAACAAGTAGTAGGCAATAAGTCATGTATTACATGTATTATAAGGCAATGGAGGAGAGAAACCTTACAAAACAAGTGAGTTTACTGAGATAAACGTTGCATCAATAGATTTAGATATTTTGTGAAAAAAAACTTATTAAGACGTTAGCGTTGATTTAAAATACATGTTGTCAACTTTACAATGTAAACAACCACATTACTAGTAATAAAGTGCAACGAGTTACAAGAAGACAAGAAACCAGTTTTACAGGACTTCTACCCCAATTAAATAACGACTAGTAGTCTTATCTATTACATGACACGAAGAAAAATTAGGTGTCCTATATCACACGTCAAAAATTTATCTAATTGACTAAAAAGGAAAACAAATATACATATAAATTGACAATCACATAATAATCAATGTAGCTTATGCTCAGACGAAAGTAAATGCTTCCGACAGTAGATTCAAAAAAATACAAAGCGTTATAATTTTTTCCGGGTGAATCAAAATAATAAAGTCAAATAATATAATGCTAATAGATGTTTGTTTGCTTGCGAGAAAGAGATCGAAGGGAAAATAGAGGCGACGGCAGAGAGAGATGTGTTGGATTAAAAGTCCATATAATTCTCAAGGATAAATCAATTACTTTTTCTTTTACTTTTTAGAGTTTACCAAGGGTTTAAAGTTTGTACACAACAAATTTTAAAAGAATTCATAAAAATTTATTGAAAGTTTACATATTAAAAGATTTTCATAGAGTTTTAAAAAATTAAATTTCAATATTGCATGACTTTTTAAAACTATAAAAATTTAATTTGGATATCACTAAATTTTTATGAAGTTTATAAAAGTTTAGGTTGAATACATCTAGACTTTTAGCATCTAAAAAAGTCATTAAAAGTAATTAAAAATCTAATATTGAATACACCACCCTTATATATTTATATTTTATAATTCCATTAATTCTGAAGATGATCAATTTTATTTTACATAAATTTTCATTAATCACTAAGGTAAATTGAGGAATTGTAGATGTTCATGACTCAACGACCAATATTATTAGTAGTTCAAGTACATGTTTAAGAATATACTGTGTAGGAATCGTAGTTCGTCTGAATGATCACGCTAATATCGTTGTGAACTCTATCGTTCCAATTCGAATATTATTTCATGAAACGATTGTGGAGTGTTACACGCACGAATGTCGCCTAAGATTATATATATATCTTTGGCGACATTCGTGTGTGACGTGTGTGGACGCCTCTCTGTATAGGAGGTGCCTCCAATGTTGCGTGTGGGCGCCTTTATGTATGGGAGGAGCCTCCAATCATTGGAGGCGCTTCCAATCATCATAGAAACATTTTGAATAACTAGAGGCGTCTCCCATGCAAAGAAGGGTTGATGTGCAAATTTTAAAATGAACTTTTATTATATTATATTTTAAAATAATTATATTTTTAGAAACTAAATTTTATTTATCAAAATCTCAATGCTAAGTTATACATTTTTATTAGCATCATGTCTTCTCTCACTCGCCTAAATCCTAAACCACGTTGTCGCCTTCTTCTCGCATTGTTGCCTGGCCCCATGACATGCTCAATCAGGCCACATCAGAGCGCCTCCGGCGTCATTATTCGATTCATCTAGAGGTAATCATTTTCGATCCGTTGTGTTTCGGCTGTTCTGATCCGTTCTTTTGCGTTATATCGTCCTAGAATGACATTTCAAAATAAATCACATTATTTATTGGGACTTTGAATGACGTGAGGTCAGGGACGAATCCAGAAATTAAAGATGTAATGAGTTTAAACTTGGGAAGGCTCAAATTTAGTATATTAAATTATATATATATAGAGAGAGAGAGGATTGATATCGTGCGCGCCCGCACAGTGCGCGACTGTGCGCGCGCGCACGATATCAATCGGATTTTTTTTAATATTTTAAATAAAAAAATCAATTAAAAAATAAACATTTTCTTATATAAATCTCTAATACATTAATATATCCCCTCAACATATTACAATACTCAATAAATACTTAAATTTATTTTATTTTAATTTCTTTTCTAAACTAAACACTATAATTTAATTGGGAAACCTAAACCCAAAAGGTAAAATCTAAAAAAAAAAATAGCTTTGATACTATAACTCAAAACCTGAACCCTAGAGGTAAAAATCTTTAAAAAAATAGCTTTAATACTATAACCCAAAACCTGAACCCTAGAGGTAAAATCTAAAAAAAATAGCTTTGATACTATAACCCAAAGCTTAAACCCTAAATAGCCTTGATACTATAACCCAAAGGCTGAACCCTAGAGGTAAAATCTTAAAAAAAAATAGCTTTGATACTATAACCCAAAACCTGAACTCTAAAAATAAAATTTTAAAAAAATATTTTAATTATTTTTTTTAATTCAAAAATTAATTATAAAAAAATAACAAAACACAGACATTTTGAATTAAAAAAAATAATATTTCTTTATATAAGTAGCTACGTTAAGATATCCCCTTAACATATTACAATACTCCATAAATATTTAAATTTATTTCATTTTTAATTTTTTTTAACTAAATATTATAATTCAATTGAAAAATCTAAACCCTAGAGGTAAAATCTTAAAAAAAAATTAACTGAAAAATTATATCCCAATTAGGATGTCTGAACCTTACTAATAAAATCTAAAAATATATATTTTATTTATTTTTTAATCAAAATTAATATATTTTATTTATTTTTTTAATCAAAATTAAAACAAAAAAACAAAAAAATGCGCGACACGCACAGTCGCGCACTGTGCGTGTCGCGCAGTATATCAAAATTGTATATATATATATATATCTTACTATTTTATTAAAAATCTCCCCCCTTTATTAACTAACTTTGGTGAAGCCTAAATGAATTTACGTTAATATCCTTTTTCTACTCACAATAAAAATAATTCCAAGGTTTATTAGTAATTCCATAAGCGAAACAATCAGTGATCTAGAGTTCGAGACTCAGCTGCGGCATATTATTATGAATTTTTCTCATCATTAATTTTCTCTGGTTGTTTTATATAAAAAAATAATATTTTCTTTAGTCCCACATCTTATAATTGACAGCACTATGATCAAAGAAACTTCTATAAATATTTTAGGCCGACAATGTTAAAAAATATACTTTTCTTAGTTTTTTTTACTAAGATAAGTATAATATTAAATTAAATTAATTTTTTTCATAGGGAAGCCGTAAGGGTGGATTTTCAAAGACCCAAATAATTCAGATTTTCAAAAGTCATGTACTTTACCCTAATGACTCTACTTTAGTATTTTAATGTTAAAATGCTTTAATTAATATAATTTTATTATAAAGGATCACGATGCGTGTGCACGATCACTAGCATCTATATCCTTAACTAACTCTCGCCCAATAAATTGGGCCTATATAATTAAATTCATTATATTAAATAAAATTCTTGTTTGATATTGGTACTGAAACATAGGATGGAAAAATACGATAGACCCACTAGTATGCGTGTAAGTGTATCCAATTACGTCCACTCACACCTTGACATATCACATCTGTCCACTCACACCTTGACATATCACATCAATATCGTGTCAAATTTGACCGACATAATTAATTAATTAGAAAGCTCATTATTCTATATGATTGGATAATGATTCACAAAAATCAATCCATCCAAATTACATATGTTTTATTATATTATTCATGTAATAAAATTATTATATGATTTGACCATTTAGATTGTCAATAAATTATTTTAAAGTACGATTTAAAAGGACAGTTAAAAATCAATAATGAAAATATCATATATTTTATTGATTTATTTATTTTTTCAGAATTTATTATGCAACGTGATTTGTTTCCATTCGATGTTCAATATGCAAGCTACGTATGGAAATGAATCAAGCTCATTTCAATGCCTCGGTGCAGTAGGAAAAATTCAACAGGAAAAGGATACTTGCTTGACTTTGGGATGGGCTACAACCCAGTACTGCCCTAATATAAATCCATCTCTACGTGAGGTGTTCCCATGCTGAAATGTCCGTACATATCGATTCACGTCTGTTTCGATGAACCATGGTAAGATTTGAACAATTTTTATATTTTGTAAGCGCCATATCAAAATAAAAAATCTCACTTTTTTCTTTATTATAAAAAAATCTCTCCATAATTTTTTTACAGCCTCAGACTCAACAATTCAGGATCTAACTACTATAAAATTGTATTGTAACAGACAGGTATATTCTGTTTTGAGGAAAAACTTGGGGCTTCAGGGTCCGCTGTCTTTATGAAAAATCTGGTTCAATATTTGAAATCCAAACAATGGTTTTAAAAAAAATCTATCCTCATTGGGGTCACATATTGTTAGCACAATTCTCCATACAAACAACTTTTGAAACAGCGTAGATGCCCCCAGGATAATAAGAACTAAGGACACGTGCAAGTTTTTGTAAAAGTTTTTTTAATCGAAAACGTATCAAAATATGTGACCAACGGTGAGGATACGTTTTTTTTTTTTAAATCGTTGTTGTTTCAAATATTGACTTAGGTTTTTCATTAAGACGGGCCTTATCTGCTACACCATTATTTTGGTTAAAGGGTGAGATTTATTATAATAAATTTTCGACGGATATATATCTTTAAAAAAAATTCTACTGGATCACTTGATAATTAACTTTAAACTACCTCAGTTTACATAACATGAGACAGACTAGTAATCATCCTTTACAATAATACAATATAATTTTATAACAGTTGGACTTATTAAAAAGTAGTTGGAGATTTTTTTTTAAAAATATATGAATTGTTAAGTGTAGGATCTTGTAAAAAGCCAATTGTTGGGAGTTTTTTTTTTTCTATAGTTGAGAGAAGAGTGAGATTTTTATTTTTTTTTGGAGATGCCCTAAGCATTTAGGCACATTCTCATAAATAAAGGTGAAAGTAGGAACACAATTACAAAAAAACAAATGACAAACAAGATCATGGGGTGGCTTAATTATGTCTTCTGTTTATAAAGCGGAACTTCAAAATAAACATTCTAGTTCAGTGGTTTGTTTAATCTCCACTCTCACATGTACACAACAACAGCTATAGATGTTAAGTGTCCTAATGAACACAGAAATAAATGTATAATCCATCTCTTCTCCCCATCCAATTTCAATTCAAGCTTTGCAGTTGCTATCTGCATTTTCCTGTTATCTGCCTCCAAAATTTATTCTAATTACCTGAGAAGAAACTGAAAAAGTAACTAAAAATCATACAACATGAAGCTGTATACCCTAGTTATTAAGGATCAGCTAAAGAGCAACCAGACGTTGACATTAACATGTGACTTCGTCTGTAGAGGGAGAACATATATCTTGAAAGGCTCAAACCAATGTCTTAACCTCAGATACCGAATCAGTCAAGACCGACCTGAGTTTTCGAGCTTCAGTCAAAATGCACTCACGATCAAATAGAGCAGAGACAACTGCTACACCTTTCAAGTTCGGGACACCAATCTCCATCACTGAACGAGCATTCACAACTCCAATACCACCGATGGCAACCACTGGCAACTTGGAAGCCAAACAAACAGACTTCAAGCCATCCAAACCCACAGTAGTATTGTTTTGTTTGGTTGCAGTTGGAAACACCCCCCCACAGCCAATATAATCGGCACCATCAGCCCATGCCTGCTCTGCCTGGGCAGGGGTCTTGCATGATACACCAATGATTTTCCCAGGCCCTAGAATTTTACGAGCAATTCGTGCTGGCATATCAGATTGCCCCACATGGACACCATCAGCATCACAAGCAAGTGCAACATCAATACGGTCATTGATCAATAGTGGCACACCACTAGACCGGCATATCTGGATGCAAGCAGTTGCTGCTTCAACGAATTCACAGGTTTCAGCCTCCTTTTCTCTGAAACATGAGTTAGCAGTAGCAAGCTGAGAAACGGCCCAAAGATGATACACAATTCACGGAGTCTGTAAGAGACCATGCTTTCAATTCAAGGAAAAATCATACCTCAATTGAATAATTGTGGCACCCCCTTCGATGGATGCTTTTACCGCAGCTACAATGGAACGGTTCCATTTCCTATTCATTGTAGAATCTGTGACTGCGTATAAGAACAAATCACTTGCGTTGAATGATCTTGCTCCTGCATTGCAGGAATGAGTCTCAAGACTAAATAAGTGATCCAACGGTCCTTGAGGTCCATTTCCAATTATAATATCTTTGCTATAATCCAGTGCATTCTGAACAAAGGTCTTCGCATTCTGAAAAGCAACAACAAATATTCATGTGACGTTATGATAGTATGAGATAAACCTGAAGGTGAGTGACACTTCAATCAACTGAAAAAAAACGTTCTTTCAGTAAATATATATTTTTGAAAAAAAAAACCTGAACAGCTCGCAGCATTGGAAGACCTTTAGCTAATTCTGCTGCTATGCATGAAGCAAGTGTGCATCCAGTTCCATGGGTGTTATGAGTCTTCACACGTAATCCGAGCAATTCATGGTATTTTTTGCCTAGAAGAACATAAGAAAAACTCCCTAAATTAATAACTTGAAAAAAAAAATACAAAAGTTGTCAGGACAAAATGAAGTTGGCAAATACCATCAAAGAATATGTCAATTGCATCCGAAGACTCTGGAAGATCACCACCTTTCACAAGAACATTTCTGCAAATAGCAATTTGTCCTTGAGACATAAGCAAAACGAGAGAGAAAAATGACAATTTCTAGGAATATTGGTTCTTCTTTGTGATACATAATAAGGATCATAAAGAAGAGTTGTGCACATTTTTTATTTCTTTTCAAAGAACGAGAATAAATTATAGAAATTCTCGGAGATAGAGTTGTACTTCCTCAAAATGCAAAAGCTCAAAATTAGCCAAGCACCCATGCCAAAAAAGCTCTTATATCCAAGCAATTACTTGTAGAATAAGCGCACAAGTCAACTAGGAGGTACAGTCAAGAAAAAGAAATCTTCTAATACACTCAACATGATACTACAGTAGTTATACACTAATTGATCAATGATATAGAAACCAATTAGCAATATTACTAGGTTTCTGTTTTTTGCCCAGCAGAATTTCCTGTTGAAACCTCCATAACTTCCTAAAAGATAAGTTGAAGGCAATGCAACCAACTGTTGTATAAATATCTACTTTTGCTGTGTTTGGAGCACCTTCAATGATTTACCAATGCTACACTGGTTACTGACTGTGAATTGTAGGTACCAACTAAAGTGTAGGCCATAATTCGTGAATCAGGTTTCAGGCATAATGGCCGATGCAATGAAGACTAAAGCAATATGGTAGATCAACAAAAACCGATATTTGACAAAAACCACAAGAATGTTCCCTTTATTTTGATCACAAGGAATAACAAATTAAAAAAAAAAAGGAAAATACAATGCTTGAGAGACCACCAGCATGCAAATGAAAGGTTCAACGGTCAAAATAAACAGTGGATGGAGAAACAAATGTCATTTATGCTAACATCAAGTACTTAAAATGGAATCAAAAACTTACTTAGGACCTAAGTTATGTATTGATTTTGCTGCAGAATACATATCAGCTACTGTTCTCAAAGGCACACCTCCAAGTAAAGCTGATGCTTCTTTCACATTAGGAGTAACAATATCAGCCATTGCAAAAAGTTCATCCCTGAATTCAAAAACACAAGCATTTGATTCATCAGCAAAACCCAAGATACAGATAAACTAATAAACTAACGAATCGCATGACATACCGATATCCTGACAGTGTAGAAGATTCTGCAAGCACATCACCACTTGTAGATACCATGACTGGATCAACAACTAAAGCTGTTTTTCTAAAACATAACAATGTCAACAATGGTACAATAAAGCAGGTTCAGTTTTCTTATTAGCCATTACCTCGAACTGGAAACTTCTTGAGACTCTGACATAAAACCTTTACTACCCCAACAGAAGGAAGCATGCCCGTTTTTACCTAGAAATCCAAACAAAAAGAATAGCAGTGTTATTAGCAGGTCCATGCTATGCCGTAAATTCATCATGTCAAGAAAAACACCATAGTTCTCTACTTCTCTAAACATATAAAAGTGTGTATACACAACATGAAGCAGCAACAACAACCAGAAGTAAAAAATTTCCAACAATCATTTTTCCAAATTTCTGATACTACCAACTACTGATGATAAAAAATTATAGACATAACTCGTACAAACTTGATCTACAAGACATTCTATTTCGACCACTTCAATGTACACTCACAATAAAACAAGAATTCTTATAATTTAATCCATGATGGATCAACTCCATATTAAACTAATTACAGCAATCCAAAATATGATTAACAATAACATTACACATATTCTTGTTCACTGCTAATGACGTTAAGGTGGACTCCTTTCGATGCAGCAAATAAGCACAAACACATATTGAAACTTGACATTTAATTTTTGTTTTTACAATTCATGCTTCTGAACCCATTTAAGTTAGAACTTGAATGGTTCCAACTTAATGCAAATGCCATATTGTATAAGTAAACTTTCTCTGAAGTGAGAAGGCTAGATGACCTCCATTGACATCGAAATATTAATCTTCTATATCAGCCAACATATACTTTCTGAAAGTGAGTATCTGAGTACACATCTTTACAAGTCCCTTAGAAATAAATATAATAAAAAAGGAAACTCAAAAACACTTGAATGCACTTGTGAGAACAATTGATGAAATTGCAACATAGGTAGTAGATAAACATCAGCCTGAAAGAAATATATTATACATCTAGTCATAGGAGATTAGCCATAACTGTATCATATTAATGCAAATCAATATCACATAGTCTAATCCAATATATAAATTAGGAGCTAAAGTCATCTCGATATCATACCACATCAACCCCCATGTCCTCAAGTACGGATCTCAACTGTTCCTCAACAAACTCCTCGGGTATGGGATGGACACCCTAATTAGTGACACAGCCAATAAGGTTCTTGAGCAGAGGTGAATAGTTGATATGCAACTAATGAAGCACAAGAGTTATACAAAACCATAATCGTTGACAGTAATATAAAACTGATAGGAACACGCAAAGTCTATAGGAGAAGAAATAAGTTTCCAGAATTAACCCAATAAAATTCATGTCAATCTTATCAAGATTTGATATTTATCTAGCTCCATGCATACAGACGTTAATTGCATTAAAAAAAGTGAAACTCGGCACTTATTGCAAGAATTTTCATCATAGCTTGGCTCTAGCTTTGGTAGTTTTGAGGTGGAATTGATTTAAATGTGCAAATATTGATACAAGATATAAAGTAATTGCTTCAAAGTGTGGCTAAACCCCTTAAAATTAGGATTTATTTATTCATCATAAGGGATGATCAAAGAAGCAAATTAACAAGACTAAATGGGTCCACTAGCGCTAGGCCACACTATAGCAGAATCATCAGCCATAAATCAATTGCCAAAAATCTAATACCTAATGGGAAAAAAAATTGAAGGGGGGATATAGGAAAGCAAGTGGCTCAACTGAGGAAAAACAGGAGCTACTTTCCATTCATTTCTATTGTTTACCTGGAGAAAATAGTAAATTTTCTAGGTATTAGAAACGTAAACTTCTTTTCCCACTACTTTCGTCTGATTTGGACAGGAAAAGAATTAGATTGAATTAAATTTCCTCCGGTTCTCGTCTTCGTTCCTTCCAACAAAACTAAATTGGAAAAATTGACAATTCGTTCCAATCCATTTCTTTTCCCTCCTATTTCCGTCCAAGTAAACACACTCATAAGATCTCAGACCTGAACGCCGACAGTGTTCTGCGCGGTGACGGCGGTAACGACTGATGAACAGTAGGCGCCGAGCGCCCCGCAGGCCTTGATGTCTGCCTGGATCCCGGCTCCAGCACCAGAATCGGATCCGGCGACAGTGAGCACGTGGGGCATTCTCCGCCCGCATCCGCTGCACATGGTGGACATCGCCGCCGTGATCGGTCCGCTAGCACTCCCTCGGGAAATTCGCGCCCTGATTCCTGGGAACGACCGCGTATAATTCTGGAGAAGGGAGAACAGATTGGGTTCAGTAGCGAAGGCTCGTTTGACTACTATCTGAGCAAGCGTAGAGAGAAAGAAAAAGAGACGGCGGCGACCGGAGAAGAGGGCCAGGCGATGAAAGCGGCGGCTGCCATGCGACAGTTTTGGGGGCTCCAAATCAACCCCGGACTTTACTGCCCGTTTTCTCTGAAGTAACTCAAGCAGGGGTGTAATCGAGCCGAGAGCCGAGAGCCGAGAGTCGAGTCGAGTCGAGCAGAACTCTTACATGTTTGAGCTTGACTCGTTTATAATCGAGTCGAGCTCAAGTTTTATTTAATGAATATATTCATGGCTCACGTGCTTATTCAAACTTTTAACGAGCCTAAACGATCTTAATAAATATAAATTATAAATTTAAATATTCAATAAAAAACTAAATTATATATTTTTTAAAAATTATAATATTCTTATTATAATTTATAATTTTAATCTAATAAATAAATTTAATATATTTATGTATGTTTTTCATTAGTAGGGTGTAAAATCTATAAATTCAATATCAAAATTATTATTTTTTTATTTAAAAGTTGATTCATGAGCTAACGAGCCGAATATTATGAAACTTGAGCTTGGTTTATTTATCTTAACGAGCCTCGTTAAACGAGCTCAACGAGCTTTTATCGAATCGAGCTTCGAATAGCTCCCGAGCAGCTTGGCTCATTTGCATCCCTAAACCCAAGAAAGGATAAATTTCACATGGATAAATTGCACAAGAATGGAGAGTGTAAAAAATAAATCTTAATATAAATTTAGAATTTATTTATCTGCAAATCAATTTTAAAGATCTTTTTGTCCATCCAAATTTATAGGGATGTAAATGAACCAAGTCGTTCGTGAGCTATTCGAAGTTTGATTCGATAAAAGCTCGTTTCAGCTCGTTTAATTAGACTCGTTAAGATAAACAAGTCAAGCTCAAGCTTCACAATACTCGGTTCGTTAGCTCGTGAACACGTTCGTTAAGCTCATGAATCAATTTTTAAATAAAAATAATAATAGTTTTGATATTGAATTTATAGATTTTACATTCTACTTATGACAAATATAAACAAATATATTAAATTTATTTATTAGTATAAAAATATAAATTTTAATAAGAATATTATAATTTTCTCTAAAATATAATTTAGTTTTTAATAAATATTGAAATTTATAATTTATATTTATTAAACTCATTTAGTCTCGATAAAAGCTCGTGAGCCATGAATATAATTGTTAAATAAAGCTCGAGCTCGACTCGATTATAAATGAGTCAAGCTCAAACATTTAAGAATTCGGCTTAGCTCGACTCGATTACACCCCTACAAATTTAATAGGAGGGAAGCAATTTTTATTCTATTCTCCAACTCCAAACTCACAATAATTTTGACTAAATTTCTTATTACCATTTTAGTATCCATCTCATCTACCTCTCCATTAAATTTTTCATTTTCATTCTTGATCTTGTCCGAGCCCTGAGTCGACGGACACTGGGGACATGGCACGCTCCGCTGTCTCCGACTGGTGGTGTAGCTCTCCGACGATCCTGCAAAGAAGCCGAACTAGGAGGGGTTTCCCGGCGACGGCCCTCCGACGCTCAAGTCAGGCAACGAGAGAGGCAGCGTAACGAGGCTACAGTAGAGATGTGTGCATACCTTCGTCGACGTCTGGGGTCTTTATATAGGACCCCGGGGGAGTGCGGGCACGTTTCTCGATGCGTGCACGCTTCCCTAAACATACCTTAACAAGCCTGTGTCAGAAAAGTACCTCTGGCGTCATTCCGCAATCGTCCGAGCATATCCTGGATGTGACGGTGGAAGCTTCCGCCGTATGATTCTGTGTACGGCTCGGCCGCCAACTCTGCTGCCTGTCGGCGGCAGGTGTCTCGAGGATGATGTTATCCCCTGTCTCCTTTGTCCTCTTGCGTTCCTTGTCTGTTCCGGGGCCAAGCGGATCGGCCGCTCGGCAGACATATCACTTCTGCGTCAGTCATATGCTCGGATGAGACTGCTCCTGCCTGTGTTGCCTTGTGTACCGGTCGAACGGACAGCCTGCTCGACCCTTGAAACCTTTTTACCTTGAGCATCGGAAACCCGACCCCTAGTCGGGTTATCTTTCATTCGGTTCGGAGGATTCACGGTCGGTCGGCCCTCGGGGCCCTGTCTGTAGGCCTGCCTCGTCCGATCGGCCGGTCTCCGGGTTGACTATCTTGACCTTTGACCTCCACGTGTCGTTGACCCCCCGCCGACGAGGGTCCCCCGTCCTTATCACCGGATCACATGTCTCCCCTTCAATAGTCTAGTCGAAGGAGGCGGAAAGTCCGACTGACTGGACTATGAGTTTGGTCGAGCGACATTCACTTCGTCGCTCCCGAAAGTGTATTTCCGATCGGCTCTAGAAGGCTCCCTCGGGCGATCGGCGAGTTGATGGCTTTGTCGTGTAGTTTTGATCTCCATTTGCTGCTTGTTGCGCTACTGTTTCGGGGGCGGTCGGCGTCGTCGGTTCTCCTCGGAATTCGTGTCAATCCTCATTAAGCTGCCCACGCGCGAGTAATGGCACTCATTAAATGTTGTCCAATCGTTGATCGCCACTTGGCATGTCTGCCGTCATCGTACGGCGGGAGCGTAAGCTTCGATGGGACATACGTTGATTCAAATCCGACGGTCCGATGTCCTCGCTTCTTTCGATGACCTGGATCGGACGGGTGTGGTGAACCGAGACCGGGGTTTATGAAGCGCCGGCACTGAGCCTCCTTCTATCACTCTTGCCTTTGCGTTTTTGGCGATTCCTCTCGCGACCATCTTCCCAGCGTCCGCTTGCCTTGGTGCTCCGACGAACTCTCGGCCTTCTCCTTTGCACTTTGCTCCCAGTAAGCCCTCTCCTATCTCTGCTTTCTTCCGTTTTCTTCTTTCTGGTGGTCTTTGCATTCGTTCACGGTAGTTTCAGTCTCCTCCTTCAACCCTTTCATTTTCCTTTCCTCGGCTCTTCCTTCCTCGCTACCGTTCCGGCGATGGCTAGCACTTCGCAGCCTTCTGATCCCTCTCCTGGCCTATGGTATATGACCATGGTCAGCCGTTTCGATGAAACTGACGCTGAACGCTTCCTCAGCGAATTTGAACTGCCTCCTGACCATAGACTAGTTTTAGCCACCTCTTCCGATCGGCCCCATAACCCGGCGATCGACACTGTTTGCTTCTTCCGCGACCAATTCGTGGCCGGTCTGCGCTTCCCTCTACACCCTTTTATCCGGGAGGTTTGTAATTATTTCCACATCCCGCTCGGCCAACTTGTCCCCAACTCTTTTAGGTTGTTGTGCGGCGTAGTAATCCTTTTCAAGCTGCATGACATTCCCTTAGTCCCCAAAGTTTTCCATTACTTTTATTATCCCAAACAGTCCGAGTGGGGTACTTTCCTCTTCCAGTTGCGGATCGACCTCGTCTTCTTCGATAAGATGCCGACCTCGAACAAGCACTGGAAGGAAAATTATTTTTACCTTCGCTTTCCCGAACTACCATCCTTTCACACCCAGTGGCAGACGACCGTGCCGAGCCAGCCTAACCTTGGTAAATACAAGAGCCAGCCGGATTATCTTCACGTGGCAAATCTATTAGCCGGTCAGAGGTTCAACATCAATAAGCTACTCCACGAAGGGGTGTTGTATATATTTGGCTTGAGCCCGATCCGAACGAGGCTCCCGAGCAGCATGGGTAAGCATTTCCCTTGTCCTTTTTCCTTTTGGTCTAACTGATTTATTCTTCTGTTATGCAGCTGACATCATGTGGCGCGCCAAGGTTGCCGAACGGCTGAAGTTGAAAGCCGCCGAAATGGAAGCGGTCGTAGCCAAGGAGATGGCCGATCTGGGCATCGCGCCGGTCGGCTCGCATGAAGGTGAACGCGAAGGCACTCCGACTGAGGCCCGAGAGTCTGCCGATTAGGTCGCCGCGACTGGAGCGGCAGGGGATGCTATTTCTTCGGCCAATCAGCATCCTACATCTGAGGAAGCGGAGCGGTCGGCAGGCGATTCCCCACTGATAGTACGCAAGCGCCACCGGACGACCATTGCGCATGCTGAGCCGGTGATTGGGCCAGTCGACGCCCCCTTAGAGGTGACCGACCCGCTACCTGCAGCGCATGAGGCCATTTCTTCTGATCGGACTCCTTCCCAGCTCGACCAGCCAGCGGCTTCGACTGGAGCGCCACCTGTTAGTTCTGTGCCTCGGGTCCGACTTCGGCTCAAGCGCTCGGACATTATTTCTGCGCCGATCGGCGAATCGTCCAGCCGAGCAGTTTCTTCCCAATCGGATCCGAGCGATCGTCGACTGATCCAATTCCTCCTCCGTCTTCCCACTGAGGAGTTCCTTTTGGCGACGGATCAACCCACTGCGCCCGAGCATCAAGTTACTATTCGAGGGCCGCTCGCCAAGACGTGGGAAGATGCGAGGGGTCGGGTCGCCCTGATGACTCCTGGTCAGCTAGCCGACAGCCATATGCAGCAAGCTACCGGGGTATGTTTCCTAACACGCTATTATGATGACTTCACCAGGCTTCTGACATTATCCTATCCGAACGCAGCAATGGGTGGAGAACATTGTGGTCAGCAATCGTCTGGCCGAACTGGAGGAGGAGTTGAAGAAACTTCAAATTTCTGGAGGGGCGCTGGCTGAGGGGCCCTTGTACGCCACGCTCAAGTCCGAGCTAGCCAAAACAGAAAAACTGCTAGCAGCCGAGCAACACAAGTCTTCCGGCCTGGAAACCAGGGTGGTTGGACTTGAAAACCAAGTCAAGTCCCACGACCACCAGATCACTGTGGCCACTAACAGAAAAAATAGGGCCGTTGCTGATCTGGACGCAATGAAGGTGCATGTTCGGGCGCTGGAGCTGCGCGTCATGGAATTGACCGACCTGCTATCTGCTGAGAATGAGAGCCGATCCACTACTGAAGCTAAATTGCAAGCAGATCTGAAAGATCTTCAGGAAGCTCTCGACACCTCCCGAGCTGCGTTGAAGGAATACCAGAACGGAGAGTCCGACCACTTCGAGGTGATGAGACGGAACTACCTCCGATCGTACGCGTTTGGTAACAAGTTCAGTGATCGACTAGTCCTGTCCTTCGAAGAGGCTATCCGGGCAACCACTGTTTACTTGAAGGCCAAGGGCCATCTTCCCGAGGATATCTCCATCCCCCCCCCCCAAAGACATGGCTGGCATGCTAGAATGCGTTTCGGAGCCCATCTTCGAGCCCTTGGAATGAGGAGCGTTTATAATTTTCTTGTAGTGTTTCTTGTAACTCTCCCGATCGGCTCTAAGGGTTGGACTTTTAATGGACATATATCATCTTGTTATTAACTTTTTGTCAATACTTGTGTCCTCCGATCAGACCGCGAACTACAATCGTCCACGTCTCCTCCCTCTTCGCTTTAATCGTTACTCGTCTTGCCCGGCCTTTCCAAGGAATTTTTAACGAAGTATTCTTTATAACTAGGCCGCTCGGCTGGACACCCCCACCTCTTATGATGGAATTCTCGTTAGATTGTCGCGAAGTACCTTTGGTAACTCGGCCGCTCAGACGCTCGGTTCACATGCCGGCCTCTTTAGTACCTTTTCGTCGACGTATTCGGACAGAAGTACGTTATCACTTTTTTGTCCCTATGGACAAGGCTTGTCGATTGCTAGTATTTATCGCCGAGCCGTGGCCCGCATGACTTGTCGCGTCTACGCCAGTCAGTCTTCCGGTCGGGGGGTTTATAGTCGCCGGTTCGACTCTAGAGTTTAACGTCGTCGCTCGACGGTCTTCAAGCCGGGGGGTTTATAGTCGCCGGTTCGACTCTAGAGTTTAACGTCGCCTCTCGACGGTCTTCAAGCCGGGGGGTTTATAGTCGCCGGTTCGATTCTAGAGTTTAACGTCGCCGCTCGACGGTCTTCAAACCGGGGGGTTTATAGTCACCGGTTCGACTCTAGAGTTTAACGTCGCCGCTATAACACCCATGGAGTACTTAGCAAGATTTTAGATATTTTTATCATGAATAAAAATAGGCCTTATGTGGAATTTACAAAAAATAATAAAAATAGAAATAGAACAAAAAAGAGAGATGACCAAGGCTTGAACCTTGGATCTCCTACTAGATATATACATGTGTTAACCAATAGACCAAGAGAAATTATTGTTAAAGAAGGAAGTAACAATATAGTCAAGGGTAAGAAAAGAGATTTTTTTTGTTTCATTGAGAAGGAGAAGTTAGAGTTGCCTCTCCCTCTCAAAAGAAAAGAGGATTTTTACTTTCTCTTTTCATTAAGGAGAAGTAAAAGAAAGGAGAAGGAAAAATACATTTTCCCTTCCTCCTCTCATGATGAATAAAAGGGGAAATTAAGAAGAAACTTCATTATTTCTTCTCTTCATCCTCCCTTCTCTTCCTCACCGTGACCAAGGAGCCTCCCCTACCTCTCCTTGCCGAAACCCAAAAACAAGGAAGACCCCTCTCTAGGAAGGCTCCACAAGCAAGATCCCTCTTTCCTTAAGCGAATAAGGATGTAAGTATTCCCTCACCTGTAGTACAAGTTGCTTACGGTTTTCTCGAAAGACTCGAACTCTTAGAATTTGAAATAAAAGAAGAGAAGAAACCATGCTTATGAACTTGATAGGTCATGATATGATTTTAGTTAGAAAGGAAATTATGTGTGTGATGTTAAGCTTAATCTTTTTATTGAGATATTTATTAACTTTCTCTCCTTTTTATAAGTTTCGGCCATGATCAAAAATATAGGGTTCATGAGGCTTAAAACCTAATCTAACTTGCTCCTAGATTTATTTATGATGTACTAAGAAAGTTGCTAGAGATTCATGTTCATATGTTATCTAGAGATTTTATTCTTGCTTGAAGAAAGGTTCGGCCATGATAGAAATATAGGGTTCATGAGGCTTAAAACCTAATCTAACTTGCTCTTAGATTTATTTATGATGTGTTATGAAAGTTGCTAGAGATTCATGTTCATATGTTATCTAGAGATTTTGTTCTTGCTTGAAGGGTTCGGCCATAATAGAAATATAGGGTTTATGAGGCTTAAAACCTAATCTAACTTGCTCATAGATTTATTTATGATATGTTATGAAATTTGTTAGAGATTCATGTTCATATGTTGTTTAGAAACTATGTTTTTGCTTGAGGAAGTTTCGGCCATGATGGAAACATTAGGGGTTATGAAACTCAAAACCTAATTTAGTATGATCATAGACCTCCATGTGATATGTTATGAAATTAACTAAAAAGATTTATGTCTACATGTTGTTCATAAGTTTATTTCCTAGTTGTAAAGTTTCAGCCAAGATAGTGATTTAGGGTTTCATAAAGCTCTAAACCTAATTTAGCATGTTTATAAGTTTCCTTGTGATATGTTATCAAATTGGCTAAGTATTCATGTTAAGAGATTTATTAGAAGTCCACTTCTTGTGCATGATGTTTTGGCTATGATAATTTTAGGGTTCATGAAGCCCAAAAACCTAAGTATGCTCATAGGTTTCTTGATGATATGTTATAAAATGGGATAGAAACTTGTACTTATATGTTCCTTAGGAGTTCATTTTCTACATGATGGAGTTTCGGCCATGATGAATCCTTAGGGTTCATGAAGCTCCAAAACCTAATTTAGTGTACTTATGGACTTCTTTATGATATATGATGGAATTAGCTAGGTGTTCATGCTACATGTGGTTTAGAAGTGTACATCCTTGGCTTATGAAGTTTCGGCCATGATAATAATTTAGGGTTTCACAAAGCTCAAAACTTAATCTAGCATGCTTATAGACTTCCTTATGATATGTTAACAATTTGGCTAAGTATTTATGTTCATGTGTTACTTAGAAGTTTACTTCTTGTTATGATGTTTCGGCTATGATAAGATGTTAGGGTTCATGAAACTCAAAACCTAATTTAGTATGTTCATAGACTCCTTATGATATGTTATAAGATTTGCTAAGTATTCATGTTGTATGTGGCTTTGGAGTATTCTTTTGTTATGAACTTTCGGCCATGACTATAACTTAGAATTCAAGAAAGTTTTTAACTTAAACTTAGCAAGCCATGAATTTGTTTATGATATGTTTTATGTTAAGTGTGCATGCTTTATGATAAGATCAGTAACATGTTGATTATGTATGTTATGAATTATGCATGATATGATCCTTATGATGATTATGTACTCAAGCATGTATGATTTCAACATGTTGCATGCTCATATATGTAAGCTTATGAACCAAGCATGATAAGGGTTTTATATGATGGTCATGTGCCAAGAATGCATGCCTTATGATATGATAAGAAAATGACAAAGAGTTGCTTCCCTTAAGTTGGGATTAAGAGCACTCTTCATGTTAAGACAAGAGCATGACCTTATGATGATATGATATGGCAATTATGATGATATGATATGCATGACATGTACTTTACTTTGTATGGCTTGTACCAAGGGTGAGCTCCATAAGCACCCCTAGACCGACGGACTATGAACGGGTCTAGTAAAAAGGGATGGGCTCCTTAGTATGCCCCTATACCGATGGACTATGAACGGGTCTAGATCCCTAGTAGGTTCGGGGCTAGCTACCCTGTCCTAGGGATTGCGCGCATTTATGTATGTATGTGGTACAAGCCGGGCCCTCATGATGATGATATTATGTTCAAGTATTAAAAGATATGTATAAAGACATTTTGCACTCAACATGTCATATGTTTTAAAAAGGCATTTTGCATAATGCACCCCTCCTTATATGATATGTTTCTTTCCATGTTCATGATATGTTATGCTTCTCATGGTTTACCTCATATGATTACTTTGTTTATGATATGTTAGAAACATGATTCATAATAATATGTTATGATAAGAATTCATGCTCACATAGTGATGATTATGTTATTTGTTCATTGATGATATACTTGTATGATTATGCTTGAGATACAGATTTTTGTGAGTAGGAAAGAATCTTACTGAGCCCGTGTGCTCATAGCTTACTTCCTTGTACCACAGATAAAGGCAAGGGATGGATGACCTAGGGGAGCTACAGGAGAGGCAAGGAGGTGTGTGTGGCAGTGGCTCGGCTGGGATGAATAAGACCTGCTATAATGCTTTGTTATGTTTGACATGAACCATTGTATTTATGTTACATTCCAGTATAACTCTATGACATTTCCGCTGCTTTAAGTTATAAGAAAGAATTTTTGAATATGTATGTATCCTGGAATGGTTAAGTAAGTAAGTAGCCCCGTCCCTTTGAGAAGCAGGGAGGGCGGGCGTTACAGTCGCTCGACGATCTTCAATGATGAGCTTATAGCTCGGATAATATACTTCTGGCCTAACGGCACGGGTTCTTCTACATCGAGCATTTAGCTCGGATAATACACTCCCGGCGAACGGCTCGGGGTCTTCGCCATCGAGCATTGGGCTCAAATAATATACTCCCGGCCGAACGGCTCGGGGTC
The DNA here is from genome assembly GCF_018446385.1 of Zingiber officinale. Lineage (NCBI taxonomy): Eukaryota > Viridiplantae > Streptophyta > Magnoliopsida > Zingiberales > Zingiberaceae > Zingiber > Zingiber officinale. The sequence goes on from NC_056002.1 coordinate 10,179,721, forward strand.
TTCGTCATCGAGCATTGGGCTCGGATAATATACTCCCGACTGAACGACTCGGGGTCTTCACCATCGAGCATTGGGCTCGGATAATACACTCCCGGCAGAATGGCTCGGGGTTTTCGCCATCGAGCATTGGGCTCGGATAATATACTCCCGGCTGAACGGCTCGGGGTCTTCGCCATCGAGCATTGGGCTCGGATAATACACTCCCGGCCGAACGGCTTGGGGTCTTCGCCATCAAGCATTGTGCTGCTACTCGCTTGGTGTGCCAGAATCATGCCTTTGTTCTTATAGCTTTCATTCCTGCAACCAAATAATACATCCGAACAGAATATTCAAAATATATTACATCAGCGCACCTTTCATCCAGCTCGCCCGATAGGGCTGGAGGTGGTTTGCGCTCCACGACCTCTCTAGCCTTCGTCCATCCTCATCTTCCAAGTAATAAGCTCCCGATCGGAGCTTCTTGGTGACTTTGAACGGTCTCGCCCAGGGAGCCTCCAACTTGCCTACATCCCCGACCGGCTTCACCTTCTTCCAGACCAAGTCGCCCACCTAGAATGCTTGAGGAATCACGCGGCGGTTGTAGTTCTGCTTCATTCTCTGCCTATAGGCCATCAGCCGGACGAACGCTTTGGCTCGTTCCTCATCGATCAAGTCCAACTCTAGCTGCCTCCGCTCGGCATTATCTTCGTCGTAGTCCTGGATCCGGGCGGACTCTACGCCGACTTCGATTGGGACGAGCGCCTCGCCTCCATACACCAGATGGAAAGGTGTTACTCCCGTTCCCTCTTTAGGGGTCGTGCGGATGGCCCACAAGACTCCTGGCAGCTCGTCCACCCAGCTTCCTCCCATGTGATCGAGCCGAGCCCGAAGAATTCGGAGTATCTCCCGGTTGGCTACTTCGGCTTGACCATTGCTTTGGGGATACGCCACGGATGTGAAGTGTTGCTCAAAGTCGTATCCCTTGCACCATTCCTCGAGCTGATTTCCGACGAACTGTCGTCCGTTGTCCGACACGAGCCGACACGGAATGCCGAACCGACAGATGATGTTTTGCCAGATGAATTTTTTGACCATGCGCTCGGTTATCTTGGCCAATGGCTCAACCTCCACCCACTTGGAGAAGTAATCTACTGCCACTAATAGAAACTTCCTTTGTCCGGTCGCCATTGAGAAGGGTCCTACGATGTCCATGCCCCACTGGTCGAACGGGCAAGACACGGTGGATGCTTTCATTTCCTCCGTCGGATTAGGCGAGAAATTGTGATACTTCTGACAGGAGAGACACGACGGTCCGAGCGGCGTCCTCATGTAGCGTTGGCCAGAAGTATCCGGCCAGCAGGATCTTCCTAGCCAAAGATCGGCCGCCCGGATGACCTCCGCAAGATCCTTGGTGTACCTCCTGGAGAATGTACTCTGCATCTTCCGAGCTGACGCATTTCAGCAGAGGTCGGGAGAACGCCTTTTTGTAAAGTTGATCTCCGACGAGCATGAACCGGCCGGCTCTCCTCCTCAGCAGCTGGGCTTCCTCCCGATCGGACGGCATGACACCCGAGCGCAAAAACTCCATTATGGTTGTTCTCCAATCGCTCGGGAAGGCGAGGCCTTCCATCCGGTCCTCGTGTGCTATCAGAGATACTTGCTCGATTGGTTGCTGGATGACGACCGGTGATATTAAGGTTGCTAGCTTGGCCAATTCATCTGCCGCCTAGTTCTCCGCTCGGGGTATCTTCTGGACCATCACCTCGGTGAAGTTAGTCTTGAGTTTCTCAAAAGCCTCCGCGTACAACTTAAGTCTTGCATTGTTTATCTCGAAGGCGCCCATGAGTTGCTGAGCGGCAAGTTGGGAATCCGAGTGGATCACGACCTGACTAGCTCCCACATGCCGTGCGGCTTGCAATCTAGCTATGAGGGCTTCGTATTCCGCCTCATTATTGGTTGCCCGATAATCTAGCCGGACGGATAAATGCATCCGCTCTCCCTGAGGCGACAGTAGCATGATCCCAATTCCGCTTCCGAGCTGAGTGGACGATCCGTCCACATATATTTTCCATGTAGCTTCAGGCTCGGGCTTTTGTACTTCGGTCATAAAATCCGCCAAGGACTGTGCTCTGATCGCCGAGCGGGGTTGGTATTGGATGTCGAATTCGCTAAGCTCCGTTGTCCACTTGATGAGCCGTCCGGATGCTTCAGGGTTCAGGAGTACCCTTGCGAGCGGGCTATTTGTCATCACAATAATGGTGTGCGCCAAAAAGTAAGGACGCAACCTCTGAGCGGCGAGCACCAGGGCGAAAGCTAACTTCTCAAGACCAGTGTAGTGAGACTCGACATCTTTTAAGATATGGCTTAAAAAGTACACTGGCTGTTTTTCACCGCTCGGCCTTACTAATGCTGAGCCCACAGCATGCTCAGTTGAAGATAAGTATATTCGGAGCGGCTCACCTTCGGCTGGTTTCACCAACACGGGTAAGGAATTCAGATAAGTCTTCAATTCTTCGAATGCCCGATCGCACTCCTCGTCCCATTGGAACTTGGTGGCTTTACGGAGAATCTTGAAAAATGGCAAGCTCCGGTCGGCGGTCTTGGAGATGAACCTTGACAGCGCCGTTATCCGACCGGTCAGACGATGTACCTCTCATAGATTTCTGGGAGGCGACATGTCCTGCAGTGCCTTTATCTTGCTGGGGTTCGCCTCTATACCTCGTTCGGTCACAATGTAGCCCAGGAAGCGCCCGCCTTTTGCCCCGAACAGACACTTTTGAGGGTTAAGTTTGACGCCATACCTCCTCAACATTTGGAAGGTCTCCTTCATGTCCGCGTAGAGATCGGCCGCCCGGAAGGATTTGATAAGTATGTCGTCCACGTACACTTCCAAATTGCGTCTGATCTGCCCCCTGAAGACCTTGTTCATCAGACGCTGATAGGTGGCTCCCGCGTTCTTCAGCCCGAACGACATGACATTGTAGCAATAGGTGTCGCCCGCCGTGATGAAGCTGACCTTCTCTTGGTCTTCTTGGGCGAGCGACACTTGATGGTAGCCTTGGTATGCATCCAGCATGAATATAGCTCGCACCTGGCCGTGGAGTCCACCAGCTGATCGATCCGGGGAAGGGAGTAGAAGTCCTTTGGGCAAGCCTTGTTCAAGTCCCGGAAGTCGATGCAGACTCTCCACTTGTTGCCCACCTTGGAAACCAGGACCACATTTGCAAGCCAACTTGGGAATTGTACTTTCCTTATGTGGCCGACCTCTAGAAGCTTCTCAACCTCCGCCCGGATGATCTCATTTTGCTCTGCGCTAAAGTCCCTCTTCCTTTGCTTCACCGGACGAGCGTCCGGCCGGACATGAAGTTCATGTTGCGCTACGCTCGGCGAGACCCCCGGCAGCTCATGGGTCGACCAGGCGAAGACGTCGCAGTTTCGCCTCAAGCATTTGATCAACTTCTCCTTCTGCTTCTCCTCCAGATCGGATGCTATGAAGGTGGTGGCCTCCGGTCGGGATGGGTCAATCTGCACCTCCTCCTTTTCTTCATAAACTAAAGAAGGTGGCTTTTCAGTAATAGCATGTACCTCGACCCGCGACACTTTCCGACCGGACTTGGCTTCGGCTCGGACCATCTCCACGTAGCATCTCCGAGCGGCCAGCTAGTCTCCCCGCACCTCCCCTACTTGATCCTCCACCGGGAATTTGATCTTCTGGCAGAAAGTGGAGATGACCGCCCGGAACTCGTTGAGAGCCGGTCGCCCCAGGATGACGTTGTATGCAGAAGGAGCATCGACCACGATGAAGGTGGTGGTCCTTGTCCTTCTGAGCGGCTCCTCACCCAACGAGATAGCTAGTCGGACTTGGCCGACCGGCAAGACTTCGTTGCCCGTGAATCAGTAGAGGGGGTCGTCATCGGCAGTAGTTCGGCTCGGTCAATTTGTAGTTGGTCGAAGGTCTTCTTGAAAATTATGTTGACTGAGCTGCCTGTGTCAATGAAAATGCGGTGAATAGTATAATTGGCTATTACCGCTCGGATGATTAGGGTGTCATCGTGAGGGACTTCAACTCCTTCGAGGTCCCTGGGCCCGAAGCTGATCTCTGACCCGCTCACCCTTTCCTTGCTGCAGCCGACCGCATGGATCATCAACTGCCTTGCGTGGGCCTTTCTGGCTCTGTTGGAATCTTCGCCGGTCGGGCCCCCGGCGATGATGCTGATTTCTCCCCGAGATGTGTTGTCCCTATTTTCCTCCTCCCGAGCGGAAGGTCGAGGTCGTTCATTTGACGCTCGGTGGTGGGCTCCGTGCTGCTGACGGTGATGCTGCTCGGGGGATCGCCTTTCTGTCCTTTGCATAGGGCTCCGTTGTCACGCCCCGAGGGAGTCTCTGTCCGAATAAAATTTCGACAACATCTCCCCTGTACGGGTGACAATCTGAGGCAAATCTACATACAAAATATACATCAGCCACAAGCGGCTGGAATATACACACAACCACGCAGTTTATATCATCAGTCCACTCGGCTGGAACAAAATAAACAACCACGCAGTTATAAATATATTTAACAGCCTATTCAGCTGTACTAAAACCAAAAACACAGCGGAAAAGGACAACACATACAACCCAAAACTAAAACTGCTAGCCGTCTAGGCTTACACAACACAACAATATAACATCTCCAGAAACAAAATCGGAATACAACTCTAATTACACCAATTATAAATACCGAAGTAAAAATACACAAAAACGTAGACATGTCTTCGGATGTGATGTGGGGACCAGCAGCCAGAATACTCCAAGCGTCTCTATAAACAATCTAGTACCTGAAAAAAATAGTGTCCACGGGGGTGAGTTCAACAACTCAGCAGATACCTAGTTGACATGTATAGTAAACTATAACAAATAGTAATAACTATGGAGTACAGTCTCCTGATCAAAAGAAGGTAATGCATAATGGAAAAGGGCTGATGAATACTGTACTCACCAGGGCCACCTATCAGAATAATCAGGTCGTCAGACCGAAAGTGTCATAAATCCTGTATGCATGTCAAACATATGCATCCATCCAAATGCAGCATATAAGTGCAGCAAACACAAGCAGTAAATGCATAAATGCATATGATGCCAATGATGCGTCCTGGTCACCCCTGACGCCAGTCAGTCATCTCACACACAATGGTGAGACCGAGTGGGTAGGGTTGTGACAACCGTGCACTCTACTGTCACTATACCTGACGAGTGACTGAGTGGACGGGATGCTATCGGAGTACTCCTGTCCTCTGACCCCAAATCATAAATGGGGGAGCTCAATGCTCTCATCTCCCGGTACACGATAATGGGGGAGGTATCTCTGCCGGCTACCACGCTGAGTCACCTGACCAATGGAGCCAAACAGAGTCTACCGTCTGTCGGCTACCACACTGCTACACTAAATGCCAGCGGAGCCAAACAGAGCGGAACTGTCTGCCGGCTATCACACTGAGTCACCTGACCAACGGAGCCAAACAACAGAACCGCCACACACCTGCCTGATATACCACTAATCCATGAGTGGTGGTGTGTGCAGTACATGTAACTGGCGATGTGCTCAACCATAGTGGAGCCGACAATTGCGTAGCATGCAATCATGATGCATGACACTAAGCATAGCAATCAACTGATCAACATAACCATATCCATATATATAAAATGAGTACCGTAATATTGATGATCAAATACCAAGATCTCAAGTACACAGGTCAGATAGGATATCAAAAACCTAGGTCCTGAGCATAATAAAGCATGATTTGTCACTACCTCTAAAATCATATATATAATCATGTGAGTATTAATATATAATGCATAGCAGGTGAGCAAACAAGCATGTAACAAGTATCCGGTAGTGACATATTGAAACAAGGATGAACATAATTATTACTAAGGTTATAACCTACTAAACATATCAACAAGACATATCGAAAAGATAAGTCAAGGTACCCGCCTCCGATAAGAGGATCGTATCCGGTCCAATCCGATGTCAAGATACTCGTCTCGCGTCAAAGTCCTGTGTCACCAATATAAATACATTTTTATTTAGCTACAACTCAAACGAATAGCTAAATAAAAATCCTTAAGAACAATTTAGGAAAAAACCCTAATCGATATAAACATTAACCCTAATTAAATCATCCATGAATCCTTTAATCTTTCCAAGACACTCCACATTTTATAATCAATTCAATGATTATATCGTTCATAAACTCTTCTATTAATCACAATGTCAATTTAATTAACAATTCATCATAACAAATCATGATACTAATCCCATAATCCTATAATTGATCATGTGACCTTCTACATCAATCAACACCAAATGATCATAATGAATCCACTCCAAAACTTACCCAATCTCAAGTAGGTGGCTGGTAACTCACAATTAAAGGAATCCATAACCAGAAATAGGTTGTTCAAATCTGTGGATTGTCCTCAACAAAGATGGCCGGAGCTACAAAAGGGTCAACCAAGACAATTAACACAACCTTCCATTCAGAAATCAGAATCTAGATCTCTACCACCCAAATCAAAATGCCTTACCACCATCTCCTATCAGCAGATACCAATCTGACAGAGCCCAACCGAATGTGACTGTCGAGACAAGTGAAGAAGGAACCAATGGTAGCTAGCGCAGTGGAAACCGCTCGAGTGAAGAAGGCAATGCGATCCAGGGATGGGTAGTGAATCCAAGCTAGCGCACAGAGATGGTGTAGCATCAGCCCAATCAAGCGACGACACTAAGCATGAATCTGAGGAAGAGGAGGTGCTAGGGCTGAGGAAGACGGTTGGCGCTAGGACTGAGACGCGGTCTGGCGCAACCGATGTAGGGTGAGGGCTCGACGCTGGCAACGGGTGCTCGGAATGCATCTATGCCGGTGATCTACGCTGCGATTCTTTGATGGTGCGGCCGCAACTCACGAAGAGGGAGAGGATCGGCAGTGGCACGACTGTGGTGCTAGGGCACAGGTGAGGATCGGCCACTGGGATCTCCCCGGCGAGTGGTGACGACGTCAGCAAGGCACAGTGTTGGCGGCCGGTGGCTCGACTGGGCAGCGAAGCAAAGATTAGGGCACCGAGAGGGAAGAGGGAGAGGAAAGGCGAAGCTCAGCCGCCGGCTCTCTGGTCCCTGGCGTCGTTGGCGTCGGCAGAGGAGAGGGAGGAACCGACGGTTTGCGGCGCCGGTTAGGGCACGCGTGAGGGAAAAAAAAGAAAGCTCGGGGGGGGGGGGGGGGGGGGGAAAAAGAAAAATGGCGTGAGAAGAGGAAATAAGAAAAAAAGAAAAAAGAGTTAAGAAAATAAACATTTCCTCGCTAAAATAGGGTAGCCTAAACTGGCTTTCCTGGACCCTTTTTTTTTATCCCCGTAAACTCGTCCATACGAGCTCCGAAAAATTTTCAGAAAATTTCTAAAAATTCCGGAAAATTCCCATATCACTATTCGCCATTTTTTCGGTATTTTACATTCTCCCCTACTAATAAAAATTTAGTCCCCAAATTTCGTTATCGACTATCAGCAAATACTAACATCAGGTAAAGAGTATAAATGCTGAACGGTAAATTAAATCACATATCTCAAGTGAAAAGGTGGGGTTATCGAGCTCGGATAGTATCCTCAAGCTCTTAAGTAGCCTCCTCGTCTGAATGATGCTGTCATCCGACTTTAACCAGCCGGATAGTCTTGTTCCGCAATTGACGTTCTTTCCGGTCGAGAATCCGTACCAGAATCTCCTCATACGTGACGACAGGCAAAAAGGGAAACTGAGATATCTGTCAACACATGTGCTGGGTCAGCTACGTATCTCCTCAGCATAGATACGTGGAATACGTCATGAACGCCCGGGTGGATCGCAAATCGAGAGCGATGAGCCTCCTGAAGTAGCTCCTGTAAGACCGGATGAGACTGAGGTACGCATAATCTGCCTCGGAAGTATATAATACCCTCCTCATCTCGGGTGAACTCGGTCTGCTGCCCGGAAGCTATCTGGCTGCCAATGAACTGCAAATGCTGATCACCAGCCTGAGCCTCTCGGATCCTCATCCTGATCGACGACTGAGTAACCATGATATCCAGAATACCCTGCTCTGTCTGTCCCTACCCCTCAAGATCTAACTCAGAAAAACCCTGAACCAAGTCTGTAACTGAAACTCGGTGGCAAGCCGAAGTCCCTTTGGACTTCCTGCTGAGTGCATCGGCAACCACATTAGCTTTCCTCGGGTAATAGCTAATGGTACAAATCGTAATCTTTCAGGAATTCCATCCTTCTTCTTAGCCGGAGATTAAGTTTCTTTCTCAGTGAACAGATATTAGCGACTCTTATGGTTAGTGAGAATCTCAAATGTAACGTCATATAAACAATGTCGCCAAATCTTCATGGCAAAAATAATGGCGACTAGCTCCAGATCATGTACAGGGTAGTTATTCTCATGCTCCTTCAACCGACGAGAAGCATAGGAGACTACTCTATCGTGTCGCATCAGAACAGCGCTCAAATCCTGAATAGATGCGTCGGTGTAGAGGACATATCCGTCCTCTACAGAAGGTAAAACCAAAATCGGAGCCGACACTAGTCTCCGCTTCAGCTCCTAGAAACTGGTCTTGCAATCCTCAGTCCAAGTGAACTTCACGCCTTACCTGGTTAGGCGTGTAAGTAACATAGCAATCCATGAGAAACCCTCAACGTATCTCTGGAAATATCGAGCCAAACAAAGGAAGTTGCGAGCCTCTTCTATAGACTCCGTCTACTCCCCACAGTAACAACCTCGATCTCCTGTGGAACCATGGTATACTCCTACCGGTCACCATGTGTCCCAAAAATCTCACAGAAGACAATCCCAAAACGCACTACTGAACTTCCCATATAGATGTTCCCATCGAAACATATCTAGAACTATGCAAAATAGTGTGCGTGACTCACCGTGGATCCGAAACAGATCACAACATCGTCAACAAAGACAATGGAAACCGATCCAATCATTCTGGGAATACCAAAATTATCAAGTCTCTGAAAACATCTAAGGCTCCGCAAGCCCAAATGGTAAAACTGAGACACATAATGTCCATATCACAGACATTCCTAACCATAAGATCTCTGATAATAAATCGGAAATCTAATCACCAACAACATAAATCACCTAAGAATATATCCTCTAGTGTGAGAGCAACGCTCCATCACACAAAATACCACATATATGGAAGCAACGCTCTACCACAAGAAATCCTCCATATGTGGGAGCAACGCTCAACCACAAATAATCTGAAATAGGTATCTGTAATAAATATGAGAGCAATGCTCCGCTACAAACAATCCAAAATATGTGGGAGCAACGCTCCACCACAAACAATCCATAACATGTGTGGGAGCAACGCTCCACCACAACCAATACATAAGTGCCCAAGGCACCTAACTATCCAGCTAGAGACTGCACGATATCTCTCTACCACAGATCACTGTAGGTAGCCTAGGGTATAACACCCAGTAAGCAAATCAAATCCATAGTCAACTCTATCATCAACCTAGTGGGTCGGTCACTTACTAATAGGAGAATTAGTTGACAGGGTAATACCGCAAATGTTCTAATGTAGACATTCAATATTCTACATTCAACACAGGTAGAATCATCATGATGCTACCAACTATACATCTGCCACACGTGCACACACAACATAGGTATGATCGACATAATCCTCCAATTAGTACACATCAAACATACTCACAACGAAGGTACAAACGATCGTGATATCTCAACAAAACACTCAAACACATGTGTACATTTCACAACATAGATTTAATCGACAAAATACCTCCAATAAATCAATCAGACCACTCGGGTATAATCCACACGAAACCTACAATAACCCTAATTGAACATGTTTACACACCGCCTATAAATGGACAGTCTAACATAGGACTCGTACTACCACAGAGTCTATATCTAATGAAAAAAAAAAATTATTATCATATATTTTAGTGAAACAAACCAATCATGTTCTCACATATTTAACTCCTAGTGATCCATTTTTCATCATACCGGGTACCAAATATCCAAAAGATACGAGTATAAAAACTCTACTAATCCTATCCAACAATGTCTAAGAGTATGTCAAATCTCATCTTTTAGATATTCAAATATCCACAATTAAAGAATCACAATCCAAATTTATAACCAACTTACCACGTTTCAAAGTAGTGTAGTGTGATATTCACAATGGTCGCAATAGCAAAAACAAACATACATATCTGAAATTGATGAAAGTCACGTACAGAATTCGAGCACTTAGATATATTACTAGAAGCACTTTTACTTGAAGCAATAAACAAATTCAAGACTGATATTATTCTGTTTAATCTAGATATCTTCCCTTCATATATGAGATTTAGTGCTTTTAGGGGCATTGCCGTATAATTGAAGTAACACTGTGGAATGGCCAGCTATCCATCCATGGGCCAAAGTCAAAAGAGAAACAAATAAATCCCACAACCTATCCAATATATATCCTACCAAAATTAGTTTAACTAAAAACAAACTTTCCAAGGTCCAAGGGGTCATGACATACAAATTTTAGTGAAATCCATATACCAAATCTCTACATTCTAGTAATGATCTGAATTGGTCCTTTCAGACCTTTGATTTAAACTATTCCACCACTTCAATCCTCCCCTCCATCACTTATCAAAAAGCAAAAGAATTATACCTTGCGTAATTTATGAATTCAAAACCATGATTCTATCAAAATTTCGGTTGACTTATTAAATGCCCTATAAGTCAGAGTATTTCTACTAATAATGTCACGACCTGCTAAACAAGAGAACTGTAGTCTATTGTCTATAGATTGAATGCCCTCAACTAAGCATTATTGCTTAGGCCACAATATATATTGCAAATTGTAATGAGTGCGATTGCTTACTGTTGGTCCCTTTGGAGGTCGGCAAGAGGGGAGGGGTGAATTGCCCTACAAATTAAAACCAAAAACCCTTCTCGGATATTCAACTAACTTAAAAAAACTTGTAATTAAAAAGGCAGAGACTAAGTAAAGAAAAACAGACACCAGAGTTTTACTTGGTTTGCAATCAGGGGATTGCTAATCCAAGGAATGTAAGCGCACTATCTGATTCTCCTCTGGGCGGAGTAGCCTCTTACAGCGTTGAACGTACAAGAAGAAAAGTAAAGCACACAGAAGTTGATTACAAGTTCGTCGTTCTTATTAATTGATTTTGGACCAAGGCTATATTTATAGCCTTGGTCGGGCGCCTGGAAGGGTTCCGGATAGAGGATAAACTTTATCCTCTTCAGGATCGAGTTTGACTCGATCTGGTCAAAACTTCATTCCAGGCGCCCCGGAGGCCAAGTCGATATGGTCCGGGCGCCCGGACCCCAAAAGTCAACTCTGGTTGACTTTTTGTCTGGTCCCCGCTCTGGTTCAGCTCGTCTTGGTCCGGGTCTTACGCTCGGCTCCACTAGCTTAGGTGATCTCGGCCATCCGAATAGGGCTCACCCGAACCCATGTTCCGCCTTCTCCTCGAGCAGCCTTCCTTCCGGTTTCTCGTCCCTCGAACGCCGCGCGCGTTCTTCTCGCCCACCGGTGTACTCTTCGGGACACCTCGTCCCTCGGACGCACCGTCCTCTCTCGTGCCGTCCTTCTCGCTAGCCGCGTCTTCCGCTCGACTTCCTGTGTTCCTAAGTTCCTGCACACTTAGACACAAGGGTTAAACAACGCAGGACCTAACTTAACTTGTTTGATCACATCAAAACACCTCGGGGTTCCAACAATCTCCCCCTTTTTGATGTGAGCACCCCAAGTTAAGCTAGGGAAAAACAGATGCAATAAAAACAATTTATTTGTAATTAAGTCCAAAGATATTTCATAAAAAAAAGTTTATATACCTCCCCCTAGACTTAACATTCTTCTCCCCCTTTGATCACATTAAAAATAGGGGTTCTTTAAACAAGTCTAAGGTAAACAAAATTTAAGTGAATTTTCATAAAACTTTCTAAGGCAATTTCTAAGGCAATGTTTCAAAAGAGAATATTTAGTAAAAAAAATTCTAAGTCAATAATTTTCAGAAATTTTCTAAGTCAATTCAAAAAAAATTATTATAAATTATATAAATTGAATAACTCTTTTAAAGCATTAGGTAAATTAAATTAATGCTTTTTCAGTTAGTCAATTAAACTTTTCATTTCGATACTTGGCTTCCAGGTCGTGGCGAGACACTAGGCCTTCTTGGTTATTGGAGCAACAACCACTTCCTTAGACAAAGCCTCATAATGAAATTAGTCGTTTAATTTCCTTGCTGAAAATGCTAAGTTAAATTAAACAGGTTTTTGGAACCTAGTAGAGGTTCCTACTTACAGGGTTAACCAAGTATTTCCTAGGTACATAGATTTTTGATATATTTCTAATTTGACTTTGATGAAATCTATAATACCAATTTAAACCTCTATAATTTCTAAAAGTAGAAATATTTGAACTTTTATATTTTTTCAATCTTTCTATTTCTTCTTTTAGTTTTTCATTGTGAATTTTCAATTTATCAAAATCCTCTATTAGACATGATTTTGTTAAAATTCCTTTTGTTTCCAAAATTTCATTTTTTAATTTGGCATTTTCTTTTTCTAATTTATACATGGATTTAGTCATTGCCTTAATGCCAGAGTAAAGTTGATCAGGGGGTAAGAGGCATACCTCACTTACCATGTCAGACTTAAAGCCTGAATCTCCCCCTGCTTCGCTGCCTTCATCCGAGGTCGCTCCCTCTTCATCGTTGCTCGATTCTGATATACTTTGTCCATCGTAGCTTGCCATCAGTGCTATCCCGGCGTATTCTTGAGCTTCTGATTCAGATGAAGAAGTGTCATCCCAAGTTGCTTTTAGGTTGTGTTTCTTGGGAGACTTCCTTTTGTCCTTTTTGAGTTCTGGGCAGTCTTCTCTTATGTGTCCCTCCTTCTGACACTGGTAGCATCGCACCTTTCTTCCTCCTTTTTGATTCTTTTTATTCTGCATTTTAAATTTATTAGACCTAAAGAATTTTTTAAAATTTCTTACCATGTGCGCTTCTTGATCGTCTTCGGAGTCTGACTCGAGTTCATCCTTCTGAGTTGTGTTCAGCGCTATAGTCTGGGTTGTATCCTTTGTCGTTCCTGCACATCTAGTTTCGTGTAATTCAAGAGTAGAAAAACATTCCTCTAATGTACTTACCTCCAGGTCCTTTGAGATGTAGTAGGTGTCGATGATTGACGTCCACTCGGAGTTCGGGAAAGGCGTTGAGTGCGTGGCGTAAGGCGTCCGATTTGTTACCGTTTCAAGGGTTCTCGAGACCAAGTAACTAGTTCTTTTACCTTTGCATGTGAGACCGACTACTTTCTCACCTTTCTCAGCGGATGTTCATTAGTTTGTTTCGGAGGATGTCCCTTCTAGCGATTCGCTTCGGATGTGCCTTCGTGGAGTTCTAGAAACTTCTTCCAAAGTTCTTTAGTGATGAGTAGCCCGTCGGTTTACTTCTGGCGATGTCGCTTAGCGGTGATGTTCACTACTGCTTGCTACTGAACTCATTCTGCTCTTTTTTGTCCAATTGCTTTCTTCTTTTCTTCACCGTTCTGATTTGTTGGAGCTACAAAACCGTATTTCATAATAAAATAAATTTCAATCTCGGTTTTTAGAAATACCTCCATCTGGCTTCCTGTGAAGTTCCTCGAATTTTGGTGGAACGATGCTTGGTCCGCCATCTTTATTGCTTCGATAGGCGGTTAGTCCTCCTGAGCGTCCTTGCTCTGATACCACTTGTTGGTCCTTTGGAGGCCGGTAAGAGGGAGGGGTGAATTGCCTACAAATTAAAACCAAAACCCTTCTCGGATATTCAACTAACTTAAAAAACTTGTAATTAAAAAGAGAGACTAAGTAAAGAAAAGCAGACACCAGAGTTACTTGGCTTGCAATCGGGATTGCTAATCCAAGGAATGTAAGCGCACTATCCGATTCTCCTGCAGGCGGAGTAGCCTCTTACCGTTGAACGTACAAGAAGAAAAGTAAAGCACGAAGTTGATTACAAGTTCGTCGTTCTTATTAATTGATTTGCTCGGACCAAGGCTATATTTATAGCCTTGGTCGGACGCCTGGAAGGGTTCGGCGCCCTGGGGATAAAACTTTATCCCCCAACAGATCGAGTTTGACTCGATATGGTCAAAAACCTCATTCCGGGCGCCCCGGACCCCAAAAGTCAACTCTGGTTGACTTTTTTCGTCTGGTCGCTCCGCTTCGGTTCAGCTCGTCTCGGTCCGGGTCTTCTGTTCCGGCTCCACTAGCTTGGGTGATCTCGGTCATCCGGAATAGGGCTCACCCGAATCCATGTTCCGGCCTTCTCCTCGAGCAGCCTTCCTTCCCGGTTTCTCGTCCCTCGAACGCCGCGCACGTTCTTCTCGTCCACCGGTGTACTCTTCCGCGGACACCTCGTCCCTCGGACGCACCGAGCCCGTCGGCTCTCCCGTGCCGTCCTTCTCGCTAGTCGCGTCTTCCGCTCGACTTCCTATGTTCCTAAGTTCCTGCACACTTAGACACAAGGGTTAAACAACGCAGGACCTAACTTAACTTGTTTGATCACATCAAAACACCTCGGGGTTCCAACACTTACAACCTCATCCAGGATAAGTCACATCACTTAAGGCTTATTCCTCATAAATATATTGAGTTTTAGAAGTGCAATCAGAACTTAATTAAATTCTCCATCGCCAAATTTATGGTTTGAAAATTTCAGCTTGTTTTTGTTTCTATCAAATTGGTAAATTGAACCATGTCTACTATTAACACTATCCTTGAAAGGATGCCTGCGTGCAATTTATTCCCCTGCCTAAGAAACTCTTCCACATAAACACAATGAAGGAAAGACTTTCCATCCAAGCAAGTGAAACACAATAGAAAAGTTAGCGAGTGAGTTTAGACATAAGGTCTAAAGATAGAATTCAAGAGAACTTAAATGATGGAGAGGAAGCTTGAGTGATGAAAAAGAGAGACGGATCTTTTCTTAGTGCTCAGTATTAAGTCATGCTAAGCTTGTTTTGCTTAGTAAGAATAATACAAAGGTGATCGTAGGCAGCATGAGCAAAATGACAAATTCTGCCCAGGATGCTTATTAGTTATATGAAGACCTGGTCAAATGTGATGTATCACTCTTATCAAGCTACAGATTGCTACAGATTGCTGACTGAGATATTAGGATCTATCCCTTCGCTACTCATTCCCAACATCAATAGTCTGACACTAGTCTACGAGTGGACTCTCCGAATGCCTATTGATCGCATGCAATATATCACTACAAGAAAAAAGCTAAACAACAACGCTTTTTTGGCGTTGTCGTATGTACTAAAAAAGTGATGTTGTAGATGGTGTTGTAGAAAGTCATATCAAAGACAACGCTTTAAAAGCGTTGTGGTTGGTCACAAAGACAACGCTTTTTAAGCGTTGTCTTTTCGTTCTTAAAAAGCGTTGTTATAGATGCTGTTGTAAAAATGCACATATCAAAGACAACGCTTTAAAAGCGTTGTGGTTGGTCACAAAGACAACGCTTTTTAAGCGTTGTCTATTCATTCTTAAAAAGCGTTGTTAAAGATGCTGTTGTAAAAATGCGCATATCAAAGACAACGCTTTAAAAGCGTTGTGGTTGGTCTCAAAGACATTGTTTTTTAAGCGTTGTCTTTTATTACTTAAAAACGTTGTCTTTTTAAATTTATAAAAAATAGTGTTTTTTAAATAGCAAAATTATAAAAATACTCAAAATTTACATATAATTGAATATCCACAACCACAATCATTTTTATAATAAGACTATTTAACAAATAAATAAAACTTTATATTATACAAACAAAATGTATACATATTGATCCACAAATTAAATTTGTATCATACAAGTTATCCTTAACTTCATGACAATAATTTTTCAAACACACAAGTTTTACAAAACCTCATCATTGACTAACCGCTGTTGTTGGTGTCCATCGCATGGAATTGCTTCTTTAAGTCCAACAATCTCTTCTTCTGAAAGGCTTTCAGCTATCACTCTTAGAGCCATCTTCTTCAACTTGTCATCAGCACACCTGGGGTTGTAGGCAATCAAGAAATTTTGTATGAAAACTTTCATACATGTAAATCTCGTACTAAATAATATGTCAATGTTATATATACATGTAATTCATACCGTAAGTGTGTTTATATCGTAATCGACAAGTTTTCTTTAGGGCCAACTTCTACTCAAGCTCTTTAAACACTGCATCAAAATAAAAAAATTGGCATTAGTTATGTGCTAAATGAAAATCATATTTAGAGGAAAAAGCGGGAGTGTTGTAGATGGATATATTAACCAAGCATATTAATGTTTGACCTGTCTTTACAAGTTCTAAGCATATATATTAACCAAGCATATAACCTAAGAGGAATAAGTTACAAAATGCTACTTGATGTTTGACCTGTCTTTATTGGATTTTGCGGCCCCGGTCTTCTTGTAGCCAGGCACAATGTAATACTTGATGTTGACTCTACCTTTGCAGTTGTTTCGGCTTGAGGAGTGGCAAAGAATGGTGGAGTAGAGGATGGATTTTAGGTATTCATCCGTGCCATCGAGGAAATGACTCCAGTAGGTGACTAGCATGTTGACCAGGGCATGCTTGGAGAAGATGACTTGTTTCAGAAGCTTTTTAGATCAAAGATACGAAGTGCATTGTTATAAAACTAGATGCACGAACACTTGCTTATACGGTTCTTGAAATAAAATACATTCGTAACCGTCACTAGCCCAAGCTCAATAAGGAAAATTCACGGTAAATGTGCATAGTATACCTCAGATACTGCAGATGATAGGGAAGGCCAGAAGACAGTTTGATGCAAATATTGAGATTGCCCAAGCCAATCCATGGTACTAATCCTGACAGCTCCTCCAAATCGCACTGACTTGATTGTGTCCACCCATCCTTGTTCATCAGCTTGGAACCTTTGAAATGAAAACTGCATTGGGTACATGGAAAAAACAACAAAAAGGGAGGATAAATGATAGCCACCAACCTAATTGTTCACAAATATCTGTATAAGTTATTAAGGGTGTTCATAGAAGTTGATCCTTTAGCCGTGTCTGTTAGATGGTCAAATCTAGGCGCCAACTCAAAAATGTTGGCGTCCAAGTGTTAGTGTTCAACTACTTCTGACAATGAAGTAGTAGCAGATAATCAAGAACACAAGAGAATCTGAAAGAGTCTATATTTCTTTCACTAGTAGCAGATAATGATTAGATTAGAAAGCAAAAGAACGCATACCACACCAGCTGCTCCTGCTGTTAAAGCCATAGGTGCAGTGACAGCGCTTAATCCAGATGAGCACATAACTGGAATCTGAACTGCTCGGGAAATGGAGTATGCAGCTGCTAGCGTTGGTGTGGCCTACATTTTAAAGAGGAAAAATATCACATTTTTCATCACAAGTGTGCTAAGATTTCTTATTCGTACTGTTGTTACCTTCTCGATCAAACCAAGGACACCAGGTTTTGATGGACTTGAGTATTTCCCTCCTTCAGTTTGGATTATATCAGCACCTTCCTGTTCCAGCAACTCTGCTAGCTTCACCTTTTTAAATTGAACAAAAAACAACGAGAGATTGTGTTAGTGACAAATCTCAGTTTACGAGGAAATAAATGAGCTACCTGATCAGGGAGACTAAGCATGTGTGGCACGGTTACAGACAGTGTAATGGATGGAAGAATCCTTCTAGTTTCTCTAGTGAGCTTTAGAATCTGACAATGGCACCACAGAATAGTGACGAGATAGAAATAGCTGAAAATACTCGAGGAACTGCAAGGAAAAGTACGATCATGATTCATATACCTGTTCAGGGGAAAACTGAATTCCCATCTCGTAGAAAGAATCATAATTTCCAATTTCCACCTGCATTTAGCACAAGGATTTTAATGTTTGGTATGACAGACAATCCGATCGAAACCAGTCAAGTTCATCGCATCCTAACCATTTGGGCACCTGCTTCCACTGCAGAAGGAAATGCCAAAGGGTCCACAGAGGAAACACAAATCTGCAAGAACAAGATCATCATAAGAAAGAAGAGCTGTGGAACTCTGAAAATGCGAGCTACTGAGGCAGCGAGCAATCTGCTTGAACAAGGTAATCATGCAGTGTTGGAACTCTGTCGTGAGCATCAAAGACCAAATATTACCAAATATTAAGATCACTGACAAACCAAATAATACCTTATTTTTAACAGCTATCTAGAGGATCTGGCTTTTTGACTTGAAGCTGGTTCAAAGAAGACAAATCAAATATACAAATACTAAGATGAAAGCATAATGAAGTAGTTAACTTTTTCTACTTTACCTGATTATAAGATCTACAGCTTCTTGCTCAGTATTTTGCTGCACGAGTAATTATTAGAAAAACAAACCCAATAGTGGAACAAAAGCTAGATAAAGAAACTAGATAATTTACACTGACAGAACTTTACATAATAACATATAATACAGTGCTTTGTACTTGCATATTAATCCAGAAAACATCCTTTCACCTAAGTGACAATTTTTCCAAAACATCATCATTCACAAAACATCATCATTCACTAAAAATTTTCACAAGTTTTTAAACTTCAATGACAACTTTTCTTTGGGGTCAACTGCTCAAGGTCGATCTGGTAACTATGCACTGCATCAAAAAAATTGGCATTAACTATGATTCCACCAAAAACCACCATTCCATGAACTTAAATCTAAATAGAATTATGGCAACTATCATTCCATACCTATTCATAAATATGATCTTGTATGCACTCCGCCAACTCGGACCGAACCTCATCAATTTGTTCACGAGAGTACCCTATTTTTGTGAACTGTGAGCATACACAATTTATGTTAATGGAAAAATAATCAACACTGATCACTTTGCAATTTTAAATAGTTTATGTCAAATAATTTGAGATAAGCTAAATAATGTTACTATTGATTGTGAATCTCTCTCAATAGTCTCAACTTCTTCAATAATTTCTCTCATAAATCGCATCACAAAAAAACCACATTGTTTCGCATCCGGTTGTTGAGGAGCCTATATATAGTAATTAGAGTCAAATTGTTAATGAAAATTATACACATTACAATATATGTTAAACAAAAGTACACATACCTTAACTACTTCCCACTTAACATTTTTCCTACCTTTCCTTCCCTTGGTTGAATTAAACAATTTTAAGGCCCTTCATACGTTAAGAATATTTGTTAAATAAGATTTTTATTATAATAAATATTTACTAAAAGAAATCTGAACTCACATTTCCATTACGTATTTTGAATCATCATCGCGAATGTGGCAACTTAGGGAATCCAGCAGGTAAATAGCATCCTTGTAAGGTTCAATAACACTAAGATTCCAATGGAAACTAGGCAAATACATAGGATTAGATCATAAAATTGAATAAATTATCGAAAGGAAGCAATTGAAAGTGATGTTTTACTTCTTGCTTACCCGACATTACATGGCACTAACACTAGTTGATCTGTTGATGCACTTGTCAGCTTATCTGCTAAAAGAGTTGCCCTTTGATTCAGGGTTTCAAGCTTAACTGATTTGTCTTGTGCCATTTTTGCCAGATATGGGAGTTTGTGAGGATTCATAAATCTGAATTTCTTTGTCTTGGTATCTTTCACCATCTTTTTATACAGACACCTATCATTGCAAAGAAAAAAATATTTAGATACTAAATAATAAAATTTAGATACAAAACACTCATAATAAGTTGGAAAAAATAATGATCACTCATAACACTAAGTTATGGCTGATGATAGTAACATCCATACATGAGAACTTACTATGAACAGTCTTGCATATTAAACATACCAGAAATGTATACATGCAAATTCTTTTATTTCTTGAGGACAAGCACATTTAAGATACTTAAAAATATACAAGAAAAAGATATGAGCAAAGTACTTCCTGTCTAGAAGAACAAATGGCAGAAGGCAAACATTAAAGGCCGGTTGAAAATGAATGAGCTATATTTATGTAAAGTGTACCACATCAATTGATATTAGTAAACCTCTCAATAGAAATGATGAACTATTAACTTAATGAGAATAACATGGTATGAGAAAATTACTAGAAGTTGAATTTTCAAGAGTAAACTTGTTCACACAACAATATTAGTAAACTTCTTGCAGTTCAAATCAGGGATTTTCTGTCTTGCTAGATATTAGAATTTCCCAGCAAACATAAAGCAATGCAGTAATTTCCCAGCATAAGTAAAGCAATGCAGTTGCAACTGAGAAAATAATATTTAGATACTAAATAATAAAATTTAGATACAAAACAATCATGTGGATTAAAAAATAATGATCACTCATAATAAGTTGGTGAAATTGTAACAATAAACCATAATAAGTTGCTAAAATTGGGAAGCAAACATGTGATGAAAAAGTTGCTGAAATTGCTTAAATAAACTTACTTACCATATGTAGGCAACGATCAAATTTCCTGAAATTGACTCCAAATGATACAAAGAATTGATGTCCTCAAGGTCAAGAAAAAGTTCACAATCTTCATCAAACACTTCATTATCTAAGCACATTGATATACATTTTCCTCCATCTAGAGCATGCTTACTGTAACAATATAACATATGTAATGCTCTTGGGACACTTGTTGACAAAGTAGGTTTTGATTTTTTTTCGTTCAAACTTCTTCCTTCTAGGCTTCTAATAATTTCAAATATAAACAAGTTAGATATAGCTAGGTTGAATAATAATAAAGTGGCAATATAATTAGAAATATAATAATAAAGTGACAATATAATTAGAAATATAATATCTCATATACCTCATCTTGCTTCACAATCTGCTGTTCAGGCCAAGCCACAACAGTTCCTATGGCATCACCAATTACTTCACATTCACTTGGAATTGGATATGGCAAAGGAGCGGATTTGTCCACTGCTTGATCAATGGAGACTCGAATGCAATTCTTGGGAAATGGAATACCATGAAGCATTTTTTCCATGCCATTGAAACAAACAATTGTACCATATGCAGCAATATTTGAGCAAGATTCCAATGTCAATGCAACTGATTGACCCTAAAATATTAAAAAAAAAACATGTTGATTATATTGAGTTTATAATGCTATAATAATAATGAATATCACTATAACTTATATTTTACCTGTAAAACTTCGTCTTTACCCACAATCTATACGTCATCTTCTTCAATATTCTTCTGATGAAACTTCACCGAGCAACTGCCTTTGTCATCAATTGAATTGTCCCATGCACCCCAAATCCAAATGACAGAGTTGAAGGCTTTGCAGCAGTAGGAGCGGAGAACATAGATGCACTGGAGGGAGTTGATGTAGCAGCATTGGTAAACCCAAAGGAAGGTTGGGACACAGCAGATGTCGGAGTCGCAAAAGAAAAGCCAGTTGCCAAGGTGGACGTGGTAGTAACAGGTGAGGACGAAGTAGTACTACCAGACGACACGGCATCGAACGAACTCGGAGCAAAGGAACTGCCACTTCCAAAGGAGAAAGGAGAGGTCGAAATGCTGGTGATGGCAGGAGAGGAGGTAGCGGTAGCAGAAGAAGAGAATAGAGGGGACGCAGAGGAGGAGGCAGGAAACGGGGATATGAAGGATGGAGCTGGAGCAGACGTCGTCGGCACAGAAAAGGCGGGGGGAGATGAGGACGTAGCAAACGAAGGCACCGAAGGTGCGGCACTAGCTGACGAAGCAAACAGTGTCTGAGCCGAGGACAAGGCCGGCGCCGGAGGGGAAGCGGAAGTACCAAACAACGGAGAGGCAGCAGTGGAAGACGAACCGAAGCCGAAGTTGGGAGTCGAAGCCCCCAATCCAAAACCAAAATTAGGGCTTGAGGAAGCGGAAGGTGCGGCGGATGCTGAGGGAAAAGGGATGGGTTTGGGAGAAGAGACCGCCTGCGAGGAAAAGAGACCGGGGGTAGTAGAGGCGGAGGATGGAGCAGATGGCGAGAAAAGACTAGAGGTAGTAGAGGCGGAGGATGGAGCAGATGGCGGGAAAAGACTGAAGGTAGAAGCGGCGGAAGATGGAGCAGACGTCGAGAAAAGACTGGAGGTAGAAAAGGCTGAGGATGCGGCCGATGAGGAGCCAAAGGTTGAGAGGCCGACGAGAGATGGGGAGGAACCGGCGGAGGAAGAAGCGCCTAGGGAGAAACCAGTGGCGGAAGATGAGGCGGCGCCAGCGGCGGTGGGAGCGAAGGAGAAGGGGGAGGCGGAGGAGAGGGAGAAAGAGGAGGAAGCGGAAGAGACTGAGGGTTTGGGTCGACTTGGAGGAGTTGGGCTGGCGTGAGGAGTTTTGCGTGAGGAGTTTGGGTCGAGATTAGGGTTCAGAGGAGATCACGCGGCAAGGAGAGGAGAAGGCGCTCGTGGAGAGGAGAAGGCGCTCGTGGAGAGGAGTGGAGAGGAGAAGGCACTCGTGGAGAGGAGTGGAGAGGAGAACTCGTGGAGAGGAGTGGTGAGGAGAAGGCGCGCGCGCGTTGAGGGTTTAGAGTTTAGCAAAGCGAGGGCTGCGAATTTATTTTAAGTGAGTTTAGGGGAAATATACACAACACTTTAAAAAACGTTTTTTAAAAAAATGTTGTCTTTGACCATAAACAACAACACTAAAGAAAACACTTCATTAAAAACCGTTGTCTTTAGTAAAAAGTAAATACCATAGACAACGCTTTTCACTAAAAGCGTTGTAAAACAAAGAACGACAACGTTTTTATTAAAAAGCGTTGTCTATTGGGTGTTGTTGAATGCAAAAATTCTTGTAGTGTATGCTACAACCAAATAGACAGGTGCAAAAAGTGTATTAACACATGTCATAACTATAATAGACAAAAAAAATGCATATACCAATAGAAATGCACGATAACAATATACCAACGTACCTCCTATAGCTTGGAGATGTCCTGCCGCTGCCAGGTCCCAAAACCCGAAAAAAAAATCACATCGAGAAGACTAAAACACGGAATCCGAAACACAGGAAAATAAGACTCGTAAGCCGAGCTCTGATACCAAATAAATTGGTATCAGATAAATCTTGAAAATCCAAAACACATAGCAAGTATCATATACCTGCTCTGATACCACTAAATTGTCACGCCCCGAGGGAGTTTCTGTCCGAAGAAATTTCGACAACATCTCCCCTGTACGGGTGACAATCTGAGGCAAATCTACATACAAAATATACATCAGCCACAAGCGGCTGGAATATACACACAACCACGCAGTTATATATATATTTAACAGCCTATTCAGCTGTTCTAAAACCAAAAACACAGCGGAAAAGGACAATACATACAACCCAAAACTAAAACTGCTAGCCGGCTAGGCTTACACAACACAACAATATAACATCTCCAGAAACAAAATCGGAATACAACTCTAATTACATCAATTATAAATACCGAAGTAAAAATACACAAAAACGTAGACATGTCTTCGGATGTGATGTGGGGACCGGCAGCCAGAATACTCCAAGCGTCTCTATAAACAATCTAGTACCTGAAAAAAATAGTGTCCACGGGGGTGAGTTCAACAACTCAGCAGATACCTAGTTGACATGTATAGTAAACTATAACAAATAGTAATAACTATGGAGTACAGTCTCCTGATCAAAAGAAGGTAATACATAATGGAAAAGGGCTGAAGAATACTGTACTCACTAGGGCCACCTATCAGAATAATCAGGTCGTCAGACCGGAAGTGTCATAAATCCTGTATGCATGTCAAACATATGCATCCATCCAAATGCACCATATAAGTGCAGCAAACACAAGCAGTAAATGCATAAATGCATATGATGCCAATGATGCGTCCTGGTCACCCCTGACGCCAGTCAGTCATCTCACACACAATGGTGAGACCGAGTGGGTAGGGCTGTGACAACCGTGCATTCTACCGTCACTATACCTGATGAGTGACTGAGTGGACGGGATGCTATCGGAGTACTCCTGTCCTCTGACCCCAAATCATAAATGGGGGAGCTCAATGCTCTCATCTCCCGGTACACGATAACGGGGAGGTATCTCTGCCGGCTACCACGCTGAGTCACCTGACCAACGGAGCCAAACAGAGTCCACTGTCTGTCGGCTACCACGCTGCTACACTAAATGCCAGTGGAGCCAAACAGAGCGAAACTGTCTGCCGGCTATCACGCTGAGTCACCTGACCAACGGAGCCAAACAGCAGAACCGCCACACACCTGCCTGATATACCACTAATCCATGAGTGGTGGTGTGTGCAGTACATGTAACTGGCGATGTGCTCAACCATAGTGGAGCCGACAATCGCGCAGCATGCAATCATGATGCATGACACTAAGCATAGCAATCAACTGATCAGCATAACCATATCCATATATATAAAATGAGTACCGTAATATCGATGATCAAATACCAAGATCTCAAGTACACAGGTCAGATAGGATATCAAAAACCTAGGTCCTGAGCATAATAAAGCATGATTTGTCACTACCTCTAAAATCATATATATAATCATGTGAGTATT
This sequence comes from Zingiber officinale, assembly GCF_018446385.1. NCBI lineage: Eukaryota > Viridiplantae > Streptophyta > Magnoliopsida > Zingiberales > Zingiberaceae > Zingiber > Zingiber officinale. Next base: position 10,204,273 of record NC_056002.1, read on the forward strand.
AATATATAATGCATAGCAGGTGAGCAAACAAGCATGTAACAAGTATCCGGTAGTGACATATTGAAACAAGGATGAACATAATTATTACTAAGGTTATAACTTACTAAACATATCAACAAGACATATCGAAAAGATAAGTCAAGGTACCCGCCTCCGATAAGAGGATCGTATCCGGTCCAATCCGATGTCAAGATACTCGTCTCGCGTCAAAGTCCTGTGTCACCAATATAAATACATTTTTATTTAGCTACAACTCAAACGAATAGCTAAATAAAAATCCTTAAGAACAATTTAGGAAAAAACCCTAATCGATATAAACATTAACCCTAATTAAATCATCCATGAATCCTTTAATCTTTCCAAGACACTCCACATTTTATAATCAATTCAATGATTATATCGTTCATAAACTCTTCTATTAATCACAATGTCAATTTAATTAACAATTCATCATAACAAATCATGATACTAATCCCATAATCCTATAATTGATCATGTGACCTTTTACATCAATCAACACCAAATGATCATAATGAATCCACTCCAAAACTTACCCAATCTCAAGTAGGTGGCTGGTAACTCACAATTAAAGGAATCCATAACCAGAAATAGGTTGCTCAAATCTGTGGATCGTCTTCAACAAAGATGGCCGGAGCTACAAAAGGGTCAACCAAGACAATTAACACAACCTTCCATTCAGAAATCAGAATCTAGATCTCTACCACCCAAATCAAAATGCCTTACCACCATCTCCTATCGGCAGATACCAATCTGACAGAGCCCAACCGAATGTGACTGTCGAGTCAAGTGAAGAAGGAACCAATGGTAGTTAGCGCAGTGGAAACGCTCGGGTGAAGAAGGCAATGCGATCCAGGGATGGGTAGTGAATCCAAGCTAGCGCACAGAGATGGTGTAGCATCAGCCCAATCAAGCGACGACACTAAGCATGAATCCGAGGAACAGGAGGTGCTAGGGCTGAGGAAGACGGCTGGTGCTAGGACTGAGACGCGGTCTGGCGCAACCGATGTAGGGTGAGGGCTCGATGCTGGCAACGGGTGCTCGAAATGCATCTACGCCGGTGATCTACGCTGAGATTCTTTGATGGTGCGGCCGCAACTCACGAAGAGGGAGAGGCTCGGTAGTGGCACGACTGTGGTGCTAGGGCACAGGTGAGGATCGGCCACTGGGATCTCCCCGGCGAGTGGTGACGACGTCAGCAAGGCACAGTGTTGGCGGCCGGTGGCTCGACTGGGCAGCGAAGCAAAGATTAGGGCACCGAGAGGGAAGAGGGAGAGGTAAGGCGAAGCTCAGCCACCGGCTCTCTGGTCCCTGGCGTCGGCAGAGGAGAGGGAGGAACCGGCGGTTTGCGGCGCCGGTTAGGGCACGCGTGAGGGAAAAAAAAGAAAGCTCGGGCACGAGGGGGGGGGGGGAGGAAGAAGAAAAACGGCGTGAGAAGAGGAAATAAGAAAAAAAGAAAAAGAATAGAAAAGAAAAAGGAGTTAAGAAAATAAACATTTCCTCGCTAAAATAGGGTAGCCTAAACTGGCTTTCCCGTACCCTTTTTTTATCCCCGTAAACTCGTCCATACGAGCTCCGAAAAATTTCCAGAAAATTTCTAAAAATTCCAGAAAATTCCCATATCACTATTCGCCATTTTTTCGATATTTTACATCCGTTGTCGATGTTGCCGATCTGGTGAAGGCGATCGGCGGCGGTAACTCCTTGGTGCGGGATGAGCGATGGGGGGGAGGCTCCGACAGTCGCGGGTATTGTGGGTGGCCGACTGATGGAGTGAACAGAACATCGGGGTCCATACATTCCCCTTGTGTTTGGGCCGATCAGCCGCGACTTGCTGGACTGCGTGCGGCCGAGCGTGCTGATGAGGACGGGCGGCTTCGGCTCGCGGTCCTCTAGGTGGCTGGTGACTAATGGGTTGCTTCCGCTCGGCGGGAGCTGGTTGGTCGCTCTGGGCTTCTTTTCTTCTCGCCGCCTGGGCTTCCTCCACATTGATGTATGTGTTGGTTTTATGCAGCATGTGGTCGTAGTCCCGAGGCGGCTTCCGGATGAGCGATCGAAAGAAGTCCCCGTCCACGAGCCCTTGCGTGAACGCGTTAACCATTGTTTCCGAGGTGACCGTTGGAATGTCCATGGCCACCTGGTTGAAGCGCTGAATGTACGCTCGGAGCGACTCCCTTGCGCCTTGCTTGATTGCAAACAAGCTGACGCTTGTCTTCTGGTGGCGCCTACTGCTGGAAAAATGATGGAGGAACGCCGTTCGGAATTCCTTGAAACTTGTGATGGAGCCGTCCAACAGTCTTCGAAACCACCGATGCGCCGATCCCGAAAGCGTTGTGAGGAACACTCGGCATTTCACACCATCTGTGTACTGATGCAGAGTGGCGGTGCTGTCGAATTTACCCAGGTGGTCGTCTGGGTCGGTTGTCCCGTTGTACTCCCCGATCGTAGGGGACACATAATGCCTCGGCAGTGGATCGCGAAGAATGACGTCTGAGAACTGCCGGTTGGTCCGCTCGGGAGACGCGTCTGAACGGGGAGCCTTTCCTTTTCTGACGTCCCGGACGGGTGCCTCGTCTGATGAGGATCCCTTGTCTTGATTGGCTTGCGCCACCTCCGAGGGCGTCTGGAACAGGGCCCGATGAAAAGGTATCGGGGCGGGCGGCGCCCCCATCTGTGTACCGGCCGACCCCTTGTTTTGCCCCCATATTGAGAGCTGCTCCTGCCTGTCTTCGGGTGGTGCTCGGCCCCCTGAGGCTGATGTTGCCTGCCGGCAGGACATTGGAAGGCGGACTGTCCTCGTAGGAACCAAAACAAAGGTATATCTCATACTCCAGTTGTTGAAACATGTTTACCGGTGTTATCTACCAGCACCTGGTGTGTAGATACGGGAGCCACTGATCATGTCTGCAATTCCTTGCAGGGGTTCCAGGAAACCCGACGACTATCTGAAGGAGAAATTACCGTCTACATGGGCAATGCTACTAAGGTGGCAGCTGTTGCAGTGGGAAACGTCTACTTATCTTTTAGTAGAAATAGAAATTTGATTTTAAGAAATTGTCTTTATGTACCCAGTTTTAGAAAGAATTTAATTTCAGTTTCTAAACTGTTTTTAGATGGATATTCAGTTTCTTTCAGTAACGATGTAGTTATTAAAAGAAATAAAGTGATTATCTGTTCTGGTGCATTAGTTGGCAATTTGTATACTTTAAATCCAATTTCTTCCACAAAGCAAAACATGGAAATTTATAACTCATCTTCTAACTCTAATAAGAGAAAAGAACCTTCGGAGATGAACCAAGCATATCTTTGGCATCTAAGGTTTGGTCATATTAACTTAAGTAGGATTCAGAGGCTTATAGCCGATGGACTTTTGAGTTCATTTGAGTTGGAAAATTTTCCAACTTGTGAATCTTGCTTGGAAGGTAAAATGACCAAGAGACCGTTCAAGGCCAAGGGGTATAGAGCCAAAGAAGTGTTAGAATTGATTCACTCTGATTTGTGTGGTCCTATGTCTGTCCAGGCAAGAGGAGGTTTTGAATATTTTGTCTCTTTCATAGACAATTATTCAAGATACGGATACATTTACCTAATGCGGCGCAAGTCCGAGTGCTTTGATAAGTTCAAAGAATACAAGGCTGATGTGGAGAAACGATTAGGTAAAAGTATCAAGACACTACGATCTGATCGTGGTGGCGAATACCTCTTAGGAGAGTTTAGGAATTACTTATCAGAGGCTGGGATTCAATCCCAATTGTATGCACTTGGAACACCCCAACAGAATGGTGTAGCAGAACGAAGGAATAGGACTCTTATGGAGATGGTTAGATCGATGATGAGTTATTCAGAATTACCAAATTCGTTTTGGGGATATGCTCTGGAAATAGCAGTATACGTTCTGAACTTAGTACCTTCTAAATCAGTTTCTTCTACTCCCATAGAATTGTGGAATGGGCGAAAACCCAGTCTAAGACATATTCGGATTTGGGGTAGTCCAGCACATGTGCTGAAACCAGATGCTGATAAGTTAGAATCTCGTACAGAAGTTCGCGTGTTTGTAGGATATCCCAAAGGGACGAAAGGTGGTTTATTTTATAGTCCTAAAGACCAGAAGGTCATTGTTAGCACCAATGCCTAGTTTTTAGAAGAAGACTATATAATGGATCACAAGCCCAGTAGCAAAGTTATTTTAGAAGAACTTAGAGAGGACATGTCTACTTCAGTACCAATAGTACAAGATGAAGTACCACAAGAGACTGCAACACGTGTCACACAACCACAGACAATGCCTCGTCGTAGTGGGAGGGTTGTAAGGCAACCTGAGAGATTCATGTTTTGGGAGAGTCTTGGACTTGATCCCGGTAAACATGAACCCGATCCATGAACATATGATGAAGCACTCCAAGATATAGATGCATCTTGGAAAAAGGCAATGAATTCGAAATAGAGTCTATGTACTCTAATAAGGTCTGGGAGCTTGTAGAACCACCTGATGGTGTAAAAGCCGTTGGATGCAAGTGGATCTACAAAAGGAAAAGAGGGATAGACGGGAAGGTAGAAACCTTCAAAGCTAGGCTTGTTGCGAAAGGGTACACTCAGAAAGAGGGAATCGATTATGAGGAGACCTTTTCACCAGTGGCCATGCTTAAGTCTATCCGGATACTCTTATCCATTGCTGCTCATATGGATTATGAGATTTGGCAAATGGATGTCAAGACAGCTTTCCTTAATGGAAGTCTTGAAGAGAACATCCATATGAAGCAACCAGAAGGGTTCATTGAAAAGGGCAAAGAGCATCTAGTGTGTAAGCTCAATCGGTCCATTTATGGACTGAAGCAAGCTTCAAGATCTTGGAACATCCGGTTTAATGAAGTAATCCAGTCATATGGATTTATTCAAAGTCCGGATGAGTCTTGTGTATATAAGAAGTGTAACGGAAACGTGGTGGTATTTCTTGTACTATACGTAGATGATATTTTGTTAATTGGCAACAATGTCAAGGTATTATCAGACGTAAGGGTATGGTTGTCCAAACAATTTGATATGAAGGACTTAGGAGAGTGTGCACACATTCTTGGGATCAAAGTGATAAGGGATCGCAAGAAAAGAATGTTGTGTCTGTCCCAAACTTCATATATAGATACAATCCTTGCTCGTTTTAGTATGCAGGATTCCAAGAAAGGTTTCTTACCTTTTAGGCATGGAATAGCTCTATCTAAAGAGATGTCTCCTAAGACATCAAAGGAGATAGAAGACATGAAAGCAGTTCCTTATGCCTCGGCTGTAGGAAGCCTTATGTATGCAATGCTATGTACGAGACCTGATATTTGTTTTGCCGTGGGTATGGTCAGCAGATATCAGAGTAACCCTGGACAAGGACATTGGACTGCGGTAAAGCATATATTAAAGTACCTGAGAAGGACTAGAGATTATATGCTAATTTACCAAGCAGACGATTTGCTCCCTGTGGGTTACACGGATTCAGATTTCCAATCAGATAGGGACAATAGTAAGTCTACATCAGGCTATGTGTTTACTTTAGGAGGTGGAGCCATTTCATGGAGGAGTGTTAAGCAGAAATGCGTATCGGACTCAACCATGGAAGCTGAGTATGTAGCAGCCTCTGAGGCAGCTAAAGAAGCAGTATGGCTCAGGAACTTTCTAATGGACTTAGATATGATTCCTGGTTTGCCCAAAATTATCACAATTTATTGTGATAATAGCGGTGCAGTTGCAAACTCGAAGGAACCACGAGCTTATAAGGCAAGTAAACATATAGAGCGCAAGTACCACCTGATACGAGATATCGTGAAGCGAGGAGAAGTTGTCATCGCCAAGATTGCATCAGCGGATAACCTGGCAGATCCTTTCACTAAGGCCCTTCCGGTGAAAGCTTTTGATCGACATGTGGAGGGAATGAGAATCAGATGTGTGGTAGAAGATATGGCAGCTTAGTCATTAGTATAAGTGGGAGATTGTTGGAGTGTATACTGAAAGCCTAAGCTTTTGTAAACATTTGTCTTGAATAAAGAATCACATTTGGTCAAATTATTTACATTTGTTTGTAGTTGTTCAATTAATTTATATTGTAGATAACATAGCATGTGGTGTCATATGCAGAAGATAATGTTATCAGTACCTTATAAATTATAAACAGTAGCTCACGACCAAAATGGAAAGGAACAAACCATTAGAAGGTCGTAGTGTAATTAGGTATCAGTTTATCTTGACTGTATAATTACACTAGTACACTTAGAGTGTATTGAGTAGGATCATTTGAGGTCGTTTCTTTTATACTGATTTTATAAAGAAACAAAGACCTCGGTTATTATGGAAGTGTGTGCTCTTAATCCTAATATAATAACAAGCACATATATTTGATATTTATTTCTTTAATTTATCAATGGGTGAGATTTAGTTCGATGAATCAATAAGCCCGATAAGTTGGGAAATGGTATCACTTATAGTGTGTGTTGTTGATTATAGAAGGAAACTGTGTCCTAGAGATACTAGGTTGATAATGTCCCCAAGAGGAGCTCATAAGGATTGTCATGTTAAACTGCAGGTGGACTTAGTAGTGGACGATAAGGTTGAGTGGTACTACTCTTGGACTAAGATATTAATTAAATGAGTTGTCAGTAACTCACTTAATTAGTGGACATTCGATATCTTAAACACAGGGAGACTAACACACTTATAATAAGAAGGAGCCCAAAAATGTAATTTGGGATTGGTGCGGTAGTTCAATGATAGTTCTCTAGTGGAATGAATTATCATTGATAAAAATAAGTTGTGTGTTCGGGGCGAACACGGGATGCTTAATTTTATCGGGAGACCAAAACCAATTCCTCCTCTCGGTCCCTATCGTAGCCTCTTATTTATAGAGTTCTATACCCACCTATACCCACCTTCTATACCCACCCAATAGGGGCCGGCCAAGCTAGCTTGGGAACAAGCTAGGGCCGGCCTAGGTATAAGAGTCGGCCCTAGCTTGAACCCAAGCTAGTAGGGCCGGCCAAAATAAATTAAAAAGAATTTTAATTTTAATTTTTATTATGTGGAATAAATAATTTATTAAAGAGAATTTAAATTAAATTATCTCTCTTGTAAAATTTACAAAAGATTAAAGAAAGAGATTAGATCTCTTTCCTTATTTGTAGATTGGTGAGATATTTTATTTTCTCTTTAAAAATTATTCACATGTTGTAAAATTAAAATTATAGAAATTTCTTTTATTAACCATGTAGAGATTTTTAAAGAGAAATTTTAATTTTAAAATTTCCGGAAACAAATTAGGAAGTTTTAATTGTTGATTGAAACTTGTCCAATTTGTTCTCCAATGATGTGGCCGGCCAAAGTAGATTTAATTGGGAAATTTTATTTTATTTTATTTTTCTCAATTAAATCATGTCAAGGAAATTGAGAAAAATTTTATTGTAATTAAATTTCCTAATTTGCCTAGGCTAAGGAATATAAAAGAATGGGTGAGGGTGCCTTCAAGAAAAACAACATCTATTATTTCTCTCCCTCTTTTGTTCCTTGGTGTGGCCGGCCATCCTCTCCCTCTCTTCCTCTTGTGGTGGCCGAACCTCTCTCTCTCCCTTGGAGCTCTTGTGGTGGCCGGATACTACTTGGAGAAGAAGAAGAAGAAGGAGAGAAAGCTAGCATCTCTTGGAGCTTGGTTTGTATTTTGGTTTTTCTCCTTGGTGAAGTTTTTCCTTTGTGGCCGAACCTTGCTTGGAGGAGAAGAAGGTGGTTGGTGGTTTCTCATCTCGGTAGATCGTTGCCCACACAACGTCCGAGGTTAGAAGAGGAATACGGTAGAAGATCAAGAGGTTTTTCTACAAGGTATAACTAGTAATTTTTATTTCCGCATCATGCTAGTTATTTATGGAAATAATACCAAATACAAGAGGATTATGTTCTAGAATTTCGAATATGTTTTTTTGATGTTGTGTTCTTTTGTTTTTTCTTTTCCTTGTGATTTGATTGTTCTCTTTGGTTAACCTAAAGTTATTTTAGGAAATTAAATATTAGCTTTCTATAAAAGGTTTTGTCTAGTCGGTGGTGGTTGCTCCCATATCCAAGAAGGCCATGTGCCTCGCCACGTCAGTACTGGGAACCAATTATGGAAATTAATATTTAATGGAATTAATAACTTAAGGAGACTTGGGTCGAACGTGTAAAGTTCCGCAGGAGATCCAAGTCAAAACCTAAAAGAACAAATAGATTAAGTTTTGGATCAAACGTGTTAAGTTCCGCAGGCGATTCAAAATTTAATTTAAAAGAACACATGGTAGCTAGGAAAAGGTTCAGACCTTTATACAAAATTTGTGTACAGTGGAACCTATAGGTTTTCCGAGTAGCAACCAACAGTGTGCATACCTTCGTCGATGTCTGGGGTCTTTATATAGGACCTCGGGGGAGCGCGGGCACGTTTCCCGATGCGTGCACGCTTCCCCAAACATACCTTAACAAGCCTGTGTCAGAAAAGTACCTCTGGCGCCATTCCGCAATCGTCCGAGCATATTCCGGATGTGACGGTGGAAGCTTCCGCCGTATGATTCTGTGTACGGCTCGGCCGCCAACTCTGTTGCCTGTCGGCGGCAGGTGTCTCGAGGATGATGTTATTCCTTGTCTCCTTTGTCCTTTTGCGTTCCTTGTCTGTTCCGGAGCCGAGCGGATCGGCCGCTCGGCAGACATATCACTTCTGCGTCGGTCATATGCTCGGATGAGACTGCTCCTGCCTGTGTTGCCTTGTGTACCGACCGAACGGACAACCTGCTCGACCCTTGAAACCTTTTTACCTTGAGCATCGGAAACCCGCCCCCTAGTCAGGTTGTCTTTCATTCGGTTCGGAGGATTCACGGCTGGTCGGCCCTCGGGGCTCTGTCGGTAGGCCTACCTCGTCCGATCGGCCGGTCTCCGGGTTGACTATCTTGACCTTTGACCTCCACGTGTCGTTGACCCCCCGCCGACGAGGGTCCCCCGTCCTTATCACCGAATCAATTCTCATTAAATCCATTGGATTGATATCCATCCCCATATTTATACTTATTATATTCTGTAAACAATAATTTTTCTTCATATTATATATAGATATAGAAAAAATAAAAAATAGATTAATTATTTAATCGGATCTTAAAAAAAAAAACAGCAAATACCATCTTCAAAATATTGAATTCTCCGTGAATTTGGGATGGACTTATTTAAGTCGTGTGGTTTATTTAGATTAGTAAAATTTCATGAGATCATTTAAACCTTTCCCCGTCCTCTGCCCACCCCCGAGCCTGCCCCCTCTTCCACTCCTCACTTCCCGATGCCCCCGCCCCGGCCTCCGCACGCGTGCGACGCCCATCAGGGCCGCTGGTAACCGGAGAACCTCTTCTCCTCTCTCCGGTGCATCCTTTGCCCTCCCCTTCTCCCTTACTCTTCCTCTCCCTCACTTATCCCCTCTTCCTCGTCTCGTGACGTTCCCCTCCGGAGCGGCACTGCACGGTGAGCTGCCCAAGCCACCGCCGCAGGACGGAGGAATCGTTATTTCCCTACGGAAACCCTAGTCTTTTGTTCCCACTTTTTCTCTCTCACTCCTGTCTCCTCGTCACTCCGACCCACCTCCTCTCGAGCGGGTGGGATCCCGACGTCGGCGAAGCCCCCTTTGCTACTCCCATTTCCACATTTGGAACTGATCCGTTGGCCTTTTGGATCGCAGTGCAAACGATCACAATCAGCTTGGGGGTAAGGACTAAGGATGCGGTGAGCGTTTTCCTCCCTTGTATTGTTGAACGATTATTTACGATCTAATACCTGTTATTTATTCATATCTGATTGGTTCAATATTTCTCCATCATCGTAATCTTATCTATTGTTTTCTTGTTAAGAAAAGTATTAGGTAGTATCTCTCGCTTTTATTTCTATTTTAGGCTTGGAATGGTGAGATTATTGATGTTGGCTTTGTTAAATTGGGTATTTAGGGATTGTACATCCATGGCCTCCTTGGTTGAGGAAATTATTGGGTGAGAGTGTATACCACTTTTATTTATATTTTAGAATTGAAATAGCGATATTATTGATGTTGGCTTTGTTATATATTGAAAATTCAGGGGTTGGTTGTTAATATAGTGTGTTTGCTGTGAAATAAATGTTAAAAAAATGAATATACCAAACCTAAAGTAAAAAATTTCTTTCGAGGTTGAGGCAACTATCAATCAATCATTAACTATATGGATGATAGTTCATGTGAATATATCCATACTGATATATTCACATTAACTATCAATCAATCTTTCGAGGAGCACCTAACTTTCTAAATTGATTAAAAGGTGTATCACACTTTTGTAATTACCAAATGGTGCATTAATATATCTAATCTTCTTTTTTTACCTCTCCTGACAATTTTAGGTCATGTAGATTTTTAAAATTGCAAGGAATCTAAATATTCTCACCATTATTATTTTCTTGACTTTACTAGGTGTAGTCCAAAGGGTTTAAAAAAAAAATGTTTTTTTTCTTCTTTTTTCATGGCATGATATGGGGAGATATCGGACCCAATGTGAGCTTATTCTTCCATCACAGGTCTAAGGAATAAATTAAATAAAAAACGAAGACATTTTTTTTTATTTTTTTTCAAAACTTTGAATCACCACTATGAATGCCAAAAATAGTAATGGAGATCATATTTAGACTCCTTGTAATTTTAGAAATTCATAGGACCTGAAATAGTTACAATCCGAGGTATGTGGATTTCGGTCGAAATCCACTAATTGACCTAGAAATATTAGATTGTAATTATTTCAGGTTCTGTGGATTTTTAAAATTGTAAAGAGTTTAAATATGCTCTCCGTTATTTTCGGCTTCACTAGTGGTGGTCCAGAGATTTTAAAAAAATTTAATTCATATTGAATAAAATTCCACAGGTGAGAGAAAAAAAGAAAGAGATTGAATTGCTTTCCACGAGTGGAGATGTCTGGAGGGGTAAAACAGGAATATTAGATATATTAGTACACCAAAAAGTAATCAAGAAATAAAAAAGGGGAAGGATTAAAAATTAAACAGGGAAAAAACGAGAAGCAGTTAGATTTATAAAACTGACGGTAGCGAATAAAACAAAGGTGATTTGACAAATTTTAAAAAATATATATACAATTATATAATTTAAAAAAGAGAGATGACAGAAAAGGATTAAAATGTGATAGATCCAATGTTTTTATTTTTTATAATCTTCTTTAATTTTTCTTCTTTTGTTTCTTGTACGTTCATATTATATCTTTTCATCTTTTAATGATTATGATTATGCTTATTATGAGATTTATTATTGTTTGTTTTTTTTCCCCAATATTTCGCCTCTCAAGAACCTGATGCCTTCTCCTTGTCTTGGATGAAATGATGGACTACAGTCTCATCTTGACATTTCTTTCATAAAATAGATGATTGCAACTTTTGATCTTACTTATGGCTTTACTGGTTGCATGTTGATGAGTAGATACTAGGGCATTAACTAGTTGCCTCGTCTTTTGAAGTAATATCAATGCAAAGGAAATAGAATTAGATAAATAAATTGGCGAATAATTCTAGATTGACACATCTACATTTAAAGGAAGCAAATTGGAGAATAATTGGGGATTGAGATTTTAAATTTGATTTTTATCATTTGGCAAATTGTCACATTAATTTGGTAATTTAAAGTTATCACATTTTTCTCCTTTGATAATTAATTATTCACAACTATGGTCTAACGTGATTTCCTATATTGGGATATGTATTTCCAAGTTTTTTAGAGTTGGATTTATTAAAAAAGAAGTCCCTAAAATTGTAATAGTGAATAATAATTTCACTTGATTTTCTCTGTGCGAATTTCTTTTGTGTGCGGTTCATTACTGTGCTACATCAAATATCGGACTTTACACAACTTTCTTCCATATTAATTCCTCATCTCAAGAATAGAGATAGATGTTGAATCATAATCCATATCTTTCACTCCATAACCTTTGCAAATTCGTGATCTTTGCTAACTTCAGATCTTGCATTGTCTTTAAAATTAAGGGGACTTTAACTGAAGGGGTGCCAACCAAGCTGCATTATTAGTTTCATTTGAATAACTTTGGCAATTGTTGGTGCATCCAGACGTTGGATTCCAACCATGCATATGTGGTATCTATGGATAACATTTGGCACCTCATCTAGAGCTACCTCATCAATCAAACGACGATGATTGTCTACCCCTTGTCTTGAACTTGGTGTTGTAAAAATTGATTTGTGTTTCCAATTTTCCCCTAAGCTCTTCCAGAATTGATTGATAATCTGGGTATCACAATATGAAGATCAAAGAAGTCCCTGTAAATGCACGTTCTCCTCGAAGTAAAGATGAACAATCTTGACAACATCTATAGTCTTCCTGGAAGCTACAAAATAGGCCATTAGAATATAAGGTTTGTCAGTCGCGGAGTAAACCCATTGCTTCTTGTTCACCAGCCGCTAACTGATAAATCCCCGCAATGCTATTAGTAGGAGTAGTAGTATCAACAAATTCATTTTCTTCATTGAGAGCAAGTAATGACTCGCCATTGTTTTCATCAATTAATGGATCAAGAGTGTTAGCTTCGAGGTAGGCACTCCTGAAGTCTTCAATGACATTGCATGATGTTGCATCGTCATTGATCTCGTCCGGAAGCTGAGTCAGGTGTGGGTGTCGATGACAGGGTAAGAACGTTAACAGGGAGAAGACCTGGGCCTGGGACTTGAGGGTATGCCACAGGCTTTTCGCCTTCCCACAGAGGGGGACGATCGGAGCTAGGACCACGAACCTGCAGACACCACAGACCAAGAACTCGGGAGTGTTAGTGCGAGAATCAAGGAAGAGGTTCCAGGCGCAGACACTTCAACACTCAAGTCATGAGCAATACCCAGCGAAAAATGCAGGAAGAAGATGAACAGTAGTACTCTAGTAGATACGTGTGTGCGCGCGTACTTGAAAGAGGACCTCCCTTTTATACTCCCTTATAACCTCCGTAATTATGAGACATCAGAGAATGTCGGATGTCAGGGTATATTGGATGAAAGAGGATGTACAGCGGACTCCCATTAGGTAGGGGAAGGTTCCGCTTTATGCATGTGGCAAAACATCGGAATATTCTCTAACGAATAGCTACTATTCTTTGACAAGTAGTTGTGATTTCTTGACAATATTGTCTCCTAGCAATAGTCTGACAGGTGTGGAACCGACCGGTAGTAGATTAGGAGCTGTGCCCATGAGAAATGAGGGGACTGTGCCCTAGGATCCGAATAGCGTAGTGCCAGCCAAGAGTAGATTGGGAGTGGGGGATTGAGCCCTAGGGTTCAACCGACATGGAGCCGACTGGGAGTTGTGCCCAAGAGAAGTGGGGGGACTGAGCCTTGGGGTCTGACCGGTATGTAGTCGGCCGGGAGTAGACTGGGAGTTGTGCCTAGGAGTAGGGGGACTGAGCCCTGGGGTCCCACCGGTATGTAGCCGGTCGGGAGTAGACTGGGAACTGTGACCAGGAGAAGTGGAGGGATTGAGCCCTAGGTTCGACTGACATATAATCGACCGGGAGTAGACTGGGAGCTGTGCCCAAGAGAAGTGGGGGGATTGAGCCCTGGGTCCGACCGACATGTAGCTAGCCGAGAGTAGACTGGGAGTTGTGCCCAGGAGAAGTGGGGGACTGAGCCCTCTGTCCGACCGACATGTAGCTGGCTGGGAGTAGACTGGGAGCTGTGTCTAGGAGAAGTAGGGATGTAAATGAACCAAACGGTTCGCGAGCTATTTGGAGCTCGATTCGGTAAAAAGTTCATTCGAATTCGTTCGTTTATCTTATCGAGCCGAGCTCGAGCTCGAGCTCGATTTCGAGCTCGACAGTTTTATCGAGCCGAGCTCGAGCTTAAGGATATTCGGCTCGTGAGCTTGCGAACATGTTCGTTTATAGGCTCGCGAGCCAACAAAATGAGCCTTAATACGAGCCTTAAACCGAGCCAAAAAAAACGAGCTCTAAAACGAGCCAAAAAAACGAACTCTAAAACGAGCCTTAAAATGAGCTTTAAAATGAGCCAAAAAATGAGCTTTAAAATGAGTCAAAAAACGAGCTCTAAAACGAGCTCTAAACGAGCCCGAACTCGCTTAACGAGTTAGGCTCGTTAACTTTGATAATCGAGCTAATAACGAGCCGAGCTCGAACTGTTCGCGAGCTTGATAATTCTAAAACGAGCTGAGCTCGAGCCTTGTGATAAAAGCTCGATTCGAGCTCGAGCCGAGTTCGAGCCCGAATATAACTTAAACGAGCCGAGCTTGAGCCTAATACTGTTCGGCTCGGTTCGGCTCGTTTACATCCCTAAGGAGAAGTGGGGGACTGAACCCTGTGTCTTGACTGTTGGGATATGCCTGATGTGGTGCGTGCTAAAACATGTTTCGTAAACATGTGCAGCGAAAAATAAAACAATAATAATTCCTAAATTATTACATCACTCGCACTACACGCATACAAGGATACAACGTACCAAACATGATCGCATGATTAAATTTTTACGGAAAATAAATTTACGCTAGGTGTACCTTACGGATGACCTGTAACGAGAAGGACATCAACCGTAGCGACACTATTGAACCTCGCCTCTATTCGTATCCACGCCGAGCTCCTCAAGACAACTCCTTGAGTACAAGCTTTTCCTTCGGAAGTTACTAGCTACGAGCGAAGAAGAGGGATCAAGAGGAAGAGGAGCACACAAGAAAGAGATTTCTTCCTTGTGGTGGTCACAGCAACAAGGGGAAGGGCTTCCCCTTGTTGGCGGCGACAAAGAGAGAGGGGAGAGGGAGAGGAGAAGAGAAGTTGGGTTAAGATTTTCCAAAAACCTTACAAGCCAATTAATGATCTCATGTGTATATTTTCTCTCAACCATATCAATATATATAGCTCTCATTAATGAGTTGGATTAGAAAGCTCAAATCGAACCCATTATCTCTTAACAAAATATTAGCCCATTAATCCCTTGGTTTGGTTCACAGCTAAACCAAGTTGGTTCATGACTAATTCATAATTAAACAAAATATGGTCCCACTCTTCCATAAGAGATGTGGCCCATCCGCACTTCTATTGCGACAAATATTTCCATATTTGTCTTATGTATGGTTCAACCAAACATTTATCTCTTAATCTAAGAATTTTATTCTTTGACTTGTTTTACGTCTTTTAGAGACTCGTTAGTGCGTGTGACCCGATAGGTTCTCGGTTTATTTTGGCCGTCCATAATTAATTACTTAATTACAGAACGATCATGAGTGACGCCTAGTAGTACATTATGATCGCCAATTAGTCGTAAAATCATATTTGATCTTAGAATTAATTCTAAACCCTTCAGCAGTGAGTCGTGCCTCGTTTCTTTCACTCGTCTTATACCCATTTGGTTCAGGACATGACCTTCGTGTCTTGTTCTCACTAGGCTGACTACGTCACACCTAGCCCAAGTAATACTTCTTCGTTCTGCGGATTCAAATTACTTGTACATGTGTACAAGAGTCTCGCACTCTTAACATATGATGTTTTGGCCAAAGACTTTGAGTAATAATCCTAACGAGTGACCATAGGGTATACTTCTCCTTGCAAGGAGCGATGAATCCTCTGTGGGCTATCCAAAGATATTCGGGCACTTCAACTTATACTCAATCATTCCGGGTCCACACCTTAATGAGATGCTTGCTTAAGATGTCAAAGTGTAAGTTTCTATGACCAAGATGACTTGTATACCTTAAGTCGAAGGAAACTTGCACTCGTGTTGCATTAAGAACTTCACAGACATATTTATATATATGTAGAGAACCATATGAAATCTTACAGCGAGCCATTCCAATGAACTAGTTACCATAATTAGCATCCACGTTTAACTCTCGACATCCCAATGCCTCCAGCCAGTGAGAAAACAGCTGATTGGTCGAACCAAGGAGTATAATCCGTGCTAATCTTACAGAATTGATGATATCCGAATACATCAATTTGACGACTAGGGAAATTTCAATATATTCATAATTGCACATGTAGAGATAATCACTAGTTGCGATCCAACCATAAATTCTCTTATGCTATGAATTATATTATGGATATTCAGTAAATGAGTTTAAGACAATCAAACATATAATATGCATTCAAATAGTGAATATATACTTATCAAATAAATAGAAAAAAATCGTAAGGCGATTGCCTTAGGACATTCCTTAAATTCTAACACACTAGGGCCTAGGTTGGTCGGGACTGGATTGGGATTAGTTATGCGGTGTGGGGGACCAAGTTCCAGGGGAACCCTGCCCGCGACTGCCACCTAGACCACCACATCAACTTGACTATTGACCTCCTCATACTCCTAGGGTCCTCCATTATACACCATATCAATCATAAATTTGATTGTTAGGAACAACACAAATTTTCATAGCTTCTGCACCAGTATCCAAAGGTTTCTCTGTCACCTCAAGGCTTCCTACTTCGCCAATTTCTTCGGTACCTTTAATCTTCTAGTCCTTTGCATCCGTAGATTGAAAAACCACAAGTTTAGAATTTTCCTCTACTTCAAGAGCCTTCTTGTTCGCACTATCCTCCAATATGGCATGAATTGCATCCTCAAACAACCCACCATCCGGAATCTTACCTTTCTCCTTGTCTTGGACAGAACCCAAGGATGAAGGTTCTTACTCTTCAACTTTTCCGCCAATGACACCTTTGTCAGGGAAATTATTAGTGCTCAAAACCTACAACACGCCGTCGTCATCAACCTAGATAAGGTTCGATACATCATGAGCCGAGATAGATTTCCTATCTCCCTCAACTGAAGAAGGAACTGTGCCACCTACGCCGGCTAAACTCACAATATCCGTAGAGTCCTCATCTTCTACAAGATATGCTGGGTCTCATACCCCAATCTAATCATCAAGAATGAAGGTTGAATGTAATCAAAGGGAAGGAAGTGACTCTTTCATCTTCTCCCAATCTGTGATCTTGGTCTTGCCATGTTTCTCTCGTGAACGCCGCAACTGTCCCACCATGCTGATGCTTGGCCCCTAAGTTTGACAACAACCAATTTCATTTTCACACAACAGGTACTTCCTCATAATAAAAAATCCTCTCCACAACGTACAAGAAAACTAGGGAAGATCAACTAGAAATCCGAGATGTCCGTACCATTCTTCTCAACCATGGCTTTCGCGATTGTGATAGGGTTTTCAAAAATGGAATTAGAATTAAGATAAGGGAACTTACGACCTTCAAGGTCTTGCGCTGCCAGATGTTGAGTTAATTTTGTGACTTGTATCTCATCCTATACGCTATGATCATGGTGTAGGGCAATCGAATCCTTTCTCAATTGGATCCTGCCTGTTGCGACCATGACCACGACCATGACGACCATCCATTTGATCTACTAAGCTCTAATATTAATTGATGCCGGACATAATAGCGATTATTCTGGAGGCGGAAGTTAGAGAGAAACTGTAGAGAAAACAAGACACGAGAAATTGACTAACGAAGAGAAATCATTGTTTGTAGGTTTTATCGAAAAAAGAGTTTGATTGAATAATAAAGATAATGTCTAAAACAACTAAATAGTCGTTTAAATAGACCCAAAATCCTAACTTGCAAAAGACGGAAATATCCTTGAATCCTAGAATGAAACTTATTAAAAATAGTAATAAAAATGTCCGAAGCCTTCAAAAAGGCTCTAAATGACATTTTTTTTTTACCCAAAATTGGTTGGTTACGGGTTCCACTCGGTAATAACTATGAATCTCTAAACAATCTTCGATTTAGTTTGTAGAACATCTCATTCTGATACCCGAATCAAAAGTTATGACCCGTTGAAGCTCGACCCCTCCTGCATTAGGTGCTAAGGGCAGTCCGGTGCATGAAGCTCTTGCTAATGCGGGTCTCGGGGAAGGGTTCACAACCTTACCATGCTTTGCGAGAGATTGTTTTTGTGACTCAAACTCATGACCTCTAGGTGACACAATAACAACTAAAGGGGTGCTTAGTAAAAAAAATATATCGAGTCTATTGAAGATTGTCACTGTCGCCATTTTTTAAGATGTCTCTTTAGGATTATCACATACCTTAGTCTAGAGTGTCATGTTGTTGAAGTTTCTTTGTTTCTACTTTAATCATCGCCATGTTCCTCACATGTCTAGTTTTTTTTTTTTGTGAAATTGTTTATTTATGCAACGTGCTAGATATAACATAGTCTCAAATGGGAGGAACGGTAGAGTTCATGGCCATCCATTTATGCAATATTGTAATCTGCTGCGACAGCGACGTAGACAAGCAGCGAAGAATCGAGGCCTGAGGGACGAGCAATCCTACTATCTACTGCGACGTTGAGACCGGGTAAACTACCGAACCTAAAGCAGTTCTAAGCAACATTGTAGTTTCCCAGCCGGATCTAGGTATCGTTTCGCTTGTGCTTATTTCGACGGGATTCTTTTCCCTCAAGCAAGTCGTGAATGGGTAGAGATTCAAAACGTAGAAAGAAAAGATTACTTACTTTTTCAGGGCCCTGCAACAACAGGTCGAATATCTAAATGACACACATACCATAGTCGTAAATGGTGTACCATTTACTCTTTTCATTCACGACTCTAGCTTATGAATAACCCTAAAGACCATGAACTCTACTCATAAGAAGATGCAGTCGTTCATTCCAGTCCATGAAGATATTCGACTGTAGCGGATAGCCATTCACTCTAACCATTCACGCGACGGAAGAAGATGGAGGATCCAGAATCACTTGTTAGGGAATGGGGAAAGAGTAGAGTCTAGAGTCTGTCTGCTCTGAGGAAGGAATATCTCCTCAACTCAGGATTTCTATAGCAGAATGGAATGGATATAGTTTTCGCTTTGACAAGGAAGGATTCATTCTATCTAATAGTTGTTTGAAGTCCGTTCAAACCTCTTCTATCTGTATAAGAGAGAGACTCAATAAAATACAATCGTCTTATTCTGTATATGAGATTGATATGCGCGGGCCTCTATCTATATGAAGGTTGGACGAACTTGGATACTGATTCTAGAATGAAGATAACCTGTGTCAGATAGAATTGACATTGATCCCATGTCTTTATTGCCTAAAAAGCCTCTTCCCATTGATACTTAGAAAGCCCGCCTTAAGGAACGTGCGTGGGCAGATAAAAGAACTAGAAAGCCCCTCGACTAGTCAATTAATTCAAGTTCTTTTGGTTGCGTACCTTGACTTGACCTTCCTTAGCCAGCTAGTCCACGGATCCGGTATACTTTCGTGGATCTTCCAAATGATCTCTGACAAGAATAGTCGAGCCCTCTTCTTGGAAAAGTGTGAAAAGAGCTCAATCGCATCCGTCTGACATCCAAATGCTTAAGAGATTGCGATCAAATATCTATGATCAGCTTGAGGGTTATTTGAGTTACTAAGAGTTAATAATTATTTGAGTTACTAAGAGTCACTAGTATGGATTTGATCACACATGAGGTATTATTTTATAGCATGTTATGTTTTTATCCGATATATGTAATAGTCCACTTTTAGGAATAACAATATAATTTTCTCTCTGCCAACTAAATGAATAATGGAATCAAATTAAGATTAAGTGTGCTTCCAGAGTTGATACAGTTGGAGAAAACTTGAGAGTAAAATAATATTTTATATCAATGTTGAATAAGTAATCCAGGCGTGAGTTTACTAGCCTATTCAGTATTGCCGTTTATAGAGAAGATCATGTTCTCTTCTCTCAAGGACGCTAGAGATTGGTGGATCTATTGTAATTGCCTGCGAAGTACTGCTCACCCATGGATGGTCCCGTGTGTATGGCATTGCCTCAAGTTTACTTTTTACACTCAGCAGCATTTGCATTAATTCAACAGTTATCTAGGATACCTTATGACGCACTGAGGCTGTTCAAAAGATAGACTTGGATGTAAATATTTTATTGTCAGTAAGTGAGGATTTGGAAGCAAGCATGCCTCACTTATGCTTAAAAATATGTTGTATAACGATGAAGCCTTATTGTTTACTTGGTGACAATTCTCTTCCTTTTTCAGATGGACCGCGATGATCATGCTGAATATATTTCTGGATACCATGTGAAGCCAGGGCAAGAAATCCCTTCAGAATTAGACAGTCTTTCTCAGCCAAAGGGGGATTTGTCATCCCATCTTCAGCATACTGGGCCTGTAGAACAACTGAGCAGAACTGGATCTCCTGGCGCAATAACAACCATGATTGGGTCTTCAGTATCCTTATTGCGTTCTACAGGCCCAAAATCTACAAAAGGAAATAACAGAGGTGATTTAGCAGATTCTGCGAACATATTGAATCTGAAACCAAATTCTTCTTCCCGATGTAACTTTTCTGGTGAAGCTAACCGACATGTTCACAAGGTATAAATTGTGTTTCTACAGTTTTACAAACTTAATTTTAGTTTCTGTCACTCATCATTATGCTGCTGTATTTGCTTATAGTGCTTCACATAATACAATGTTGAGTAGTATGCAAGGCAAACAGTTGATTATTTGCCCACAGAGCTAAACAGTTGAATAAGTGGTTATATTAAAATTTAGAATATTGTACGTATCTTCTGTGTCTTTGATGTGCACAACCGGTTTATCTAATAATGTTCTAGTTGATGTACATATTGTACATATTAGGCACATTCATCTATTAGTACAGACAACTATTCAGCGTATCCCAGTTTAATAAGTAAAGGTTGTACATTAGTTGACATTCAGTTTTTCAAATCAAGATTGTTTATACAGTTTGGCTTTTGTGTCTTATGCATTTTGCCTTCTAATCAAAGCTCTTGGTGTTTCAATCTCTTCTTTGAAGCTAAAACACTTCATATTTGTCTCAGGCTCAAAATCTGACTTCTCGTTCTCAGTCCATTGAAGCCATTCGAGGTCATTATAACTCACAAACAATCACTTCAATTTCTCATGAGCGACAGGTTGGGCTTCTTAATAAACAAAATCATACTAAACCAATAGGGACCAAAGAGACTGTCTTTGGCTATCAAAAGTTTGGAAGGAGTAGTAATTATGGATCATACAGAAACACTCGAGATTCAAGTGAGAATGTTTGGGGTCCACGGGCTAACAGAGACACATACAAGAGGTCTTTTGGCTCAACGAATGGAAAATTGTATGCAAATCAGCTTGTGTGCAGAAATAAATATAATAAGCCAGATTTTCAGAGTAAACATGACAAGGCCAAATTCTTCATGATAAAGTCATTTAATGAAGATGATATTCACAAAAGCATCAAATATAATGTGTGGACAAGTACTCCACTAGGTAATGAAAAGTTGGATGCTGCATTTTGGGATGCACAGGGATTAATGGAGAAGGGTTCAAAGTGCCCAATTTTCCTGTTCTTCTCTGTGAGTAACTAGACCAATATTTTTTTGAAAAACATTTACATTTAGATTCTGTAATGTTTTTCAACTAAAAACAATTTCCCTTCATACATCTTTAGGGATTAGACATGCCACAGGGCATAACTTAGAACAGTTTGCTAATAATTATTATATTGTATTGCATCTTGTTCTATTATTAATCCTGCCATAATTAATTTTCTATATTGTTTGAATAATTTTGCTTCTGCAACCACATTTCCATTACCTGATTTCTGTCTTGATTCTTTTTCTATATGAATTGCATATAACTTGTCTCAGAATTATCTTTTTCATTAATGAGACTCCATTTCTTCTTTTTAGTTTAAACAAAGCTTATAGGGTTCAGATAAAGGTTATCAGTATTGCTTAGATGATTCTCTGATTGAGTACTCATGGTTCATTCTTGTCATTGATTACAGGTTAATTCCAGTGGCCAGTTTGTTGGGTTGGCTGAGATGCTTGGACCTGTTGATTTTAACAAGAACATGGATTTCTGGCAGCAGGAAAAATGGAAAGGATTTTTGCCACTCAAATGGCACATTGTAAAAGACATACCAAACCAAATGTTTCAGAATATTACACTTGAAAACAATGGAAACCATCCTGTAGTTTTTAGCAAGGACACTCAGGAGGTATTACTTTCCCAAAATTTTATAAACATAAAAATAAATGTCCTTGTTTTGAAACCCTTTCAGATATGAGAAGCATCTGATTAATTAAACAACTTAATCTAGAACTGCATGTAGAAACTTTTTAATACTTGTATAAACTGTAACATTGGAATTTACCATTTCTAATTGACAGTCTTCATTTGGAACAAGTTATTTCAGGTTGAGAAGGTTAATAGAGAACGTTAATTGCAAAATAAATTATAATATGTATTTAAGATGCCAACGGTAATCTGCACAAGTGGTTTTGGTTATTAGAGATTTCCTCGAGAGAACCCTTTTTAAGTTAGTGAGGGCAAAATAGAAATATTATATTGTATCGTATTTATTAAGAGATAATTGTTGCACTATAATGTATAATATAAAAGATTGGGTCATAACATTTGATTACTAAATACTCACGTGAAATTAAATTCGTAACACATATAATTGTTAGCTCTAATAATTCCAACACATTCCTTGGAGTTGGAGCATAATATTGGATGCCCAACTTGTTACATCAAATAAAAGCTATTGCGAAAGTAATAAATAACTGATAAAAATGCTCGACTTAGATGAAAACTGAAATATTGTTGTAGTGGTTCAGAAACTTGATGGTTGATTATGCTCTCAAATGATCTTCAATGAGAAAAAGTTGACAGTTGGACCTTTTGAACATGCAAGTTGATCAGCTCTTCAAATAATTGAAACAATCTTTACCCTTAGCTCATTGAAACTGAAGACTGAGAGTTTGAAGTTTAAGAATGTAAAAGATCATGCATATGAAATAACGAAAAAGACAAACTCAAGATGTTAATTGATGGTGAAATTTGAACATTTAACTTGAGGTGAAGAGGAAAGGATTTTCCTTGTTACTGCAACTTTTCTTTTTATCCAGATGTGCCTCTGCCTTTATGGATTTTGCGCTTCTGTTAAAATTGCCCCTTCTTTTATTTCTTTAAATAGGAATATGCTCTTTTTGAAACAGAGAATTTCTTCCTTTTCGTTGCCAAATCTGATCCAACTGAAGGCAGCGAAGAACCATCTTTGAATTCAAATTTTTTAGTTCAATAAAAGTTGACAAACATCGTCTTTTGCTTGTCCTTGCCTTCAGTCAAAGAGTTGATCGTGTTTGAGTGGGTGAAACCATTGAAGATGGTGAAAATATGGATTATAAGGATGGTGGAGACTAGAGTAATTACAGAACTGGTGATGGCGCATAAGGTGGTTTGGATATTGCAAAAGAACAAACTTAAGTGAATCTGGATGATGCTTGACCATGGAGGATGATTAAGAGAGAGGTAGATCATGACAGATCCGATAATTAAAGTGAACATGTTGAGGCAGAGGATGCAAGCTTTAGAGTAGGCATGGAATGCCTTATCAATATTGTTGGTGCAAGCTTCCTTGGGTCAAGGTTAATCAGGTTAACTAAGCTCGGGTTGACACGAGCTTGAGTTTCGATGTTTGGACAATATGTGTGAATGAGAAGTCAAGTAGGTCAAGGTTGACCGGAGACTTGACTGGCAAAGTCATAACTAAAAGTTAGACAAACAAGAAGTCCTAATTAGAGGTTAGGCAAATGGAAGTCCTAGTGGGTCTAAAGTGGATTAGCAGGGAGCTAAACACTTGGCACGAGAGAAGTCCTAGTTGGGAACTAGGTAAGGGAAAGTTCAAGTTGGTTAAGGGTTGATCTAACACTTGGTAAAGAAGTCCTGGTAGGTCAAGGATGATTGTATGCTAGGCAATGGGAAGTCCCAACAACTCATGGAAGGCTTCAGGTTTGGGCAAAGGAACCCTAAAACCAGGTTTAGGGGATTAGGGCTGGGCAATCGATTGGGTAATCGATCAAGCCAAAGTCAATCGATCAGGTAATCGATTGAGAGTTTTTCCTCACAAAACAGAAAGATTCTAGATCAATTGGGTAATTGATCAAGGACAAAGTCAATCGATCAAGTGATCGATTGAGAGTATTTTTTCATAAAAACAGAAAGGTTCTGGATCAATTGGGTATTGATCACGATTATCTCCAATTGATTGGAGTGTGATTTTCGTGAAACATAGTGTGCTGAATCGATTAGGAAGATGCCCAATAGATTGAGTTGTTTGCGAAGAGACCGAATCGATTGAGAGTTTGACTAATCGATTGGTAAGAGTTCGCAAGCGAACAGTAGACTTTTGAAGCAATTGGTCAATCGATTAGAAGTTGCTGAATTGATTGATATGACTCACCAATCGATTTGAGGTTTGAAAAAAGAGTTGTTTTACAGGTGTTCGAATGGTCGACTGACATGACAATCGATTGGGGAAAAGTTGAATCAATTGGCGGCGTCAAGTACCCTAGAGAAAAGGGTTTTCGCAAAGGTTTGAAGGCACGGCTTGAAATCACTATTCACGCCAATTCTTGAGGGTTTGGAAGAAAAGTGTTACTACACTTCTAAGCATCAAGAGGCTATTCCAAGTAAGAAATGGGCAAGCAAAGCAAAGTTCATTGTTGTAATTGTTTTCGATTTCTTATGTAACCTAGGTTGCATTTCTTGTATTCAAGTTTGTACAAGGCTTCTCCACCTTCGGGAAAAAGGTTTCATAGTGCATCTGTAAGTGAAGAGTGGACCCTTGGATTAGTCATTTCAAGGAGGTGAAGACCAAGTAAAATCCAATAAATTAGCATTTGCTTCAAGTTTCCGTTGTAGCAAATTATCAACGAAGTGATTGTAGATAATCACCCCCCTCTAGCTCTCTACATGTCTTAACAAGTGGTATCAGAGCGAGGCTACTCTTCATTGGACTAATCGCTGAAAGAAGCAAGGGCTAGAGGAGAAGAAGAGGAAGTTGAAGTTTTGAGCCCTAAATTTCAACAAGTGAAAAGACTATTCATCAAAGGAGCTCAACTTGGAAATAGAATTCTGAGATAGATTCAGATATGACATCTGAGTGCTTCCACCTTTCGGATTGGGAGGCTTCGACCAATGGAAGGCTAGGGTTGAGAATTTCTTCTTGATGAACATTGAAGAATGGTTCATCTTAATGGAGGGATTTGAAGCCCCAGTTGATGGTCAAGGAAGACTCCTCAAGAAAAAGAAGTGGACCAAGGAGCAACTCCTAAAATCCGGGACAAACGACAAGGTAACCAAAATTTTGGTTAATTTAATCCCTAACTACATCTTGTGTAAATTAGGGGATTACAAGAGTGTAAATGAATTATGGAGCAAATTGGCTAAGCTCCATGAAGATTTATCCTCAACGGAATGTAACGAGAGAGGCAAAGAGGGAAAGTCTTTGTTTCATATACAAGAGGATTCGGAGGTTGAGAGATGTTCAACATCCGAGGAGGAAATTGAAGAAGCATTCACCTTAAGTATTAAGGGAGAGAGACCATTGACACCGGAACGAGAAGAAGTCTCGACATCCAAAACAATGGAGAAGAATTGTGCTCAACTTATACAAGTCAAGGGAGTAAAAATTGCGAAGGTATATCAGCTTCAATTTACAAAACTAAGTCACATCATATGCTTTGAGTGTAGGAAGAGTGAACATTACCAGAGTAAGTGTCCCAATTTGATGAAGAAGAAGACTCAAATGACTCTCAAGATGAAAGAGAAGCCAAAAGAGGTCAGTCCCATGATACGAAAGGACAAGGAGCACATTGTGTATTTCTCTTACAATAATGTCCAAAGGGAAGGAATTCGACCAAGAATAAAGGAAGAAGTTTAAGTCAAAGGGGAACCTCCAAGGGCAAAACAACGGTACCACTAGTTAATGGCAAGGTTTAAAATCTTGACCCATGCCGTGGTTTTTGTCTCAGACTGGAACGATACAGTTTCTGTATCATATCGTGTCGTGCCGATATAGTTTCAATAGTTTTTAAATATAAATATAAATATATATATTAATATTTGATTATTAAATATATTTTATATTTTGAGATGTTGAATTTATATTTTAATATTTTCTCATAAGATGAACTCCGCCCATGATGACCGGTCATGGCCGGTCCCAAGTCCGGATAAAGGAGGAGGGTTGCGTTAGGTTGCCAGCCAAACTATGACAAATATTCAATGAATGAATTCATTAAACTATTGTGCTAATGCTAGGTTGTTCCCCGGAAGGAACGCGTTGCAAGGTCTGACTGTAATGTTTCGGCAAGGACCGCTACATCTCCAGAACTCGGGTGTAGTGATAAATATGCAAGAGTTCGCGTTACAGGGTCCGACTGTAACGTCTCAGCAAGGACTGCTACATCTCCATAAGAACTTGGGTGTAGTGTTAAATAGACAAGAGTTCTCACACCATAGGTTAGATAAGAACAAATATGATAGGAAAACTAATAATCTAAGATTTGAAACATGGAATATAGGAACTCTCACTGGTAAATCAATGGAGGTAGTAGATATGATGATTAGGAGAAAAATTAGTATTTTGTATGTACAAGAGACAAAATGGACAGGCGAGAAGACAAAGATGATAGAGAACTCGGGTTTTAAGTTATGGTATATTGGAAAGAGTAAAGCAAGAAATGGAGTGGGTATCATTGTAGATAGTTTGTTAAAGGACGAAGTTGTAGGAGTAGTTAGAAAAGGGGATAGAATTATAGCCCTTAAGATAATAGTGGCGAAAGAAACTATGAACATAATTAGCGTATATGCACCACAAGTAGGATTAGATGAAGCTACCAAATCAAGGTTTTGGGAGGACTTAGATGAAATATTACAAAATATTCCACCAAATGAAATGATTTTAATAGGAGGTGATCTAAATGGGCATGTCGGAGTGAAAAATGAGGAATATGAGAGAGTACATGGGAGTTATGAGTTTGGAACGAGGAATGAGGAAGGGAAAACTATATTAGATTTGCGATAGCATATGACCTTATATTAGCTAATACGTTTTTTAAGAAAAGAGAAGAACACTTAGTCACATTCAAAAGTGGGAATAATAAATCGAAAATTGACTTTCTTATGGTTAGGAAGAAGGATAGAAAGATTTGTAAAGATTGCAAAGTCATCCCTGGAGAAAGCTTAACTACCCAACATAGGGTAGTAGTGTTGGATATACGCCTCAAACATAGTATCAATAGAAAGAAAATATATACAATTCCTAGAATTAAGTGGTGGAAGTTAAAGGATGGGAAACAAAATATATTTAAGGAGAAGGTAGAAATACAAGCATTAGGTGAAATATACGATAACTCTAATACATGGGATAAGATGGTATCAAAGTTGAAAATAGTAGCTAAGAGTGTACTCGGTGAGTCAAAAGGACATGCATCACTAAGCAAAGAATCTTGGTGGTGGAATGAGAAAGTACAAGAGAAAGTGAAGGAACTGAGAGATTTAAATATTTAGGATCATTTTTACAAAATGATGGAAGGATTGAGAGAGATGTCTTACATAGAATACAAGCAGGATGAGTGAAATGAAGGGGAGCGTCGGGTGTTTTATGTGACCGTAAAGTACCTCTTAAACTTAAAGGTAAATTCTATAAAATCGCAGTTAGACCTGCTATGTTATATGGAGCTGAAGGTTGGGCTATGACTCGAGTACATGAGCAAAAGATGAGAGTTGCAGAGATGAGAATGTTAAGGTCGATGTGTGGACATACGAAGATGGATAAAATAAGAAATGAGAGCATTAGAGAGAAAGTCGGAGTTGCATCTATTGAGGAAAAACTCCGAGAGACACGTTTAAGATGGTACAGACATATACTTAGACGACCAATAAATGCTCCAGTTAGGCGATGTGAAACTATGATAAACATGCATATCAAACGAGGAAGAGGAAGACCAAAAAAGACTTGGTTAGCAACAATAAAATAAGATAAAATTTATTTAAATATAGATGATGATATAATAGGAGATAGAGCTCAATGACGTAAAAAGATTCATACAGCCGACCTCACCTAGTGGAAAAAGGCTTTGTTGTTGTTGTATTTTCTCATAAGATGATGCCTAATAAATTTTTATAAAAAATATTTTTAAAAATAAGTAATTCTTAAAATTCAAAACAATTTAAAATTATAAAAATAATTATAAAATTATTTGAAAATTTTAAATTATTTTTTTAATGTATTTGTAAATTTTATATTTTAAAAATGATTAAGAATTATATATTTTTTTAAATTTTTTTAGATTTTTTAAATTTATGTTTAATTTTAAAATTATTTTTAAAAAAATTAAATTATGTTATAAAATATTTATTAAAATTTAAAATTATTTTAAAATTTTGAAATAATTTTTAATATTTTATAATTATTATTAATAATAGTTTATTTATAAAAAAATTAAAAATTAACAAAATAAAAAAACTAAAAAAATTGTGGTTGTGGTGATCCACGGAGACCATCGCTACACGCGATCCTTGTGGAGGGTTTTAGGAATATATAATATTTTATTAAAATTTTAAATTAGTTTTTATATATTTTAAAAAATATATTTGATTATTTATTTAAATTAAAGATAATTAGATCATTAAAAAAATAATAACATAACTAATAAATAAATAATTTATTATATATTTTTAAAATTAAAATAAATAAAATATTTAATTAATTAGATAATGTTATTAGTCTTTCATTAAGCCTTTTTGAACTATCCTCATCCACCTTGCGAATTGTTTTTATTTAAAAAATATTTAATTAAAAACATAAAATCGATCGCGACCCCAGGCGCAACTGCGGGGTCGTGCGTCCCTCTGACGCGGTCGCGGGGTCGCGTGGCCCCTTCAACGTAGCTGTGAGGGTTGCGTAACCCCTCTGGCGCGGTTGCGAGGGTCGCAGGACCCCTCCGGCGCGACCGCGATGGTCGTGACGCCCCTCCTGTGTGACTTTGGGCGTCGTGACGCCCCTCTTGCGCGGCTGCGGGCGGTGCGACGACCCTCTTGAGTGTAGCCGCGGGTGTTGCGACACCCCTCTTGCGCGGCCGCGAGCGTCGCGACGCCCGTTTGACGCGGCCACGGGTGTTGCGACGCCTCCGCGGCTTCCACTAGGACTGGTGCTGGATTTGTGCCTATGCTTGTCGGTCAGCGGAATGAAATGTTTCGCCTGTTTCAACTGGCTCGGCACAAGATCTCAATCCGTAGTTAATGGTACTTCTTTATTTTATGATAACAAGCATGTTAGAAATAATTTTTATCATCTTAATATTAGTTATCATGAAAATAGAAATTATGATAATTCTAAGGAAAATTATAAATCATTTCATACTAGAACTACCTTACCTAAGTATAGTAAGGTAGAAAACCATTTAGGCAAAAACTCTAAGAAAATTAGACATATGTCTAAAAAGACAAACATCAAAGGCAATAAGGAAAAATCCAAGTTTGAGGATTTAAGGATGAGAAATCAAGACTTGAGGCAAATATTTGATAAATTAGAGAAGCCCCTTAAGAAAATGACAAATGAAGTTATAGGGTCAACAAAACAAAACCTAGGGTTAGACAAGATTCATTCAATGTTAAGAGAGGTTTGGGATACAAATCAAATGCAAAAAAGAATGTGTCATTTTACCATAGAGTTTCACATAGGTATGGAACTAGCTTTAGATCTAAAAGTCAAGTCAAGGTTTCAAGAGAAGTTATCCCTAAAGTTAACCTTGAGAAGACTAACATGACTAAGACTTCTAAGAAATCTAAGAAAGTTATTAAAAAGTTTACAAGGGAGGTTATCCCTAGAGTTGACTTTAAAGTGACTAAGACCTCTAAGAAGTCTAGGAAATTCATCAAAAAGGTGTCTAGGAAGTTATCCTTAGTAAAGACCTAGAACATCCAAGGAGTACCAATAGATTTTGAGTTCCTATGAGTGTGTTCGCTACACCCTAGGTGGGTTAGAGTGTGTCAACTATAATGGGAAGGGTAATTAACCCAACAATGGTGAAGTTGACACTTTAGGGCATTTTCATGGTATTGCGATACCTTAAAAAAGAGAAATTGATCTTTACTCTTGAAGAGTAAAAGTGTGTCAATCAAAATTTCTAAGAATTGAGCTTGATTAAATTGACACAAATATAATAGAATTCAAAGAAATGTCAAGTTGTGTGGCATTTTCTAAAGAGATGAGGGCAACTTAGGTTTATTTTCAACTTAGTGGTTAGTTGATGATACTCTTAGATAGAAAATTTAGGTATTTTCTTTATGCTAAAATTACCATGATTGGGTGCCCTATCATATGTCATGACATCATGATATACACATTGAAATTACATCTTATCGTGATATTTAATACATGTCATATCATACATGCATCATTATTTATGAGAGTCTTTCTTTTAAAAGTATACATTTGATGTATGTTATGATCATTATCATGCATAAATTAATAATTCATTGTAATTAACGACAATGACGTTAATTGACATCCTATGTTGGATGATCAAAGTTTAAATGCCTAGTTAAAAATGCATGATCTCTTAGTTTAGGGAAAACTTAATTTACATCTCATAAAAAATCATAAGGTTGACTTGTATGTGTATTGAGACACATTAAATACAAATGATATGTTAGGAAGATGAATAAAACTCAAGATGTTGATTTAGTGCATCTTTTTGAGTTTTAGTATCATCAAAACAAATGATTATGTGAAGTCCAATCAGGGGGAAAACAAATGTATAAGTCATGTGCACGTAGCCCAAAGATCATGGTTGGAAATTGTTTTATAAAATCATTTCAAAATTATTTTGGAAAACCTGGGTGAAGTTTATTTATTGATAGGAGTCACTATTGATTAGTTAGACACTAAGATTGAAGCATTGAGATTTTTAATGATTTCTAATTTTGTGTCAATCTTTAAAAATGAGATATATTTTCATGGAAAACTATTTTTCCTTGATAGTATATGATATAAGTAATGTCTACATAAAATTTCATGATTTTTCAATAATTGTAGAATTATTTATGAGTTTATGAAATTGAATTCAGAAATAAAAAACTTCAATCGATCGGGTGACATGGCATAATTGATCAGGTGATCAATTGATAGTGAATTTTTAACGAGCAGAAGCTCGTTGGATCGATCAAGTGATCGATTGAGAGTGGCGTAATTGATTAGCATGGCCATAATCGATTAGTATCTAAAACCAATCGATTGACGATGTTGTTTTCGACTGGAATAGTCGTTAACCCTCTGAAATACTTGTATAAGTATATCAGGCTAATTTTCTTGGTGAAAATGAAAAGGGGGTGGTTTATGGTGAAAAATGTGGAGTTAAGAGGGGGAAAAGGGGGGGGGGGGGGTTAGATTTAAGATTGAATCTCTAACCTCATGACTTCATCTTGAGTTTTCCTAATGATTTAGGAAATTAAAATCATTGTTGGTGCAATGATAGAAATTGGAGCATGCTTGAGGGGGAGGTTTGGCTAAAATGCATAATTTTTTTATGATATGGATGAGGATACAATGGAAGGTTGGAAACTTTCATTGTGATGAATGCTCAAGGTTGAACATATGAGACAATGAAAGGCATGAGATTTTCATTGGGTCCCTTTGAACAAATTGACTATCGGGGAGAGTTTTTTATGTGTCAAAGGAGGAGAAATATGGGGTTTAGGTTAGAAACTATCATTCATGCTTTGGCATGGGATGAAGATGGAAGTTGGGCTGATGGGTTAGTCTAACTTAAACATATTGTCAAATATTAAAAAGGGGAAAATGATTGATGTAATCTTCCTTGGGTTAAGGTTGACTAAGTTCAGGTTGACTCGAGCTTGAGTTTTGATGTTTGATGTTTGGATAATATGTGTGAATGAAAAGTCAAGTAGGTTAAGGTTGATTGGAGACTTGACTACAAAGTCTTAATTGGAAGTTAGGCAAACGAGAAGTCCTAACTGGAGGTTAGGCAAATGGAAGTCTTAGTGGGGCTGGGCAAACCTAGTTGGGAACTAGGTTAAGTCCAAGGTGGGTTTGCTGGGAGCTAAACACTTTGCATAAGTAAAGTCCTAGTAGAACTAGGCAAACTTAATTGGGAACTAGGTTAAGTCCAATGTGGGTTAGCTGGAACTAAACACTTGGCACAAGTAAAGTCCTAGTGGGACTAGGCAAACCTAGTTGGAAATTAGATTAAGTCCAAGGTTGATTAGCAAGGAGCTAAACACTTGGCACGAGAGAAGTTCTAGTTGAGAACTAGGCAAGAGAAAGTCCAAGTTGGTTAAGGGTTTATCGAACACTTGGTAAAAAAAGTCTTGGCAAATCAAGTTTGACTGTATGCTAGACAACAGAAAATCCCAACAAGTCATGAAAGGCTTCGGGTTGGGCAAAGGAACCCTAAAACTATTAGGGGATTAGGGTTATGCAGTCGATTAGGTTATCGATCAAGGCCAAAATCAATCGATCAAGTGGGAGCTTTTCCTTGCGAAATAGAAGGGTTCTTGATCGATTGGATAATCAATCAAGGCCAAAGCCAATCGATCAGGTGGGAGTGTTTCCCTATGAAAGAGAAAGGTTCTAGATCGATTGAGTAATCAATCAAGATTATCTCCAATTGATTGGAGTGTGATTTTTGCAAAGCACAGTGTGCTGAATCGATTGGGAAGGTGCCCAATCGATTGAGTTGTTCGCGAAGAGGCCGAATCGATTGGGAGTTTGCCTAATCGATTGGTAAGAGTTCGCGAGCGAACAGTAGACTTTTGAATCGATTGGTCAATCAATTAGAAATTGTCGAATCGATTGGTATGACTTATCAATCGATTCGAGATTTGAAAAAAAGGTCGTTCTGCAGTGTTCGAATGGTCAACTGATGTGACAATCGATTGGAGAAAAGCTGAATCGATTGACGACGTCAAGTGAACCTTAGAAAAGGATTTTTATGAAGGTTTGAAGGCAAGGCTCGAAATCACTGTTCACGCTAATTTTTGAGGGTTTGGAAGAAAAGTGTTGTTGTACTTTCCAAGCATCAAGAGGCTATTCCAAGCAAGAAAACAGCAAGTAAAGTAAGGTTCATTGTTGTAATTGTTTTCGATTTCTTGTGTAACCTAGATTGCATTTTTTGTATTCTAGCTTGTACAAGACCTTTCCATCTTTAGTGCTATAAATGAGCTAAGCCGAGCCGAGCTTTGGGGTGTTCAAGTTTGTTTGATAAGGTAATCGAGCCGAGCCAAGCTGAGCTTAAAATGAACCAAATTTTTTAAATGATTGTTTAAGCTTGGCTTGGTTTATTTTTTATAAGCTTGAGCTTGTTTGAAGAGGGGAGCCTTGGCGCAACAGTAAAGTTGTTGCCATGTGACCAAAAGGTCATGAGTTCGAATCCTGGAAACAACCTCTTGCAAAAAGTAGGATAAAGCTGCGTACAATGGATCCTTCCTCGGGACCCCGCATAGCGGGAGCTTCGTGCACTGAGCTGTCCTTTTTTTTTTGAGCTTGTTTGAAGCTTGACTTGAGCTTGGTTTGTTTAAATGTTATCACGTTCTTAATTCAAGCTTGGCTTGAGCTTGATTCGAGTTTGGTTCATTTAAATGTTTTCGAGCTCTTAATTCAAGCTTATTTGATTGTTTGATTAATTATTGGGTTTGATAATTTAAACTTATTTGTTTATTTTATTTTATTATTTATTTAGCATATTAGAAAAAAATTTATTAATGAACATGGTTCGTGAACATTGTTCACAAACGTTGTTCATGAATGTTAACGAGCTGAATACATATGTGTTCAAGCTTGTTTGTTTAATTTGACGAACTATTCAAACTCGTTTATTTAATTAATCTTGTGTATATTGAATGAACATAAGCAAGCTCTTAGCAAGCCGCACACAAAGCTTGTTCACTAACGCTTGGTTCATTTACATCCCTATCCACCTCTGGGAAGGAGCTTTCATAGCGCATCTGTGAATAAGAAGAGCGGACCTTTGAATTAATCACCTCAAAGAGGTGGAGACTAAGTAAAATTCAACGAGTTAAGATTGCTTCAAGTTTCCGTTGAAACAAATCATCAACGAAGCGATCGAAACTAATCATCCCCCAGCTCTCTATATATCCTAACAAATATCATTGCACAATTGAGATCAAAAGAACAATCTGCATTGGGCTAGGTTCTTGATGCAGGTTCTGAACTAGCATATCTTTTACGTTGGTGGCTGAGTTGGCAACATGACTAGGAAGTCGCACTCAGTGTTGAATGGGAGAGAAGTGAGGCTGAGGAAGAAGAAGAAATACGATCAACTTCGCCCGTTGATATTCTACATGAGTGGGGGATGCCCAGTAGATTATTGAAGAAAACCTTAGATAGCACTTACTCTGATATCCAGTAGATTGTTTTTATTTATTTATTAATAGAAAAGCAATATTATATTGCATGGGAGTCGAGACAGCCATGACATCTGATTACTAGTCACTAACGTCAATTGTGAGACTAAACCCATATCATATGACTTGACTCCAAGAAACTTACATAGCAGCCTATGCTATAAACATACACTTGCGGCATAAACCCATTACTGATATGGACATTTGTTTGATTTTTTCTCAGTATCAGTTTTAAATCTCCGTCATCGTGCTCAAACTCAATCAAAGATAATCTCTTTCATGACAGGTTGTGTTCTGCCTGCTCTTCATTCTATATATTCTCATTTTCAGATTTAAATGCTAATTGTTTGGGGAACATTTTATGATTCTTGACATTCAAAATTTCTTTGCTTCAGACTTTTATGTTAGAAATATCAAGATATTTCTACATGACCTTTTTTGCACATTGGTTCTTGTAGATAGGGCTTCCACAAGGTCTCCAAATGCTGCAAATTTTCAAAAACTACATTCCAAGAACTATGCTGCTTGATGATTTTGAGTTCTATGAACAAAGAGAGAAGTCACTGCAGGCTATTAGGAGACGACGATCTGCAAGGATGAATTCTGATAGAGAGTTTTATGGCAATAGCAATCATGTGGTACCTTTTGCATCCTTTGCTCATCTCACTGATTTTTTCACCAGTGTTTCTAATTTTCTGATCGAGAAATATGGTTGATCTTATTTTTTTATTAATTTTCTTTGTTAATTTAAAATTTTGGCCAATTTTTTCACTCAGAAGCACGTGGAAGAGGCAGCCAGTAATCTGAATGTGACTGGGAAGTCCAGAAACAGGTTTGATCTTCCCTCTCCGTCCAACGGCAGAAGATTTGGTTCATAATAGCACATCCATTTATCTTTCACTACTAGTTGCCTTAAGCCAAATTGTAGCTCCTTCGTTATCTTATTTACGTTTCACAAACTGTAGCTTCTCTGTCAATCTTTTTTTACACATCGATACTCATTGATTGCATCGATGTCAAGGAGAAATATGAGAAATTGAAACTTTATGTCAAAGAAACCGTTTCCTTTGGTTTTCTCTTTTAACCAGCCATCATTCTTTCACTTGATCAAAGTCCCCAAATGTCAATCTTTTATCGTCTGTTGTAATGTTGATTCATTCCTGAAGTGGATTTTCTCACTTGCCAATGTGACCAGGGGACTTCATATTCTCCACTGCAATTTTTTAGGTATAACTTGTCTATTCATATTTTTCCAAAAGCTTATGATTTTTCTTAAAACCTTACACCATGTTTGAAATCCTATGGAATTGAATTCCTATGATAATTGGAATTCAATTTCATAGTTTGGAATGAATTTTTGATATAGATTTGATATGGAATTCAATTCCAATTTCATTCAAAACGTGAATAGTAAATCAGATATCAAATGGTCAGATTTGGATAGGGATTTACCATGAACAACTAAAATTACTTAATTGCTCTTTTAACTTAAAATTTTTTTTTTCCATTTGCCGACTCTCTTGTTTTCTCCTGCCTTTTTTCCGTACGTCGTTTCTCCTTGTGTCGAAAACTTCTCCTTGCACTGTTTCTCCCGTGCGCCACCTTCTTCATATTGCTATCTTAACTGTGCGATCCCTTCTTCCTATTCTCTAATACTTAATTTGATTATTAAATGATTAGTTATGAGGATAAAATGATAAATGTATAAGAATGGAATTCAATTCAAATAGATTTCAAATTAAGGAATTCAATTCAATTTTATTCTTCACTAATCCATTCCAAACATAAGAATTGAATTCAATTCCTGTCAGAATTCAATTCTTAATGGAATTCAATTTAATTCCTTCACTTAAGTTGTTTCCAAACAGGATGTTAATGTTTTATTGAGCTAATTTTTACATTCAAATTAACGTAGTTAATTTGCTTTCTGGAGTCCACTGTTGGAAATGATGTCGTAGTTCTCAATTTAACAAGGACCTCTTAAGCGTTTGAAAATTAATAAATTTATTAGTCACTATAAATTAGAGTAAACATATGATATCGGTCTACTATCGTCGGTCTCATGATAGCAAAAAAGCGAATACGTTCGTCCCTAACGTCTCCGTCAATCCATCTCAGGACTAACACGGAGAAAGTAAATTACAGACGATTACTAGTCTTTGGAATAGTGACTAGCACATAAAAGAACCATCATTGGTCTCACGGTAAAATATAATAATGGCATTTTGCCAAATAATTTACAATAATATACCAAATTTGATATTTTGTCATTCATAATCCTAATTAAATTATCATGTCCTATTATATATAATTACAACACAAACCAGTTTAATTATTATAACGTATTTTGTCATACTCAGCGTTGAGAGTTTATTCACGTTTGAAAGATGAAAAATGAAGAGATTATAAACATGTGTAAATGAATAATATTGAAAAAAAATAAAAAGAACAATCCTATACGGAATCAAATTTATTCTTTTAAATCATCTGCACCTTCATATAAATTTTTTGAAAAAAAAAATCAATACCTGAATAATAATAATAATAATAATAATAATAAATCCATCTCTCTTTCTGCAAATTATTTACACTTTTAACTTATCCATCTAGCTTGCTTGAAAAAAATATTGAAACCAAATCAGTAAGAAGAATTGCAATCTTCGAAATGTACAAAATTTCGGAAAACACACATGTTCCACCGAGAGTAGGAATGTAGATTGCAGGTGCTTCTAGTGCTCTCATTTCGCTAGACAAAATGGAACCTCTACGAGTTAGCTATTTAGAAGTACTATGCACTAGCAAAATTAACAACCCCTATTACTGCAGTTTGTTGAATCACTAAATGATAGGTCCTTTATGCGAGATAAGAGAACCGATATCTCTCTGGATGCAAAATCCAACCTCTCTTTGGACTTTGATGCTTCGGATACCAGAGTTGAGACCATAGACTGCAGCGCCTGCACCTGTTCAGCCTGCTCATTCGAACTGGAACCAATTCCTTGCACCAGGTTTGATGGCACAAAATTAACACGGCGCCATCGGATGAGTAAATAGCGTTCTGGGATCTGAAAGAAGTTTAGCGTTGATAGAACTCGAAGAGCATGTCTGCAGAGAATTCCTGAAAATTCAAATGAGTTGCAATTGCAAGAAAGAAGCTCTTCATGTGGGATCCACAGCACTTTCTGCCCACCGTCCATCTTTGTGTGGTGTCTAACAAGAAAAACACCTTCTCCCATGGGAACTGAGGCATAATGTGCAGCCAAGACAAGCTCATCTTGAAGCTTACTGAAGGCAAATGGGGTGAGAACTGAGGCTGCATGAGCTTCCATTGGAGTACCTGTTTTGAGACAGATATTCTGCAAGTTCTGTTGCATGATCTGTTGCTCCCCCATTTGATCTCTGAAGTCAACAGCTACTGCAACCTGAATAGAAACAATATTAATTTTTTATAAAACATAATAAATAAATGATCCTAGTGGATTGGATTCAGTGATTTTAATGGAACAGATATTCTTCTTCACACAATGTCATCAGAAATAACTAAGTCTGCCTCATTCTTCATGCAAATTCAAAACAAGCATTCGAAAAATGCAACATATCAAACAAAATAAACGAGCCTGTAAAGAGTCATACTTGTTCCACAAAATGAGCAAGACGTGACTGTGCACTCAAAAACCTCTGAATGAATGCATTTACTGACTTTGATGTGGTTTTTAAAGTCAATCCTACAAGGAAATGACTTCTGAGGTATGGCAATGCCCATTGTGTTCGGAGAGTGAACAAGTTTGCTATATGTCTATTGCTATGAAGTCCAAAGGAGCTAACCATTTCCCTCCATCCGTGCTCAAAATCATCTGGTCTTTCCAAGTTATATAGTCGATAGAATTCAACCTTCCACTCATTATACCGCTCTCCAAGAACTGAATTGAACCATGATGGGAACTTTGCCATAGTTAGCCACACACAAAGCGCATGTTTTGTTTTTGGCATCTCAACAGATATTGCTTCTCTAAGACACGTATTCTGGTCAGTCAAAATTGTTCGTGGAGCTTTACCATTCATGAAGTTTAGAAATACCTGTTCCAAACAACAGTGTTAATAGCATGAAGAGAAACAAAATCAAGATTTTGTGTTAGCACCTTTAATGCCCAAGTGAAAGATTGAACATTCTCCTCCTGTAAAAGCACACAACCAAAGAAGCAGGGCATTCCATAGTTGTTCATGCCAACCCAAATTCCAAGTGGCAAATCAAAAGCAGCCAACCGATGAGTTGTGTCAAATACAACTGCATCGCCGAAAATCTCATATGACTGGACTGACGAAGCATATGACCAAGCTATCCCAGTAAGCATGTTATTTTGATCAAGTGTGAAATCATACTTAAAATTGGGTTCTTTCTCCTTGATGCTCTTGCACATTCTAAGGAGGTCAATTCCCTCCTCATGCTGACTTACCTTTCTGAAAGATTGAATGAGGTTTCTCACATCCTTTTCTGTAAATGGCAGATACCCTGGCTCAACATGCTTTTCCAGTTCCATAAGTCTCATCATTTGCTGCACGGATATACCACTTTTTGCAAACATCTGGATGCGCAATTTATCAGCATCAGAAATAGTCCGATAGGCAGGGAGGAATCGGACTTGATTAGGTTCTAACAGCTCATGGTTGTGGTGATTTGCAAAGCCTGTGACTCTCCACTCAGAAACACCCATGTCTATGTTTCTGCTTATTCGCATATATGCTTGACATCCACATCGGGAGGACTTACGGTTCCTTTGTGATTTAGTATCGCTAGTTGCCTTAACAGGAGTATTGCCAGCACGATGACATACAAAATACCGCCTTGTAAGTCCCTTCCCAATACCATCTTTCCCTTCTGTCCGATGACGGCGAATAGAGAAACCACATCGCTTTGCAAACTTACTGTAAAATTCATATGCAGTGTCATGAGTCTCAAACTTTTGGCCGATATAAGGAATGACATCATTAGATGGTTCCAATGAAAGTCTTGTGTCATCTTGTGACTCTTCAGTGCTGCTTGTGTCGTCCAGAGACAAGGACCTTCGTTCTGATAGATCATTATAATCATTTAACATGGCTCTAGATTCTTCATTAATGTTTTAGCATCAGAAGAATTAATTAGACATTGACCTGCTTGATAAAAAATAAAAAGCACCATATCAAA
The DNA here is from genome assembly GCF_018446385.1 of Zingiber officinale. NCBI lineage: Eukaryota > Viridiplantae > Streptophyta > Magnoliopsida > Zingiberales > Zingiberaceae > Zingiber > Zingiber officinale. The sequence continues at coordinate 10,243,747 of NC_056002.1, forward strand.
CCTGGATCAAGGAAATGGTAGAAAATGCAAATGCATAAGGTTTGGCATGTCAGTTAACATATCATAAGCTAACAAACCAAAAGACTGATTAAGGTAAGATATTCCATAATAACAGAAGAAAATAGCAGCAAATACAAGCAAAAAAGATTAAAATAATTCCTCGACATAATCATAAAATTTATATCAGGGGTATTTGAACTTTGAATATTTTTTTTTTTAAAAAACTATATCATCATATCTACATTAGGCACCACCAGGTAATTTATGATGCTGATCCATAAGGAAAAAAATGTTCTTAGATGAGAATTTCGTATGAAGATATTTAAACTTAGGTTAAAGCTAAAAAAAACTCTAGAGAGTATATTCTATCTAGATTTGTCACCGCCAGGTTGCTGCTTTGATGTTGACTCACTTAAGAACTCTTGCTCATGCTTATTCCAAAAGAAATAAGCCACCGGGTGTTCATGCTTATTCCAAAAGAAATAAGCCACTGGTCTTCAACTGCAAACTCCAAGTGAACACTGCAGTCTGCCTAATACCCTTCTCTAACAAAGACCAAAACGCTTCTTGTCATTCACCAGCTTAGTGTGTTTATGTAATAGTTTTTTACAGTAGTACGATTAAGCATTTCTTTTTCTTTTGCTAATTTTTATACAAACATATATATTAGCAAAGTAAAAGCAAAAGAGACCAGGGGAAAATTCACTGCATAGTATATAAGAGAAATGTGTACTAGATTTCAAGGTTATTGTGCAACTATATAAAGATTCTTCCTCTTAACAAACCACTAACAAAGCAATCCTTTTTCTTTTTCTTAAAAATGTGCGTTATTGTTCTCTAATGGAAGCTGTAAAAGCAGTAGACCTCACTTCTCATAGCAAACCATTCACAACTTTTACATTTGCAGATATCTCTTGCATCCACCACATTTGCCTCTCCACTTTTTGTAACTCCTACAAGACTTCTAGTTCACAAACAATTCGAAAGATAATATGATTGTACCATCCCCCCGTTTATTATGCCTAGGGTTTTTTGAAACCAATTTGTCAATCAACTAGCCAAATTATCTCAGGTACACAAAATAAAGAGTTTGATTAATTCTTAAATTCCCACCAGACCAGCCATAACAAAGCCTATCATCGAGGGGAATGCACACAGCCTGAAACTTTTTACAACGGATACCACTCAAACAATGTTGAAGGATCCTACCTGCATCAGATTGGAGAAGAGGAAGAATTCGTCAGAACCGAGAGAAGATCGGTCGCCAAAACCCGAACTCACACTCATCGCCTCGCACCCATCTTCCCCCGTTCTCTGCGCCGGAATTATAAAGAACAGAGGACCAAACCCGGCCGAAAGAACTGTCGCCGCTCGCAGAGAACATCGTCACGACGAGACGGTAAAGAGTAGGAAAGGAGCCAACCTCGAGAAGAGGAAAGCGATCTCCAGGCCAGATCCAACCTCGAGAAGAGGGCTCCGTCGCTACAGTATCTCCAGAGGGATTTTCACCGACCGCCGCCGCAATGAGGCGAGGGAAAGGGTGGCGGCGAGTCGTAGGGATCGAGGAGGAAGATGTCGTCGAAATGGAACGAGAACTGGAATGGACCGACGAGGAAGATGTCGTTGAATCGAAATTTATTGGACCCGAACCCAATTACCAAATCCGGCCCATGGGCTGGTCTGGGTTAGTTGGACTATGGGTTTAATCAATATGGTGTATATATCAAACTTTTAAGAGGATTCCATTTTACTATTTTATATGTGAAAGTTAAATTAAATAATATAATTTTTATTATTGTTAGTTATCATTTAATATTTGCATTGATATGATGATGTTACGGGCCCTACGCGGCCAACACCGTGCTGTGTTTTACCCCCAAAACTCGACTCGGCGACCGTTGCCAGCATGCTCGCTCTGCTTCACCCGCAATAAGATCCAAAATTGAAGATGCCGAAATCTTTCACTTAAAAGCTCGCGGCCCTACAATGACCGAGTGCAGCTGTGCCTGTTTGCTCCATCCTCCATTTCTCCTTTTCCCACCACTTGGGGACCTTCGAGTGTTGCGTCAATGTCACAGAAAGTTGAAACTTAATCCTATAACACAGTCATACAGTCACCGTCCCCTCCTTTCTTCCTCTTCCTAATTACCTTCTTCAACAATGGGGGAAAAACTTGCTCGTATCACACTGAAACAAGCAGCTGTCTCAGTTCAGTTCAACAAATTCCTTTTGCATTGGGAGTACACGCACATTCGAAAAAAGCGGCCTTGCATTATATTCTGTTACTGGACAATTAATACACACTTCACTTGTTAGCATACATCAAGAGATTAAGTAGATCGAACCTATACATACTTGGATTAAGAGAGGAGATTAATGGAGGTGTTTGCACTGCTCCAGTACTTAATTAGTGAGAATTAACCGATCGAAGTTGGATTCCCCTCTCTCTCTCTCTCTCCCTCTCTAATTTATTTCTCTGCAATGCAAAAACTGCAGACTTCCTGCATGCCATCAAACCAATAGGAAGAACTCTGTGTGACTGTGTTCACTTTGCCGGCCACCTGAACCAATGGCGGCGAGCGCGCACGCACATTTGGAGCACGCACCGCCTGCTTAAAGGAATATTGGATCCCACAGAGAGGCGTGGTGTTCCCAGTACTCCTCCACCTCGCCGACGACCTCCCCTCCCCACGCCGGCGGGCTGAGCAGGAGCGCCTCCGCCAGCTCCGCCCACATCTTGGGCGAGTCCAGCCCGAGCTCGTCGTTTCCCAGGCTCTCCATCGCCGGCGGCGGCCCGGCCGTCTTGCACCGGAGCCGCGCGGCGGCCTCGAGCGCCGCCGAGCGGATGTCCTTGGGATCGGAGGTCCGGGGGAGCGGCAGCTGGTCGGCCGAATCGGGGAAGTTGAGCTGCGCCTCGCGCCCCTTGAGGCGCAGCGCCGCCACGTCGTGCGCCACCGCCGCCATCTCCGCCGACTCGAAGCTCCCTAGCCAGATCCTCGTCTTCTTCCCGGGCTCCCGGATCTCCGACACCCACTTCCCCCACTTCCTCTTCCTCACCCCGCGATAGTGCGCCGCCGCCGCCTCCGCCCTCATCCCCTCCATCGACACGCAGCAGCAGCAGCAGCAACAACTGTTTGTCAAAATGCCTCAATGGTCGATGCGTTCGTGTTCCAACACTCTGCCTTAATTAACTATATATAGGCAACCGAGAGAGGTCAATTGTGAGGTTGGTTCCGCGAACTGCATCTTCTCTTGCATGGATTCAAATACTTGAACTATAAAGTAAAATATAAAAACAAGATGTGAATAGTGTTGAATCTATGCGCACGTAAGGGGACAAGATCAAGCTAAATGATTGCATAAGATGATATGGAGATGTGTGGTTTTTAATGCATGCAATGCATCAGGACTCAGGAGAGGAGAAAGTGATGTGTTTGCTACGGATAAGGTCTCTTGTCACATACCATTAATTAATTAATTAACTAATTAATTCACAAATAAGAGAGGGGGCTATTAATTTTAGGAGGTACGTGAAGACAGCTGGAATTATTTTGTTTTGTTTTATTTTATTTAATTTCGGCGATGTGCTTCACTGGCTTCCAGTTCAGTTCGATGGAGAAAGGGAGAGAGGGAAGGAGATGCGTTTGTCGTATATCGCGATATATGCGAGAGTTTGTAGTAATACTCACGTAGCAGTTGCCACGGCGACGGGCAAGGGATGGCGCGTGGACCCCGCTGCGGCGGCAAGAACGGGCACGAGCGCGGTTGACCGTAGCACGGTGGTGGTGGGCTGAGTGTCCGTACGAGACGGTGTGTGGGGGGCGCGTCCGCATCTGAAAATATTGGGGCCCGACTCACGTGACGTGACCCCGGCGATCCCAAACTGAATGCTCTCGATCTCCATGCTACTTAAAATTATAAAAACAAGCGATATATTAATATTTTTATTATAATTATTTTACCAATTATATTATTGATACATCGGTACTAATTGGCCCTAGTCGAGTCGGTCTGACTTGATTCGAGCTGATCCGAGTTTCCAACCTTTTGGTTTGTTGATTTGCAATGGAACTCTTTCGGAAGATGCATCTCTTGGGATTCTCTCCAGGCGCCTTTTGAGTATTTAATTTAGATATCTGAGGGAACTCATTAGGTTAATCATGACTGTGTTATTCTTTGCAGAATCACTTAATTAAGTTCTAGACCAATCCAAACGTGTTGACTTCTATCAAATCTAATTAAGTAGCGATTTTCTTTGTCATTATCTTAAATGAAAAGGTATTAGTGGTAAACAATCCCCTTTATGAATGTTTATGTTTCAAATTAAGATTTTCTTTTTTTAAAAAAAATCAAATAATATTTTCTAATTTAAAATCTCATCTTTGGTAGGAGGTCACCTGTAAACTTTACAGCTGTTGAAGTTGTCATAGGAGACCTTCCTTTATATGTATTTTAAAACCACTTTTATCCATTGCAATCAACATGGTTTTGCCAAATTAAAGTTGAGATAAATTTTCCTCATTTTTTGTGTTGGCAAAGCAGATTAAAATCCACTTAGACAACACTTGAAATGAAACACACATTCACATCATGAAAAATATTTCTGGATTACACTATGAGTTTTCTGGGGTATTGTCACTCTCAAAAATTATTTGTGTTTTATAGAGTTAGAAAATTAATTATTGTTGGAAGGGTTTTTCCTTTACTTCAAAATATTTATTAAAAAATTACCCAAAAGAAACAAGTCTTTGGTGAACAAGCTCCATGACAAACTCATCCTATGTGAATTTGGGCATGAGTATTTCTAATAATGCAGAGGTGATAAGTGGGGGTTACATGGCATCGGAAGTTAATAATCCTATTGAGTGATGGTCAAAGTCAATGGAGAGTCATTTCTTAATTCTGCAGTACCCTGAACCCAGCTCCAAGTAGCCTAGATTCCTTGTAAGGTTTCTTGACTTCAGGAAGGACCCCAGCTCTAAGCAACCCAAACTCCTTGCAAGATTCCCCAACTCCGAAGGGATTCCTGACTCCGAATGGATCCCAGACTCTTAGACTCTCTGAAAGGTTCCTCGACTCCGAAGGGGTCTCAAACTCCTTGAAAGGTTCCTCGACTCCGAAAGGGTCTCATACTCCCTGAAAGATTCTCCGACTTTGAAGGGAACCCATTCGGAGGCAAACGTTAGCCATCGCCATGGAAGATGGGGCAGTGCCACCATTTAGCCCAGAAGTTATGGGTAACGCCTTCATTTATTTAAGGAGATGTAGATAACATTACTGAGAATCTCGAAACATGTGAAGAACATGGGAATACAACTACCATATTATAAAAAGCAACCCGATCCTACGAGCGCAGATATGCGCACACATGCATCCAAACCCTGACTATTGTTCTTCGTTCTCCTTCCTCCACCCCCACCGAAAATTCACTTAGACATGAAGTGGTTATATTGGGAACCCTATGACCATCATTCTAATCTTCTTTCCCTATTTGCTCTCCCCATGCCTAGTGAACCTATCCATAAGTCCTCATCGTTGCTTGGCACTCAATGACCTAGTCAACATTTATGCCTATTCACTAGTGGCTTGTTTATTAGTTTTCTCAAGCAAGATTAAATTGGTGTCGTCTATGAAAATTCTGAGTTAAGAACCGAACTGAGACGTTAAGATGGATGACACCAAAATACCTAACGTCATCGCCATGACAACGGATGATTTCAACAAGCTGGTTGCTACAACGGTGAAGGTAATGTTACGGGGATAACCCTAGCAGCCGACACCACTTGTGCCTGATCCCTCAACGGAGATACCGCCCCAATAGGTTGAAGCACCGCAAGCACCTCATCAAAAGTCGACTTAACTTGCAAGAACACCCATGTAGTGTTCCCCACTCAAGTCGGTACCTCAGTTATGATGGAAGAGTCATTGGAATTCTCAGGGGAGACCCCGCATTGGAATCCATCAAAGGAAAAAGCCTTCGCATTTGGTAAAGCGAAGATCCCCCGAGGTCCTTCATTTTTGAAGAGCATCTTTCAGGATGAATTATCGTGATATTTTTTAGCACTATAGATCAATGAATATAGTAGAATGACCGACCCAAGGACCATCTATGCAAATTCAAAATCGTCTATATGTTACATCAATATCTTTCAAGACGAATTATCATGATATTTTTGAGCACTATAGATCAATGAATACAATGGAATGACCAACCCGAAGGAGCAGCTATGCAAATTCAAAAGTGTCTATTTGTTACATCAATATATAGATAGTGTAAATGTTGAGTCTTCCTGACAACTCTATCAGGTTTGACATAAAGATGGTTCAATCGTCTCATCACCTCCTCCATTCGGACCTTTGAGGACTTCAAGACTGTATTCATGCAGCATTTCGCCACCAGTCAGAGGTACTAGAAGACTCCACATGACCTATTTGCCCTCAAGCAAAAGCCTAAAGAGTCATTGAAGGAATATCTATAATAGTTCAATTAGGTAACCATGGATGCTCCTTTGGTTACCACGGAGGTGCAAGTCTGTGCCTTCCCTCAAGGCCTAGCAAATGAGGGTTTATTTAGGTCTTTGGTAAAAAAAATCCCCCAGTCAACTTTCACGGACTGCAGAGCACTCAAATATGTTCAAGTGGTGGAAGCTCAGTCAGCAAAAAGAAAGGAAGTACCGACTTCGAGCCCTGCTCCTTCTCAGCCAAATAATAGAGCTCCCCCTTTTCCTTTATGGAATTGGGAGGTCAACACCAAAAAGGAAAAAGGTGGTGCAAACGGTGGATATGGCCCTGACTCTTATTATGGAGTCTGGTTAAGGGATCCTTGAGGAAGATCACAATTGTGGCTACCATTAGTCGGATACTCACTCCACTTGAGACTACCACTAGTATGCAAGGTAAATAAAATGAATGACTGATCAACAGAAAGTCAATAGGAGTTGGCCAAGTAAGAGAATCTTCCTTGAGCCATACGAACTGTTGTACCTCGTGGTTATTTTGATGTGATCAACTAAATTAGGTTAGGTTCTGTTCATTATTGATCCCTGTGTCTAAGTGTGCAGGAGCTTAGGAGCGCAGAAAGTCGAACGAAAGACACAGCTAGCGAGAAGGACAGCACGGGAAGGGAGACGGCAGGCTCGGTGCGTCCGAAGGATGAAAGAGCTGCGGAAGAGTATACCGGTGGACGAGAAGAACGTGCGCGACGTTCGAGGGACGAAAAACTGGGGCGGAAGCCTGCTCGAGGAGAAGGTCAAAAATTGGGTTCGGGTGAGCCCTATTTCGGTTGGCCGCAATCACCCAAGCAATCAAGCCTTCGGAAGCTAAAGTGAAGATGAAGAAATGCTGGAAAAATAGTTGGAGGCACCCTCAACAGTCATTGGAGGCGCCTCTTGTTGGTGCGGGAAGCATCCGATGATCGAACAGTGTTTTGATTATGGCAAAGAGTTCAAGTTAAGTTGGTTGGTTATCTATTGTGTGTGAATGATATTGCAAGAAAGTTTTAAAGTTACTTAGGCAAAAGTCCTAGCTGCGGTTAGGCAAAGGGAAAATCCTAGGGGGCGGTAACCCTAGGTCCTTAGGGGTGGTAACCCTAAACGGAAAGTCTTGGCGGGTTGAAGCTTCGGGCAAAAATCCTAGTGGGCGGTAACCCTAGGTGGAAATCCTGGTGTCGCGAACCAGGTGGAAGTCTGGACAGGTCGTGGAGCGGACATCTAGCATGAAGACCGGCAGACTCGAGTGCCGAGCAAAAGTCCAGTCGGTCTGGAGAACCGAAATGGTAAAAGGTAACTTCTCCTGAGTGGAGTAGGTGAGGACCCGTTCCCCGTGGAGGGAATAGTAGGCGTCAGTTCGACTAGGGTTTTCGGTCGAAAATTCGAAGTCAGAACCGGACAATCCGGAGACTGTCAAAACATTTCTATTACTATGTTTATTATGTGTTAACTTTGTTTTACAGGATATGTTGGTATTTTGTGAACTAACATGTTTTGCAAGGACGAAAAAGCAAAGTATGCCTCTGATGAACAGTACCTGAGATGCCCTCATGGAGCTTGGAGGAGAAGATGTGCGTATGGCAAGGCTGGAGGCGCCCTCATGGAAGCTTGAGGCGCCTCGGGCAGCCTTGAAGGCACCTTTAAGAGCTATGGAGGCACCTTCAAGAGGTATGAAGGTGCCTTCAAGTGGATCAGCGAGGACTTCTTCAGTGCTCATCCGCACGGCTGACTCGACAATGATGGAGGCGCCCTCAAGGGGATTTGAGGCGCCTTCAATAACCATTATATGCAGATCTCGACCAATAGCTCCATTCAATGAATTCCAAGTGATCATTCTCCCACGTGCTGCTTACGAGACGTTCCAATTGAGCTACGACAAGTACCCAACAACCTGAAGCTGTGAAATTTCCATATTGTGTTGTATGTATAGCTTTTTCCAGCATTGTTTGTAATCATTCTTTGTAATCCTTTTGCGCGATGATAGTTATTGCATAAAGTAAACGCTCAACGAGCATGGGCCTTGGAGTAGGAGTCGCCCAAGGCTCCGAACCAAGTAAAAATACTTGGGTCTTTTTGTGTGTGTTTTATTTATTTCCGCTCCGTTACTCGTATGTTTTCGAATACGATAAATGAAAGCCACGAGCGCTATTCACCCCCCTCTAGCGCTTCTCGATCCAACACCTCTGCCCTCATCAGATTGAGGGCACCCTCAACAGCATTGAGGGTGCCCTCAATAACATTGAAGGCACCCTCAATGCCCTTAAGGGCGCCCTCGACCTGGTCAAATTAGCCGTTGGCAAGCGGATAAAGTTTTATCCGTTTATCCTTTTGGAGGCACCCTCAACCCCTTTGAAGGCACCCTCAACACTCGAGATAGAATTTTCAGAAGCTATATAATGGCCCATGGAGCTAGGAAATAAAGCATCAACTCTTGTACTAACTTCCTAACAACTCTTAGAGCTTTCAGTGTGTAAAAGGCTTCTCCGTCTTCAAAGAAGGAGATTCTTAATGAGCTGTTCAACCACCTTGGATTAACAACCGACCAAGTTGTAACCAAGTCAATCCCTGAGTTTCTTCTCTAGTTCTTTTATGTTATTTGATTTTATTTTATTGTTGCAATTTAAGAGTTGAAAGTACGAGGAGGATATTTTCTTATTTTAGGCAATTCACCCCTCCCTTCTTGCTGGCCTGCTGCACCAACAAGTGGTATCAGAGCCCAACAACCTCAGAAGGACTAACTGCCATCTAAAGCAGCAAAGATCAAGACGATGACTGGTGCAAGTATTCACCCCCCGAAATTTGACGGAGACTTCGCTACATGGAAACACCGAATGAAGGTATTTTTTAAAATGGATTTCGATATTTTATTAACAATGAAATACGATTTTGTAGTTCCAAAAGATAAAGAAGAGTACCAATAGATGAAGAAGGAGCAAGCCGATTTTGTGGCCAACGGAAAGGCAGAGTTCCATCTGCTCAGCGTTCTGCCGTCCTAGGAGGTAAGTCGGATCGAAAGCTACGACTCCACCAATGACTTCTGGGAAAAATTCCTGGAGTTCTACGAAGGCACCTCAGAAGTGAAGTTAGCAAGGCGGGATATCCTCCGGGCTCAACTTACAAATCTCCGGATGAACAATGGAGAGAAGGTAGCGCAACTCCAAGCGAGAATCAAAGAACTAATAACTCAATTGAACAACCTCAGAGAATCGGTAACAAACCGAGATTCAATCCGTTATGCTCTCAACGCTTTCCCGAGAACGTCAGAATGTGCGTCATTAGTAGATGCATACTACATCTCTAAGGACTTTGAGGTAAATACGCTAGAAAACTTATTTTCTACTTTCAACCTTCACGAGTTTCGAATTGCAGAATCTAAATAAATAGAGAAGTCAAATCTTAATATTTCCCTATGATCCTGTCCGAATGTCGAATCAACGGACGCTGTGTTGGTGCAATATCCCTCAGGTCAAGGTTGACCTGGGTAACCAAGCTGAGTCTTGGTTTGGGTTTAGATGTTTGACAATAAGATATTGATTGAAGAAGAGTCAAGTAGGTCAAGGTTGACCGGATACTTGAATGGGAAGTCCTAACTGGGATGTTAGGCAAAATGAAAGACCTAGTGAGTGAAGCCAGGCAGAAGGAAAGTCCTGGTAAGTGAAGCCAGGCAGAAGGCAGAAGGAAAGTCCTGGTAAGTGAAGCCAGGCAGAAGGAAAGTCCTGGTAAGTGAAGCCAGGCAGAAGAAAAGTCCTGGTGAGTGAAGCCAGGCAGATGGAAATCCTGGTGAGTGAAGCCAGGTGAAAGTCCTAGTGAGTGAAGCTAGGCAGATGGAAATCCTGGTGAGTGAAGCCAGGTGAAAGTCCTAGTGAGTGAAGCTAGGCAGATGGAAATCCTGGTGAGTGAAGCCAGGTGAAAGTCCTAGTGAGTGAAGCTAGGCAGATGGAAAACCCTAGTGAGTGAAGCTAGGTGAAAGTCCTGATGAGTGAAGCCAGGCAAGGGAAAATCCAGATGGATCAAGGATGATCGGACATCTGGTGCTGGGAAGTCCAAGTAGGTCAAAGGATTGACTGGATACTTGGCATGAAAGAAAAGTCCAAGTAGGTCAAAGGGATTGACCGGATACTTGGCACAGAGAAAAGTCCAAGTGGGTCAAAGGGATTGACCGGACACTTGGTAAGGGAGTCCTAGCAGGTCAAGGGAGTGACTAGATGCTAGGCATGATATACCAACAGGTCAATGTTGACCGAATGTTGGTTTGGGAGGTTTGGGACTTGGTTTTGGACAAAAATCAAGTGCTGGATCGATCAGTGGATCGATCCAGGCTCTGGATCGATCAGTGGATCGATCCAGACCTGTCCCAGCGAACAGAGAGCTTCTGGATCGATCCGTGGATCGATCCAGAGGTCCCAATCGATCAGTGGATCGATTGGGATGCGGCTGCTTCGCGCAATAAGCGTTGGATCGATCCATGGATCGATCCAGGCGCTTTTCCAGAGCATAGAGGCGCTCTGGATCGATCCGTGGATCGATCCAAAGCCTCCCCGATCGATTGGGAATATTCGAATCGATCGGGATCCGACCGTTGGCGTCGTTTATAGCTGCAGGCGTGTGATGGCTGCGGCACCGCTTCTCCGATTCACTCCAGATTACTCGCCAGCTCCTCCACAGCTCTCTCAAAGATCAGATCGCCAGTTCTTGAAGGATCTTGGAAGCTTTCCAAGTCAAGAGGCGGATCAAAGGCAAGAAGAGAAGCTAGGGTTAGGGTTTTCTGTACTCATTGTAAGCTTTGCGCTTGTATTTTGTTTCCCTTTCCTTTCTTCTTGTACTGAGAGTCTTGTAGGGCTTCTCCGCCCTCGGTAGTTATCGAAAAGGAGTGTTTTCATAGTGGAGGGTGCGTGCGTGGTGTGGATCCTTGGACTAGTCACCTCTTGTGAGGTGGATACCAAGTAAACCAACCGTGTTAGCGTTGTTGTATTTGTTTCTGTATTTTCCGCTGCATATTCTTGAAGAAACGAGCAACGACGAGCAACGCCGAGCAACGCCGAGCAACGCCGAGCAACGCCGAGCAACGCCGAGCAACGAGCGAACGCGACGAGCTATTCACCCCCCCTCTAGCTACTTTTGGTCCTAACAAGTGGTATCAGAACGAGGCCGCTCTTCACCGGAATCATCGCCGGAAGGGTCAAGCATAACAAGAAAAGCTAGAGGGGTGAAGAAGTTGGAGCAAATTCTTCAAGTTCAAGATTTTATCAAGCTCAACTTCAAGATGCAATTCCAAGATGGACTTGGATTTGACACAAGGGTGGCTCCACCATATTCATCTACAAGCTTCGATTCTTGGAAATCAAGAATCGAAAATTTTCTTATGATGGAGATAGAGCAATGGTTTGCTCTCATGGAAGGTTTTGAAGCTCCCACAAATTCCAAGGGCAAAGTACTCAAAAGGAGCAAGTGGAGCCAAGAGCAAGTCCAAAGGTGCGAGGCCAATGACAAAGTGACCAAGCTTTTGGTCAATTTATTGCCAAGCACCATCCTTTGCAAAATTGGAGAATTTGAAGATGCAAAGGAACTATGGAGCAAATTGGCCAAGCTTCATGAAGAGATCCCCTCCACTGTACAAGAGCAAGAAGTATCCAGAGAGGGTGACTCTTTGGAGCAAGACCAAGAGGAGGGCTCCGAGGTTGAGAGATGCTCAACCTCCGAAGAAGAGGAGATCCAAGAAGCTTCATCCTCAAGGGAATGCAACGAAGGGAACAAGGAGGGAGCATACTCCTTGTTTCATATTCAAGATGATGAAGCCTCCACCTCTAGGATTGAGGGGGAGCAATCCTTGGTGACGCCGGATCAAGAAGAAGGAGAAGCTTCTACATCCGGGTCAAGTGAAGAAGAAGAAGATGGTGCCACCTCCGAAATTCAAGAAATATCAAATGGAGGAGCAAGTGCCATCCCTATACAAGAAGGTATAAATGTTTCAATTAAAAATAAAAATCATATAATATGTTTTGAGTGTAGGGAACATGGGCACTATAAGAGCAAGTGTCCCAACTTGGCCAAGAAGAAGGGCCAAGTGGCACAAAAGGGCAAGGAGAAGCCCAAGGAGACCATCCCCGGAATAAAAAGGAGCAAGGAGCACATTGTGTGTTTTTCTTGCAACCAAAAAGGGCATTACCGAAGTCAATGCCCCAAGGGGAAGAAGATGGTCAAGGCTCAAGGAGGCATTAGTCAAGGGGGAGCCTCCAAGGTAAAGAAGAAGGTAACATTTATTGAGCCTACCCCTTTACATTATGGTAAAAAGCATGATAGTTCTAACTTTTATCATTTTAATGCAATTTACCATAAGAATAGAAAGCATGAGGGCTTTAAGGAAAAACATGTGGCCCTATATGCCAAAACTACCCAACCTAAGGTTAGGAAGGTAGATAGACACTTAGGCAATAACTCTAAAGATTTTAGATACAAGCCCAAAAACAAATATGCTCATGAATCAAATGAAAAATCTAAAACTAAGGACTTAGTGATAGAAAATCAAGTCTTGAGGTCAAGACTTGATAAAATGGAAAAGACCCTAAAAAGGATGGAAAATATCCTATTAGGGCAAAATGAGCATAACCTAGGTTTAGGGGTACAAAAGCCATCCAATGGCCATAGAGGTTTGGGATACAAACCAAAGGCTAAGAAGGATGTGCCCTCTTACCATAGAGTTCCATATAGTTATGGAACAAACCCTAGGTCTAGTGGTCAAGCCAAAAATACTAGGGAAGTCATTCCTAAGAGTATTTTTGCAATAAATGTGACTAAGACTTCTAAGAAGTCTAAGAAAGTCACAAACAAGGTCACAAGGGAGGTTATCCCTAGAGTTGACCTAGAAAATGTGACCAAGGCTTCTAAGAAGCCCAACAAGGTCACTAGGAAGGTATCTAGGAAGTTATCCTAGTGAGTACCTAGAGCATCCAAGGAGCACCAATAGGTGTTGGGTTCCTAGGAGCATCTTCTCTACCCCATAGATGGGTTAGAGAGTGTCAACTCCGATTAGAAGGGTAGTTAACCCAACTTTGAGGAAATTGACACTCAAGGAGCATTTTCAAGGTTTTAGTTAACCTTTGAAAATGAAATGGACCTATTGATTACTCCTTGAAAGAGTAAAATGTGCCTAATGGTGGAAGAATTGATTTTAATCTTAAATGGCACATATTGGGAAATTCATAAGAACTATCAAGTTGGGATTTTTGTATGTTCTTAGGCAATTTAAGGCAATCCGGGCCTTAAATTTAAAAGTGCTACTCTTGAGGAAAAATGGAATATGCCAACATTTGAGGACATGTTTATTTTCAATTGGCATACATTAAATCAAGGAAATTAGAAATGCCAAATTTAGGCTTTGGCATTCTCTTGTAGCACTTTAGGGCAATCTAGGTTTAAGTTGTAAGTTTAGCTAAGACTTTAAGGATACTTAGATAGTTAATCTAGGTATATTTTATTTATGCTAAATCTTGCCATGATTGTTTGCCCATAATATGCCATGACATCATGTCTAGTTTTGCATTCATGTTTTATTATGAAAAATCTAAAAAATACCATGTCATGACATTCATACATCATGTAGTAATAGGATATTTTCTTTTGATATATGCCATAACATAATCATGCATTAAGTTTAATTCCTTGTAATTAAGGACAAATGGCATTTAACGACACTTATTGACAAGTGACATCCTAAGTGAATGTCTAACATTTCTAAAATGCCTAGATAAATATGCATGATCCCTAGATTAGGGCAAAAACCAAAATCTACATCTCACAAAGACTATAAGGTGACTTGTATGTGTTTTGTCCACAATAGATACAAGTGAGATATTAGGATGATGAACAAAACTCAACATGTTGATTTAGTGCATTCTTTTGAGTTTTTATGTTCATCAAAACACATAGTTATGTGTTTTCCCATCATTGGGAAAGCTAATGTACAAGTCATGTGCATTATGCCCAAGGAACATGATGGGATATTGGTTTTGAAAATGTTTTCAAAATGTTTTTGGAAAACCTTGGTGAAGGCTATCTTTTGATAGTAATCACCATTGAATAGTTAGACACAAACTTGAAGAAAAACACTAAAGTTTTTACAAGTTTTCAAGTTTGTGTCAATCTTTGAAAATATGATGTATTTTCATAGAAAGCTATTTTTCCATGATTAAGTATGCCCTAAATAATGTCTACACGAAATTTCATAATTTTTGGATTTTTGTAGAATTTTCTAGGGGTTTCTGAAGTTGACTGAAATGGAATTTCAGCAACTATCAGAGCTCCGATCGATCCATGGATCGATTGGAGTTCCTGAATCGATCCATGGATCGATTCAAACGGTAATTCCCGTGAGCAGAAGCTCGCTGGATCGATCAGCCGATCGATCCAGGTAGTCTGAATCGATCAGTGGATCGATTCAGAAAGGTTCAATCGATTGGAACCCAACTCCAATCGATCCAAGTTGCTGATTTTGGCTGGGAAGACTTGATTTCAGCATCTTTGAACCTCTTTGAGTCTAGGTAACCATTCCAAACCCCTTAAATATATTTGTATACATACAAAGGGTGTTTTCATGTTGAAAACAAGGATGGATTGGTTAACGAAGACTAAGTAGAAGTTTAGGTTGAGGTTGTTTCAAATTTTGAATATTTGAACCTCAAAACTTCTAAATTTGGGTTTCCTAATGTTTTAGGGATTCCAAGTCATTGTTGGTGCAATGACAGAAGTTACCACCATGTCTTTAGGGGGAGGGACTCTTTAAAGACATGAAAATTATTTTTTCATGAACCTTGGAAGGTGGTTAACCTTCTGTTGTGAACTTGCTCAAGGTTGAGCATTTAAACTTGAAATGGGGAGAAATGGGGAGTGGATATCCTCATTATTTCAAGTGGACACTCAAGTGGTAGATAATGCTCAAGGTTGGGTAGTTGTCTACATTGAGGAGAAGTTAAGGATAAATGAAGGGTATGAGACCTTCATTATCGTGTTCACAACGAGTGATGTTGTGAACAACGATGAGCAACTCTTCAGGGGGAGAGTCTTCAACAAATGGATTTGTTGAAGTGTGCCCTGAAGTGGAGCATAGGTTGATGTGTGTCCAACGATGGGTTGATGTGTGCCAATAGGGGGAGAATGTATGGTTAAGCTTAGTCCTTCATTACCTATGGGAAGGTCATAAGGGGAGAATGAAAGGACTCATGAAAGGGAGTAAGTTAGGCTTTCATTACCTAGAGGGAGTTTGCCCTCTTAGGGGGAGAATGAAGAGCTTAATTTATGCTTTCATTACCTAGTGGCATGAAGAAGGAGGCTATGGGATTAGCCTAACTTACATATGGGATTGTAAGTGTTATTGTGGTATTGTCAAACATCAAAAAGGGGGAGATTGTTGGTGCAATATCCCTCAGGTCAAGGTTGACCTGGGTAACCAAGCTGAGTCTTGGTTTGGGTTTAGATGTTTGACAATAAGATATTGATTGAAGAAGAGTCAAGTAGGTCAAGGTTGACCGGATACTTGACTGGGAAGTCCTAACTGGGATGTTAGGCAAAATGAAAGACCTAGTGAGTGAAGCTAGGCAGTATGAAAGTCCTGGTGAGTGAAGCCAAGCAGAAGGAAAGTCCTGGTAAGTGAAGCCAGGCAGAAGGAAAGTCCTGGTAAGTGAAGCCAGGCAGAAGAAAAGTCCTGGTGAGTGAAGCCAGGCAGATGGAAATCCTGGTGAGTGAAGCCAGGTGAAAGTCCTAGTGAGTGAAGCTAGGCAGATGGAAATCCTGGTGAGTGAAGCCAGGTGAAAGTCCTAGTGAGTGAAGCTAGGCAGATGGAAAACCCTAGTGAGTGAAGCTAGGTGAAAGTCCTGGTGAGTGAAGCCAGGCAAGGGAAAATCCAAATGGATCAAGGATGATCGGACATCTGGTGTTGGGAAGTCCAAGTAGGTCAAAGGATTGACTGGATATTTGGCATGAAAGAAAAGTCCAAGTAGGTCAAATGGATTGACCGGATACTTGGCACAGAGAAAAGTCCAAGTGGGTCAAAGGGATTGACCGGACACTTGGTAAGGGAGTCCTAGCAGGTCAAGGGAGTGACTAGATGCTAGGCATGATATACCAACAGGTCAAGGTTGACCGGATGTTGGTTTGGGAGGTTTGGGACTTGGTTTTGGACAAAAATCAAGTGCTGGATTGATCAGTGGATCGATCCAGACCTGTCCCAGCGAACAGAGAGCTTCTGGATCGATCCGTGGATCGATTGGGACGCTGCTGCTTCGCGCGATAAGCGCTGGATCGATCCGTGGATCGATCCAGCGCTCTTCCGAGCACAGAGGTTCTCTGGATCGATCCGTGGATCGATCCAAAGCCTCCCCGATCGATTGGGAAATCGAATCGATCGGGATCCGACCGTTGGCGTCGCTTTAAGCCGCAGGCGTGATGGCCTGCGACACCGCTTCCCGATTCACTTCAGATTTCACCAGTCCTCCACAACTCTCTCAAAGATCAGATCGCCAGTTCTTGAAGGATCTTGGAAGCTTTCCAAGTCAAGAGGCGGATCAAAGGCAAGAAGAGAAGCTAGGGTTAGGGTTTTCTGTACTCATTGTAAGCTTTGCGCTTGTATTTTGTTTCCCTTTCCTTTCTTCTTGTACTGAGAGTCTTGTAGGGCTTCTCCGCCCTCGGTAGTTACCGAAAAGGAGTGTTTTCATAGTGGAGGGTGCGTGCGTGGTGTGGATCCTTGGACTAGTCACCTCTTGTGAGGTGGATACCAAGTAAACCAACCGTGTTAGCGTTGTTGTATTTGTTTCTGTATTTTCCGCTGCATATTCTTGAAGAAACGAGCAACGACGAGCAACGCCGAGCAACGCCGAGCAACGCCGAGCAACGAGTGAACGCGACGAGCTATTCACCCCCCTCTAGCTACTTTTGGTCCTAACACGCTGGGCACGTGGCGCTTCCGGCTGCTGGCGTGGATTTTCGACTGGTCGCACGAACCTCCGGCGAACCTGCACAGAAGTCGGGCCGGGAAGGGGCTCCCGGCGGCGACCCTCCGACGCTCAAGTCAGGTAAGCAGATGGTGGAAAAAGTAGCTCCAAAGGCCTTGAATGCGTACCTCCGGCGAAGTATGAGGCTCGTTATATAGGATGGTGAAAAGGTTCCTGTGCGTCCACCGAGGCACATACATGTCCGTAGCCCATACTTCGGTATGTGTCTGTCAGAACGCTTACCTGACGCCATACTGCTACAGTCCAATCATGTCTTCGATGGGACAGCAGAACATCTCGTTGTCAGACTTGGAGTATGGCCTAGCCATAGGACTTGACGGCTGTCAGAAGATGTTCCTGTTCTCCTTTACCCACCGCCGGTCGGGACGTCTGTCCGTCCGGCTGAACGGGGAGTTCACGCGCCGGCCGGACGGATCTCATCTCATGCGCAGTCCGGGCGGCACTCTCCTCACGTCCGGACTGCCGTTTGCAGCGATATGCTGGGGAGAATTTCGGTAGGGTGCTATGTAAGAACTGTTAGCAGTACATCACCTTCTCTTAGGCTTTCCGCTCGGCTCTTTGCTACTGTTCCATTGAGCGTCGGAACCCCAACTTTAGTCGGGGCGCCTATTGCCTCAGCTATTCACCGGTCGGTCTGCCTAGGCCGGTCGGTCTGCCTATCCGGTCGGCCACTTGGCCTTTTGACTCCAGCGTGGCATGGACCCCTCAGAATGGGGGTCCCCTGTTCTAACCGCCGGATCACCCTACAAGCCGAGATGAGCGATCCCAACTCCGAAGCATCGATCGATGAAACTGAAGCGATGCTATTGGTAAGGAAGTTCAATAAGTTTATTAAAACTAATAAATTTAGATCGCAGTCGAGAAAGCATCAACGTAACAGAAGGATGATCCGTTATTACAATTGCAATCAAGAAGGGCACATCAAGGATGACTGCCCAAAAATAAAGAAAAGGAACAACAAAAAGGAGAAAGGAACGTACAAGCCAACATCCTCCAAGTACAATACCATGAAGGCCACGTGGTCAGATCATCGTCCTCCAAATATGAAGTCAAAGTCTTCTCGATATTAGAACTGATGACCAACCATCAAATTGAAGAAGAAACCAGCTTAGAGATAAGCATAGATGAAGGGGGAGAATCATCAGAAGAAAGCTGCGATAAAGAGGGAGCATTAGAAATAGAGATAAGTGAGGTACGCATTCTAAACCCGAAACAGTCTTTTCAGTTTATCAAAGTTCTTACAAAAGACTTAGTAAAATCAGAAAAAGAAATTGCTGATTTAAAAATACTGTTAGATAATTTACAAACAGAAAATGATAATTTGAAAATGCAAATTCAAAATATGAAAACTGATGCATGCTTAAAACCTATCAGCTTTCAAAAATCAAAACTTAGAGTTTATGTAAAGTTAAATTGGTATGTTAGACAACATAAGGGGCAACTTAGAAAGATTTCCAAAAATTATGTACCCCCTAAATTTTTAGTTAATCCAGTAGGAAGGAACCTATATTGGATTCCCAAGTCTTATTTAGATTAAAAATTCTCTTATGTTTAGGCTTTCAAAGAAATTAAGTGTTTATATTCCTTAAAAGGCTTTGTCTAGAAGTACTTGATGATCTAATAACCAAGAAGACCTAGTGCCTCGCCACAACCTGGAAGCCGATTATTGAATTGAATATTTAATTGACAAACTGATAAGGATATAACTAAGATAATGCTGTTAAACTTTTGTCAATTAGTTAGAAATTTAATTTTACCATTTGAAACTTTCTTTGTTAACTTAGAATTTATTTTGAAAATATTTTAAATATTTTTTTTAAATTTTACCCCATTTTTTTACTGTGATCAAAGGGGGAGAAATAGGTACAAGTTTAGAGGGAGTTAATATTTTTTTAATTTTACTTAGTGTTGTAAATTCTATTATTACAATCTTTATGCTTGAAATGTTAGTTTAGTAATTTCTTTAAATTACTATTTGTTTGTTTTTACCCTAACTTGAACTTGGGTTGATGCATATCAAAAAGGAGGAGATTGTTGTACCCCGTGGTTGTTTTGATGTGATCAACCAAGTTAGGTTAGGTCCTGTTCATTATTGATCCCTGTGTCTAAGTGTGCAGGAGCTTAGAAGCGCAGGAAGTCGAGCGGAAGATGCAACTAGCGAGAAGGACAACACGGGAAGGGAGCCGACAGGCTCGGTGCGTCCGAAGGATGAAAGAGTTACGGAAGAGTACACCGGTGGACGAGAAGAACGTGCACGACATTCGAGGGACGAAAAGCCAGGGTGGAAGCCTGCTCGAGGAGAAGGCCGGAAATTGGGTTCGGGTGAGCCCTATTTTGGTTGGATGCAATCACCCAAGCAATCAGAACTTCGGAAGCTAAAGTGAAGATGAATAAATGCTAGAAAAGCAGTTGGAGGCGCCCTCAACAATCATTGGAGGCGCCTCCGCCCTCATCAGATTGAGGTCACCCTCAACAACATTGAGGGCGCCCTCAATAACATTGAAGGCACCCTCAATGCCCTTGAGGATGCCCTCAGCCTGGTCAAATTGGTCGTTGACAAGCAGATAAAGTTTTATTCATTTATCCCCTTGGAGGCACCCTCAACCCCTTTGAAGGCGCTCTCAACACTCGAGATAGAATTTCCAGAAGCTATATAATGGCCCCTGGGGCTAGGAAATAAAGCATCAACTCTTGTACTAACTTTCTAGCAACTCTTAGAGCTTTCAGTATGTAAAAGGCTTCTCCGCCTTCAAAGAAGGAGATTCTTAGTGAGTTATTTAACCACCTTGGATTAACAACCACCCAGGTTGTAACCAAGTCAATCCCTGAGTTTCTTCTCTAGTTCTTTTATGTTATTTGATTTTATTTTATTGTTACAATTTAAGAGTTGAAAGTACGAGGAGGGTATTTTCTTATTTCAGGCAATTCACCCCTCGAACATCATTGTCATCCCAATCGAGATGCTTGATACTAATTACCCGCCAGATTGGTAATCTCGATCTCCTCTTAGGGAGCCCTAAGGTTCCACTCAATCTCATCAAGAGGCAGATGAGGGGAAGGACAAAGACACAAAGGACAAAGGCAAGATTGATTTTCGAGGGATTGTAGACATGATTTTAGGAGGTTAAACAGATGGAGATTCTACTCGCGCCCAAAAGGCTCATGATCAAGGTTGGAGAGTTATGCAACCAATACCAGTCCGGGAAAAGGGAAAGTCCTTAAATTAGCTTTGGGCCTAAGGATTTCGCGAGGATAAAAACTCCCCATGATGCCGCTTTAGTGACCAAGACTTTTATTGCCAACTATCGAGTGAAAAGAGTGTTTATAAATACAAATAGTTCTATCAACATCATCTTTAAAATGACTTTTGATAAATACAATTAGTCAGGGAGAAACTTTATCCTATGCATACACCCTGTATGGGTTCATAAGGCATGAGGTGCAACCACTTTGCTCGATTGACCTCTCCCGTTTGTTAGGGGAGAAGCCATAGATGCATACTCCACATATGCCGGTCATTATCCTGAACATAACTTAATAACGTCATATTGGGGAAACCGACCCTAAGTTCCTTTTCAGGCGGCACTCTCCACTTTCTATTAGAAAATCAAGTTCCCATTGGGAAGTCAAGTTGGGGAGGTGAATGGTGACCAGTTGGTGGCAAGAAAACACTACGTTGATGTAATCCAGACTGACTCGTGTAAGGATCGTTGGACATAGGATACTGTAGTCCAAGTTGTCTAGGAGGTGCCAATATCCTGACCGATGGAGGACCATAAAAATGTGTGAATTCAACTCGATCTGTTGGATAGAATCACCAGAGTAGCTACAGATCTGCCTTAGAGCTCAAACATGAATTAATTGCATGTCTCTCGCGCAACCACAACGTCTTCACCTAGTCATCGAAACTATCCTCTCCCTCGCATCAATCAGCTGGTAGATTCAATCTCTGGCTATAAACTCATATGCATGTTGGACAACTACCAAGGCTATCACCAAATTCCTCTAACTTCTGAGGATCAAGAAAATGTCAGTTTTATAACCGTTAACGAGATCTTTTGCTATACTATCATACCGTTCATCCTAAAGAATGCAAGGGAAAATTATCAATGATTTATAAATTGGATCTTCAAGAACTAAGTCAAAAGAAATGAAACTATCCAATTCGAGACTCTGATCTTAGATATAGAGGAGATATGTCATATGTATGTTGAGGCAATACATGCTCAAGCTTAATTCTAATAAGTGCCTCTTTGGAGTCAGGAGCAAAAAAAATTCTTGGATACATCGTCACCGAGTAGGAAATTGAAGTCAGCCCCGGGAAGGTCTATGCGTTATAAAATATGCCGCCTCCACGTAATCTCAGAGAACCACAGTGGTTGATCGGTCACATCACAACGTTCTCCTAATTCATCTTCCGCTCGGTCGACCAGAGTTTACCCCTTTTTAAGGTGTTAAAGAGAGCTTCCAAATTTGAGTGGGACACAAAGTGTGATGAGGCTTTCGCAGAGTCGAAGGAGTATGTGTCATGTTTACCACTACTCTCCAAGCTGATAGCGAGAGAAATGCTATGAATTTATTTCTCAGTATAAGAGGGAGCAGTCGCTACGGTCTTGTTTTATTAAGAGAAAGGGAGTGTAACGACCCCACCCTCCTCTCTACTAGTCTGTGAGGGTGGGATGCTACTGGACTACTAACTTTACTTAACTAGAGTTGCTCACATGTAAATATCAATACTTAAAACTCTCAAAAACTCAAAACACGCAACTAGAAGCAACTGCAACCATACACGACTCATCTCAACATACTACTCAAGTATATGCTTACAACTAAAACATATCAGTATGTATATGCATGCCAGAGTGATACAACTTAATTTATGGAACTAATGTGCACAACAATTAAAAGGAAGAATTCTAAAACATAAAATACTCAATGATTAAATCCAGTCACATGAAAGAATAGTTTCAACAGTCTAAATACAAAATCTTTATAAATTCTTAAGCAAGGTCCCAAAGCTTCCATAGTCCAGACATCACACATCCATCCACACCTCCTTGTCGCCTTCCTTCACTATAACTTTTCCTTTCCTTTATCTGCAATAAGAGTAAAATGCAACTATAAGCAGAATGCTTAGTAAGCGCTATCTAACTCACAAAACTCAAATATGCATGTGAATAGGAAGAAATCTAAAAACTGAATGCTTTAAAAGAAATACTACACATGCTCATCTAATAATAAAGGAATCAAACATACTGAAATGCTAAACATGTATAGCTGCTCATCTAATAGTAAATAACAGTAAGCAAAACTAAACAACATGCTAGCATAAAAGAAAACTAAACTTGCTGATTTTTAAACTTATGTGAAACTTATTTCACTTGTTCAAAAACTTATACTTTTATACTTCAAAATAATAATCTCTTGGGCCCAGGCTTAGTACCATTGCGCGCTCCCTAATAGAAACTGAGGTAGTGAGCCACCAGTCCTACGAGGGTAAAGACCTTGGTCTTACCAGGGCTGAGACCTTGGAAACGGTCATCTGGATTTGTTTAACGACAACCTCGGAAGTCGGGTACTAGCCTTCTCAAGTAAAATACTTGTTACTTATTAATACCTCTAATAAGAAGAATGCCTCGACTATTAAACAGTAAGCTTAAACAACTGTTCGTATTCATTGCATATATATAGTAAGCTAAAACTAAATGCTTGATCACATGCTGTTCATATCCAACAAGTTCCATAGGAAATCAAAATCTGCATGCTTATAAATAAAACCGTTCATGTATATTGAGGTGGCAAGGAAACTTAAATCTGTATGTTTGAAATAAACAACAAGATCTAAACTGAATTACTAAAGCCATAAGCACAAACTGAAAACTAGGGTTCGGATTATAGCACTTGAAATAATAAATCACACATGCATTCAAAACTAAAAACCTGCTAAAGCTTAAAAACCCACGGCATGCTCAAATTTAGCAAGGAAATTCTAAAATTGAAATACCAAACTCCACAACCAATGGATCATAAAACTGCAATCCATCGAACACTTCCAGAACCAACCATTCATGCCCATTCCAAAGCACAAACCGAAGCTTGAAAGACTCAAAATGAGCCGACTGTGCACATTAAGGTAGCAACAAATAAAAAGGATCTAGATATGAGATGCAGATTATAAGAGCTGGGGAGTCGAAACTACATGCTTAATCCATTCAAATCCCTTTTCATCTTCTTTATAAAACTCACAACAGCAAGCTTCAAAATCCACAATATTTACAGCATATTCCGAAATCCCAAAAGAACACTAAATCAAAACTCGAAACTACCCTTACCGCAGGTGAGTAGCACTTACCCTTGTTCTTGAACCTACAACCGAAATCAACCTCTAGGGTTTCGGATAGCTCGAGTTTCTGGCGACTCCTCGCGCCTACGCGTTCTCCTCGCTGAGAGGATCGTGAGGATGTGAAGAAAAACCCTCGGATTGATCCTTGGCCGGCCACCGGAGACGAAGCCTAGCTTCTTCTTCGTTTTCGCCCAAGCAGGGATGCCACTCGAAATCGGGAGAAGGGGAGGTTTAGGTCACGAGAGAAAATAAAACCCTCTCTTAACTTATCCCTTTTTATATCTAAATATTTATGTTATCAACTACTACTTAAATTATTTCTGCTCCTTCTTTGATCAGCATGGCCCTGCTGGGTTCCTGGTCAGCCGAGACAACTTAAGGCTTTGCTTAACCGAAGGTCTCCGGTTCGAACCTCGGCTCAACCTCTTTATTTTTACAACTTGTTTTCTTTTGATAAAAATACCAAAAGAACTCCGAAAATTGCATAAAAATACTCTAAAAATTTCTAAAATTCTATAGAATATTTCTAAAGCATTTCCAAATATTTTCAAGCACTATTAGAACTCAAAATAAGGAAATTTATGTTGTTATAATTCCCCATACCTTATAAAAAGTTCGTCCTCAAATTTAGAATAATTCTGGATCTCTCTGTCTCATACTGTCCTCACCCCAAGTAACTTCCTCGTGCTTTTGGTTCTGCCGGATGACCTTCACTAGTGGTACTTCTTTGTTCCTTAGTCTCTTAACTTCTCTGTCCACTATCTGTGTGTTGGATCGAGACGCGCTAGAGGGGGGGTGAATAGCGCTCGTGGTTATTTCGTTCGATTCGTAAAACACTCGAGTAAAAACGCAGCGGAATAAAGAAAACAAACACACAGAGATAGGAGGATTTACTTCGTTCGGAGCCTAAGGCGACTCCTACTCGAAGGCCCGCGATCCTTGATCGCTTCTGGTGGGCAACAACTATAAGATCGTAAATTTACAAAAGATGATTTACAAAGAAATACAACAAATAAATTATACCGACAATAGGAAATTCTAAATTAAAGGTTCGGGTCGTCGGCGTCAAGTTGCAGCACTTCGAGATGAGTTCGTTAGTAGCTAAATGCAGAAGGAAGACTTGGTAATCATTGATACAAGTTGCTGGTCGAACCCCCTTTATAAATAGTGTTCAAGGCGCCTTGAATGCTACCCAAGGCGCCTTGAATAGGCCGAGTCAGCCACGGAGATAAGGAGCGAACTAGTCGAATCTTATCACAGATTCAAGGCGCCTTCCACTGTTCACAGGGCGCCTTCATCTGTTCAAGGCACCTTCCACTGTTCATCAAGGCGCCTTGAATAGCTTCTCGCAGCTAGCTCCAGTCTTGCACCCAAGGCGCCTCCAAGCTCCATGAAGGCGCCTCGGACACTGTTCATCCGAGGCTTTAGGTTGCTCCTTTGCACCTGCAAGATACGTTAATCCCAAACACTATCCTGCAACACAAAGTTAGCACAATAAATATGATAAATGAAGTATAGACAGTCTCCGGACTGTCCGAGTCTGACTTCGAGTTTCCGACCGGAAACCCTAGGTCGACCTGACGCCTACTGTACCCTCTACGAGGAACGCGTCCTCACCTACTCCACTCAGGAGATTTACCTGTTGCCAGTCGATCTGGAAGATCGACTGGACTTTTGCTCAGCACTCGACGCTTCCGGACTTTCTGCTAGACATCCGCTTCCCGGCCAGTCCAGTCTTTCACCTGGTTCGCGACACCAGGACTTTCCACCTAGGGTTACCACCCCCTAGGACTTTTGCCTGAAGTCATCGACCTGCCAAGACTTTCCGCATAGGGTTACCACCCCCTATGACCTAGGGTTACCACCCCCTAGGGTTTTTCCCTTTGCCTAACCGCAGCTAGGACTTTTCTCCACCTAGGGTTACCACCCCTAGGACCTAGGGTTACCACCCCTAGGACCTAGGGTTACCACCCCCTAGGGTTTTCACCTGCCTAACCGTAGTTAGGACTTTCCTGAAACACTCATTCAACATGTTAGATAACAGAGAATCTTAACTTTGAATCCCTTTGCCATTATCAAAACTTAGGTTCGATCGTCGGATGCTTCCTGCACCAACAATCTCCCCCTTTTTGATTATGACAACAAAAATTCAAAGTTAAGAAAATAATGCCATTAAAAAATAAGCATGAAAATACAAGCATAATGATAGTTAAGTGCAGAGCTCCCCCTTAATATAAAGACTCCCCCTTAATAAAAGCTCACTTTTTAAAATTTGAATTTCTTTCAATTTTCTTTAATTCGTTGAATTTTCTTCTACTCTCCCCCTTTGCCATATATCAAAAATCAGTTGAAAGCAAGTTTTAAGATTTTAAGAAAACAATCTTTTTGAGAGAAGGTAGAAGAAGGCTTGTGAAACTTAGTTAAACGAAATATTTTTCACCTAAGTTTAAAAGGCTAATATATGGATGATTTCGAATGATGCCTTTAGCCACTTTTGAGACTTGGTTGTTTTTAGAAAGACATACCTAACTAAAGTTAGAAAAACTTAGCTAGATTTTTTTTTTTTTTTTTAATTTTGGAGGCAAATTGTTTGTAAAGAAATTTGAAGTCTCAATTTACTTAGCAAAAGTCTTTTGAAAGCCATGAGTTAAATTTTGTAAGTAAAGAAATATGCTTTTTAATACTTTTAACTTAGAAAAGTATTTTAGCATTTAGAGTTAAAATTTATAAGGTGGCTAAGTTTGAGAAAGTTTGAAGGTTGCTATATGAGTCACTTTAGCTAAGCCTTTTGCAAACAATGAATTTTGAGAATGTAGGTTCAGTTTAAAAGGTACTTAGCGTTAAAACTTAATTTTGAAAAGATAGGAGTAAGAATTTGTTATTTATTTATTTATTTATTTTGGAAAATGAGGGAGTGACTAAATGTTTAATTTAGGTTATTTATTTTAGTCGGTCTTTAAGTCCAAGCATGAGGTTAAATAGATTTTAAGTTATCCAGATTGTTTTGTTCAGGTATCAGAGCCCTAAAGTATGAGCATGCTCAAACTTCAAATCTCCATTTCCTTTAGGGCTAATTCCATATTCTTGTAAGTCTAGTAAATTTAGGGGAGCAAGATTTTCAAGTTAGTTTTTCAAGTATTTTTCAAAGGATTTTGAAATGAAGTTTTAAAAGATTTTTAAAATAATTTTGAAAATAAGTTTAAAAGATTTTTAAAATGATTTTGAAAGATTTTTCAAATAATTTTGAAATGAAGTTTTAAAAGATTTTAAAAATGATTTTGAAAGATTTTTCAAATAATTTTGAAATGAAGTTTTAGAAGATTTTTAAAATAATTTTAAAAATTAGTTTGAAATTAAGTTTAAAGATTTTTAAAATAATTTTGAAAATAATTTTGAAATTAAGTTTTGAAAAGATTTTAAAAATAATTTTGAAATTAATTTTGAAAATATTTTTAAATGATTTTGAAATTAAGTTTTGAAATGATTTTGAAAATAAGTTTTGAAAAGATTTAAAATGATTTTGAAATTAAGTTTTGAAAAGATTTTAAAATGAATTTTGAAAAGATTTTTAAATAATTTTGTAAATAATTTGAAAAGATTTTTGAATAATTTTGAAAGTAATTTTGAAAAGATTTTTAAATAATTTTGAAATTAAGTTTTGAAAAGATTTTAAAAATAATTTTGAAATTAATTTTGAAAAGATTTTTAAATGATTTTGAAATTAATTTTTAAATGATTTTGAAAATAAGTTTTGAAATGATTTTGAAAATAAGTTTTGAAAAGATTTAAAATGATTTTGAAAAACAATTTTCAAATAAATTTTAAAAGAATTTTTAAGATTTTGAAAAAAAAATTTCAAATAAATTTTAAAAGAATTTTGAAATTAAGTTTTAAAGATTTTGAAAAAAAATTTTCAAATAAATTTTAAAAGAATTTTTAAGATTTTGAAAAAAAAAATTCAAATAAATTTTAAAAGAATTTTGAAATTAAGTTTTAAAGATTTTGAAATGATTTTAAAAAGATTTTCAAATAAATTTGAAAATAATTTAGAAATTAAGTTTTAAAGATTTTTGAAATGATTTTAGAAAAAATTTTCAAATAATTTTGAAATGAAGTTTTAAGATTTTGAAATGATTTTAAAAAAAAAATTCAAATAAATTTTAAAAGAATTTTGAAATTAAGTTTTAAAGATTTTGAAATGATTTTAAAAAGATTTTTCAAATAAATTTGAAAAGAATTTTGAAATTAAGTTTTAAAGATTTTTGAAATGATTTTAAAAAGATTTTTCAAATAATTTTGAAATGAAGTTTTAAGATTTTGAAATGATTTTAAAAAAAATATTTCAAATAAATTTTAAAAGAATTTTGAAATTAAGTTTTAAAGATTTTGAAATGATTTTAAAAAGATTTTTCAAATAAATTTTAAAAGAATTTTGAAATGAAGTTTTATTGATTTTGAAATGATTTTAAAAAGATTTTTCAAATAATTTTGAAATGAAGTTTTAAGATTTTGAAATTATTTTAAAAAGATTTTCAAATAAATTTTAAAAGAATTTTGAAATTAAGTTTTAAAGATTTTGAAATGATTTTGAAAAAAAAAATTCAAATGAATTTTAAAAGAATTTTGAAATTAAGTTTTAAAGATTTTGAAATGATTTTGAAAAAAAAATTCAAATAAATTTTAAAAGAATTTTTTAGATTTTGAAAAAAAAAATTTCAAATAAATTTTAAAAGAATTTTGAAATTAAGTTTTAAAGATTTTTGAAATGATTTTGAAAATAAATTTTCAAATAAATTTTAAAAGAATTTTGAAATTAAGTTTTAAAGATTTTTGAAATGATTTTGAAAATAAATTTTCAAATAAATTTTAAAAGAATTTTGAAATTAAGTTTTAAAGATTTTTGAAATGATTTTAAAAAGATTTTTCAAATAAATTTTAAAAGAATTTTGAAATTACGTTTTAAAGATTTTTTTTTTTAAATAACTATCAGTTTGAATTTTTTAAATTCCTTAGTCATCTCACCCATCTAAATTTTCAACCAGGGAATCCTATAATTTTTGTGAGATGAATTGAGGTTCAATTTAAGAGTTTGGTTTAACTTTGTGTTAGATTCAGGTTTTGCTTTGAGTTCAACAAGTAAGCATTCTTTGGATAAACTTCTGGGCTATGGTGAGTCACAAGGTACTCATTAAAGTAACCATACCTTCGAGGTTTCCCAATTAGTCCTATCCATTGAGCTTAATACTTAACCTTGGTCTAACTAGTTAGGATCCATTTAAGGATAGCTTCGGTCAGTTCCACT
This sequence comes from Zingiber officinale, assembly GCF_018446385.1. Taxonomy (NCBI): domain Eukaryota; kingdom Viridiplantae; phylum Streptophyta; class Magnoliopsida; order Zingiberales; family Zingiberaceae; genus Zingiber; species Zingiber officinale. The sequence continues at coordinate 10,272,883 of NC_056002.1, forward strand.
TGGCCAAATGCACCAGGTTGAAACCATATCTTCCTAGACATGCGATGCCCAAGCTTCCCTAACGTACTATCATCCAAAAACTTCACCAGTACTGTGTGTCAGGTTAAACCTAGCCCGTTTTGATCTAACCTTAATTACCCTGCCGGGTAATCTACTCTTGTTTTACCCATTTTGGGTAGATTAGGTTCAGTTACCCTGTCGGGTAGTTCAGTTGGGGGTGCCAGCGAGTCTGGATCCTCCATCTATTTTTATTTAACTTAAGTTGAAATTTACTTTTAATTTTGAATTAATTTCGAATTGAATTTTGAATTTAATTTAATTTCAAATTTTTAATTGAATTTTGAATTTAATTTTGAATTTATAATTGAATTTTAAATTTAATTTGAATATTAATTTGAATTATGTTCTTAATATTATTTTTCTATTAGCTCCCCCTGGATCATAGCCTCGATATGGTCTATCAAGGTAATAGACTTGATCCTTGGGGACCCAATGGTGACCAGTTCCAACTTGATTAACCAAGTTGGATTTTGGCACCCATGTTTGGATAATTTTTCTATTATTTCTATTAACTAGCGATAAATATGATTTGTATTTTATTTTAGTTTTAAATCCAAGTCCAGTTTTGTTGTAAACGGCTCGTTGTTTTCCAAGAATCAGATCCAGATTCTTGGAGCCCAAGGTGAACCGTTCCAACGTGTCCTTGAGTTCTTTAATTTGAGCTTTCAAATTGGAATTTTCTTCCTCAAGTTGTTGGACTTGAGTTGAACTTCCTGATCCGGTAGTAAGAGTGGGCCCCCCCTTTTCTTGCAAAGTCAACGCCAAGGGGAAGTCACCGGAACAGCCGCCCACCCAGAGGAGAGTGTGGTCCGACCGGACGGACGGCCGTAGACGGCCGGTCCGATTGGACTGCCGGCCGGCCGATGGAATCGAGTACTCGGAGGGGTCCGGCCGGCTCGCACTTATAGTTGGGAGGCACCCTGTCAAATCGGGGTTCTGACGCTCAGTTAAAAAGGTCATGGACCGAGCTGACCTTTTGACCGACCGCAGTCATAAAGTATCCCTGTTTGTTAGTCTCCACAAAGCACAAGTAAACCACTGCGGATGTCCGGTCGGATGTTTAGGTATCTGTCCGCTTGGACTACAAGTTTGGAGCAAAGGAAAAGGCCGGAGGATTTCTTTCTTTGACAACCTATAGGTTTCACGTGTGTGCCATGCTCCAAATCTTGTGACAGGGGATTCTGCTGTCCCATCGAGGGCATGCTTTGACTGCAGCGATATGGGTCAGGTAAACTTTCTGACAGCTGCGTACCTAGGAAAGGACAGGTAAGCTTTCTGACAGCCGCATACCTAGGATAAGACAGAGGACACTTATGCACCTTGGTACGCGTGCCCAAACCTTTCACAGCTCTATATAAAGAACCTCAGGTTTCATCGACAAAGGATTCTGGGTACGTACTCTGAGACTTTGGGAGCCACCTTGTTCATCGTAATTTACCTGACTTGAGCGTCGGAGGGTCGTCGCCGGGAACCCCCTTCCCGGCCCGACTTCTGTGCAGGTTAGCCGGAGCATCGCGCCACCAGTCGGAGATCTACATCAGTGAGCCAGGGAGCGCCACGTGCCCAGTATTGGTGTTCTTGAACAGGATCAAATTGGCGCCGTCGTGGGACGCACCTGCATTCGAACAAGAGCAATGGGCGGTGGGCGACAACACAGTGGCGCTTTCAAGAAGAACTCGAAGCTCGTCGAGATGAGGGCTGCCAAACTAGTGGAGCAAAGACAAAAACATCACCGAACGGCGGAGCAACAAGCAACATGCGTCGGTGGCGGCGGAAGCACCTCCACCACCATCGCGTTCCATCGGGCCTTATTTCGCACCCGAAGCCGCACCTCAAGAGATAGAGGCTCTTCTTGAACGAAATTCAAGGCGGGATGAAAAGGAAAAGCCCCGCGGACTCATCTCCGAGGATCAATCGCCAATTCTCGGAGGCTATTCTACGAGACCCTCTACCCAGCACTACGTGCCTCGAGGATCGGCGAGTACAATGGAGCAGCGGACCGGATGATCATCCGGTAAGTTTGATAACTGCCCACGCTCCATCAATACACCGATGGAGTGAAGTGCCGAGTCTTTCTTACCACTCTCTCGGGATCTGCTCAACGGTGGTTCCGGAGGTTGCCGGACGGATCCATCACTAGCTTCAAGGAATTCCGAACGGCCTTTCTCCACCACTTCGCCAGTAGTCGGCGTTATCAAAAGACAAGTGTCAGCTTATTCGCCATCAAGCAAGAGCCGAGAGAATCGCTTCGAGGTTATATTCAGCGATTCAACCAAGTGGCGATGGATATCCCCACGGCCACATCGGAGACGATGATGAATGCCTTCACGCAAGGCCTTGTGGATGGGGACTTCTTCCGGTCGCTCATCCGAAAGCCGCCCCGAGATTATGATCACATGCTACATCGGGCCAACGAATATATAAACGTGGAAGAAGCGCAAGCCGCTCGGAAAAAGAGCGCGCACCTGTTCATGCCGAGCGAAAACAGCACGCCGCTCAGCAGCCACCCAGAGGACCGAGGGCCGAAGCAATTCGATCCCCGCACGCCAGGTCGCACGTACAAGAAGTGGCTGCTGCTCGGCCAAAGCCAAAGAAGAGGTGGACCCCTATGTTCTGCACCTTCCACCAGACGGATACGCACAACACGAGGGATTGCCGAAGTCTTCCCTTTGTGTCCAATCCTGTTCCCAGGAAAGCCGAACGACGGTCGCCTCCCATCGATAGGAGACGTAGGACTCATGAAGCTGACCGGACCCGCACCGAGGGGCGACATCAGCAGACACCCGATCGGCACCGATCTCCGAGACAGGAGAATCGCCGGGCGTCCAGAGAACGGTCACGACCGTCCGCTCGGGAAGAGGAAAACAGGAGCAATACTTCACGGGGCGAGATCAACGTTATTGCTGGCGGGCCGACCGGAGGAGACTCCAATCGAGCCAGAAAGGCGGGCGTCCGGCAGCTGCAGATCCACGCGGTCGGCTGTAGCCAAGAGCGGGCAAGTGGACTGGAAATCACTTTCGGACCCGGGGACTTAGAGGGAGTAGAAGTGCCCCACGACGACGCGCTGCTCATTAAAGCGGTAATAGCAAATTACACCATTCACCGCATATTTGTTGACACAGGGAGCTCGGTCAACATCATATTCAAGAAGGCGTTTGATCAGCTGCAAATTGATCGAGCCGAGCTGCTGCCCATGACGACCCCGCTCTACGGGTTTACGAGCAACGAAGTGCAGCCGGTCGGACAAATACGGCTGGCTACCTCGCTGGGAGAGGAGCCGCTCAGGAGGACCAGGACAATAAACTTCGTGGTGGTCGACTCTCCCTCGTCCTACAACGTCATTTTGGGACGACCGGCGCTCGGCGAATTCCGAGCGGTTGTCTCAACCTTCCACCAGAAGATAAAATTCCCCGTGGAGGATAAAGTAGGAGAAGTACGTGGAGATCAGCTAGCAGCTCGGCGGTGCTATATAGAGATGATCCGAGCAGAAGCTTGTTCCGCTCGGAAGGCGCCCCGAATCGAGGTACACGCCATAACCGAGAAATCTCCTGCTTTAATTTATGATGAAAAGGAGGAAGTTCAGATCCATCCGACCCGATCGGAGGCCACGACTTTTATCGCTTCTGATCTGGAGGAAGAACAGAAGGAGAACCTGATCCAATGCCTCCAACGAAATCATGATGTCTTCGTCTGGACGACACACGAGTTGCCCGAAATTTCGCCGAGCCTAATGCAGCATGAGTTGCATGTCCGACCAGACGCTCGGCCAGTGAAGCAGAGGAAAAGAGATTTCAGTGCCGAGCAGAATGCCATCATCCGGGCAGAAGTAGAGAAACTTCTGGAGGCCGGCCACATACGCGAGGTGCAGTTCCCGAGCTGGCTGGCCAACGTGGTATTGGTCTCCAAGCCGGGCGGCAAGTGGAGAGTTTGCATCGACTTTCGGGACTTAAACAAAGCATGCCCCAAAGATTTTTATCCTTTGCCCCGGATAGATCAGCTGGTGGACTCTACGGCCGGCTGTGAATTAATTTGCATGCTCGACGCCTACCAGGGCTATCACCAAGTACCGCTCGCCCGTGAAGATCAGGAAAAGGTTAGCTTCGTGACTGCCGACGGCACCTATTGCTACAATGTGATGCCGTTCGGATTGAAGAATGCTGGGGCCACCTATCAACGCTTGATGAACAAAGTGTTCAGGGAGCAGATCGGGCGGAACCTGGAAGTTTATGTGGACGACATTCTTATCAAATCCTTCCGAGCGGCCGATCTCTTCAAGGACATGGAAGAAACCTTTCAAACGCTACGCAGATATGGAGTCAAGCTAAATCCCCAGAAATGCTTGTTCGGAGCAAAAGGGGGGCGTTTCTTGGGATATATAGTGACCGAGCGGGGAATTGAAGCCAATCCTAGCAAGGTGAAAGCTCTGCAAGACATGCCGCCTCCCAGAAATACAAGGGAAGTGCAACGGTTAACCGGTCGGATAACTGCTTTGTCCAGATTCATCTCCAAAACCGCCGACCGGAGCCTACCATTCTTCAAGATCCTGCGCAAGGCTACCAGGTTCCAGTGGGATGAGGAATGTGACCGAGCGTTCGAAGAATTGAAAACATATCTGAATTCTCTGCCTATACTTGCCAAGCCGATCGGGGGTGAGTCACTTTATCTGTATCTGTCGTCAACTGAGCATGCTGTAGGCTCGGCACTTGTGAGGGCGAGCGGCGAAGAGCAGCCGGTGTATTTTCTAAGCCACATTTTAAAAGATGCTGAATCTCGTTACACCGGGCTCGAGAAGTTGGCCTTCGCTTTGATTCTAGCCGCTCGGCGCCTTCGCCCATATTTCTTGGCTCACACCATCATTGTCCGGACAAACAGTCCACTAGGGAGAGTGCTGTTAAATCCAGAAGCGTCCGGACGGCTCATCAAGTGGACGACAGAACTAAGTGAATTTGACATCCAATACCAGCCCCGCTCGGCAATCAAAGCGCAATCCTTGGCTGATTTTGTGACCGAAGTGCAGAGGCCAGAGCCGGAAGCTCTGTGGAGGATATATGTGGATGGGTCTTCCACTCGACTCGGAAGTGGGATTGGAATATTGCTGATCTCACCTCAAGAAGAAAAGATGCACCTATCCGTCCGGCTGGACTACAAAGCCACCAACAATGAAGCAGAGTATGAGGCCCTCATAGCCGGATTACAGGCAGCACGGTATGTGGGAGCCGGTCGGGTGACTCTCTATTCGGATTCACAGTTGGCCGCTCAGCAACTTTCTGGTACCTTTGAAATCAACAGCGTTCGGCTTAAGCTCTACGCTGAAGCCTTTGAAAAACTCAAAGCTACTTTCCGAGAGGTCCTTATTCAAAAGATTCCCCGAACGGAGAACCAGGCAGCCGATGAGTTAGCCAAACTAGCAAGTTCTATAACGCCAATCGCCATTCAGCAACCAATTGAAAAAGTACTGCTGGTGGCACACGTCGACCGGATGGAAGGCCTCACATTTCCAAGCGACTGGAGGACACCCATCATAGAGTTCCTCTGCTCGGGAGCCACACCGGCCGGTCGGGATGAAGCCCAGCTGCTCAGGAGGAGGGCCGGTCGGTTCACCCTCATCGGCGATCAGCTCTACAAGAAGGCTTTCTCTCGTCCGCTGTTGAAGTGTGTGAGCTCGGAAGACTCGGCTTACATCCTCCAAGAGGTACATCAAGGATCGTGCGGAGGACATCCGGGCGGAAGATCACTAGCCAAGAAGATTTTGCTAGCTGGATACTTTTGGCCGACCTTACAAATAGACGCCGCCCGGACAGTATCTACTTGCCTTTCATGCCAGAAGTATCACAACGTCTCCCACCGACCGGCAGAGGAGATGAAGGCATCAACCGTCTCATGTCCGTTCGATCAATGGGGAATGGATATTGTGGGTCCATTTCCTATGGCGACCGGGCAGAGGAAATTTTTGCTAGTGGCAGTCGATTATTTCTCCAAGTGGGTGGAGGCCGAGCCACTAGCCAGGATCACCGAGCAGATGGTCAAGAAATTCATCTGGCAACATATCATCTGTAGGTTCGGTATCCCTCGCCGATTGGTTTCCGACAACGGGCGGCAATTCACAGGGAAGGTGCTGGAAGATTGGTGCAAAAGCTACGGCATCGAGCAACACTTCACGTCTGTGGCTTACCCCCAAAGCAACGGTCAAGCCGAAGTAGCCAACCGGGAAATTCTCCGTATTCTGCTCGCTCGGCTCGATCACGTGGGAGGAAGTTGGCCGGATGAAGTGCCGGGCGTTTTATGGGCCATCCGAACAACGCCAAAAGAAGGGACAGGAGTCACGCCGTTCCATTTGGTATACGGCGGTGAGGCCGTCATTCCGGTCGAAGTCGGCGTCGAGTCCGCGCGGATCCAGTGTTATGATGAAGGCAACGCTGAGCGGAGAAACATGGAGCTGGATTTGATCGACGAAGAGCGTGCCAAGGCATCCGTTCGGCTGATGGCCTATCGTCAACGAATGAAGCAAAACTACAACCGACGCGTCATTCCCAGATCATTCCAGGTAGGCGACCTGGTCTGGAAGAAAGTCAAGCCGGTCGGCGACGTTGGCAAGCTTGAAGCTCCGTGGGCAGGTCCCTTCAAAATCATCGAAAAGCTCCACTCGGGCGCGTATTATTTGGAGGATGAGGACGGTAGGGAGCTAGATAGGCCGTGGAGCGCGAACCACCTCCAGCCTTACCGGGCGGGGTGAAAGGTGTGCCTATGTAAATCATCCTGTGTACATTTTTCGATTGATTACTGGAAATGCAGAAATGAAAAGTCAGAAGAGCGAATATAAGGCATTATCATCGAAGAACGAAGGCCCCGCGCCGCTCGGCCGGAGGTAAATGGATCAAGCCAAGCGCTCGAAGAACGAAGGCCCCGCGCCGCTCGGCCGAAGGTAAATGGGTCGAGCCAAGCGCTCGAGGAACGAAGGCCCCGTGCCGTTCGGACGGAGGCAACTTATTCGAGCCAAAATGCCCGACGAAGTAGACCCTGAGCCGTTCGGCCATGAATACGTTCTCCAAGTTGGGTGAAAGGTGCGCTAAATATAAACTTATATACTTTTGGGTCGCCTATGTACTTGCGATGCAGGAAGTAGAAAGATGAAAGCACAGGGTATCCTCTGCTGAAAGGAAGGCCAAGGTCGCTCGACCTGGTAAGGAGTTAGCCTTGAAGGTCGTCTAGCCCAGACGTTAAACCGTAGAGCCGCGCCGTCCGGCTATAAATATCCGCGCCGACGAGCTCCGTCGTTAAAAATCGAGAGACGAGCCGGCGTCTATAAATAATCCGAGCGGACGAACCGACGAGCTCCGTCGTTAAAGATCGAGAGCCGCCGTCCGGCTATAAATATCCGCGCCGACGAGCTCCGTCGTTAAAAATCGAGAGACGAGCCGGCGTCTATAAATAATCCGAGCGGACGAACCGACGAGCTCCGTCGTTAAAGATCGAGAGCCGCGCCGTCCGGCTATAAATATCCGCGCCGACGAGCTCCGTCGTTAAAGATCGAGAGACGAGCCGGCGTCTATAAATAATCCGAGCGGACGAACCGACGAGCTCCGTCGTTAAAAATCGAGAGACGAGCCGGCGTCTATAAATAATCCGAGCGGACGAACCGACGAGCTCCGTCGTTAAAAATCGAGAGACGAGCCGGCGTCTATAAATAATCCGAGCGGACGAACCGACGAGCTCCGTCGTTAAAAATCGAGAGACGAGCCGGCGTCTATAAATAATCCGAGCGGACGAATCGACGAGCTCCGTCGTTAAAGATCGAGAGCCGCGCCGTCCGGCTATAAATATCCGCGCCGACGAGCTCCGTCGTTAAAAATCGAGAGACGAGCCGGCGTCTATAAATAATCCGAGCGGACGAACCGACGAGCTCCGTCGTTAAAAATCGAGAGACGAGCCGGCGTCTATAAATAATCCGAGCGGACGAATCGACGAACTCCGTCGTTAAAGATCGAGAGCCGTGCCGTCCGGCTATAAATATCCGCGCCGACGAGCTCCGTCGTTAAAGATCGAGAGCCGCGCCGTCCGGCTATAAATATCCGCGCCGACGAGCTCCGTCGTTAAAAATAGAGAGACGAGCCGGCGTCTATAAATAATCCGAGCGGTATATCGTCGACACTGCGATTATCCATATTCTCCGCCGAGTCAGACCGACGCTAATTTCCACTCGGACTCGAGGTATAAAAGGTTCGGATCGGCTTATAACAAGCGATTCTGGCTAGCAACACAGAATGATATTCGGCCGAACGGAAGAGCTGGGGAAAACACTTGCAAGAATGCACCTCGAATGCCCAAGGTATGATGTGATAGAAGACGAGCGGACAGTACAAGTGTTAGCAAGGGAACAGTGCAAAAAGATAGAGTACACGAAAGGAAAGCATTTCATTAAAATTAAAACCTTAGGCCGAGTGGCCTAAGTACAAAAAGGTTCATGTTCAGCCGAGCGGCGAAATTACAAGAATTACTCGATGTAGTCGTAGAGGTCCCTCGGAATGTTGCTCAGGAGCTCCACCTGATCGCCGACTGGAATATTGGTGGACTCCGGAAGAAGGCCCTTCGACTTCAGATAGGTCATAGTGGCCGTAATGGCCAAGTCGAAAGCCGAGTACATCCGCTCGCAAATTTTCTCCGAGAACTCGGGCGATCGGATGTGGCTTTGTCGGAGAGCGGCGACTCGGCTCGGCTCGGCATCCTGGTATTCTTTGAAGGTTGCCTGGGAGCTTGTGAGGGCCTCATTCAGACGTTCAATCTTCTCCGCATCGGCCGAGCGGCCTGCCTTCTCCCGATCGAGCTGCTCCGTCAGCTCCTTTATCTTCAACTCCAGGCCCCGGGCCTCCACGTTTTTCTTCTCCAGATCGGAGATGGCTGTGTTCTTCCGAGTGGTGGCCAGAGTTATCTTCGTGTCAAGCGACTTGACCTGTCGCTCGGACTCGGCTAGGGCGTGGGCCTGGTCAGCTGTTTTCTTCTGCTCAGTAGCTAGTAGAGTTTGAACCCTCTTCAGCTCTTTTTGCAGCTCGGAGTAGGATGGGCCTTGGGAGCCGCTCGGACCGCCTGCCGCCCGCAGTTGTCTTATCTCCTCGTCCGCCATAGCCAGGCGGCTGGAAACTGCTGTCTCTTCCACCCATCTCTGAAGCAAGAAGGCCCGGTTGTTAAAAGCCGAGCTGAAATATTTAGGCAAAACTTGAAAAAACAACAAACTTACCCCCGTAGCCGCTTGCATGTGGTCGTTGGCTAAGTTCCGGAGGGATCACACGCCGCCTGAGCGTCGGCCCACATCTCAGCGACCCTTTCAGTAATGGTCCGAATCGGATCCCCGCAACTCTTGATCGGAAGATGAAGAAGAGATCGTGACGACGGCAGCGGCAGGATCGACGGGGGCGCAGAAGACCGCGAATGGATGGTCGAACGTTGGACCGAACGGCAGCGGGGGAGAGTGTCGACCGGAGTGGCTTCAACCGGAGCAGTCAGTCAGAAGGCGTCCGGTCGGACGAAATGGTCTCGGGCACAGGCTCCTTTCCTTTAGTAGCCACGGCGGCCCGATCGGATGGTTGGACCGCGGAGGTAGCCGAGCGCAGTGGAGTCTCCACCGGCGCCTCTTTTGCGAGGCTGTTCCTCCTCCCGAACGGACCCTTCCTCGGGGCCGTTGGTTCCCTGGAGGGTAGCTCCGCTGGCCACCTGTTGTTGAGAGGCCTGAGCGCCGATTCGCTGAGTGCCGCTCTCTCCTTCGTGAGAACCGACCGGCTGAATACCCATCTCCAGCGCCGCTGCCTTCCTCTTCAGAACGTCGGCCATCACCGAGTCCATGACGATGTCAGCTGCATGAAGAGAAGAAGAAATCAGTTAGCAATTAAAGCAAGTGCCCAAGCAAAATTCTTACCGAAGTCGGTCGGAAGTGGGGTCCGTATAGGACTCAGCCCAAAAATGTACATCACTCCCTCGTGAAGAAGTTTGTTGATATCGAGCCGCAGACCGGCTAGTACATTTGCGGCGTGAAGATAATTCGGTCGGGTCTTGAATTTCTTCAACTCAGGAGTAGGAGGTAGACTGACTTGCCACTGGGTCGAAAAGTTTGGCTGACTGGGCATGCGGATATAGAAATAGTAGTCCTTCCAATGTTTATTGGAAGTGGGTAGTTTATTGAAGAAGACTAAACCGGGTCGAGCTTGGAACATAAAGGTGCCCGGCTCGGCTTGCTTAGGATAATAGAAATAAAAGAAGACCTCCGGTCGGAGGGGAATGTTGTGAATCTTAAACAAAACGACAACGCCGCAGAGGAGACGGAAGGTGTTTGGTACTAAACTTCCAAGCGGCACGCCAAAATAATTGCAGACATCTGCTATAAAAGGATGTACGGGGAACCGCAGACCGGCGGTAAATTGGTCACGAAAGACACAGAAACCACCGCGCGGCGGTCTGTGTGGCCGAGCGGCAGGACCAGCCAGGCGAACTTCGATATCCTCGGGGATTTCGAAATTGTCAGCCAATATATCAAAATCCCGTTGTTCGAAACGGGATCGCATGGTAGTATACCATGGGCCTAGAGATTGTTCTTCGAGAGGAGAGGAACTGGCCATGATCCGGACAGGATAAATCAAAAAAGGAAGTTCCAAAGACGAAGGAATGGAATTTCAAAGACTCGAGCTAGGGGAAGAAATACGGATTAGATACCGGAAAGGAAGGAGGAGAGATCTAAAACCTTACTGAGGGGAGATGAATCGAGGAAAGGCGCCGGAGAGCGTCAGAAGGCAGCAACAAGATCGCCGGAGCTCCACAGCGCAGAGAGCAACAGTAGAGGTAACGGAGGCGTGTGAAGGCGAGAAGGAAACGAAGAATTTATAGGGTGATGGCCGGTCGGCCTCCACCGTCGGATCCAGGTCACGGGAATCAATGCATACATCTAGCCATTTATTTCGAATTGCTTCGGTCACATCCAAATATCATGCAACCGCCTCCGTACTCTGATGGCATTGCTCCACGTGGCAGTCAATCATTCGGAGCATTTAATGAAGGTATGATCGACATTGATGTCGAAGATTGGCGCAGAACGTGAGGAGATCCGGCGAAAGCCATCATTGATTCATTCAAGGATATCTCTGCCGCTGACCGGGCGGAGAGTATTAGCATGGAAGAGCCGTTCGGCTAGACTCACAGTCCAGTCAGTCGGACTATGCGCCTCCTTCGACTAGACTTGAAGGGAAGGCAAGTGATCCGGTAGTAAGAGTGGCCCCCCCTTTTCTTGCAAAGTCAATGCCAAGGGGAAGTCACCGGAACAGCCGCCCACCCAGAGGAGAGTGTGGTCCAGACGGCCGGTCCGATTGGACTGCCGGCCGGCCGATGGAATCGAGTACCCGGAGGGGTCCGGCCGGCTCGCACTTATAGTTGGGAGGCACCCTGTCAAATCGGGGTTCCGACGCTCAGTTAAAAAGGTCATGGACCGAGCTGACCTTTTGACCGACCGCAGTCATAAAGCACCCCTGTTTGTTAGTCTCCACAAAGCACAAGTAAACCACTGCGGATGTCCGGTCGGATGTTTAGGTATCTGTCCGCTCGGACTACAAGTTTGGAGCAAAGGAAAAGGCCGGAGGATTTCTTTCTTTGACAACCTGTAGGTTTCACGTGTGTGCCATGCTCCAAATCTTGTGACAGGGGATTCTGCTGTCCCATCGAGGGCATGCTTTGACTGTAGCGATATGGGTCAGGTAAACTTTCTGACAGCCGCGTACCTAGGAAAGGACAGGTAAGCTTTCTGACAGCCGCATACCTAGGATAAGACAGAGGACACTTATGCACCTTGGTACGCGTGCCCAAACCTTTCACAGCTCTATATAAAGAACCTCAGGTTTCATCGACAAAGGATTCTGGGTACGTACTCTGAGACTTTGGGAGCCACCTTGTTCATCGTAATTTACCTGATTTGAGCGTCGGAGGGTCGTCGCCGGGAACCCCCTTCCCGGCCCGACTTCTGTGCAGGTTAGCCGGAGCATCGCGCCACCAGTCGGAGATCTACATCAGCGAGCCAGGGAGCGCCACGTGCCCAGCGTCTGTTGATTTCTGGTTCGAACAGGATCACTTCCAATTTGAACTGACTCAGTTAAAGAGCTCGAGTCAGTCGCTTCCTTAAGGGTTGTTACCTCCTTTTGGAGCGACTTAACCCGAACGTTGGATTTAGCCAACTTTTTTACTAAGTAAGGTAATAATTCATGCAGGTTATCTAATTGAAATTCTGCGAGTAGTGAACTTACAGTGGGTTTTGGTCCTTCGGAAACGAATGCGGATTCGTGGCTTCAATCAGACTCAGTCCCGGATTCGCTCTCGGTTTCTGACTCATACTCGGACTCAGTTTCCGCCACGGTAGCTATTACTGGTAGAGCAAGGAAGCTCGTCGGTTCTTCTTCGTCGGACCCGGATTCATCTGAAGACTCGGACCATATCTTTTCCTCTGTCTTACTTGTACCTGCAACCATCGTAATACCTTCCTCGGCCGAAGTAGTATTATTCTGCTCATCTAATTCAAATAAATCATTTATTAAATTATGCTTACTTACTTGAGCGTCGGAAGTGCCCTCGTGTAGTTCCATCAACTTTTGCCACAACTCTTTTGCACTTGCGAAGGGGCCGATGCGGTTCAGTTCTTCATTGGTTAGGCCACATTGTAGCATGCAGGTTGCTTTGACATCGGCTTCAACTTTTTTCATTGTTCTAGAATCCCAGTTGATGCATGAGATAAGTTCTCCGGTGTCGTCACGTGGAAGTTCGAGTCCGGTCTGGATGATGATCCACATCTGAGGTGGTATTCCATCCGGTTCTTCCAGTATCCAAAGTCCTCGCCAGAAAAGAGCGACGGTCGGACGGTGCAAAATCCTTCTTGGAATGCCATTTTAAAAGAACCTTGCACACAAAAAAATAGAAAAACATGTACCAGGACTTGATCCTAGATTAGCAGTACGGTATGGAAGGATAGAAATAGAAGTTCACCAGTTTCGAGAAAAAATAATAAAATATTAATAAAATATTATTAAAAAAATATTATTTTAAATTTTGCCAAATTCAATATTTTATCAATACTAATAAACCGTGAAAGGATGAAAATGAATTTTTCAAAAATAATTTTGGAGGGAAAAAAATGAAAGGCGTAAATGCTTGAATGGTGGTTGCACCAGTTCAAAGCGACCCCGCTCTGATACCAATTGTTGGATCGAGACGCGCTAGAGGGGGGGGTGAATAACGCTCGTGGCTATTTCGTTCGATTCGTAAAACACTCGAGTAAAAACGCAGCGGAATAAAGAAAACAAACACACAGAGACAGGAGGATTTACTTCGTTCGGAGCCTAAGGCGACTCCTACTCGAAGGCCCGCGATCCTTGATTGCTTCCGGTGGACAACAACTATAAGATCATAAATTTACAAAAGATGATTTACAAAGAAATACAACAAATAAATTATACCAACAATAGGAAATTCTAAATTGAAGGTTCGGGTCGTCGACGCCAAGTTGCAGCACTTTGAGATGAGTTCGTTAGTAGCTAAATGCAGAAGGAAGACTTGGCAATCATTGATACAAGATGCTGGCTGAACCCCCTTTATAAATAGTGTTCAAGGCGCCTTGAATGCTACCCAAGGCGCCTTGAATAGGCCGAGTCAGCCGCGGAGATAAGGAGCGAACTAGTCGAATCTTATCACAGATTCAAGGTGCCTTCCACTGTTCACAGGGCGCCTTCATCTGTTCAAGGCGCCTTCCACTGTTCATCAAGGCGCCTTGAACAGCTTCTCGCAGCCAGCTCCAGTCTTGCACCCAAGGCGCCTCCAAGCTCCATGAAGGCGCCTCAGACACTATTCAGCCGAGGCTTTAGGTTGCTCCTTTGCACCTGCAAGATACGTTAATCCCAAACCCTATCATGCAACACAAAGTTAGCACAATAAATATGATAAATGAAGTATAGACAGTCTCCGGACTGTCCGAGTCTGACTTCGGGTTTCCGACCGGAAACCCTAGGTCGACCCGACGTCTACTGTTCCCTCTACGGGGAACGCGTCCTCACCTACTCCACTCAGGAGATTTACCTGTTGCCAGTCGATCCTCCAGATCGACTGGACTTTTGCTCAGCACTCGACGCTTCCGGACTTTCTGCTAGACATCCGCTTCCCGGCCAGTCCAGTCTTTCACCTGGTTCGCGACACCAGGACTTTCCACCTAGGGTTACCACCCCCTAGGACTTTTGCCTGAAGTCATCGACCTGCCAAGACTTTCCGCATAGGGTTACCACCTCCTATGACCTAGGGTTACCACCCCCTAGGGTTTTTCCCTTTGCCTAACCGCAGCTAGGACTTTTCTCCACCTAGGGTTACCACCCCCTAGGACCTAGGGTTACCACCCCCTAGGGTTTTCACTTGCCTAACCGTAGTTAGGACTTTCCTGAAACACTCATTCAACATGTTAGATAACAGAGAATCTTAACTTTGAATCCCTTTGCATTATCAAAACTTAGGTTCGATCGTCGGATGCTTCCTGCACCAGCACTGTGTAGGTCTGCTCTCATAGCTAAGATGTCACGCCCCAGAGGAGTCCCTGTCCGAAGAAATTTCGGCAGCACCTCCCCTGTACCGGTGACAATCTGAAACTTTTCTACAAGCACTATATACCTCAGCCACATGCGGCTGGAATAATACAATAAAAGAAAACAAACACCACACAGTTAATAATAAAGCAGCCCACTCAGTTGTACCAAAACCAAAACACAAAACTGCTAGCCGGCTAGGCTTACACAACCAATAACAAATACAAAACACCACATAACAACATCAACCCTCCAAAAATAAAACCTGAGAACAGAGCTAAACAAACTGATACATAAAACAAACAAACATACGTGAAACCGATAAGTCTTCTGATGTGACGTGGGGACCAGCAGACAGGATGCTCCAAGAGACACCATAAATAACCTGGTACCTGAAAAAAATAGTATCAACGGGGGTGAGTTCAACAACTCAGCGAATACCACTGGACATGAGTAGTAAGATATATCTAACAGCAACAAACATGGAATACAACTTCCTAATCATATATAGGGAATATGCAAAACTGAAAGGTAACAGAGGAAGCTGTACTCACCAGGAACTCCTATCCAAACAAGAGGGTCGTCAAACCGAAAATGTCAATAATCCTGTATGCAGGTCAAAGGTATGCATCCAACCAAAATGCAGCAACCAAATGCAGCAAACACAATCACAATAATATAAATACATCAATGCATATGATGCGTCCTGGTCACCCCTGACGCCAGTCAGTCCTCTCACACACAAATGGCGAGACCGAGTGGGTAGGGCTATGACAACCGTGCACTCTGTCGTCACTGCTCCTGATGAGTGACCGAGAGGACGGGATGCTGTCGGAGTACTCCTGTCCTGTGACCCCAAATCATAAATGGGGGAGCTCAATGCTCTCAACTCCCGGTACACAATGACGGGGAGGTATCTCTGTCGGCTACCACGCTGAGTCACCTGACCAACGGAGCCAAACAGAGTCCACCATCTGCCGGCTACTAAATGCCAACGGAGCCAAACAGAGCGGAACTGACTGCCGGCTACCACGCTGAGTCATATGACCAACGGAGCCAAACAGCAGAACCGCCACACACCTGCCTGATATACCACTAAACCATGAGTGGGGGTGTGTGCAGTACATGTAACTGGCGATGGGCTCAACCATAGTGGAGCCGACAATCGCACAGCATGCAATCATGATGCATGTCACTATGCATAACAAAAACTGATCAACATAACCATATCCATATATACAAAATGGGTACTGTAAAACCAAAATCTATAGTACACAGGTCAGATAGAATATCAAAAACATATGTCCTGAACATAATAAGTATGGAATATCCTGATCAGCATAGAAAAATCCATATATACAGAATATGGGTACCACAGTATCAGTAGGTCAATCCACGAATCTAGGGTATACAGATCCTCTATGGTATAACAACCTAGATCCTAAACATATCCTCCTTCCATAACATATGTACCAACAATATACACAGATCAAAGAATCAGAGTCTAGGTACACGAATCATATATGAGATACAAATAGAGGTACACAAGTCAGGTATGGTATAAAAACCTAGGTATCAGATAATCTAGATACACCTGCCAGAAATAAAAACCCAGAACCTAGTCCTAACCTCAGTAGAGCATGGTATGTCACTTTAGAAACTAAGATACTCATGGTAATAAAGTACTCATGGCAATAAGATACTCATGGTAACAAATCACGAGATATCAGCACGGATACATAACAAGCGACAAACCTAACATGCTATGGATATCAACCAGTGACATACCAAAGACAAGCATGTTCATTGCTTGCAGCTATAAAGTACTATGCATATCCAAATGACGATATCATAAAAGATAAGTCAAGAGGTACCCGCCTTCATACGCATGTCATATCAACCGTCCTCAACAAGTCCAAGAGATCGCATCCAACTCAAATCCAGAATTGATGGCTCCACCAATGACGTATAGCTGGTATAACTCTCTGCCAGCGTAGATGAAATCATTGTCCCTCCCAAATCTGAGGACTCTACAGTTGCCTCGCGACCGAAACATCCTCCTGTCGATAACAGTGGTCAACACTAAGAGAAATTACTGCCCAACCAAACCATAAACTCTAAATTAGCAATCCCACACCCAATCATCAAAATACTGAGATGAGATGCACAAATCACAACTGAAATCCAGCAGTAAAATAATCTCCCTTACCACTTTAACCACTGCTAGGGAACGATACAACAAAACAGGACCACAGGAACGACTTGAATGCTCTGCTTCTGTCCACGACCCGAAGAAGAAGATCAGTGGTCGGAGAGAACTCCAATTCCAATGACTGTCCTAGAGGAGAGCAGCAACCACGACCGGTAGTGAAGAATCAGAAGGGGAAAATGGGCTTGGTGGTGGCTGTCGGCATCGGAGTGGGGCGTCGGCTGAGGCTAGGGCAGAGGAGCGGCGGCGGCTGTGAACCCAACTAGGGCACGGTCCTCTCCCCCTTTGGCCGTCACCTAGGGCAGAGGTGCGGCGGTGCTCGGGTGGCTCGCGGCTATGGCACAGCGGCGGCTTGAGTACCGGCGAGGAAAAGTGGCGCGATCGGGAGAAGAGAGGAAGATGACCGGCGCTGCTCCGTGCGTCACCGGCGGCAGTGGCGATCGGCACACAGATCAGAGGGGAAGGAAGGTAGCTAGGGCAGAGGAGGAGAGGGGTTCGGCCTCACCGAGAAGAGGAGGAGATGAAGAGGGGGAAAACCGTCGTGACCGGCGGTTAGGGCATGGAGGAGAATCGGGCGGCGTCGGGGAGAAGAAGAGAAGAGGGACGGGGTTGGCTCGGCAAGGAAGAAACGGCGACAACGAGCAAATAAAAAGAAATAAAGAAAATAAAAGGAAAAGGATATATAAACATTTCCTCACTTAAATAGGGTAGCCTAAACAAGCTTTTCCGGATTCCCGTTTTTATCCCCGTCAACTCGTCAGTACGAGCTCCGAAAAATTCCAGAAAAATTTCCAAAATTTCCAAAAAAATCCCTTATTAATATTCGCCTATTTTCCGGTATTTTACATAAGATCCTCCTGAATCTGCACTGACTGAGGTTGAATCACTTGGCTAGGGTCGTGGAGGCACTTCTTTAGCATGGAGACATGAAATACATTATGTATTGCTGACATGTCTTGTGGTAAGTCCAGCTTGTAAGCTACTTTCCCAATCCTCTCTGTGATCAGATAGGGTCCTATGTAGCGGGGACTTAACTTACCATTTTTGCCAAATCTCATCACTCCCTTCATAGGTGCAACCTTGAGAAAAACTGAATCCCCCACTTGGAATTCAAGTGGCCTACGCCGTGTGTCAGCATAACTTTTCTGCCTGCTCTGGGCAGTCTCAATTCTCTGTCTGATCTTCTGGATAGCCTGAGTGGTCTCATCTATCATCTCTGTCTGAATGCCCAGCTCCACTTCCATTTCCTTCCTTTCACCTGCTTCTTGCCAGCAAATGAGTGATCTGCACTTTCGGCCATACAGTGCCTCGTAAAGTGCCATCTTGATAGTGGCCTGATAGCTATTGTTGTAGGCAAATTCAGCTAAATATAGATACTTGCACCAACTGCCCTTAAAATCTAATGCATAAGCCCGGAGCATGTCTTCTAAAATCTGATTCACTCGTTCTGTCTGTCCATCAATCTGGGGATGGAAGGTTGTGCTGAGCTTGAGTTTGGTGCCTAGTGCATTCTGAACACACTCCCAAAAATGAGAGGTGAAGCGCCCATCTCTGTCAGAAACGATAGACTTCGAGACTCCATGAAGTCTGATCACTTCCTTAACGTATAGCTGTGCCAACTGCTTTATTGAGTGGGACATCTTGATGGCTAGAAAATGGGCAGACTTGGTCAATCTGTCCACTATCACCCATATCGCATCATATCCATTAGTAGTTCTTGGAAGACCTGTTATAAAGTCCATGGATATTTCTTCCCACTTCCACTCTGGTATTGGGAGAGGCTGTAGAACTCCTCCTGGTCTCTGGTGCTCTGCTTTGACTCTCTGGCATGTCAGACAGGTACTGACATATTTTGCTACATCTCTCTTGAGTCCAGACCACCAGAATCTCTGCTTCAAATCTTGATACATCTTGGTGGAACCAGGATGCATGGAGTATAACGTACTATGAGCTTCTTCCAGAATCTTCCTTCTCAATTCTTCATCATTGGGGACACAAAGGCGGATCCCCTGATAGAGGATTCCACTGTCTGATACTCGAAACTCTAAATTTTCTTCTTTTTGTATCCCCTGTTTGATCTTCTGTATATCTGGATCTTCACTTTGCTTTCTCTGTATATCCTCAAGCAAGGTTGACTCTAAGGTCAATGTAGAGAGTTGCCCATAAACAATTTCAACTCCAAAATCTAACAGTTCCTTCTGCAGTGGCAGTGCTAATGATGACAAGTGCATCAGAGTTGCACTGGACTTTCGACTTAGTGCATCTACCACTTTGTTAGCTTTACCTGGGTGGTAGAGGATTTCAAAGTCATAATGTTTAACCAACTCTAGCCACCTGCGCTGTCTCATGTTTAAATCTTTCTGAGTAAAGAAATACTTCAAGCTCTGATGGTCGGTGAAGATTCGACACTGGACTCCATACAAATAATGTCGCCAAAGTTTTAGTGCAAAGACCACAGTTGCCAGCTCTAGATCATGAGTGAGGTAGTTCTTCTCATAATCCTTGAGTTGTCTGGAAGCATAAGCTATAACTTTCCCCTCTTACATGAGAACAACTCCAAGGCACATCTTGAAAGCATCACTGTATATGTCAAAACTCTTGTCACTCTCTGGAACAGTCAGAATGGGAGCATTGGTCAGTCTTTTCTTCAGTGCTTGGAAACTTTGCTCACATTTGTCTGATCATTCAAACTTCTTGTTCTTCCTAGTTAGGGTTGTTAGTGGAGAGGCTTTCCTGGAAAAGTCCTCCACGAACTTTCTGTAATATCCAGTTAAACCAAGGAAGATTCTGATCTCCCTGGCGTTCTTGGGTCTACACCAGTTGTTGACCGCTTCTATTTTGGCAGGATCCACCTGGATACCTTCTTTAGAAATGACGTGACTTAGAAACGCCACCTGCTCTAACCAGAACTCGCACTTTGAGAATTTAGCATAAAGCTGCTTTTGCTGAAGGGTCTGCAGTACTATTCTCAAGTGCGTGTCATGCTCCTCTGGGGTTCTTGAATAAATCAGAATGTCGTCGATGAACACGATGACAAACTTGTCAAGGTATTCTCTGAACACTCTGTTCATTAAGTACATGAAGACTGCAGGTGCATTAGTCACACCAAAAGGTATGACTACAAACTCGTAGTGTCTATATCTGGTCCTGAAAGTTGTTCTGGGTATATCACTTTCTTTCACTTTCAACTGATGGTACCCAGAGTGCAGATCTATCTTAGAGAACACTGTTGCCTCCTTTAACTGATCAAATAGATCATCTATTCTAGGAAGAGGGTACTTGTTCTTAATTGTCACTTTGTTCAGCGCTCTATAATCTATGCACATTTGCATAGATCCGTCTTTCTTCTTAACGAACAACACCGGAGCTCCCCATGGTGAATGACTAGGGCGAATGAAACCTTTGTCAAGCAACTTCTGGAGTTGTTCTTGTAGCTCTTTCAGCTCTACTGGAGACATCCGGTACCGAGCTTTTGAAATTGGACCGGTACCAGGAACCAACTCAATTTCAAACTCCACTTCTCTGTTGGGAGGTAGTCCAGGTAGCCCTTCTGGAAATACCTCTGGATACTCACAGACTACCCGAACATCTTCCTGCTTGGGTCCTTCTTATTCATCTATATTTACAATGTGTGCAAGAAAACCAGCACACCCTTTAGCTAACATTTGCTGAGCTGTTAGGGAAGAGAGGAATTTCTGGGTCTTCCTCTTCGGCACTCCCGTAAACTCAAAGGATGGTTCACCTTCTGGGCTAAAAATCACTTTCCTTCCGTGGCAGTCCGCCGAAGCACTGTACTTGTTGAGGAAATCCATACCCAGAATGACATCGAAATCTTGCATCGCAAGGACTATTAGATCAACATATAGCTCTTGGTCAGAAATTCTGACTGGTACAACCCGAAGCCACAGGTTGGACTCCATGATTTCCCCAGAAGGTAGGGTCGTTAAAAATTTAGAGTTCATGCTCTCTGTAGGCATCTGAAATTCTTTGGCAAAGAGTACTGATATAAAAGAATGGGTCGCCCCAGTATCAAATAGTGCAGTAGCTAAATGCTGAAAAATAACTACTTGACCTGTTACGACCGTGGAGACACTAGAAACTTCCTCTTTAGTGAGGGAGAATACTCTGGCACTGGCTAAAACTGGTGGGGCTTCCAACCTTCCTTGACTGAGCTGGGGTCCGTCTAGAGTTACAGGCATGTAGTGTAACTGAGGCTTGTTCCCGTATTGCGCTGTCTGTTGCTGAGGTGCTTTGAGCTTGTTAGGACATGCCTTAGCCAGATGCCCTTCTTGACCACACAAATAACATCCAGTCATACCCAAAAGACAGGCTCCTGGATGTACTCTCCCACATTTAGGACAGGGAGGGAACTTGACCTGCTTGTTTGTTGAACCTCCCTTCTGGTTGCCTCCTGTATTCCATCGTTTCCTTTTGTTATCTTTGCCCTTCTAGTTCTGCTTGCTTGCCTGGGGTTTCTGACTCCCTGTTGTCATGTCCTTTATCTTGACCGACTTGAGCTACGTTTATTGTGCCTTGATGCTATTCAGATAGTGCTCAGCGACTAATGCCCTACTGACCAGCTCTTCATCAGTCTGTGGCCGGTGAGTTCCACTACTCACGTTAAGTGCTATTTCTGGCCTTAGTATTCGGAGCATCAGTCTGACTCGTTCTTTCTCTGTACTTACTAGCTTTGGGCAGAGACGAGCTAGCCTGTTGAATCTCTTGACTGCTTCTTCTACTGGCAGGTCACCCTATCTGAATTCTATAAACTCCTCATAATGTTTATTGGTGATCCATTGATGGAAGAATTCTTTGTAAAACTCTGTCTCGAAGTCAGCCTAGCTCATCTGGTTGGCTGCTCTCTTGCTCTTCACTCTCTCCCACCACATACGGGCATCTCCAGATAGGCAGAAAGAGGCACACTTGACCTTCTCGACTTCTGGCCAGCCAAGAAGCACCATTGTGCTCTCTAGTGTCTTGAACCAAGCCTAGGCATCCCAGGGCTCAGTCGTGCCTGAGAAACTTTCTGGCTTCAGCTTCAACCACTGTATCAGATATGCTTCTTGTCTTTTAGGTGCTGTGGCGACTTCCAGAGCAGCTGGTGGAACTTCAATCACCACTGGGGTCTCCACATTGATAGTGTTGGTTGCTACTCAGAAAGCCTAATGGTTCCACTGTACAAAAATTTTGTATAAAGGTCTGAACCTTTCCTAGCTACCATGTGTTCTTTTAAATTAAACTTGGATCGCCTGCGGAACTTAATACATTTGATCCCAAGTTTAACTTATATGTTCTTTTAGGTTTAGACTTGGATCTCATGCGGAACTTAACACGTTCGATCCAAATCACCTAGGTCACAAAGTTAATTAAATATTAATTTCCAAATTTGGCTTCCAAGACTATATGACGAGGCACATGACCTTCTTGGATATGGGAACAACCACCACCGCCTAGACAAAGCCTTTTAAGGAAAGTTAATATTTAATTTCCTTAAATAACTCTAGGTTAACCAAAAAGAATAATCGAGTTCGAAAAGAAAACAAAAGAACACAACATCGAAAACTAATTCGAAATCTAGAATCACATACCTCTTGTATTTGGTATTTTTACAAAGAAATAAAACTAGTATGATGCGGAAAATAATTACTAGTTATACCTTTCTTTGTGAACTTTCAATGACCTCTTGATCTTCTACCGTATTCCTCTTCTAACCTCGGACATTGTGTGGGCAATGATCTTTCGAGATGAGAACCACCAAGGCACCTTCTTCTTCCTTCCTTCAAGTTTCGGCCAAGCAAAAACTTCCAAAGGATGAAGAACTTTTTCCACCAACCAAGCTTCAAGGGATACAAGAAACAAGCCTCCTTTCTCTCCTTTTCTCCAAGCTAGATCTGGCCACTTCTATGTCTCCAAGAGGTGATGAAGTCTCGGCCACAAGAAGGAGAAGAGAGAAGGGGAAGGGGAAACTCTAGGGGCCGGCCACACCTAGGAAGAAAAGAGAGGAAGAAAAAGAATAGAGTTGTTCTTTCCATGAAGGCACCTCTACCCCCTCTTTTATAATCCTTGGTCTTGGCAAATAAGGAAATTTTAATAAAAGCTTCCTTAATTCTTTTGCCATGAAAAGGAAAATTTAATTAATTAAAAATCAATTTTCTTTTCTCAATTCATATGGTCGGCCACCACAAGCTATAAACAAGGAGAGTTTTAATTAATTAAAACTTCCTAATTTGTCTCCAGAAATTTATAAAAATTTCTCCAATAATTTTAATCCCTTCATGGTTAGTAAAAAGGAAATTTTATAAATTAAAATCTTTCTTTTAAACATGTGGATAAAAAGAAAGTTATATCTAAAAATTAAAATCTCCTTTAATCTACAAATAAGGAAAGATATCAAATCTTTTCTTAATCTCTTGTAGAAACTTATAAAAGAGAATATTTAATTTTTAAACTCTCTTTTAAATCATGAACATGGTTAAAAAGGAAAGTTTTCTTAAAATTTAAAATCCACCTTTTAATCAACAAATAAGGAAAGATTTCAAATTTTAAACTCTCTTTTAAACATGTAGATGATTTACAAAGAAGGAAAGTTTTTACCAAAAATTAAAACCATCCTTTTAATCTACAAATAAGGAAAGAGATTAATCTCTTCTCTTAATCTTTTGTAGAAAGCTATAAAAGGAAATTTTTAATTTTTAAACTCTCTTTTAAAACCATGATATCCACATAAGAAATAATTTTAATAAAAATCCTTTTTTAATATTCTAGTGGCCGGCCACCTAAGCTTGGGACCCAAGCTTTGGCCGGTCACCAACTTGGCTCATCCACTTGGTCTTGGCCGGCCCTAGCTTGGGTTCCAAGCTAGCTTGGCTGGCCCCATTGGATGGATAAGAAGGTGGGTATGTGGTGGGTATAAATCTCTATATACAAGAGGCTACGATAGGGACCGAAAGGAGGAATTGGTTTTGGTCTCCCGATGAAATTAAGCTTCCCGTGTTCGCCCCGAACACACAACTTAATTTCATCAATAATAATTCATTCCACTAAAAAACTATTATTGAACTACCGCACCAATCCCAAATTACATTTTGGGCTCCTTCTTATTATGAGTGTGTTAGTCTCCCTGTGTTTAAGATGTAGAATGTCCACTAATTAAATGAGTTACTGACAACTCACTTAATTAATATCTTAGTCTAAGAGTAGTACCACTCAACCTTATCGTCATGTCAGACTAAGTCCACTTGCAGGGTTTAACATGACAATCCTTATGAGCTCCTCTTGGGGACATTATCAACCTAGATTACTAGGACACATTTTCCTTCTATAATCAACAGCACACACTATAAGTGATATCATTTCCCAACTTATCAGGCTTATTGATTTATCGAACTAAATCTCACCCATTGATAAATTAAAGAAATAAATATCAAATATATGTGCTTGTTATTATATTAGGATTAAGAGCACACACTTCCATAATAACTGAGGTCTTTGTCCTTTTATAAAGTCAGTATAAAAGAGACGACCTCTAATGATCCTACTCAATACACTCTAAGTGTACTAGTGTAATTATATAGTTAAGACAAACTAATACCTAATTACACTACGATCTTCCAATGGTTTGTTCCTTTCCATCTTGATCGTGAGCTACTGTTTATAATTTATAAGGTAATGATAACATGATCCTCTGTGTGTGACACCACACACCATGTTATCTACAATATAAATTAATTAAACAACTACATTTATCATAAATGTAGACATTTGACCAATGTGATTCTTATTTCTAGATAAATATTTATACCAAAAGCTAAGCTTTTAGTATACATCCTAATAGATAGTTGGGGGAGTGGGAGGGATTGGCTGCCGATTAGCCATCAGATTGACGATCACTTGTTGCTGCTCTGCTACTTGTCTCTGGAGTTGAGCAACAACTTCAGAGAGATCAGGTTCAGTTGCTCTGGGCTCTTCGTTCTCCAGTGCTTGGTCCTCAATACGAGAGGTACGGGGACGCCCTCTTCTTGACATCTAGTCATGTAGAGAAAGAAAACCTAAAATTGTCTCTATACTCTCTAGACATAAAAACATAGAAAGACAAACAAGAACTTTTATCTAGTTTAAGCACATACAAGCAAATATTTCTAAGAATTTCTCTATACTACAAATAATAAGGAAAGGTATACTAAATAAAAGAATTTAAGTACTTTCTTACTTAAAGACGGCAAGGCTGATGCTGATGTGTGTGTGATGATGGAGAATGGGGACTGCTCTGATACCAACTTGTAACGACCCCACCCTCCTCCCTACTAGTCTGTGAGGGTGGGACGCTACTGGACTACTAACTTTACTTAACAGAGTTGCTCACATGTAAATATCAATACTTAAAACTCTCAAAAACTCAAAACATGCAACTAGTAGCAACTGCAACCATACATGACTCATCTCAACATACTACTCAAGTATATGCTTACAACTAAAACATATCAGTCTATATATGCATGCCAGAGTGATACAACTCAATTTATGGAACTAATGTGCACAACAATTAAAAGGAAGAATTCTAAAATATAAAATACTCAATGATTAAATCCAGTCACATGAAAGAATAGTTTCAACAGTCTAAATACAAAATCTTTATAAATTCTTAAGCAAGGTCCCAAGGCTTCCATAGTCCAGACATCACACATCCATCCACACCTTCTTGTCGCCTTCCTTCACTATAACTTTTCCTTTCTTTTATCTGCAGTAAGAGGAAAATGCAACTATAAGCAGAATGCTTAGTAAGCGCTATCTAACTCACAAAACTCGAATATGCATGTGAATATGAAGAAATCTAAAAACTGAATGCTTTAAAAGAAATACTACACATGCTCATCTAATAATAAAGGAATCAAACATACTAAAATGCTAAACATGTATAGCTGCTCATCTAATAGTAAATAATAGTAAGCAAAACTAAACAACATGCTAGCATAAAAGAAAACCAAACTTGCTGATTTTTAAACTTGTGTGAGATTTATTTCACTTGTTCAAAAACTTATACTTTTATACTTCAAAATAATAATCTCTTGGGCCCAGGCTTAGTACCATTGCGCGCTCCCTAATAAAAACTGAGGTAGCGAGCCACCAGTCCTACGAGGGTAAAGACCTTGGTCATACCAGGGCCGAGACCTCAGAAACGGTCACCTGGATTTGTTTAACGACAACCTTGGAAGTCGGGTACTATCCTTCTCAAGTAAAATACTTGTTACTTATTAATACCTCTAATAAGAAGAATGCCTCGGCAATTAAACAGTAAGCTTAAACAACTATTCGTATTCATTGCATATATATAGTAAGCTAAAACTAAATGCTTGATCACATGTTGTTCATATCCAACAAGTTCCATAGGAAATCAAAATCTGCATGCTTATAAATAAAACCATTCATGCATATTGAGGTGGTAAGGAAACTTAAATCTGTATGCTTGAAATAAACAACAAGATCTAAACTGAATTACTAAAGCCATAAGCACAAACTCGAAACTAGGGTTTGGATTATAGCACTTGAAAAATAAATCACACATGCATTCAAAACTAAAAACTTGCTAAAGCTTAAAAACCCACGGCATGCTCAGATTTAGCAAGGAAATTCTAAAATTGAAATATCAAACTCCACAACCAATGGATCATAAAACTGCAATCCACCGAACACTTCCAGAACCAACCATTCATGCCCATTCCAAAGCACAAACCGAAGCTTGAAAGACTCAAAATGAGCCGACTGTGCACATTGAGGTAGCAACAAATAAAAAGGATCTAGATATGAGATGCAGATTATAAGAGCTGGGGAGTCGAAACTACATGCTTAATCCATTCAAATCCCTTTTCATCTTCTTTATAAAACTCATGGTGGCAACCTTCAAAATCCATAATCTTTACAGCATATTCCGAAATCCCAAAAGAACACTAAATCAAAACTCGAAACTACCCTTACCGCAGGTGAGTAGCACTTACCCTTGTTCTAGTTTCCGATGACTCCTCGCGCCTACGCGTTCTCCTCGCCGAGAGGATCGTGAGGATGTGAAGAAAAACCCTCGGATTGATCCTTGGCCGGCCGCCGGAGATGAAGCCTAGCTTCTTCTTTGTTTCCGCCCAAGCAGGGACACCGCTCGAAATCGGGAGAAGGGGAGGTTTAGGTCACGAGAGAAAATAAAACCCTCTCTTAACTTATCCCTTTTTATATCTAAATATTTCTGTTATCAACTACTACTTAAATTATTCTTCTTTGATCAGCACGGCCCTGCTGGGTTCTTGGTCAGCCGAGACAACTTAAGGCTTTGCTTAACCGGAGGTCTCCGGCGAACCTCGACTCAACCTCTTTATTTTTGCAACTTGTTTTCTTTTGGTAAAAATACCAAACGAACTCCGAAAATTACATAAAAATACTCTAAAAATTTCTAAAATTCTATAGAATATTTCCAAAGCATTTTCAAATATTTTCAAGCACTATTGGAACTCGAAATAAGAAAATTTGGATTGTTACAGGGGGTATACAACATCTCATTTATTTTCTGAGTCCCATGTTGAAGGATGTTGAGAGCCAGTATACTAATTTGAAGAAATTGGCTCTCAAATTGGCTTTCATCATACGACGATTAAGGTTGTATTTCCTGGCCCATCCCATCATTATACACACAAATAGCACTTTGAGCCGGGTGTTAACGAATCCAAAAACTTCTAGATGGTTGATCAAGTGGACCACCAAGTTGAGTGAATATGATATTCAGTATCAGTTGAGGACATCCATCAAAGCTTAGGGCTTAGTAGATTTTCTAACTGAAGTTCCTGACCAAGAAGCCAATCGAACATGAAAATTTTATATGGATGACTCCTCCATCCTGCGAGATAGTGGTATTGGGATATTATTAATATCCTCTCGGGAGAATATAATCTAATTCTCGGTCTGGCTCAACTTTTGAGAATCCAATAACGAGGCCAAGTATGAATCCTTGCTCACTGGACTTCAGGCAGTCAAGCAAGTCGAGCCCTTTCAAGTTATCAACTACTCATACTCCAATTGGTTGCTCAGCAACTAAAAGGAAGCTTTGAGACAAGGAATTATTGATTGTGATGCTACGCGGGCATCTTTGAGAAGCTGAAAGCCAACTTTCAAGAGGTTACTTTACAAAAGATTACCCACATGGAGAATGAGAAGGAGGATGAGTTGGATAAACTAGAGAGCGCACTGGAAACTTGGAACCTAGCGGTCTCAGTATCTCAAGTTATGCTGGTTTCACAAATTGATCAAGCACTGGGCTTGGATCTGCCCGTCGACTAGAGAACACCTCTCATTGCTTTCCTCCAGCATGGAACTCTTCCCACCGATCCAAAGTTGGCTTGACTACTCAAGAGATGAGCATCCCATTTCACTTTGATTGGGGATATATTGTATCGGCGAGCCTTCTCGCGCTCCTTCCTCAAATGTCTTGGTACAGATGACATAGAGTATGTTATGAGAGAAATCCATGAAGGCATTTGCGGAGATCACATTAGGGGATGGATGCTCACTCTGAAGCCACTACTGGCTAGACATTGTTGGCCAAATTTATAGGAAAATACCACTCAATTTGTCACTGCTTGTGTCCACTGTCAAAAACACGAGAACCTCTATGATCATCCGATTGAGTTTCTGAAGACTTAAACCATCTCTTACCCCTTCAATCAATGGGACATGATATTGTATGTCCTTGCTTGACTGAACCTCAATAAAAGAAGTATCATCTAGTGGTCGTCGACAACTTCTCCAAATGGGTGGAGGTTGAAGTCTTGGCTTGAATAATGGCAGACGTTGTAAAAATGTTCCTATGGAAGAATATTGTCTACCAGTATGTCTTGCCTCACTAGATCATCTTGGATAATGGCCAGTAATTTCAAGACTGCCGACTAAGAGAATGGTGTAAAAGATTCAATATCCAGCAAATCTTCACCTCGGTGACTTACACAGAGAAACGAGCAAAAGGAGATGGTCAACCAAGAAATAGTTCATGGGCTCAAATTAAATTGGACTACGTTAAGGGCAGCTGGATGGATGAACCTGTTAGTACAGTTAGCACTAATAATCAAACTTGAGTTTAAATGTATGATAAATGGTTAAAGTTAGATTTTCTGTATTCTAATTTGGTTACACAAGTGTGTAGGAATGAATGACTTGATGAATCTAGATGACTTGACATTAGGCTGAAGTCTAGTTAGATATGAAGAACATGATAACTAGCAGAAAGCCCAGATGTGTTAATATCCAATAAGAAGTCCAATTGGGTCTGCATGACCTAACAACTGACAGAAATTCAGATATGACATCTAGTAGGAAGACCTGGTGGGTCAAAAGATCAAAGTTAAGTATGTAATTAGTAAGTGGAGGTAAGCACTGGAGGTGAGAGATCTAGTGAGGATGTGTTCCCCATTGAGGAAACATGAGGCATCAGTTCGACCTAGAGTTTTAGTGAATCCAAGGTTATGACCGGACAACCTCAAGACTATCTAAATGTTTTAATACTTATATTTCATATTATGTCTATTTTGCTAACTCTGTGATACAGAAAATCAAAGTTGGTGTTCCTGCTCCGAGACTCCTTAGCATGACTTGCTTGTGAGATGGCATGTACGTTGACCACGATTGACAAGTAGAGAAAGGATCACTTTCTCCAGAAGTATCTGCAAACAAAGATGCCGAGGAACGACCTAGCATTTGCACTATGACACTCAAGTCAGACATAATAATAGGAAGAGGAATTGAAGAAATAGAGAATTAGAGATGATACCTAACCTTACCCCCAACATACACTTTTATACTTTTCACGGGGACCTTCCATCTTCCCTTATTTAGGAGCATTAATTACCGATAGGAAATATCTTTGCTTGGGCTTCTTTGTCTTCAATGGAGCCAATATTAGTTGAGGAGCATTAATTACCGATATAGAATGTCTTTATATTGGCTTCTTTATCTTTAATGGTGGATGTCTTTATGTTGACTTCTTTACCTTTAATGGTGTTACAACAAATATGATGAAATCACTTTTGTTTTCCTCTCCCTTTGTTTTGACTTGTTATCAATACGCACAATGGTTATTTTCAACGTATGTTAATTATTAACACCCCTATTTGTTTATCCTTAACCCTTCAATGTTAAGGTAAATCTAACAGTCCTCTTAGCCTCCATAGGCAACCCCTATCGGTAGAGTACTTGAGATAGGTCGGAGCTACCTTCATCCCGATCGGTCAGGTACTTGGACAACTAACTGAGATAGCTAGCCGGTCGGTCATGTACTTGGACAACTAAATTGGACAGTTGGGCCGATTAGCTGTGTACTTGGGTTGCTACTTGGACATCCAACCCAAGCCGAGCGATATTTATCCCGGTTGGTCAGATAGGCTTTATTTCGATCAATCTAGATTTGACTTTTCCATCCACGTAAGCAAAATATCTTGACTTGGAAGGACACGTTGAGGCTTTATCTTTTCCCCATATCAATTGGATTTAGAGCATTCTAGGTGTCCTGAAGGGATCTAGGCTCTTGAACATTCAAGCAACCAGAGAGGATCCAGGCACCCAAAATGGCACGAATCCAGATTCACGAGCAAATGAGTTAGCATACACCGGTTTCCTAACCTACATCAATGTCTAGGCATTCGGGAGTGGTCCAGGCATTGGGGAAGAGATAAAGGTGACTCAAATAAATCTTTGCCCAGGTGCATCCACATCAGCAGTCTAGGCGCCTAGAAGGGATCCATCCACTCGAAATACCCTATAAAAGAAGGGTTCGACTAGTAGCTCAACACAATCATTATCTATGACTTTCATACTTATGCGTTATTCCGAGAAGCTCTCTACGACACTAAAATGCTCCCACAACCAATGCTCAAGCTACTACTTTACTTTGTTGTTGATATAATTTGTTTATTTTCTTGTACTTAAATCTTTGTAACTATTTGAGTTATTAGTGGATTGCACAACGAAAGCACTAAGCGAGTGCGAACTTTGGAGTAGAAGTCGTCGAAGGCTTCGAATCAAGTAAAACCAACTTGTGTTAGCCTTATTTTCTTTCTCTTATTTCCGCTACTTTAATTTAACTCTTGTTTTATGAAAAAGTAAAAAAAAAGTGACGCGTGTTATTCACCCCTCGCACTTTTTGATTCTACAATTGGTATTAGAGCAGAGTCGCTTTCAATTGGTGAAACCACCGTTCGAATAGATTTTTTTTTCATATGTCCTTTTTCTAGATTTATATTTTCAAATTTTTGCCTTAAGTTGGAATTGGTGTAATAATCTCTTCCGACAAATTTCACATTTTCTCATATTTGTTTGAAATAGGTGAAATGCCATTTGAGCTATTTTCATGTTTATTATTTTCCTTATACAACACTACTTATCCCAAGATGGAGTGTTGAAATATTTCTTTGAAATTGTGTTGTGCAAGAAAATGATATACAAATAAATGTTGGGGCGAAACATCCATGAACCTTCATCATACGAAATGGACTACTTCAAAATATGAATGCATAAGATGGAATGCTTCATAATGATGCGTGACTTTGACTGTGACATGGCACTAAGGCAATACACTCAAAACACTGTGACATGGCACTAAGGCAATCCACTCAAAACACAAAAGAGAACACAAAGACAATAAGTTTAATTTTAAGTTTATTATCTAACGAAATTATGTGCAGAATTGGAGAGCACCAAGATGTCTGCAAGTTATAAACTCAACTAACCAAGCTTCATGAGGATCTATCAAAGCTGAAGGATCAATTCAAAATAGAACTCAAACACGAGTCCAAACTGACATAAAAGTCTACAGAATTAGGGGTTGCGTTTAAGGTAAATGACATTTACCAAAAATCTCTGTCAGTAGTACTGTAGTATCTTAAGAGACATGCATGAGTCCTCAGGGCGTAGCACAGACGGTGGGCACATGATATCTTTGGCGTAATGGTCAGGGGTCGATTCTCAGGAACTGATGACCTGGAGTTTACCCTACCATGTGACTGTGTACCTACATTACCCAAGAATGTCCTTATGCGTCGTCATAACTTAAAAGCTAATTTTTGAAATATATATTTAACTAATTGATGATTAAACCTCAATTTAATACAATGTCAAACTATCTGCAAAATAAAAAAATTTAACTAAACATCTCATAAAATTATAAGATTATCTTAGTTGAAAACTTAAACCGGGTGTGATGAATAATTTAATTAAAAGATTTAACTCAATTTAATTAAAACTTTAATTAATCTTAATTAGACCTTAATAAAACCTTAACGAAACTTAAATTAAAAATTTAATTAAACTTGAATTAAAACCTTAACTAAAGTAAAATTAAAACCTTAATTAAACTTAAATTAAATCTTTAATTAATTTCAATTAAACTTTAAATAAAATCTTAATTACATTTAAAAAATTTAACTAAATATTAAATAAACTTAACTCAAACGTAAATTAAAACATTAATTACACTTAACTTACATTAAAATAAAACCTAAAATCATAAACATAATTTAATAAATTAATTAAATACGAATTATTCAATTCAAATTAATCAATTTAATTCAAAATCAATAATTTCAAATTTAAATAAAAAATTTAAAATTAAATTAATTAACCAAGAATCTTTAAGATAAAAATAACTTAAATAAATCTAATTTAATATAAAATTAATTAAAATCAAACTATTTCTACTTTAGACAAATTATGCTAATAAACACAAACGGTTAGCATGTTTAAAAATCATGGATGAGGTGCTAAAAAAGTAAATTGGAAATATTCTTGGAAAGGTTTTCAAAAATTCATAAGTTTATTTTTTAAAAAATTTATTTTCAAAATTTGTATATGTAATGCCCGAAAATTCTCAAAACTATATTATAAATATTCTATGATTTTTCTGAAATTTTTAGATATTTTTCCGGAATTTTTCGAGTAGCAGAGGCAACAAAAATAATTAGAACCGCAAAATAGCTTAGGCGAAAATCGAACCCGGAACCTCTCGAATCCGATAACTTTTAGTTAGCCTTAGTAACCGGTGAACCCAGCAAGGCTGTGCTGAAAGGAAGAGGAATCAATTATATTTATATTAGAGTTGGGTTCAATTATCCACTTAGTATAAATAGAAGAGTTAGGTTGGGTTTGGTTTATTTTAGAATTTGGTTCGGCAAACTCCTCCCCTCCAAACCCTCACGCCGAACACCCTTCTCCTCTCCTTCTCTCGGCGCCAACCACAAGGAAGACCTAGGGTTCTCTCCCTAGGGCCCCAAGGACATCTTCCGGCAATAACTCTGGCACGAGGACGCTCTCCTTCGCGAAGGGAACGCTTAGACGCGAGAAGATCGTCGAGAAGTCGTCTCCACCGGAATTCTAGCGAATAGAATTGTAAGGAAATTAGCGTACGAGGTAAGAAACCCCTCACCTGCAGTATAAGTAGCTCCGTTTGTGTTTTCTACGCATTAGTTTAGCTATACGCAGATTTTTATCGACGCTTAGCGTGAAATTGATCCTCCTCGCAGGTTTAGGGATTTAGTGAGCACTTCTAGATGGGCCGAACACGTAATCCCTCTTCAGTGGGGGTTTCTAGACGTTGTCGGGTGCCTAGAAGTGGTCTCCCTAATAGAGAGGAGAGTTGGGGCACACTAAGTGTTCGATAAAATAGCTAGTTAAGTAAAAAATGTAAATTAGGCATTTTAACAGCTCAGTTGAATGCATTAGAAGCATCTAAATCAGTAAATTAGTTTATTCTATCTTATATGGGACTACGGTCCAATGGGTGGGCTCCCACAGTCGCCTCTGGGTTCAGACAACCTAGCTCTAGGTTCAGATAACCTAGAAACAACAATTTAGAACAGTTTAGCTATATTCAATATTTTACTTTTCAGTTGGCACTGTACCGGATTAGATATCCATTGGGTTGGACTCCCACAGTCATCCCTAGGTTCAGATAACCTAGTAAACCCTACTAAATTCGGGACTTGCAAACCCGGGTTTAGTTAGGGATGCGCGCACAGTAAGTACAGTTGCCGGGCCCAACAACAGCATGATTATTATTTTGATCTACTATGTATATAGCTTTCAAAAGATCATAAAACAGTTATATGAATTTAGTGCAGCTTTAGTATCAGATCAGTATTAGCTTTGTTCAGTATCATGCTTCAGCTCAGTTCTTTACTATGAATATGCATGATAGTTCTATGTTCAGTTTTGATATACATGTTTAGATGATTGCCATGTATTATATGTGATTATGCCATGCTTTTACATGTTCAGCTCATATTTTAAACAGCATGTTTTAAAAAGCATTATCAGCATCGTATGCATGTTTTGTGAGGTAGATGGTTTCTTACTAAGCTTTAAGCTTACATATTCTACTTTCCTTATACTGCAGATAAAGGTAAAGGAAAGATGGACTAGCAAAGGAAGTTGGAGGACAATGCAGAGATGGTGTGTGCGGCAGGAACTGGAATAAAAGATTCTCAGGGGTTTTAGCAAGCTTAAATAGTTGAATTCTTAGTATTCTTCTTTCATGCATTTTTAGACCTTAGAATGTTTAAACCATGGGAGATTTGTTTAAGTTGTTAGTAATTATGTTGGAATGCTAGTTAATAGATGTTAGAACTTATTTCAATTACTTTTAGAACTCTTATATGAGATTTTGGCACGAACTAGTGCTGAAATCAGGGTTCTGATTCGAAATCAGAAACCCAGATCGATCTACAGATCGATCAGAGTTAGGTTGTGTCGCTGGATCGGTCAGCTGACTGATCCAGTCGCGAACAGAGAGTTTATGGATCGGTCAGCCGACCGATCCAGATGCGAACAGAGGGCACAGAAGCTCACTGATCAGTGAGCCACTGGATCGGTCAGCCGACCGATCAGTGTGCTCCTGGATCGGTCGGTAGACCGATCCAGCCACATCCAGAAGCGAGATAGCTTGTGGATCGGTCAGCCGACCGATCCAGAGTTTTCTTCTGTGCCAGTATCAAGCTGGATCGATCATGGGATCGATCCGACAGCCCAATCGATCCATGGATCGATTGAAATGCCTGATGACAGCTAGCAGGGCATCTGGGAGGCATAGATTACCTTCCCTAGCATGTGTACAACTTCTAGGCACACCTAGAATATTAAGTTCAGACTTTACAGTAATCAGTTTAGTAAAATTTTAATCAATCCAGATTTCCGCAATAGTAATTTAGCACAGCATTACGTAACGATCGGCCTTACAGCTTAGTAGTAGAAGGCGGGTCGTTACAGTATAATTAATTCAAGATTAATTAAGTTCAATTTCATATATAATTTTTAAAACTATACATGTTTGACCATGATTGTTTACCAACACTTGGTATTTAGATCCTTTAGTTCAATCATGAACTTTTAAGACCTCTAGATACATAGGTATACCTTCATTGTCATTAATAATAATTTCTAAGAGTGTGTCAGATTGAGGGGAGTCTTGATTGAAAGATCTAATATTAATTTTCAAAATTAATTTTATAAATCCTTAAATAATTTTTGAATGTTTGAAAAATCATTTTGAAATTTTTGAAAAAATACATTGAAACATTTTTGCAAAATTCTAGTAAAAGTTTTGAAAGGCAAATTTTAAAAATTATCTTATTTCAAACATTGTTTTGAAAACATATGATTTAGCTTATATTATTCTAAGTAATTTTAAAATAAAAAAACTTATTGTTGATTCCTTTCTATTTATTCCATTATATCTTACATTTTTTTGTTATGTATGTTAGAGAGGGAGGATAATGAGTTGGGTTAGAGAACTCATGAAAAATAATTATTTCAAATCATGCTTTATGCTTATATATGTATTTTTTCTTTAACTTTAATATAGGTTGTCATTTATTAAAAATAAAATGGCCAAAGTATCATCCAAGCAACTGGACGAGAAAATGTTTAACTTCTGAGTTGACTGTTTCCAGGTGCCTGGATCCTTTCCAGGCACCCAGGACGGGCGACCACGCCAACATAGCTGTTGTCAAAGAGGATCACCACGGAATCTACATCATCGACTCCATGCGCCTGGACTGGGTCAGATGCCCGGGAAGTCCAGAATCGTTGGAGAAAGCCATTACGGAGTGGATCGAGTAGATGGAGTCTAGGCACCTTGACCAAGTCCAAGCGCCGAGGAAGTGCCACATCAACAAATTGTTGATGTAGGTTGCACTAATAATCAAACTCAAATTTTGATGTATGACCAAGGTTAAAGTTAGATTTGTGTTCTAACTTATTACCAAGTGTGTAGGACTGAAAAACTTGATACGAACTAGACATTAGGCTGAAGTCCAGTCGGGTCATGGGGGACCAGACGATTAATAGAAAATCTAATTGAGTCAGAGAGGACTTGGTAGTGTTGGAACCCCAAGGTTATTTTGATGTGGTCAAACAAGTTAAGTTAGGTCCTGTGATTTTTGATCCGTCTAAGTGTGCAGGAGCTTAGGAGCACAGGAAGTCGAGCGGAAGATGCAGCTAGTGAGAAGGATGGCACGGGAGAGAACCAACGGGCTCGATGCGTCTGAGAGACGAGACACCACGAAAGAGTACACCGGTGGACAAGAAGAACGTGCATGACGTTCGAGAGACGAGAAGTCGAAGCGAAAGCTTGCTCGAGAAGAAGGCCGAAATTGAGTTCGGGTGAGCCTTATTTCGGTTGGTCGAAATCACCCAAAGTTTTATTCCCCTCCAGGTACCTGGAACCCTTCCAGGCGCTTCGACTAAGGCTATAAATATAGCCTTGGTCCAAGAAACTATAATGAACAACTAATTTCGTTTACAGCACTTATGCGCTTTCCATTTTTATTTAGCTTCTTCATTTTTGTGCTTTCACTGCTGTAAAGAGGCTTCTCTACCTGAAGGAGTATTTAGTGTGCTTCATTTTATTGGATTAACAACCTTCCCGGTTGTAACCAAGTAAATCCCTTGAGCCTCTATTTTTTGTTTATTCTAATTTTATTTATGCAAGTGTTCATTTAAGTCCTAGAAGGGTATTTTCTATTTTATTTTTTACAGGGCTATTCAACCCTCCTTCTAGCCGACCCAAAGGTCTCAACAAGTGGTATCAAAGCCAGGATGTTTCAGGAGGACTAACCGTCGATCGAAGAAAAGATGATGGCCGGACCAAGCATATACCAGTCGAAGTTCGAGGGGGAGTTCGCTAGCTGGAAAAAGTGAATGCAGGTATTCTTTAAAACTGACTTTGAATTACTTTTAATAATGAAGTTCGATTTTGTAGCACCCAAAAGTAAGGAAGAATACTAGTGGATAAAGAAAGAGTAGGTCGACTACGTGGCAAACGACAAAGCAAAATTCCATCTACTGAGCGTCCTTCTGTCACAAGAAGTCAACCGGATCAACACCTACAACTCAACAAAGGAGCTTTGGGAGAAGTTCCTTGAACTACACGAAGGGACATCCGAGGCCAAGCTCGCGAGACGAGACTTACTCCGCAACCAGCTGACAAACCTACGACTGGAAGAAGATGAAACGATTGCACATATTCACTCAAGGATTAAGGAGCTCATCGCCGAACTTTCAAATATTGAAGAAAAGGTAAGTAACCGAGATTCGCTAAGGTACGCTCTTAATGCATTCCCTAGGAATATTAAATGGGGCATCATTAGTAGATGCCTTCTATATCTCTAAGGACTTAGAATCTATTACCTTAGAAAAATTCTGTTCAACTTTTGAAGTGCATGAATCGAGATGTGCAAGTACGAAGGAGCCGAAGCACAACATCACCCTCAAGGTAAAAAGAGATGAACGTGAGTCAGAATCTTCTCTCAATGATGGGGAAATGGTGATGATGGTAAGACGTTTTAAAAAGTTATGTAAATCAAGAAAAATTAACCATCCGTAGGGTAGAAAGAAAAGGACGATTAGATGCTACCACTACAATGAAGAAGGGCACGTCAAAGACAACTACCCCAAGCTAAGGAAAAAGGACAAGGACAAAGGAAAGAAGCATGTTCAAACGAACAAGTACAATACACTAAAGGCGATGTGGGATGATACATCGTCCGAATCGGAAGTCGAGGCTTTCTCCAGACTTGCATTAATGGCAAGTCATCAAGAAGATAAACACGAAGCAGGCTCATTCGAAATGAGCATCGAGAGCATCGATGAAGGGGGAGCTACATCGGAAGAAAGCAACAATTCAGGGGGAGTTACGGATAACGAAGTCGGTAAGGTAAGTCAGGTACGATCTCTCCCACCTGACAAGTTATTTAAGTTTGTGAAATTATTAACCAAAGATTGTTACAAACTTGAAAAAGAAATTTAAAATTTAAAATTAATTCTAGCAAAATCTTGCCCATTAGAAGAATCTGACAAGATTAAATTGGAAAATGATATTTTGCAAAAAGAAATAAGTAACTTGAAAAATAATGCATGCTCATATAACACAAGTTTTAGAAAATTCAATAACCTAAATTGGTATTTTAGATATCATAAAGGACAAATTAAAAACATTTCAAAGAAATATGTCCCTAAGAAATACCTAATCAATCTGGTTGGCTGGAACCTATATTGGGTTCCCAAGTCTTGCCTAAATTGAACTTTATTTAGACTTAGAGCTTTCAGCAAGAAAATTAAACGTTTAATTTCCTTATGCGACTTTGTCTAGAAGTGGTTGATAATCCAATAACCAAGAAGGCCTAGTGCCTCGCCATAGCTTGGAAGCCAAATATTGAAATAAAATATTTAATTGACTAACTGATAAAACATTAAAATTAAATTAGATAATTCTTTGAATAGTTATTAATTTTTTTTAAAAAAAAATTCTAAATTTTTTTTTGCAAATATGCTTAACTTCTTTAGAGTTTTTTTTTAAACCTAGAAATTATTTAAATTTTTTTACTTAAAGTTTCTTTTAAGTTTTTTTAAAATGTATTTTACTTAGAAATTTTTTACTTTACCAAAATTTCTACAAAAAAATTAATTCTTGAAAATTTTCTTTAACTAAGGAAATTTTCTAATTTTTTACTTAGAAAATATTTCTAAAATTATATTTTTGAAATTCATAGTTTTATAAATGTTACCCTTAGATTTTTATTGTACTCCATTTTTTTATGTGATCAAAGGGGGAGAAGGAAAAGATTAAGTCTAGGGGGAGGTAGATTTTTAAATTAAATAATTTTTCAATTTTTGCACTTTATTACATAATTTATTGTTTTAACTTTATGTCTGTTTATCCTTGCTTAACTTGAGGTTCTCACATCAAAAAGGGGGAGATTGTTGGAACTCCAAGGTTATTTTGATGTGATCAAACCAGTTAAGTTAGGTCCTGTGGGTTTTGATCCCTGTGTCTAAGTGTGCAAGAGCTTAGGAGCACAGGAAGTCGAGCGGGAGACGTGGCTAACGAGAAGGACATCACGGGAGAGAGTCGACAGGCTCGATGCGTTTGAGGGACGAGGCGCTGCGGAAAAGTACATCGGTGGACGAGAATAATGTGCGCGATGTTCGAGGGATGAGACGCCAATGCAGAAGCCTGCTCAAGGAGAAGGCCGAAATTGGGTTCGGGTGAGCCTTATTTCGGTTGGCCAAAATCACCCAAATGAGCGGAGTCGTAGCGGAAGACCCGAACCAAAGCGAGTAGCACCGGAGCAAAGGGCCCGAACCAAAAAAGTCAACCATGTTGGCTTTAAGGCTCCGGGTGCCCAGAACCCGATTCTATCCAGATCGCATTTGACCGCGATCCATTGCGGAGGGGATAAAGTTTTATCCCCCTCTAGGCGCCTGAAACCTTTCCAGACGCCCCGACTAAAGCTATAAATATAGCCTTGGTCCAAGAAACTATAATGAACAAGCAATTTCATTTACAATACTTGTGTGCTTTCCATTTTTGTTTAGCTTCTTAATTTTTGTGCTTTCACTGCTGTAAAGAGGCTTCTCCGCCTGAAGGAGTATTTAGGGCACTTCATTTCCTTGGATTAACAACCTCGCCGATTGTAACTAAGTAAATCCCTTGAACCTCTATTTTCTATTTATTCTAATTTTATTTATGCAAGTGTTCATTTAAGTTTGAGAAGTGTATTTTCTATTTTATTTTTTGTAGGACTATTCAACCCCCCTTCTAAACGGCCCAAAGGTCCCAACAGGTAGTTGGTAAGAAGTCCAATTGGGTTAGGGAGGACTAGACAATTCGTTGAAGTCCAAATGAGGCATTTTGTAGGAAGACCTGGTGGGTCAAGAGATAAAGGTCAACTAAGTCCACAAATGGTAAGTGAGGTAAGTAATTGGAGGAGAGATCTAGTGAGGACACGTTACCAGTTGAGGGAACAGTAGGGGTTCATTCGACCTACGATTTTAGCGAAATCCAAAGTTAGGATCAGGCGGTCCTGAGATTGTCAAAATGCTTATTTTTTATATTATACTTGTTGTGCTA
Organism: Zingiber officinale; assembly: GCF_018446385.1. Classification (NCBI taxonomy): domain Eukaryota; kingdom Viridiplantae; phylum Streptophyta; class Magnoliopsida; order Zingiberales; family Zingiberaceae; genus Zingiber; species Zingiber officinale. Next base: position 10,313,162 of record NC_056002.1, read on the forward strand.
ACTCTGTGGTGTTGGAAAGCAAAAGCTAGAAAAAGGGAGTTTCAGGCTCCCGAGAGGTCTGGGCACCTCGAGTGGGTCTAAGCACCTGGATTGGCTTGGCTCAGCTGTGTATCTAGTTGAGTTGGCGAGCTTTGATTGGCCATCAAACATCAGGGTCTAAATGCCCGTACCAGTCCAAACACCCAGAGATGGATCAACTTTCACAGATAGAGATTCACCGAGGTACAAGCACGTCAACGATCGAGGCATCCGGAGGTGCTCCAAACACCCGGAGGTGGATAATCCAACAATGAAGTGGGATCTGATAGGCCTCTGTCTAGGTACCCAGGGGTGGTTTAGGCGCCTGAAAAATGTTGGAATATGCCTAATGCGGTGTGTGTTAAAAACACGTTTCGTAAACATGCACAGCGGAAGACTTAATGATAAATAAATAAATTTATTACATCACACACACCACATGCATGTATGATACAATTGCACAAATAAGATCATAAAACAAAATGAAATCAAATAATAATTATTCTAGGTATACCTCATGGATAACCTGTAATGAGAAGGGCATTAACCTTTTATGACGTTATCAAACTTCACCTCTATTCATATTCATACTGAGCTCTTTAAGACAATTTCAAGAGAACAAGTTTCACCTTTGGAATGTACTAGCCATGACTGAATGAGAAGGATCAAGAAGAGGAAGAAGAAGCAAAAGGATGATCTTCTTCCTTTGTGTGGCTCACGACAACAAGAGGAAAACCTCTTGTTGCGGTCGACGGCAAGAGAGAGGGAGAGGGAGAGGGAGAGGGAGAGAGAGGTATTGGGTTTAATTAGGTTTCTAAAACCTAATCAAGCTAATAATGAATTATCTATTAATTCTCTCTTAACCATATCAATATATAGTCCTCTTTAATGAGTTGGATTAGAAAGTCCAAATTCAACCCATTATGACTTAATAAAAAAATTAGCCCATTAACTCCCTTGGTTTGATTCACAACTAAATCAAGTTTGTTCATGGCTAAACTAAATAGGGTCCAACTCTTTCATAAGAGATATGACTCATTCGTGCTTCCATTCTGACAAATATTTTTATATTTGTCTTATGTACGGTTTAACCAAATATTTATCCCTTGATCAGAAAATCCTATTCTTTAACTTGTTTTACGTCTTTTTGAGACTCATAGTGCATGTAACCCAATAGGTTCCCAGTTTATCTTAGTCATCCATAGTTATCCACTGAATTATTGAACGATTATTATTGACACTTAGTAGTACATCATGATCTCCAATTAATTAGAAAACCATAGTTAATCTTAGAACTAATTCTGAACTCTTCAGCAGCTACAGTGAGTCGTGTCTCGTTCCTTTTACTCTTCTTATACCCACTTGATTTAGGGCATGGTCTATGTGTATGCCCCCACTAAGCTGACTACGCCACACCTAGCCAATTAATATTTTCTCGTTATACAGATTCAAATTACTCATATATGTGTATAAGAGTCTCATACTCTTAACATGTGATATTTTTTCCAAAGACTTTGAGTAATAATCCTAACGAGTGACCATAGGATATATGTCTCCTCGCAAGGAGTGATGAATCCTCTGTGGGCTATCCAAACACTTTTAGACACTTCGACTTATACCCAATCATCTCGGGCCCACACCTCCATGAGATGTTTGCTTAAGATGTCAAAGTATAACTCTTTATGACCAAGATGACTTGTATACCTCAGGTCGAGGGAAACTTACACTCGGGTTGTAGTAAAAACTTCACAGACATATCCATATATGTAGAGAATCATATGAAGTTTTACAAAAAGTCACTCCAATGAACTAGTTACCATGACTAGCATCTACGTTTAACTCTCGATATCCCAATGTCTCCAGCTAGTGAGAAAATAGTTGCTTAACTGAATTGAGGAGTATAACCAATGCTAGTCTTATAGAATTAATGATGTCCAAATGCACCAATTCGACAACTAGAAAATTTTCAATATGTTCATAATTACACATGTAGAGATAATCACAAATTGTGATCTAATAACAAATTCTCTCATGCTATGAATTGTATTGTAAACATTCAGTAAATGAGTTTATGACTATTCAAACATATAATATGTATTCAAATAGTGAATCTTATATTTATCAATTAAATAGTAAAATCATAAGGTGATAGCCTTAGGACATCCCTTAAAATCTAACAGAAAAGACTATAAACAGAGCTTTGACCAGCAGTATCAGATTATCAATTGACTATGACTTTCATACACATGTGCTGCTCTAAAACTTTGCTACAACGCTAAAACGGTACTCCGATGACAATACCTAAGTTTCAACTCTAAAGTTGTCGATATAATTGTCTTTGTTTATTTGTACTTTAAATTCTATATCATTTTGTAATATTTGAGCTTTTAGTGAATTGCTTGACGAAAGCACCAGTGAGTACGAGCCTTAGATTAGGAGTAATTAAAGGTTCCGAACCAAGTAAAAGAAAAAGTGTTAGCATTTTTTATTTTCTTTTCTGTTGCGTATTCTTTGTTTTCCAAAAAAGTGACTTACGCTATTCACCCCACTTTACGATTCTACACAAATGACTAGATTTGACCAGTAGGCTATAAATGGAGCTCTGATGCTCAAGTTTCAAAACAACACACTTGTTCTTAACTTCTATATTATGTAATTTCTTTCTATGCTTTTAAACGTTTATAAGAGGCTACTTTGCCTTCACTGAAGGAGTCTCTTTAGTAAGCTTACATTTGCCTTGGATTAAGAATCGCCCAGGTTGTAACCAAATAATTCTCTGGCTCTTACTTTATTTTATGCAAGTTATTTTTATTTCAAATTAATTGTGTGTCCTTTCTAAGTTCAATAACAAGAAAAGTGTTAGATTTGATTGTAGACAATTTACCCCCCCCCCCTAGCCAGTCCACAATGAGCATACAAGTGGTATCAGAGCTAGATCGCTCCAGAAGAACTAACTATAAGCTAAAGCAAGAAGATGATGATCAGATCGAGCATTCATCTGTCAAAGTTTGAGAGGGAGTTAGCTCTTTGGATGCATAAAATGGATGTATACTTTAAAATCAATTTCAACATTTTACTAACAATAAAATATAGTTTTAAAGTACCCAGGGATTAACATAGAGAAGAAAAAGAAGAGCATCTCTAGACTAAAAAGGAGCAGAATGACTTCGTAGCCAATGGAAAAGAAGAGTTCCATCTGCTTAATGTACTTCCACCTCAAGAAATCAATTGGATCGGTACCTATGACTCCACTAAAGAGCTCTGAGAGAAGTTCCTAGACTACACAAAGGAACCTCGAAGGCTAAATGCCCAAGATGGGACATACTCCGATCCAACTTAGCAACCTCTTAATGGAAAAGGAAGAAATAATAACTCATCTATATACAAGGATTAAGGAGTTAATCACCGGACTCATAAACTTTAGAGAAATGGCAATGAATTGAGATTCATTGAGGCATGTCTTAAATGCATTCCCATGAAAGCTAACATGGACATTTATAGTAGACTCTTAGTATATCTCCAAGGACCTCGAGGTAAGTACGTTAGAAAATTTATTTTTGACTTTTGAACTTCATGAGTCTCGATGTGCATGTCTTAAAGACATAGAAAAGTCAAATGACAACATCACCCTAAAAGCAAAAAAGAATGACCCAGATTCAGAATCATCACTCGACGAAAATGAAGAAACATATATGGTAAGAAAATTTTCAAAGTTCTTTAAATCTAACAACTTTGATAAGAAATAGGCCAACAAGATTCTGTTGGATCGAGACACGCTAGAGGGGGGGGTGAATAGCGCTCGTGGCTTTCACTTGATTTGGAATCGTAAATCATTTGATTAAACACTATCGGAGTTGAAACTTGCAGCGGAATAAAGAAAAAGCAAACACACAAGAACACGGTCGTTTACTTCGTTCGGAGCCTATGACGACTCCTACTCGAAGGCCCGCGATCCTTGATCGCTTTCCGTGGGCAACAACTATAAGTTCGGAATAATTACAAGCTGAAGTACAATAATTGACAAGAATTAATTATACCGATGATAATTAAGAAATGAATATTCGGAGCTCCGGGTCGTCGGGTGGTTGTCGCAGCACTTCGGGATCGTGTTGTTAGCAGCTAGTCGCAGGAGGATTGCTTGGAAGAAGATATATTTCACTGCTGCTCGAAGTCCCCTTATAAAGGGCATCCAAGGCGCCTCTACAGCTCCGAGTCCACCGTGCAGATGAGCGCTGACCATTCTGCGCTTATCGCCTTGAAGGCGCCTTCATCCATCTTCAAGGTGCCTCCAATGGAGCATCCAAGGCGCCTTCGCTCACCATGAAGGCGCCTCCAGTGGGTCTACATATCCACGTCACTTTAGCACCCGAGGCGCCTCCAAGCTCCATGGAGGCGCCTCGGACACTGTTCATCCGAGGCTATTCTTCGTACTTTGGTCCCTGCAAGATACATTAATCCCAAATATACCCTGCAGCACAAAGTTAGCACATAAAACATAATAGATATGATAATGACAGTCTCCGGACTGTCCGGGTCTGACTTCGGGTTTCCAACCGGAAATCGTAGGTCGACCCGACGCCTACTATTCCCTTTACGGGGAACGCGTCCTCACCTACTCCACTCAGGAGATTTACCTGTTGTCAGTGCGATCCTCCAGATCGACTGGACTTTTGCTTAGGACTCGACGCTTCCGGACTTTCTGCTGGACATCCGCTTCCCGGCTAGTCCAGTCTTTCACCTGGTTCGCGACACCAGGACTTTCCACCTAGGGTTATCACCCCCTAGGACTTTTGCTTGATCGACCTACCAAGACTTTCCGCATAGGGTTACCACCCCCTATGACCTAGGGTTACCACCCCCTAGGGTTTTCCCTTTGCCTAACCGCAGCTAGGACTTTCCTGAAATACTCAAGCAGACTTGTTAGATCACTAAACACCATAACTTTGAATCCTATGCCATTATCAAAACACGAGTTCAATCGTCGGATGCTTCCCACACCAACAATCTTCCTCTTTTTGATTATGGCAACTCAAATTCAAAGTTAAGTAAACAGATATCAAATAAAGAATAGATGCAAATGAAAACATTTAAAGCAAGCTTAGCATCAATGAATATTTTGCTAAAGTAAACTCCATGAATTTAAAGTATAGCATCAAGTTTAGGCTCCCCCTTAACTGTTACTCCCCCTTTAATATTCATTATTTTAAATTTGAATTTGTTACTCTTATTTTTGAATTTGAATTTGATAATTATTTGAGTATTTGAATTTGTAATTTGCTACTCTCCCCCTTTGCCATATATCAAAAATAATCAAAATAGTCATTCGATTTTTAAAGAGGGATAACAAGATTTTGATAACACTTATCATTTTATAATTTTCTTTTCTTACCTTTTAGCTAAGTGAAATAAAGATCTAAAAGTTAATAAGGGATTTTAAAGGATGATGTTAACTCTTTGGAAACTTAGTTAAAATTATAAAACCACTAGAAGGTGGAACCTTTTGACAGTCTTTAACTAAGTTGAAAAAGCTAGTAAAACTATACGTAGAGAAGTACTTATTTAGATTTTGAAAATTTGTTAGTGAAATATTTGGAGCCACAAGATTTTTGAGAGAACATTTTTGAAGTCGCTCTTTACTTAGTGAAATTTTTTTTGAGTTAAATTTTGCAAAACTATGCTTTACTTAGGAAAGCAAGAATTTACAAAGTTAGATTTCAAAGTGGGCTAAGTTTTAAAATTTTGAAAATAGCTATGTAGATAGAAGTTGGAACTTAGCTAAGCTCTTTGCAAGTATTGGATTTTGAAAACTATAGCTTAGGTTAAAAAACTTAGCTTAATTTTAAATAACACTTATTAAATTTTAGGACAAGGATGGAGTGGAGTAGCTAAAAATTTGGTTTAGGTTATTTATTCAAAGTCAGTTGGTCCTTAAGTCCAAGCATGAGTCAAGTTCAATAGATTTCAAATTATCCAGTTTTACTTTAAGAGGTATCAGAGCCCTAAAGATCAAACATGCTTAACCAGAAAACTGAGTATCCTTTATCAACTATCTAACCTTTAGCTACTTGCTGATTGCCTAGAGGGCAACAACTTTCACTTGGTTAGTCAAGTTAAGTCAATTTGGTCCAGTTAGATTTGACTAGAGCTGGAAGACTTGACTTGATTGATATATATTACGTGTTTAACACCCAGACTCATATTGATGCACAGATATAAGCATTCTTGAGTCCAGGCTGTACCCTATGCATCTCACTCCATTCTATGCCTTACAAGCATAAGCAAGGTATACCTAGGTGTTTGTGAGATGCTCTGGCTTAAGTCTAGGGGAACATGATATCTAGGGTAGAGCCTAAGTTAAGTCCAATTTTTGAAACTTCTAAAAAAAAGGAATTTTAAAATCATTATTTATCCTATATTTTTAAAACCAATTTAAAAGTGATTTTGAAATTATACTCACAATTTTGAAAAAGTAACACATAAGTACTCAATTAAATATAAGGCAGCTAATCATCAGATAACCAACTCCAAGATACAATCCAAAAGATGAGTAAGATAGGCAAGTCTAAGAAGTGAGTGACATATCTAGACAGTCTAAAAGATAGAATCAAGCAGGCGGATCGTCAGCTGGAGGATCGGCTAGAGGCTGCTCGGGTGGCGGTTGAGGCTGTCCCTGACGCCGAATCTCACCTCGGAGAGATGCGAAACCAGCAGCCATCTCAGATCACATAGATCGAAGGAAGCGATGGCTATCTAGCACAGCTCACCGCGTCTGAGTGGACTGGATCTCGAGCCGAGTGAGTCTATCCTCGATAGAGAGTGGTGCTGAAGATGAAGACCCGGCTGATGTGGAGGGTCTGGCCGAGGTATAGAGATATATGTATTCTGGATTCATATTGTCACCCGTACAGGGGAGATGCTGCCGAAATTTCTTCGAACATGGACTACCTGGGGCGTGACAGTATTTGATCCTTCGGGATCCAGTATTGACCAAGTCCAACTTGATTGACCAATTTGGACTTGGGGACCCATGCTTGGGCTGATTTACTATTTTGGTTTGTTTATTAAAGATAAATAAGATTTATATTTCTTTTTGGTTTTATATCCTAGCTCAGTTTTATTGTAGACGACTCTTTGTGATCCAAGAATTAGGTCGAGATTCTTGGATCCTAAAGAAAATCGTTCTAATGTTAACTTCAAATCCTTGATCTGATTTTTCAAACTAGAATTGTCTTCCTCAAGTTTTTGAACTTGAGTTGAATTTCCGGTCTGAACTTGATCAGGTAAGGATTTGGAGTTAGTCACTTCTTTAAGGACAGCTACTTCCTTTAAAAGTGACTTAATCTTAACGTTTGACTTAGCTAACTTGCGTAATAAATAATTGACTAAATTATTAAGTCTAGGAATACTTACAGTGGAATCTGGCCCTTCAGAAACGGATACGGATCCGTGGCTTCGCTCGGACTCGGCCTCTGACTCGCTCTCGCTCTCGGATTCGTCGAAATGGTCCCGGGCCATCAACACGAGTAAACTCGTCTGATCGAGTTCGTCGTCGTCGTTAGGGGTGAGCATTCGGTTAATTCGGTTTATTCGGTTAATTTGATATTAATTTTGTATAAATTCTTTTTATTGTTATTTTAAACAAATTTAGTTAATTCGGTGTTAATTGAAATAACTAATTCGATTAATTCAGTTTTAGTAAAATTTTGATTTGATTCGGTTAGCCAACACTAAATCGATTTTCGGCTAATTCGGTTAATTTATGGACCGAATTAACCGAATGCTCACCCCTAGTCGTCGTCCTCCGAAGAAGATTCGCCCCACGTCGCTTTCAGGGCCTTCTTCCTTCTTTGCTTTTTTGCTTCCTTTTGGTTGGGGCAGTTGGCTTTGATGTGTCCCTTTTGGTTGCATCCGTAGCAGATTACTTCAAATTTTACCTTAGAACTCGGTTGGACCTCCTTGGATTGTACCACCTTCTTCAGGTCTTTCTTGTTGAAGCCCTTCTTCTTCTTGTAGAGCTTCTTCACGAGGTTCACGAGTTCGCTGGTCAGTTCATCTTCTTTATCTTCTGAGTCGGGTTCGTCTTCTGATTCTGGTTCAGTTTTTTGCCGTAATCTTGGTTCTCGTGTTCGACTGGTACCTACAACCAAAGCAACCCCCTTCTCAGTTGGCTGTGTATTAGTCTGCTCGTGAAGTCCAAACTCAGAAAATAACTCATCTAATTTTAAACAAGACAGGTCCTTGGAGATTTTGTAGGCATCTACCATTGATGCCCACAATGTACTCCTTGGAAATGAGTTTAGAGCGTATCTTATGACGTCCCGATTCTCGACTTTCTACCCGATCACATGAAGAGAGTTGAGGATGTCTTGAATCCGTGAGTGGAGCGAACTCGCCATCTCTCCTTCCTGCATTTTTAGATTGTACAGTTTATTAAATAATAAGTCACACTTAGTTACCTTGGTTTCCGAGGTGCCCTCGTGGAGTTTGATCAGCTTTTCCCAAAGCTCCTTTGCTGATGAGAATGGACCGACTCTGTTGAGCTCCTCTTGGGTCAGTCCACACTGGAGGGTGCAGGTAGCTCTGGCGTTGGCTTCCACTTTCTTGATGAAGGAGGGTTCCCAGTCTTCGCAGGGAGTAGGTTTGCCATCAGTGCCAGTCGGTAGTTGAAATCCAGTTCGGATGATCATCCACATTTCGAACTGGATTTTTAGAAACGTCTCCATCCGTCTCTTCCAGTACCCAAAATCTTCTCTGGAGAAGAGCGGGGGACGGACAGTGCTGAAACCCTCTTGATGGGCCATTGAGAGAATATGCAAAAAGGAATAAGAAAAAAAAATGTCCCAAGACTATGTCTTGGATTAGTAGTGCGGGAGTAAAGTAAAAAAAAAAAACTAACTCGAGTGGTGTTGCACCAACTTCGAGCGAGATCGATACAAACAAAAAAAAAACTGGAATATAGTAATAATACTAATTTCAATTGACTCCAAAAAATTTAAAACACCACGAAAAAATTGTGTGATTGGTGGTTGCACCAGATCAACGCTACCCCGCTCTGATACCAATTGTTGGATCGAGACGCGCTAGAGGGGGGGTGAATAGCGCTCGTGGCTTTCACTCGATTTGGAATCGTAAATCATTTGATTAAACACTATCGGAGTTGAAACTTGCAGCGGAATAAAGAAAAAGCAAACACACAAGAACACGGTCGTTTACTTCGTTCGGAGCCTATGACGACTCCTACTCGAAGGCCCGCGATCCTTGATCGCTTTCCGTGGGCAACAACTATAAGTTCGGAATAATTACAAGCTGAAGTACAATAATTGACAAGAATTAATTATACCGATGACAATTAAGAAATGAAGATTCGGAGCTCCGGGTCGTCGGGTGGTTGTCGCAGCACTTCGGGATCGTGTTGTTTGCAGCTAGTCGCAGGAGGATTGCTTGGAAGAAGATATATTTCACTGCTGCTCGAAGTCCCCTTATAAAGGGCATCCAAGGCGCCTTGAAAGCCTCCGAAGGCGCCTCCACAGCTCCGAGTCCACCGTGCAGATGAGCGTTGACCATTCTGCGCTTATCGCCTTGAAGGCGCCTTCATCCATCTTCAAGGCGCCTCCAATGGAGCATCCAAGGCACCTTCGCGCACCATGAAGGCGCCTCCAGTGGGTCTGCGTAGCCACGTCACTTTAGCACCCGAGGCGCCTCCAAGCTCTATGGAGGCGCCTCGGACACTGTTCATCCGAGGCTATTCTTCGCACTTTGGTCCCTGCAAGATACATTAATCCCAAATATACCCTGCAGCACAAAGTTAGCACATAAAACATAATAGATATGATAATGACAGTCTCTAGACTGTCCGGGTCTGACTTCGGGTTTCCAACCGGAAATCCTAGGTCGACCCGACGCCTACTGTTCCCTTTACGGGGAGCACGTCCTCACCTACTCCACTCAAGAGATTTACCTGTTGTCAGTGCGATCCTCCAGATCGACTGGACTTTTGCTCAGGACTCGACGCTTCCGGACTTTCTGCTGGACATCCGCTTCCCGGCTAGTCCAGTCTTTCACCTGGTTCGCGACATCAGGACTTTCCACCTAAGGTTACCACCCCCTAGGAGTTTTGCCTGAAGCCATCGACCTGCCAAGACTTTTCGGATAGGGTTACCACCCCCTAGGGTTTTCCCTTTTCCTAACCGCAGCTAGGACTTTCCTGAAATACTCAAGCAGACTTGTTAGATCACTAAACACCTTAAATTTGAATCCTATGCCATTATCAAAACACGAGTTCGATCGTCGGATGCTTCCCGCACCAATAGATTCTCCAGGGAAAGAGGAAGGTTCGATGCTACAACTATAAAAAAGAAGGGCTACAACTGTCAAGAAAAAGGGTGTATTAAGGACAACTGCCCAAAACTGAAAAGTAAAGGAAAGGACAAACCCAAAGGACCAAGACGGTCGAAGCACAAGAACCTAAAAGAGATGTGGGACGAATCATCATCATCTAAATATGAGTCAAAGCAATATGCCAAACTAGCACTACTATCTATTCACCAAGAAGAAGATATAGAAGCTTATAGAAAACTGTTAGGATGTATACTAAAAGCCTAGCTTTTTGTATGAACATTTATTTTGTAATAAGAATCACATTGGTCAAATGTCTGCATTTAGTTAAAATGCAGTTGTCCATTTAATTTATATTGTAGATAGCATGGTGTATGGTGTCACACAGAAGATCATGTTATCAGTTCCTTATAAATTATAAATAGTAGCTCACAACCAAGATGGATTGGGACAAACCATTGGAATGGTTGTAGTGTAATTTGGTATTAGTTTGTCTTGACTATAAAATTGCACTAGTACACTATGTGTGTATTGAGCAGGACCATTTGAGGTTGTTTCTTTTTTTACTGACTACATAAAAGAACAGAACCTCTGTTATTATGGATGTGCATACTCTTAATCCCGATATAATAACAATCACATATACTTAATAATTATTTCTTTAATTTATCAATGAGTGAGATTTATTTGTTAAATCAATAGGCCTGATAAGTTGGGAAATAATATTATTTATATGGTGTGTTGTTGATTATAGAAGGAAACTGTGTCCTAGTTATCTAGGTTGATGATGTCCCCTTGAGGAGCTCATAAGGATTATCATGTAAACCCTACAGGTAGACTTAGTCCGACATGATAATGAAGTTGAGTGGTACTACTTTTGGAGCTAGATATTAATTAAGTAGGTTGTCAGTAACTCATTTAATTAATGGACATTCGATATCTTAAACACAGGGAGACTAATGCACTCATGATAAGAAGGAGCTCATAATAATATGGGATTGGTGCGGTAGTTCAATAATGACTCTTTAGTGGTATGAGTTATTATTGATGAACTTGAGTTGGGTGTTCGGGTCGAACACAGGAAGCTCAAGTCCGTCAGGAGGACAAAACCAATTCCTCTTCTAGGTCCCTGTTGTAGCCTCTTATTAAAAGCCTTTTTATCCACCCAAAGTCCAGCTTCTTACCCAAGCTAGGGGCTGACCACATCCTTGCTTGGTGCCCAAGCAAGGGGCAGGTCAATCCTCACCAAGCAAGGGGCAGGTCAATCCCATCTTGGTGTCTAAGATGTGGCCGGCCAAGCCTTGCTTGGTGACCAAGCAAGGGGTCGGCCACTAAAGAAATAAAAAGAGAGATTTTATTTTTTTTTTTTAAATCTTTCCTTTTATAGCAATCTACAAAGGTTTAAAAGAGAGATTTTAATTTTAAAATCTTTCCTTTTTGAAGTCATTCACATGGTTTTAAAAGAGAGTTTTAAATTTTGATAAAACTGTCCTTTTTTGTAACCATGATTTAGAAGAGAAGTTTAAATTTAAAATCTTTCCTTTTTGTAGACATCTACAATGTTTAAAAGAAAGAGATTTTAATTTTTAAACTTTCCTTTTGTAGCCATCACAATAGGAAATTTAAAAGAGAGAAATTTTAATTATTATTAAAATTTCCTTTTATGTCATGACCAAGGATTATAAAAGAGAGGTAGAGGGTACCTTATGAGATTAACACATCTCCATATTTCTCTTGTTCCCTTAGGGCCGAAACCTAAGCTTTCCCTCTTCTCTTTTCCTTGGTGGCCGACCCTTCTCTCTTTCTCTTCTCCCTTGGTTTTCTTCTCTTAAGGCCAGCGGCACATCAAGCTCCATCTTCTTGTGGCCGGTTTTCTTGGAGGGGAAGAAGAAGAGAAGGAAGTTTCCTATTTTGGCATTCCTTGGGTGGCCAAAACTTGTAGGCAAAGAAGAAGGTTCGGGTGGATTTCATTTTGGTAGATCGTCGCCCACACGACGTCTAAGAGGAGGAGAGGAATACAATAGAAGATCAAGAGGTCTTTAGCTGCAAAGAAAGTTATAACTAATTATTTGTTTCCGCTGCATAATTAGTTTGTGTTCTTTGTATGGATCCTGAAATACCAACACAAGAGGCTATCGATTTTGTATTTCGATTTTGTGTTTCTATTGTGGTCTCTATAGTTAAACCTAAGGTTACTGTAAGAAGTTTAAATATTCAATTTCTTTGAAAGACTTTGTCTAAGAAGTGGTGGATGATCCCATACCCAAGAAGGTCGAGTGCCTCGTCATGTTTAACCTGGAAGCCAATATTTGAAATACATATTTAATCGACTTCTATAATATGGTTTAACTTCTGAAGAACACATGGGTTGAACTTGGAGTAAAAATGTTAAGTTCCGTTTCCAATCCAAGTTTAACTTATGAAGAACAACTTGGATTAAAAATGTTAAGTTTCATTTGCAATCCAAGTTTAACTTCTGTAGAGCATATGGGCTGCTAGGAAAAGTTCTGTGCTTGTACAAATTTTTCTACAGGGGAAACATAAAGGAATTCTGATTAGCACCCAACAAAAATGAGCAACAAAAACAACAATGAAGGGGAAGCGTCGAACTATGAGTTTGACACAATAAGTGAGGTACTACTCTTACCTCTCGATCAACTTTATGATGCAATTAAGATGTTGTTTAGAAGTCTTTGTAAAAATAGAACTAAATATATAAATGTAAATATATAAATGAAAATAAGAAATATGCATACCTATAAAAAGAGTTTGATAAACTTAAGGTTATAAATGCAAAATTGAAAGATCAAGTAGAAATGATCAAAAAGAATTCTGCACATGGAAATTCAAACTTTGTTTATAGTTCAAATTTTAGAAATTATAATAAACTTAATTGGTATTTAAAGAATCATAGGGGTCAAATTACAAAAATATCTAGAAATTATATTCCTAAATAATATTTAATTAATCCAATAGGCAAAAATTTATTTTGGATCACAAAATTAATTTTAATCTATTGAATTAATTTTTATACCATGCTTGAATTAATTTTTTTATAGTTTAATTTTTTCATTAACTAAATTAATTGCTTCATGTACTTTCTCTTTGAATTTAATTAGGATTTAATTTTTTTGTAATATACAAAAATATTTTCTACTAAAAAAAATTTCAAAATTTTTTGACCATTATATTATTTTTTATGAATTTATTATCAAAACTCAGATTTTTAAAATAAAAAATTCTAGAAGATTTATTTTTGAAGAAATTAATTTTTATGTGGATAAAAATTTTATTTTATATACTCCAAAAATTAGCAATATTCTTTGACGTCAAAATATATTTTTAATCATTGAATTTTAAAAATATATATTTCTATCTCAAAATATTTATTTGGATAATAAAGAAAATAGTATTTTTATTTAAAATTTTTATTTTGATCCATATGTTTTTGTGTAACATTGACAAAAAAAATTTAGGATTTTTTTTTTGACAAATAAAACTAATTTTTAAATTATTTTTAATAAAACTGAGGATTAATTGTTAAAAATTATTTTTCTTGAAAATTAATTTTGGTAAAAATATTTATTCTTGAATATTCTATTTACAGACCCTATAAAATTTTTAAAATATTTTCTATTTTTTTTCATATTTTTCCTTATGTTTTTTGATGTGATCAAATGAGGAGAAAATTAGAGGGGTTAGGTTAAGGGGGAGTTTGTAACTTTATTTTTTGCAAACATGTACTTTATTGTAAAATTTAATGTTATAATTTTTACAATTTAACTATCATTTTTTTGTTTGTTAACCCTAACTTAACTTAAGTTGATACACATCAAAAAGTGAGAGATTGTAAGTATCCCGAGTTAGTTTTGATATGATCAACATAGTTAAATTAGACTATGCAAATTTGATACCTTGTGTCTAAGTGAGCAAGGACTTAGGATCACAAAAAGTTGAGTGAAAGACACAGTGAGCGTGAAGGATGACATGAGAATGGAGTCGACGAGCTCGGTGCATCCAAGGGACGAGGAGCTACAGAAGAGGACACTTGTAAATGAGAAGATTGCATGCAGCGCATCCAAGGGACAAGAAGTCGGGAGGAAGTATACTCGAGGAGAAGGGTGGAGTTTGGTTCAGTTGATCTCAACTCTTGATGATCGAAGTATCAGCTAAGCAATCGGATGAGAAAATGGTTAACTTCTGAGTTGACCATTTTTAGGCGCCTGGACCGAGTTTAGGCGCCCAGACTCTAGGTGCCTGGGAAGGGCGGCCACGTCAACATGGTCGTTGTTGAAGAGGATCACCACAAAGTCCACGTAAGCAGACTCCAAGCGCCTAGACTGGATCTAGATGTCCGGGAAGTCCAAATCCGTTGGAGAAAGTCGTTGCTGCATGGATCTAATCGACCGAGTCTAGGTGTCCAGATCGGGTCCAGGCACTCGGGAAGTGTCACGTAAGCAAATAGCTAGATTTGACTAGTAGATTATAAATAAAGCCCTGGTGCTTGAGTTTCAAAAACAAAACTTGTTCTTAACTTCTATATTCTGTAATTTCTTTCTGTGCTTTCAAACTTCTTTAACAGCCTACATCGCCTTCACCAAAGGAGTTATTTTAGTGAGCTTACATTTACCTTAGATTAACAACTACCTGAGTGGTAACCAAGTAACTCTCTGTCTCTTACTTTATTTTATGCAAGTTATTTTTATTTCGAATTAATTGTGTGTCCTTGCTAAGTTTGATAGCAAGAGAAGTGTTAAATTTGATTGTTGGTTATTCACTCTCTCTAGCCGATCCACAACAATCCTACAAAAGCGATGTGCGCTATTCAACCACCCACCACACACACAGACACAATGGAACTGTATGGCATTCTCTGAGCCTATTAGACCACTCCTCGGGAAAGCACAGTGATCCGGTGGTAAGATGGGGCCCGCCCGGCAGGAGGTCAAAGTAGTGAACATCCGGGGTATGCGTTCGATCGGGCGAGGTACCTTCCCGATCAGTAGGAAGAGTAGCCGACCCAACACTTCAACAGCTCGGCCTGACGCCGAGCTTTCGGCGCTCAGAAGTCAAAGTGGGAAGAGACGAAGGCCGAGCGACCATCCCGCTCGGCTAAAGAAGGGACACGGCTTGGACTCGGCAGTTAGGGCTCCCTCGCTCGACAGGGTGGAGCCGGCCAGCAACTCATTGGCTGAGCGGACGCTCGGCCCTGCCGTCACATCACCTAAACGACGGACTGACCGAGTGGCTCTCCCGCTCGACTTAATAGCAGACAAAGGGAGCAGTTGTCAATATCTTCCTAGGGACCAGTGCCATCGACAGTCTGCATGATCAGCGGCATGGCCAAGCAGAGGATCGTACGGTGGAAGCTTCCACTATCATGTCAAGGATATGCTTGGTCTGTTCAAGTATGGCATCAGACACGCTTTTTTGACACGACCTTTCTAGGTATACTTTGGGAAGCGTACACGTCTCGAGAAGTGTGTGTGCGCCTCATGGGAGCTCTATATAAGAAGCCCCAAAGCTTCATCGGATGTATGCTTTTACTACTATTGCTACAGTTACGCTGCTCCTCTCTCCTTTACTTCATTTGCTTGCCACCGGTACCTGACTTGAGCATCGGAGGGCCATCGCCGGGGAACCCTTCCCCGGCTCAGCACTAACGACTCTATGGTTGTAGGCCTAGCCCGTCGGAGGTCCCCGTCATCTTCAGTCGACGCCCAGTGTATGTGAGCGCCACCTCCCCAGCGTCCGTCGACTCATTCTCGGATAGGAACAAATTTGGCGCCGTCTGTGGGAACGTACCTGAATCCGAGCAGAGAAGATGGAGGAAGCTGGACGTTTCCACATCGTGACGCTCACTCCAGAAGACCTCGACGTGCTCATTCAAGTACGAGCGATGAAATTAGTCGAACAGCAGCAACAAAAGGTGTTGGCCGATCGGCTGGCACAGCAAGCAAAATCGACCTCGGGAGGTTGGGCGGCACATGAAGATCGACCGGAGCAACTCTCCATATGGGGACAGAACAAGATGCCGACCGACACTCCTGGAGAAGTTTCGCCAGTGCCCATTCCATTTCACCGGGCGTTATTTCAGACGCCCTCAGAGATTGCTCAGGCCAACCAGGATAGGGGTTCCTCAGATGAGGCCCCCGCTCGGGACGAAAGAAAAGGCAAAGCACCCCGAGCTGATTCGTCGCCCTAGCAGATCAACCGACAGTTCTCTGAAGCCATTTTACAAGATTCGCTGCCGAGGCACTATGCTCCCTTGGCGATTGGGGAGTATAACAGGTCGACTGACCCAGACGACCACCTCGGTAAGTTTGATAACACCGCCACTCTTCATCAGTATACAGATGGAGTTGAGTGCTGAGTATTCCTCACCACTCTCTCTGGTTTGGCTCAACGGTGGTTTCGGAGGTTTTCGAACGGGTCAATCCGAAGCTTCAAAGATTTCCGAACGGCTTTCCTTCACCACTTCGCGAGCAACAGGCGCTATTAGAAAACAAGCGTCAGCCTGTTTTCCATGAAGCAGGGCCAAAGGGAAACTCTACGAGCCTACATCCAGCGCTTCAACCAGGTGGCAATGGATATCCCCTCGGTCTCGTCCGAGACCATGATGAACGCGTTCACGCAAGGGCTCGTGGACGGGGACTTCTTTCGATCGCTCGTCAGGAAGCCGCCTCGCGACTACGACCACATGCTAAAAAAGGCCAATGAGTGCATAAACGGTGAAGAAGTCCAGGCAGTCCGAAGGAAGGAGGCTCCATCCGAACCATCGGCACCGACCGAGCGACGGTCACCGTCCATCCATCAACCTACAAGAGGGCCCCGAGCCGAGGGAGTACACCCACACCAGGAAGCAAGGTCACATGTCGTCCAGCATGTTCCCGCAGAACGGCTGAAGCCCAAGGGGAAGGTATAGACCCCTTTGTTCTGCTAATTCCATCAGTCTGTATCTCATAACACCCGCGACTGTCGTGGGTTCGATCTGGTTGCCCAACCGACGCTTAGGAGTTATCGGAGTCGATCCCCATCTCCCGACCGGCGACACGAGCATCATTGGGCCGATCGACGAGAAGAAGCAAGGCGATCACCAAGGCGCCCTCATCAGAGAAGCGCGGAGCCGACAAGAGCCAGGCGCGAGCGAAGCAGGCCGTCTGCTCAGGAGGAGGAAAACCGGAGCAATGTTGCTCGAGGTGAGATCAACATCATAGTTGGCGGGCCGACCGGCAGGGATTCCAACTAGGCCCGAAAGTCACACGCCCGGCGGTTAGAAATCCATGCGGTGGGCTATCTTCAGGAGCAGACCAGTGGACTGGAGATCAGCTTCGGTCCCCGTGATCTCAAAGGAGCCAAAGTGTTGCACGACGCCACACTCATTATCCGAACGGTAATCGTGAATTACACTATTCATCGTTTATTCGTTGACACAGGCAGCTCGATTAACATCATTTTCAAGAAGGCGTTCGACCATCTCCAAATCGACAGAGGCAAACTATTGCCAATGATGACCCCTCTATACGGGTTCACCGACAATGAAGTCTTGCCAATCAGCTAGATCAAGATGGTCATCTTGCTCGGGGAGGAACCACTCCGGAGGACAAGGGCCACCAACTTCATCATAGTAGATGCCCCCTCAGCCTACAATGTCATTTTGGGTCGTCCGACCCTCAATGAATTCCGAGCAGTTTTCAACCTTCTGCCAGAAGATTAAGTTCCCGGTAGAAGATCGAGTTGGAGAAATAAAGGGGGATCAGCTCGCTGCTCGGAGATGCTATGTCGAGATAGTCAAGACCGAGGCCAAGACCGCTCGGAAGACACCCCGGATGGAGGTAAACACCATAACTGAGAAGCCCCCTACTTTAATTTATGAAGAAAAGGAGGAAGTACAGATACATCTGAGTCGAGTGGAGGCAACGACTTTCATAGCGTCTGACTTGGAGGCCGAACAGAAGGCCGAGCTGATCAAATGCCTTCAGCAGAATCATGACTTGTTCGCCTGGTCTACCCATGAGATGCCCGACATTTCCTCGAACGTCGCACAGCATGAGCTCCACGACCCATCGGATGCTCGGTCGGTGAAGCAGAGGAAGAGGGACTTCAGCGCCGAGCAAAACCTGATCATCTAGGCAAAGATTGAGAAACTGTTGGAGGTCGGCCACATATGCGAGGTCTAGTTTTTGAGCTGGCTTGCCAATGTGGTGCTGGTCTCCAAGCCGGGAAACAAGTGGAGGGTCTGCATCAACTTTCGGGATCTTAACAAGGCATGCCCGAAGGACTTCTATCCCTTGCCCAGGATCGATCAGATGGTAGACTCCACGGTCGGGTGCAAGCTAATATGCATGTTGGACGCCTATCAGGGGTATCATCAAGTGTCGCTTGCCCGTGAAGACCAAGAGAAAGTCAGCTTCATCACCGCCGACGACACGTACTGCAACAACGTAATGTCGTTCGGCATGACGAATGAGGGAGCCACCTACTAGCGGCTGATGAACAAAGTCTTCCGGCGGCAGATCGGCCGCAACATGGAGGTATATGTCAACGATATATTAATTAAATCCCTCCAAGTCGTCAATCTCTGTGCAGACATCAAGGAGACCTACCAAACCCTTCGAACGTACAGAATAAAGTTAAATCCTCAGAAGTGTCTATTCGGCGCTAAAAGCAGGCGCTTCTTGGGGTATATCGTCACCGAACGGGGTATTAAGGCAAACCCCAGCAAGGTAAAAGCACTCCAAGATATGCCA
Organism: Zingiber officinale; assembly: GCF_018446385.1. Taxonomy (NCBI): domain Eukaryota; kingdom Viridiplantae; phylum Streptophyta; class Magnoliopsida; order Zingiberales; family Zingiberaceae; genus Zingiber; species Zingiber officinale. The sequence goes on from NC_056002.1 coordinate 10,332,265, forward strand.
CCACCAAGAAACTTGAAGGAAGCACAACGCCTTATCGGGCGGATAATAGCATTGTCACGATTCATCTCCAAGTTGTCCGACCAGAGCCTTCCCTTCTTCAAAATTCTACGCCGAGCCACCAAGTTTCAGTGGGACGAGGAGTGTGACCGGGCTTTTGAGGAACTCAAAGTATATCTGAACTCACTGCCTGTACTAGCTAAGCCTACTGCCGGTGAACCACTCAAGATTTATTTGTCTTCAACTGAACATGCTGTCGGCTTGGCGTTGGTTCGGCAGAACGGCGAAGAACAACCAGTGTACTTCTTGAGTCATATATTAAAGGATGCTGAATCTCGCTACATCGGTCTTGAGAAGCTAGCATTTGCATTGGTACTCGCCGCTCGGAGGCTTCGTTCTTATTTCCTCGCTCACACTATCGTGGTGATGACCAACAACCCTCTGAGAAGAGTCCTGCTTAACCCAGAGGCATCTGGCCGGCTAATCAAATGGATAATGGAACTCAGTGAGTTTGATATCCAATATCATTCTCGAACGACCATCAAAGTGCAGGCCTTAGTCGACTTTGTCACGGAGGTGCAAAACCCTGAGCCCGACTCAGTATGGAAAATATATGTGGATGGGTCGTCCAATCAGCAAGGTAATGGGATCGGCATACTGCTTATCTCCCCATAAGAAGAGCGGGTGCAGTTGTCCGTTCGGCTAGAGTACCGGGCAACTAACAATGAAGCCGAGTATGAAACTCTTATAGCCGACTTACAAGCCGCTCGACACGTCGGTGTGGGCAGAGTTGTTATCCACTCTGATTCTCAATTAGCCGCTCAACAGCTGGTCAGATCATTCGAGATCAATAACACAAGGCTCAAGTTGTACGCTGAAGCATTCGAAAAGCTGAAAGCAAGCTTTCAGGAGGTAATCATCCAGAAGATCCCCCGAGTGGAGAACCAAGTAGCGGACGAGCTGGCCAAATTAGCGAGCTCACTCACGCCGATAGTCATTACTCAACCGATCGAGCAAGTATCCTTGGTGGCGCACGTCGATCAGATGGAGGGGCTCACTTTCCCCGGCGATTAGAGAACGACCATAATAGGGTTTCTACGATCAGGAGCTACGCCTTCCGATTGGGAGGAAGCTCACTTACTAAGAAGAAGGGTCGATCGTCGCTTCACCTTAGTCGGGGACCAACTCTACAAGAAGGCCTTCTCCAGGCCATTGCTTAAATGCGTCGGATTAGAGGATGCCGACTATATACTCCAAGAAGTACACCAAGCTCCTATGGAGGGCATCTGGGCGGTCGGTCACTAGCAAGGAAGATCCTGTTGGCCGGGTACTTCTGGCCGATTCAACAGGAGGATGCCGCTCAGACAGTGCCAACTGTCTATCCTGCCAGAAGTATCACCCCCTTTCCCACCGGCTGACCGAAGAGATGAAGGCATCCACTGTGTCATGCATGTTCACCCAATGGGGCATGGATATTGTGGGACCTTTCCCCGTGACGACCGGGCAGCGAAAGTTCTTGCTCGTCACGGTGGACTATTTCTCCAAGTGGGTCGAAGACGAGCCGCTAGCCAAAATAACCGAGCAGATAGTCCAAAAGTTCATCTGGTAGCATATCATTTGTAGGACCGTTGGGCCGGCTAGAAGGGTTGGTAAATAACCTGTCAATTAAAAACAGACAACCCTTCCTTGAACGATTAAGCTAACACTTGTAAAATGAATTAAGCAGATAAATAGAAGCATAAAAGAAAAGACGAGGCACCAGATGTTTACTTGGCTACAACCGATGTGGTTGTTAATCCAAGGAAGATTAAGCTCAAAAACTCCTTCAGGCGGGGAAGCCTCTTATAGCGTTTAGGCACAGAAAACAGAAGCTTAACTACAACTAAAGCATACAAGTGTTTGGAAATAGAATGATCATGATTGTTGAAAAGCTTCTGGACCAAGGCTATATTTATAGCCTTGGTCGGGGCGCCTGGAAGGGTTCCGGGCGCCCTGGGGGGATAAATTTTATCCCCCAATGTTTAGATCGAGTTTTGACTCGATCTGGTGAAAATACTGGGTCCGGGCGCCCGGAAGGGTTCCAGGCGCCCCGGAGCCCAAAGTCAACAGTCGTTGAATTTTTCGTCCGGGACCTCTTCTCTGGTTCAGTCCCGCCTCGGTCCGGTTCTTCTCCTCCGGATCCACTCACTTGGGTGATCTCTGCCATCCAGAAAAGGGCTCACCCGAACCCAACTTCCGGTCTTCTCGAGCGGGCTTCCCTCCGGATTCTCGTCCCTCGGAATCGCCGCGTGTTTCCTTCTCGTCCGCCGGCGTACTCATCCGCAGTCTTCATCCCTCAGACGCACCGCATGCCATCCTTCTCGCTAGCTGCGTCTCTTGCTCACCGAGCAATCTTCCGCTCTGGCTTTCGTCCCTCGGAACCACCGCACGCTTCCTTCTCGTCCACTGGGGTACTCTTCCGCAGCACCTCATCCCTCGGACTGTTGTCCTTCTCGCTAGCTGCGTCTTCCGCTCGACTACCTGTGTTCCTAAGCTCCTGCACACTTAGACACAAGGTTAGAAACAACGCAGGACGTAACTTAACTTGTTGATCACACCAAAACAACCTTGGGGTTCCAATAATCTCCCCCTTTTTGGTGTGATCAACCCAAGTTAAGTTAGGGTCAATAATATATATGAAATTAAACAGTTTATTGATTTCAAACATTCCAAATTTTAATTTTCAATTTTCTACCTCCCCCTAGACTTATACTTTCCTTCTTCCCCTTTGATCACAATAAAAATGGGGAACAACTAAAATCTAAGGGTTGACATTAAAAAAAAATTGAAAATATATTTCAATAATTTTCAGGGAAATATTTCTAAGCCGAAACAAATTTCTAAGTCAAGAAATAACCTTTCTATGCCGAAAAATTTATGCAAGAAAATTTTAAGAGAATTGATAACATTAAAAGAAATTTTCTATGCATTTATTTATTTATATATTCTAATGTTTTTATCAGAAAATTTTAAATTTCTATTTTAATTTATCATAATTTCTTAACTTTGAAGCAAGAAATTTTGAGCATGTAGAAATTTGTGCAAATTGTAACATGTCATTTTGAATTCCTAATTTGCAAAGATATTTCGATAATATAAACTTGATAAAGTTTTTCGACAATACTTCTGATTTGCAAACTTTGTTCGACAAAATATTTTGTAATTTGCAAAAGTATTTTGACAACATAAATTTGCAACAATCTGTGGATAATAGATTTACTACTCCGAAAAACTCTTTCGATAATATCTCTAATTTGCATAATTCTTTCGTAAAAATATTTTGTAATTTGCAACAATTATTCGACCGAAGATTTTCTAATCCGAAAAGTTCTTTCGATAATTCAAATTTTGGTTCGCAAAAATCTTCAGGTAATTTGATTAATTGAACCAGTTGTTCAGAGGGTAGAGGTCATACCTTACTTACCTCGTCGACCGTTGGTTCTCCCCTTGTTAAATTAATTTCTTCCGAAGATTCTCCCCCTTCATCGATCTCGGGATGTACTTCAGCTGTTGGGGCTGTCTTGGTAATTTCTTCCGTCTCGGATTCTTCTGATGACGGCTTGATGTCTATTGAGGAGACGACTTCAACCGGTTCTTCATAGAGCATTAAGAACTTTTTCCAAAGTTCTTTCGCGCTTTTGTACTCTCTGACTCTGTCGAAATCTTTAGTTGGTATTGCGCTTAGAATGTGAAACTCTGCCCGAGCATTCGCCATGGACTCTTCACGTTGCTTCTCGTTCCAGAGGCGTATGCCGATTTTCTCTCCGTTCGTGTCTTTCGGTGCTTCATAACCTGTTTTCATTATTAGAGAAATACCAATATCAGAGTTAAGGAATACCTTCATTTGTTTCTTCCATGAGAAAATCTCCCCCTCGAATGCTGGTGGGTAGTCGCTAGCTCCGGCCATTATTTTGTTGCTTCAGACGGCGGTTAGTCCTTCTGAGGCGTACTTGGCTCTGATACCACTTGTAGGACCGTTGGGTCGGCTAGAAGGATTGGTAAATTACCTGTCAATTAAAAACAGACAACCCTTCCTCGAACGATTAAGCTAACACTTGTAAAATGAATTAAGCAGATAAATAGAAGCATAAAAGAAAAGACGAGGCACCAGATGTTTACTTGGTTACAACCGATGTGGTTGTTAATCCAAGGAAGATTAAGCTCAAAAACTCCTTCAGGCGGAGAAGCCTCTTACAGCGTTTAGGCACAGAAAACAGAAGCTTAACTACAACTAAAGCATACAAGTGTTTGGAAATAGAATGATCGTGATTGTTGAAAAGCTTCTGGACCAAGGCTATATTTATAGCCTTGGTCGGGGTGCCTGGAAGGGTTCCGGGCGCCCTGGGGGGGATAAATTTTATCCCCCAATGTTCAAATCGAGTTTTGACTCGATCTGGTGAAAATACTGGGTCCGAGCGCCCGGAAGGGTTCTGGGCGCCCCGGGCTGCTCCGGGCTCCCCGGACTGTTCCGGGCGCCCCGGAGCCCAAAGTCAATAGCCGTTGACTTTTTCGTCCGGGACCTCTTCTCTGGTTCAGTCCCGCCTCGGTCTGGTTCTTCTCCTCCGGATCCGCTCACTTGGGTGATCTCTGCCATCCAGAAAAGGGCTCACCCGAACCCAACTTCCGGTCTTCTCGAGCGGGCTTCCCTCCGGCTTCTCGTCCCTCGGAATCGCCGCGTGTTTCCTTCTCGTCCGCCGGCGTACTCATCCGCAGTCTTCGTCCCTCAGACGCACCACGTGCCATCCTTCTCGCTAGCTGCGTCTCTTGCTCACCGAGCAATCTTCCGCTCCGGCTTTCGTCCCTCGGAACCACCGCACGCTTCCTTCTCATCCACTGGGGTACTCTTTCGCAGCACCTCGCCCCTCGGACTGTCGTCCTTCTCGCTAGCTGCGTCTTCCGCTCGACTACCTGTGTTCCTAAGCTCCTGCACACTTAGACACAAGGTTAGAAACAACGCAGGACCTAACTTAACTTGTTGATCACACCAAAACAACCTTGGGGTTCCAACATCATTTGTCGGTTCGGCATTCCGCATCGACTCATCTCAGATAATGGTAGACAGTTCGTCGAACGAAAACTCAGAGAGTGGTGTGAGGAGTATGACATCCAGCAGACCTTCACCTCCGTAGCATACCCTCAGAGCAATGGACAAGCTGAAGTTGCCAATCGGGAGATCTTACGAATTTTACGAGTTCGGCTCGATCACATCGGAGGAAGCTGGGTGGACGAGCTCCCCGGCGTGTTATGGGAAATCCGAACGACCCCTAAGGAAGGCACGGGTGTAATCCCGTTCCACCTCATATACGGTGGTGAGGCGGTTGTCCCGGTCGAGGTGGGAGTCGAGTCTAATCGAATATAGCACTATGGCGAATACAACACTGAGCGGAGGCTTCTGGAGCTAGACTTCGTGGATGAGACGCATGACAAAGCAGCCATTCGGCTGATGGCTTATAGGCAGAGGATGAGGCAGAACTACAATCGATGAGTGATCCTGAGGTCATTCCAGGTCGGTGACCTCGTGTGGAAGAAGGTGAAGTCGATCGATGATGTCACTAAATTAGGAGCTCCGTGGACCAGACCATTCAAAGTCGTGGAGAAGCTTCGCTCGGGCGCCTACTACCTAGAAGATGAAGACAGACGGCAACTAGAACATCCTTGGAGTGCGAACCACCTCCAGCCGTACCGAGCTGGATGAAAGGTGCTCCAATATAATTGAAATGTACTTTCCGTTCTTCCTGTGCCCTTTGATTGCAGGATTGAAATGAAAAATGAAAGGTTACCCAAATAATCATCGAGCGGCGACGTTAAACTCATGTCTCCATCGACGATCGAGCGGCGACCTTAAACCCCATCGAATTGTCGAGCGGCGACGTTAAACTCATGTCTCCATCAACGGTCGAGCGGCAACCTTAAACCCCGGTCTTCACTGAATCATCGAGTGGTGACGTTAAACCCATGTCTCCATTGGCGGTCGAGCAACGACCTTAAACCCCGGTCTTCACCAAATCGTCGAGCGACGACGTTAAACCCATGTCTCCATCGGTGGTCGAGCGGCGACCTTAAACCCCGATCTTCACCAAATCGTCGAGCGGCGACGTTAAACCCATGTCTCCATCGACGGTCGAGCGGCGACCTTAAACCCCGGTCTTCACCAAATCGTCGAGCAGCGACGTTAAACCCCTGTCTCCATCGGCGGTCGAGCAGCGACCTTAAACCCCGGTCTTCACCAAATCGTCAAGCGGTGACGTTAAACCCATGTCTCCATCGACGGTCGAGCAGTGACCTTAAACTCCTGTGCGGACATTAAAACCTAGAGTCGAGCGGCGACTATAAACCCTGGAGGTATGATCCTTGCGAATATTTCAATAACGAAAGTACGAGCATAATAGCCGATTGGAACTATACAACCAAAAACTTAGCAAGTAGATAACATAGCAAATAGATGACATATGAAGAAAAAACGCAAAAGGATCATTGATAATAGGTCACTGCCGAACGGCAGGCGTACATTCAAAACCTTACAAAAATATTCTCTACTGACCCCTCACTCACTCGATGTATTCGAAGGCCTCGTCGGGAATGGACTCAAGGAGCTAGACGCGGTTCAGGTCTTTATCAGACAGGGCCTCGGAGAGATGGTTGTTCGCCTTCAGTTGGCTGAGCATCGCATCGATCGCCAGCTCAAACGATCGGACGAACCGATCGGTCGCCTTCTCCAAGAATTGGTCCGAGTGGAGGTACTGTTGCTTCAAGGCCATGAAGCAACCCGGCTCAACCTCTTGATAGGTAGTTAGAGCAGCACGGGAGCCCGTCAGCTCCTCTTCAAGGCACTTCACTTGGCCCTGTAGCTCCGCCTCCTTGGCCAAGCAACTCTCCTGCTCAACAATCAAGGAGTCCTCTGCCTTCTTCAGATCCTCGGCCAGCTGTCGGGTCGCCTTGTTCTTTTCTTCTAGATCGGCGATGGCCCATCATTTCCTTGTGGAAGCCAGATCAAGTTTCCAGTCGTAAGTCTTCAGTTGTGCCTCGATCTGGCCTAGCCTACTGCCCTGCTCGGCTGATTTTTGCTGCTCCGCCGTAAGAACTTGTTAGGCTTTTGCCAGCTTGGCCAGCAGACGGGTGACCGGTGCCCTCTAGGAGGAGGCTTCGCTAGAAATTTTGAGCTTCTTTAGCTCATCCTCCACTTGTGCCAGCCTCTGGCACATGGCGATATTCTCCACCCAGTACTGCAAACAAATATTAGTGTCGAGCGGAGGTAACTTATGAGTTGATTGTTGAAAATACTAACCTCGGTGGGCATCTCCAGATGGCTATCAGCAAGCGCACCCGGGGGTTTCATGGCCGTTCGGGCCCTCGCTTCTTCCCAGATGCGAGCAAGCCGACCATGAAAATAGACTTGATACTGGGGAGAGCTAGGTTGGTCGCCTGGCGCAAGAAAGTCCTCCGTCGACAGGCGAAGAGTGGTGGTGATGGATCGACACTTCATCGCCCGAGGACCCCGAACCCTTAGTAGGGATGACGGGTGGCGCTGCTCGGACCGATCTTGGGTCGGTCGTCCCTCCCGCGTCAGGCGTCCGCTCGGCGGTCCCGTCGCTCGGAGTTGCTGTTTCCCCAATTGTGCCCTCCTGTGAGTCGACAGGAGGCAGGCCGAGCCGTTCCATCTCCTTGGTCGTGGCTGCTTCAATCTCGGCCTACTTGGCCTATAATGTTGGCTGCTTGGGCGCACATCATGATGTCGGCTGCAAAAGAAAAACAGAATCAGTTAGACTCAAAGGAACAAGATTGAGAAATTCCATACCTAGGTTGCTTGGCAGCTTCATGTGGATCGGGCTTAGCCCAAACACGTACATCACACCCTCTGGCAACAGCTTGTGAATGTCGAACTTCAGGCCGACCAGCATAGTAGCAGCGTGGAGGTAATCTGGTCGGGTCTTGTATCTCTTCAGATCAGGTTGAGTAGGGAGCCCTACCTGCCACTTGGTCCGGAAGCAGGGCCGCTCGAGGAGTCTCAGGAAGAAGAAGTACTCCTTCCAGTGCTTGTTGGAGGTAGACATTTTGTCGAAGAAGACTAGACCGATCCGAGATTGGAAAAGGTATGTGCCCAGCTCGGACTGCTTGGGATAGTAGAAGTAGTGGAAGACCTGAGGGGTCAATGGAATGTTGTGCACTTGGACAACACTACCACACTGCATAGTAGGTGGAAAGAGTTGGGGATGAGCTTGGCGAGCGGGACGCGGAAGTATTTGCAGACCTCGGTTATGAAGGGGTGGATGGGAAATCGAAGACCGACCATGAACTGATCCCAAAAGAAACAAACTGTGTCGATCGGCGGGTCATTGGGTCGATCGGACGAGGAGGCTAAAATTATTTCGTAGTCAGAGGGGATGTCGTAGATGTTTATGAGACTTGCGGCATCACCCGCGTCGAACCGAGTCTCCAAAGTAGTGTACCAGAGACCGGGAGCGGGGTCAGACGGCTGCGAGGAGCTCGCCATTGCTGGGAAACAAAAAGGCAAAGGATACGAAAGGAAAGATGGCCGGAAAACACAAGACTGAAAAGTACGGTGACTGAAAAGGAGCAACAAGAAAGCAACAATGGAGATGGAAATGGAGAGCTTACAAGAGGGAGGAGATCGTCGGAGCACTGAACACGGAAGAACCGCCGGAGCACTGGACGTAGAAGAATCGCTGGAGCAAAACTGTCGGAGAACACAGAGAAAACGCAAAAGAGGAAATGGCGACGTTGAGGCTTTATAAAGATGGGCGCGGCCGACCGGAGTCGTCCGATCTAGGGCATAGGAATCGGAGTGCACATCCGACCATTGAATTTGAACCGCCAAACATCACATCAGCAGCTATCACCTCGGGCATGCGGTGGCTGCGCCAGCGACATGTGGCGTCCTCCCACAGGGCAGTGTTTAATGGGCGCGTGCTCGGCTTTAATGGAGGTGATTTACACTTATCACGAGGAGATTCAGGCGGCGTCATCATTGACTGTTCAGCTTGCGCCCCTCCGAAAGTGATGAGGAAAAATATCCAAGTACAAAGGCTTGAGGCACCGACCGAGATAGAAAGATCAGTCCTATAGAGACCGAGCGGGATCCAACTCACCTATTAGCCGATCGGCCAACCGTTCACCAGACTACTTGTCCAGTCAGTCAGACTTGCAGCCTCCTTCGACTAGACTTAAGGGGGAGGCGCGTGATCCGGTGGTAAGATGGGGCCCGCTCGGCAAGAGGTCAAAGTGGTCAACATCCGGGGTATGCATCCGATCGGGCGAGCTACCTTCCCGATTAGCAGGAAAAGTAGCCGGCTTGACACTTCGACAGCTCGGCCTGACGCCGAGCTTCCGACACTCAGAAGATAAAGCGGGAAGAGACGAAGGCCGAGCGGCCATCCAGCTCGGCTAAGGAAGGGGCACGTCTTGGACCCGGCAGTTAGGGCTCCCTCGCTCGACAGGGTGGAGCCGGACAGCAGATCATTGGCTGAGCGGATGCTCGGCCCTGCCATCGCATCACCTGAATGACGGACTAGCCGAGCGACTCTCCCGCTCGGCCTAATAGCAGATAAAGGGAGCAGTTGGCAATATCTTCCTAGGGACCAGTGTCATCGACAGTTCGCAAGATCAGCGGCATGGCCAGGCAGAGGATCGTATGGTGGAAGCTTCCATTGTCATGTCAGGGATATGTTCGGTCTGTTCAGGTATGGCGTCAGGCACGTTTTTCTAACATGACCTTTCCTGGTATGCTTTGGGAAGCATGCATGTCTCGAGAAGTGTGTGCGCGTCTCTTGGGAGCTTTATATAAGAAGCCCCAAAGCTTCATCAGAGGTATGCTTTTACTACTGTTGCTACAGTTACGCTGCTCCTCTCTCCTTTACTTCATTCGCTTGCCACCGGTAGCCGACTTGAGCGTCAGAGGGCCATCGTCGGGGAACCCTTCCCTGGCTCGGCACTAACGATTCTGTGGTTGCAGGCCTAGCCCGTCGGAGGTCCTCGTCATCTTCAGTCGACGCCCAGTCCACGTGAGATGTGTTGGAATTATAACAAAGGAGGAGCCCGTCGACTCACAGGCCTAACGTGAGATGTCTTGCTCATGAGCGCCACCTCCGTCGACTCCTAGTGGACTGGGAGGAGCACCTATGAGCAAGACATCTCACGCGCCACAAAGGAATTATTTCACAGGCCTAACGATTCTGTGGTTGCAGGCCTAGCCCGTCGACTCATTCTCGGACAGGAACACACAGGAATGACTCCATTTCACCTCGTCTACGGTGGAGAAATAGTCGTTCGGTGAAAATCAGCGAAGAGTCCACTAGGAGGAGCACCTATGAGCAAGACAACTCTGCGACTCCTCAACCTCAACTTGATCACTGAGACCAGAGAAATAATAGCTGCTCAACGCTTCGTGTATCGATAGAGGATGTGTTGGAATTATAACAAAGGAGTCATTCTTGCGCTTTTCAAGTTAGGGACTTGGTCTGGAAGAAAGTCAAGATAGTCTGGAACATTAGCAAGATGGAGCCATAATATGGAGAACCATTTTGGGTGATTAAAAAGCTTAGTTCGAGGTCTACCTGTAGGACTCTAGCGGTAAAGAACTTGATCAACCATGAAGCGTCAATCACTTAAAGTCATATCCTTTCTAGATGATTTATGTATCTTACGGTTGTTTTTCATGCATTACCTTTCCATCATATTTGCAACTTGAACATAGTCGGGATCGAGATCTAGGCTGCAATATCAACCTCTCCTTCACACAAGGGTTGAGCGCATATTGTATCATCCATGTCCTTTTTAGGGTCCAAACTCTCCCAAGTTGGACATAGTGGGGGTCAAAATTTAGTTTGCTATATCAACCTCCCCTTCAGATAATGATCGAGCGTATATCGTATCCTATGTGTCCTTTTTAAGGCTCAAACTTCCTCAACTTGGATATAGTCGGGACTACGATATCAATCTCCCTTTACAAGAGAGTCGAGCGCATATTATATCGTCTGTGTCCTTTTCAGGGCTCAACCCCCCTCCCCTTGACTCGAGATCCAGGCTACAATATGAATCTCTCATTTGCACAAGGGGTGAATGCATATCGTATCGTTTGTGTCCTTTTCGTAACGCAAACTCCCCTAACTCGGGCATAGTAAGAGTCGAGATCCAGGTCCGATATCAACCTCCACTTCATATAAGGGTGGACCGCATATTGTATCACCAATGCCCCTCAAACATAGTTAGTGTCGAGATCAAGGCTGTGATATCAATATCCTTTCCGTGCAAGGGTCAAGTGTATATAGTATCATCCATATCCTTTTCAGGGCTCAAACTCTCTAGACTCGGGCATAGTCGGGTTCGAGATCCAGGCTACATTATCAACCTCCCCTTCACACAAGAGTCGAGTACATATCATATCACCAATATCCCTCTCAGGGCCCTAACTCCCCTGACTAGGACACAGTTGGGGTCAAGATCCAGAGCTCAATGAGATCCCCCTCTTCGTACAAGTGTTGAACACATCCCCTAACTTGGACACAGTCGGGGTTAAGCCCTCCAGTGTTGGTGTTTACCTTCCCCTCAATGATGGGCAGATGCATATGAGGCTAATCTCTCAAATCCCTATCCTGTTGATGGGGTTTGTATATCTCGAGTGAAGAATTTCCTCTGACTCAATTGATATTTTCATGAAGATACCAAATTACCAGGGAATTAAAAATAGGATAACAAGACTTCCAAAAGACTTTTTCATTGTATTCACACATTAACTACACGAGGTTAACATTAATAGGCAACAATATTAGGTCGAGTCAACTACGTCTTCATCCGAGATGTTGTTGATGATATTCGATAGGTTGATCATGGGGGAGGTGAGTCAGCAGGGAGGTTCCCATTCTCTAGCTGCTATTTAATTGCGTTATCCGTTTCATATCGTACCATTCAGACGAGATGGATGAAGGATCGTTAAGGGTGAGGGGGGGATGAATCTCATCGCTTTTAAAATCTTTCTTTTCTTTAGTTAAAAATAGAGTACACATCAGAAATTAAGATAAATAGACGAAAGACAAGTCAATTTTTTACTTGTTTTGGAGTCTATGACGACTCCTACTCTAAGACCCACGATCCTCAACCGTTTTTTCTATACAATCCACTATATGAATGAAAGTACAAGTACAAGTATAATGGAATTTAAATACAATCATATTGACAACTATTGAGTAACAAGAGCCATAGGTTATCGGTAAGCTTTTCGAGGTCATAGGAGCAGAGCTTGCACATGTAGCGACGGAATGAAGCACAGTTACAAATGACTTGAAAAGAGAAGTGATAATTAGCTCAGATCCTGAGTCCTTCTTTGATAACCCTCGTTTATTTGATGGATTAATTGTTCCGTCGACTACTGAATGATCTATCCGTCGACAGATCTATGATATTTCCTTGTGTGATGTGATATGATTTGTATAATCCTAAAAATTAAGTTGTTCTGTTGATTGATCCACCTGATCCGTCGATGAGACCTCTACCCTTCCTTGTTTGCTTCGATCCAGTCCATTATATCCCATAAATCAAGTTGTTCCATCAACTGAACCACCTTATCCGTTGATTGAACCTTGCCTTCCTTGTATGCTCTGATATGATCCATTGGATGGGCCTAATCCGTTGACTGAACACTCTATTTCATTGACAAAACAATCTGTGGATCCGTCAATTGAACCTTACTTTCTGTTGATGGAACACTTGTAAAACAAAGTTAGAGTATTTTATCCTGCAAAACCATGGATAGAACAAATATAACATTTACTCTGCAAAACAATGTTAGAATAGATATATGCATGAAACAAACAGTTAGAACTATCTAGATCTCAACTTAGAAATCTCTAGATTTCTTTTTTTGGATCAACACCTAGGGTTTGTTCCTGTTGGAACACAATTTCACAACACTCACTTGAGGAGCTTACCTTAACTCACCTGCCAAACATTTAGTCCTTCAGACCTATTTGGACTTTCTTTGCTTAGTGTTTGATAGCCTGATCCACTAACACTTTTCCTGCAATATTAAATTAGCACAACAACAATAGTAATTCAAAACAGTATTGGTAAATGATTGAGTTTATCAAAATTCGCTAGTTCGGTCGACCACGCGCAGTCAACCGGAAACATTTTGGTCAATCTTGTTTGGAGTTCACTCCTCCAAGATATTCTCTTAGCTTTACTCACTAGGACTTTCATTTCCTGCCTTCACTCACCAAGACTTTCACCACGTAGCTTCACTCACTTGGGCCTAATTTCACTCACTAGAACTTTCACCGCCTAACTTTACTCACTAGGGCCTAGTTTCTGTTAGGACCAAAAGAATTTAGATATCTCCATAATGGTATGATATTATCCACTTTGGACCTATGTGGGACTTTATTTACAACCAATGCAGCCCAATAATCCCTCCTCAAACAAAGGACCTGTTGGGATATGCTTGATGCGGTATGTGATAAAAACACGTTTCATAAATATACATAGCGAAAGACTTAACAATAAATAAACTAATTTATTATATCACACACACACACTACACGCATGTAAGATATAATCACGCAAACAAGATCATAAAACAAAACAAAATCGAATAATAATTATTTTAGGTATACCTTACGGATAACCTGTAATGAGAAGGGTATCAACATTTTACAACGTTATCGAACCTCGCCTCTATTCATATCCACGCCAATCTCTTCAAGACAACTCTAAGAGAACAAGCTTTATCTTCAGAAGGTACTAGCCACAAGCAAAGGAGAAGGATCAAGAAGAGGAAGAAGTAAAAGGATGATCTTCTTCCTATGGGTGGCACACGACAACAAGAGGAGAACCTCGTGTTGTGGTCGACAGCAAGAGAGAGGGAGAGAGAGGTATTGGATTTAGGTTTCTAAAACCTAATCAAGCCAATAATAAATTTTCTATTAATTCTCTCTTAACCATATCAATATTCCTCTTTAATGAATTGATTAGAAAGTCCAAAATCTGACCCATTATGCCTTAATAAAAAATTAGCCCATTAACTCCTTGGTTTGGTTCACAACTAAATCAAGTTTGTTTATGGCTAAACTAAATTGATTCATGATTAAACCAAATAGGTCCAACACTTTCATAAGAGATGTGGCTCATCCGAGCTTCCGTTCTGACAAATATTTCTATATTTATCTTATATATGATCCAACTAAATATTTATCTCTTGATCTAAGAATCTTATTCTCTAACTTATTTTATGTCTTTTAGAGACTCATAGTGTGTGTGAGCCAATAGGTTCTCGGTTTATCTTGGTCACCCATAATTAACTACTTAATTATGGAATGATCATGAGTGACACCTAGTAGTACATCATGTTCCCCAATTAATTAAAAAATCACAGTTGATCTCAGAACTAATTTTGAACCCTTCAGCTGCTACAGTGAGTCGTGTCTCATTCCTTTCACTCATCTTATACCCACTTGGTTTAGGACATGGTGTATGTGTCTGTCCCCACTAGGCTGATTACGTCACACCTAGCCCGAGTAATGCTTTCTCGTTATGCAGATTCAAATTACTCGTATATGTGTACAAGAGTCTCATACTCTTAGCATGTAATATATTGGTCAAAGACTTTGAGTAATAATCCTAACGAATGACCATAGGGTATACATCTCCTCGCAAGAAATGGTGAATCCTCTATAGGCTATCCAAACACCTTCAGGCACTTTGACTTATACCCAATTATCTCGAGTTCACACCTCCAAGAGATGTTTGCTTAAGATGTCAAAGTGTAAGTCTCCATGACTAAGATAACTTATAAACCTCAAGTCGAAGGAAACTTACACTCGAGCTGCAGTAAAAACTTCACAGACATATCCATATATGTAAAGAACCATATGAAGTCTTACAGCAAGTCACTCCAATGAACTAGTTACCATAACTAAAATCTACGTTTAACTCTCGACATCCCAATGTCTCCAGCTAGTGAGAAAATAGCTGCTTAGCCGAACCAAGGAGTATAACCCGTGCTAGTATTATAGAATTGATGATGTCCAAATGCAAAAATTCGATGACTAAAAAAACCCAATACATTCATAATTACACATGTAAATATCATCACAAGTTGTTATCCAATCACAAATTCTCACATGCTATGTATTATATTGCGGACACTCAGTAAATGAGTTTGACTATTCAAATATATAATATATATACTCAAATTATAAATCTATATTTATCAAATAAATAGTAAAACAATAAGATAATTGCCTTAGAATATCTCTCAAAATCTAGCAGGACCGCCCCCTCAAGCATATTCACTTGATTTCATCTGATCCTTAACCCACCAGCACTTTCTTACTTCTTGGTCTAACCAACCTATTAGAACTTCTTAGTCACAACTAGGACTTTTCCACCTAGTGTCTGGTCATCTTGATCCAGACATGAGAGCAGCCACATCCTTCGTTAGATGTCAATATTCCATCTACATGGCTCGATTGGACTATGACTCTTGTGCGTAGTCAGCGGTTAGTCCTTCTGGCAGTCCGGGCTCTAATATCAATTATTTTGACCAAAAGAATTTAGATATCCTCACAATGGTATGATATTGTCTACTTTAGGTCTAAGCTCTCAAAGTTTTATTTTTAGACTCTACCCAAAAGGCCTCATACCAATAGAAATATATTTCCCTTATAAATCCATGACCCTTTCTGTAGTATTGTAGTGTACGTGAGAGAAAGGGTGAATCATGTAGTTTTTAAAGAACTTTTTTTTTTAGTTTTATTAAGTAAATATGCAATGAAAAAGATGAAAAGAGAGAAAGAAGAAAACACAAACACAAGCAATTTTACTTTGTTCAAAGCCTTCAGAGACTCCTATTCTAAGACTCAGGTCTCTCAGACCTATCGATGAGCAATCCACTAAATCCTCTTCCGGAATCGCTAGAAGAGTGATCGAATACAAAGAAAATGAGTAAGAAAGTGTAACAATCCTACACGTTCTTTTTGTAAATATGTTAAGTAAGGACAAATTTAAGACTAGTTACTAACACGAAGATGTCAAAGTGAGAGTGCTCATGTGTTGGTGACGATCTGTCTATAGTAGTTGAGCATAGTAATGTCGTAGCAGAACAACAGTATGAAGTCAGAGCAGTGCGAATGTTGAGCGATTGCATAGAAGCTTGTGAAAGAGTTGTGTCTAGTATGCTGCTCGAACATGACAAATATTGGTCGTGGAAGGTGCCTTCAGCCTCCTCCGAGGCACCTCCACAGGCAATATTTATCCCCTTATCTTTAGTGATGATAAACCCCACAACCTTTGGTTTTTATCCTCTGGAGGACGCCTTTTATCCTTTGAGGTGCCTCCAACGCCAAGCTCAAGGCGTCTCTAGAAGCATGCGAGGTGCCTCCGCTCCCTCCCACACGAAGTCTTCGACCAAGCATCTGAGGCACCTTCACTCGCATAGGAGGAGCCTCAAGTACTGTTCACCTGAGACTTTTTGTCCATTTTTGCTCATGCAAAATATGTTAGTTCAACAAGAAAATATCTAACTAACCTATAAAATAGAGTTAGCATAATTATAAAACAACAATATTAATTAGATCTTGTATGTCCAAGATCAATATCTAGTCAAGGTCTCAGTTTAAGTTTTTAAAATGGACCTAAACTAGACCTTCACCTAAAGTCCCTAATTGGGACTCGTCCTCATTGGAACACTCTCCTCGAGTAACTTATCTTACTTACCACGTAGAATCACCAATTGTTAAGTCTGTAGACTCAACTAAACTTTGGCCAACTGTCAGGTCCCGTGAACCGAGCCGGACTTTCCACTAGATATCAGGTCACTTCTTGACCTATCTGGACTTTTACATCAGCTATCAGATCCTTCAAACCTAGCTAGATTTTAGCTTGGCCTCAAACCCATCAAATCCTACACACTTGGTAAAAAGGTTATATCACAACACATCTAACTTTAATCCATTTGTCATTCATCAAAACATAGGTTTGATCATTGGTGCTAACTACACCAATAATCTCTCTCTTTTTGATACAATGACATCCTGGGTTAAAGTTAGAAAAAATATGCAAACATATATAGCAATAAAAATGATTTAAGAGAAATCTAAATGATTTTGATTTCCTATTTTATTCTCTTGATCATTTTAGGATTAAGTTTTTCAAATTTTCCTTAGTTTTTCTTACTTAAACTCTAAATCTCCCCCTTTGGCATTCATAAAAAAATATGCAATTAAATAAGAGTAAGTAAAATGTAAAAAAAAAAAAAAGTTAAAGGTAGATCGATCAAGTAATAAATGTTTTCAAGTTAAATAATTTTTTTACATAAAATTTTAGGTTTATATCAGGGAGGATGTTTTTTTAAATAATTTTCAAAGTTTCAAAGTAAATGATAAGACTTTTTCAAAGTAAATTTCAGAATTATTAGAAGGTAGTTTCAAATAGAGGAGAGCTTTCAAGGCAAGTTTTGAAAGACATTTTCGAATCATTTTTCAAGTATAAATGTTGGCAGCTATTTTGTTTATTCCCTAGTCGCAACTAGAACTTCCCACCTGCCTAATGTCCACTAACACTTCTTTACCTAGCCTTAATTAGAACTTTCATCTTTCTTAAATCACTTAGGATTTTCCTGCACACTCAATTAGACTTTGTTAGAAAAATAACAATACTTAACTTAGAACTCTTTGTTGGTACAAGAAGCATCAGACAATCAAACCTTAGTTTTGATAATGGCAAAAGGGATTCAAAGTTAAGTTTAATTGTTATCTAATGTGCTTGAATGAATTTGCATGAAAGTCCTAATTGTGGTTAGGCAGGTGGAAAATCCTAAAGGGCGGTAACCTTAGGTCCTAGGGGGTGGTAACCCTAGGTGGTGGAAAACCCTAAGGGGCGGTAACCTTAGGTCCTAGGAGGTGGTAACCCTAGGAGGAGGAGAAATCCTAAGGGGGGGGGGGGTAACCTTAGGTCCTAGGGGGAGGTAACCCTTGGTGGAGAAAAATCCTAGGGGGCGGTAACCTTAGGTCCTAAGAGGTGGTAACCCTAGGCGGAAAGTCCAGTCGGTCTGGTGGATCGAACTATCATCATGTATGATCTCCAGAGTGGAGTAGGTGAGAACGCGTTCCCCGGAAGAGGGAACAGTAGGCGTCGGTTCGACCTAGGGTTTCCGGTCGGAAATTCGAAGTCAGAACCAGACAGTCCAGAGACTGTCAAATACTCTTTTTATTGGATTTATATGTGTGCTAACTTTTGTTGGATCGAAAAGAATTTAGATATCTCCACAATGATATAATATTGTCCACTTTGGGCCTAAGCCCTCATGGTTTTGCTCTTGGGTTCTACCCAAAAAGTCTCATACCAATGGAGATATCTTTATCTTATAAACCCATGATCTTTTTCATGTGTTTTCAATGTGGGACTATGTTTGCAACCTTGCAACCCCAACAATCCCCTCCCCCCCCCCCCCCTCAAACAAAGGACCACAGGCTTCCCATGTCCGATCCTCGACCCACCAGGTCTTCCTGCCCCTCGGACCACCCGACCTACTAGGACTTCCTTGCCTAGCCACAACTAGGACTTCCTGCCTGGTGTCTAGTCCTCTTGATCAGAACATAGGAGCCCCCACTTTCTTTGTTCAAGGTCAATATTATACCCACATGGATCAATCAGATCATAGCTCTTGTGCACAGTCGGTGGTTAAACATTCTGGCAGTCCGGGCTCTGATACCAATTGTAGGATCGAAAAGAATTTAGATATCTCCACAATGATATGATATTGTCCACTTTGGGCCTAAGCCCTCATGGTTTTACTCTTGGGTTCTACCCAAAAGACCTCATACCAATGGAGTTATCTTTCTCTTATAAACTCATGATCTTTTCCATGTGTTTTCAATGTGGGACTATGTTTGCAACCTTGCAACCCCAACAACTTTGTCTTGCAGGGTATGTGGGTGTTTTGTGAACTAACATATTTTGCAGGAACTAAAGTGCACATCTTGCCTCGGATGAACAGTACCCAAGTGCCCTCATGGAGCCTGGAGTCGCCTCGGGTGCAGAGTGTGAGCTGGCTACAAAGAGGAGCTGGAGGCGCCTCAATGGTCATTGGAGGCGCCTTGGACCACTGCTTTGAGGCGCCTCAAAGGGTGATGGAGGCGCCTTCAAGCAGATAAGTTGTGACCAGTTCTGTTCTGATCTGCGCAGCTAACTCGGCAAGTTGGAGGCGCCTCGGACAGGCTTGGAGGCGCCTTCAGCATGTTATATAAGCAGATTTCGAGCAGCACTTCAAAATATCAACTCTCAAGTGTTCCTTTTCCTGTGTTCTGCTAACGAAAGGTTCCGGCCAAGCTACGACAAGCCCCCGACAACCCGACGCTCCGATTTCTATAATTTAGTTGTCGGTATTACTTTAAATTTCTATTGTACCCATTTCATACTTGTATTGAATTTTGCGATATTATAGTTGTTGCCCACCGAAAGCAATCAACGATCACGGACCTTGGAGTAGGAGTCGCTCAAGGCTCCGAACCAAGTAACTCTTGGTGTTCTGTTGTGTCTTTTAATTATTCTGCTGCTTTTCTCGTCGATTTACAAATATGAAATGCGTGAAAGCCACGAGCGCTATTCACCCCCCCCCCCCCCTCTAGCGCGGTCTCGATCCAACAATTGGTATCAGAGCAGGGTAGCTTCGATTTGGTGCAACCACTAATCAAGCATTCTTTTCGTGGTGATTTCATTTTTTTTCGGAGTCGATCAAAATAGATATTCTTGTCATCTTCTGATCTTATTTCTTTCGTAATCAGATTTGTCTCAAAGTTGGTGCAACACCACTCGAGATCGTAATTTATTTTTACTTTTATACCGCACTGCTAATCCAGGATCAAGTCCTAGAACAATCTTTTCATTTATTTTTTTTGTGTGCAAGTTTTTCAAATGGCCCAACAAGAGGGCTACAGCATAGTTCGTTCCCCGCTCTTCTTCGATGAAGACTTCGGCTACTAGAAAGGTTGAATGGAGTCGTACCTGCAAACCCAGTTCGAAATCTAGATGATCACCAAGATAGGCCTCGAACTCCCACTTGACGACACAAGGAAATTAGTATCATACGTGAACTATGACGCATCCTTAATAAAGAAAGTAGAAGCGAACGCAAAGGCAACCTGCATACTCCAGTGTGGTCTGACAAAGGAGGAACTTAACAGAGTAGGACCCTTCTCAAGTGCAAAGAAGCTGTGGGAAAAGCTAATCGAACTACACGAGGGTACATCAGAAACCAAGGTAAGTAAGAGAGATTTACTTTTCAATAAATTATATAATATCAAAATGCAGGAAAGAGAGACAGCAAGTCAGCTCCACACCCGGATACAGGATCTGTTGGTGCAACATCCCTCAGGTCAAGGTTGACCTGGGTGACCAAGCTGAGTCTTGGTTTGAGTTTAGATGTTTGACAATAAGAAATTGATTGAAGAAGAGTCAAGTAGGTCAAGGTTGACCGGATACTTGACAGGGAAGTCCTGGTGAGTGAAGCCAGGCAGAAGGAAAACCCTAGTGAGTGAAGCTAGGTGAAAGTCCTAGTGAGTGAAGCTAGGTGAAAGTCCTGGTGAGTGAAACCAGGTGAAAACCCTAGTGAGTGAAGCTAGGTGAAAGTCCTGGTGAGTGAAGCCAGGCAGAAGGAAAACCCTAGTGAGTGAAGCTAGGTGAAAGTCCTGGTGAGTGAAGCCAGGTGAAAGCCCTAGTGAGTGAAGCTAGGCAGATGGAAAACCCTAGTGAGTGAAGCTAGGTGAAAGTCCTGGTGAGTGAAGCCAGGCAAGGGAAAATCCAGATGGATCAAGAATGATCGGACATCTGGTGTTGGGAAGTCCAAGTAGGTCAAAGGTTTGACTGGATACTTGGCACGAGGAAATACAGATAGGTTAAAGGGATTGACCAGACATCTGATGGAAGTCCAAGTAGGTCAAAGGAGTGACCAGATACTTGGCATGAATAGAAAAGTCTAAGTGGGTCAAAGGGATTGACCAGACACTTGGTGGGAAGTCCTAGCAGGTCAAAGGAGTGACCAGATGCTAGGCATGATGTACCAACAGGTCAAGGTTGACCGGATGTTGGTTTGAGAGGCTTGGAACTTGGTTTTGGGCAAAAACCAAGTGTTGGATCGATCAGTGGATCGATCCAGGAGCTGGATCGATCAGTGGATCGATCCAGGCTTCTCCTAAGCGAACAGAGAGCCTATGGATCAATCCGTGGATCGATCCAGATGTTCCAATCGATCAGTGGATCGATTGGGACGCGGCTGCTTCGCGCGATAAGATCCAGAAGTTTTTCCAGAGCACAGAGGCGCTCTGGATCGATCTGTGGATCGATCCAAAGCCTCCCCGATCGATTGGGAATATTCGAATCGATCGGGATCCGACCATTGCGTCGTATTTGAGCTGCAGGCGTGCGTTGGCTGCAGCATCTCTTCTCCGATTCACTCCAGATCTCTCGCCAGCTCCTCCACAACACTCACAAAGCTCAGATCGCCAGTTCTTGAAGGATCTTGGAAGTTTTCCAAGTCAAGAGGCGGATCAAAGCCAAGAAGAGAAGCTAGGGTTAGGGTTTATACTCATTGTAAGCTTGTAAGCTTGTATTTCTTGTATCCTTTCCCTCTCTTCTTGTATTGAGTCTTGTAGGGCTTCTCCGCCCTTGGTAGTTACCATAAAGGAGAGTTTTATTTAGTGGAGGGTGTGTGTGTTGGTGTGGATCCTTGGATTAGTCACCTCTTGTGAGGTGGATACCAAGTAAACCAACCGTGTTAGCGTTGTGTGATTGTTTCTTTGTATTTCCGCTGCACATCTTTGAAGGAACAAGCAACACCGAGCAACGAGCGAACGCGACGAGCTATTCACCCCCCCCCCCTCTAGCTACTTTTGGTCCTAACAAGTGGTATCAGAGCGAGGCCGCTCTTCACCGGAATCATCGCCGGAAGGGTCAAGCATAACAAGAAAAGCTAGAGGGTGAAGAAGTTGAAGCAAAAATTGTCAAAGTCAAAGATATCAAAAATCTCAACTTCAAGATGCAATTCCAAGATGGACTTGGATTTGACACAAGGGTGGCTCCACCATACACTTCCACGAGTTTTGATTCTTGGAAATCAAGAATTAAAAATTTTCTTATGATGGAGATAGAGCAATGGTTTGCTCTAATGGAAGGCTTCGAGGCTCCAAGAAATTCAAAGGGCAAAGTTCTCAAGAGGAGCAAGTGGAGCCAAGAGCAAGTCCAAAGGTGCGAGGCAAATGATAAAGTGACCAAGCTTTTGGTAAATTTATTGCCAAGCACCATCCTTTGCAAAATTGGAGAATTTGAAGATGCAAAGGAATTATGGAGCAAATTGGCCAAGCTTCATGAAGAGATCCCCTCCACTGTACAAGAGCAAGAAGTATCCAGAGAGGGTGACTCTTTAGAGCAAGACCAAGAGGAGGGCTCCGAGGTTGAGAGATACTCAACCTCCGAAGAAGAAGAAATCCAAGAAGCTTCATCCTCAAGGGAATGCAACGAAGGGAACAAGGAGGGAGCATACTCCTTGTTTTATATTCAAGATGATGAAGCCTCCACCTCTAGGATTGAGGGGGAGCAATCCTTGGTGACGCCGGATCAAGAAGAAGGAGAAGCTTCTACATCCGGGTCAAGAGATGAAGAGATTGAAGAAGCTTCTACCTCCACGAGTCAAGAAAAATCAAATGGAGGAGAATCAAGATCGGATCAAGAGGAAGCTTCTACCTCCGGATCCAAAGGAAAAGATGCCACCCCTACAAGCAAAGGTATAAATATTTCAATTAAAAATAAAAATCATATTATATGCTTTGAGTGTAGGGAACATGGGCACTACAAGAGCAAGTGCCCTAAATTGGCCAAGAAGAAGGGCCAAGTGGCACAAAAGGGCAAGGCGAAGCCCAAGGAGATCATCCCCAACACAAAGAAGAGCAAGGAGCATATTATATGCTTCTCTTGCAATCAAAAGGGGCATTACCGAAGTCAATGCCCCAAGGGGAAGAAGGTGGTCAAGGCTCAAGGAAGCTCTAGTCAAGGGGGAGCCTCTAAGGTAAAGAAGAAGGTAACATTTATTGAGCCTACTTCTTTACATTATGGTAAAAAGCATGATAGTTCAAATTTATATCATTTTAATGCTATTTACCATGAAAATAGAAAGCATGATAGCGTTAAAGAAAAACATATAGCTTTTCATGCTAAAACTACTACACCTAAGGCTAGGATTGTAGGTAAAAATCTAGGCGAAAACACTAAGGAAAATAGACACATGCCCAAGATAAAAAATGCTCATGGACCAAAACCTAAGGATTTAATGATAGAAAATCAAGTCTTGAGGTCAAGACTTGACAAACTAGAAAAGACCCTAAAAAGGATGGAGAATATCCTTAAAGGGCAAAATGAGCAATACCTAGGGCTAGGAGCACAAAGGTCATCCAATGGCTATAGAGGTTTGGGATACAAACTCAAAGCTAAAAAGGATGTGCCTAGTTATCATAGGGTTCCATATAGCTATGGAACAAACCCTAAGTCTAGAGGTCAAGTCAAAGATACAAGGGAAGATATCCCTAGAAGTATCTTTGCAACCAAAGTGACTAAGACTTCTAAGAAGTCTAAGAAAGTCACTAACAAGGTCACAAGGGAGACTATCCCTAGAGTTGACCTAGAAAGTGTGACCAAGGCTTCTAAGAAGCCCAACAAGGTCACTAGGAAGGTATCTAGGGAAGTTATCCCTAGTGAGTACCTAGAGCATCCAAGGAGCACCAATAGGTGTTGGGTTCCTAGGAGCATCTTCTCTACCCCATAGATGGGTTAGAGAGTGTCAACTCCGATTAGAAGGGTAGTTAACCTAACTTTGAGGAAATTGACACTCAAGGAGCATTTTCAAGGTTTTAGTTAACCTTTGAAAATGAAATGGACCTATTGATTACTCCTTGAAAGAGTAAAATGTGCCTAATGGTGGAAGAATTGATTTTAATCTTAAATGGCACATATTGGGAAATTCATAAGAACTATCAAGTTGGGATTTTGGTATGTTCTTAGGCAATTTAAGGCAATCCGGGCCTTAATTTAAAAGTGCTACTCTTGTGGAAAAATGGAATATGCCAACATTTGAGGACATGTTTATTTTCAATTGGTATACATTAAATCAAGGAAATTAGAAATGCCAATTTAGGCTTTGGCATTCTCTTGAAGCACTTTAGGGCAATCTAGGTTTAAGTTGTAAGTTTAGCTAAGACTTTAAGGATACTTAGATAGTTAATCTAAGTATATTTTATTTATGCTAAATCTTGCCATGATTGTTTGCCCATCATATGCCATGACATCATGTCTATTTTTGAATTCATTGTTTTAGTATGAAAACTCCAAAAATACCATGTCATGGCATTCATACATCATGTAGTAATAGGATATTTTCTTTTGATGTATGTCATAACATAATCATGCATTAAGTTTAATTCCTTGTAATTAAGGACGAATGACATTTAACAACAATTATTGACAAGTGACATCCTAGGTGGATGTCTAATATTTCTAAAATGCCTAGATAGATATGCATGATCCCTAGATTAGGGCAAAAATCAAAATCTACATCTCACAAAGACTATAAGGTGACTTGTATGTGATTAGTGCACATTAGATACAAGTGAGATGTTAGGATGATGAACAAAGCTCAAGATGTTGATTTAGTGCATTCTTTTGAGTTTTTAGGTTCATCAAAACACATAGTTATGTGTTTTCCCATCATTGGGAAAGCTAATGTACAAGTCATGTGCATTATGCCCAAGGAACATGATGGGATATTGGTTTTGAAAATATTTTTAAAATATTTTTGGAAAACCTTGGTGAAGGCTATCTTTTGATAGTAATCACCATTGAATAGTTAGACACAAACTTGAAGAAAAACACTAAAGTTTTTGCAAGTTTTCAAGTTTGTGTCAATCTTTGAAAATATGATGTATTTTCATAGAAAGCTATTTTCCATGATTAAGTATGCCTAAATAATGTCTACACGAAATTTCATGATTTTTTATTTTGTAGAATTTTCTAGGGTTTCTGAGTGACTGAAATGGAATTTCAGTAACTATCAACTCCGATCGATCCATGGATCGATTGGAGTGCCGAATCGATCCGTGGATCGATTCGGAAAACAAGTCTCGCGAGCAGAAGCTCGCTGGATCGATCAGTCGATCGATCCAGGTATCTGAATCGATCGGTGGATCGATTCAGAAGGTTCAATCGATCGGAACCCAACTCCAATCGATCCAAGTTGCTGATTTTGGCTGGGAAGGCTTGATTTCAGCATCTTTGAACCTCTTTGAGTCTAGGTAACCATTCCAAACCCCTAAAATACATTTGTATACATACAAAGGTTGTTTTCATGTGAAAACAAGGATGGATTGGTTAAGGAAGGCTTCATTGAAGTTTAGGTTGAGGTTTGTTTCAAATTTTGAGTATTTGAACCTCAAAACTTCTAAATTTGGGTTTCCTAAAGGTTTAGGGATTCCAAGTCATTGTTGGTGCAATGACAGAAGTTACCACCATGTCTTTAGGGGGAGGGACTCTTTAAAGACATGAAAAATTACTTTTCATGAACCTTGGAAGGTGGTTAACCTTCTTTAAAGAAAATGCTCATGTATGAGCTTTTGAACTTGAAATGGGGAGTGGATATCCTCATTATTTCAAGTGGGAACTCAAGTGGTTAGATAATGCTCAAGGTTGGGTATTTGTCTACATTGAGGGAGAAGTTAAGGATAAATGAAGGGTATGTGACCTTCATTATCGTGTTGATCACAACGAGTGATGTTGTGAACAATGATGAGTAACTCTTCAGGGGGAGAGTCGTCAACAAATGGATTTGTTGATGTGTACCCAAAATTGGGGCATGGGTTGATGTGTGCCCAAAGATGGGTTGATGTGTGCCAATAGGGGGAGAATGAAAGGACCTATGAATGGGTGTAAGTTAGGCTTTCATTACCTAGAGGGAGTGTGCCCTCATAGGGGAAAATGAAGAGCTTAATTTATATGTTCATTACCTAGTGGCATGAAGATTGAGGCTATAGGATTAGCCTAACTTACATGTGGTATTGTAAGTGTTATTGTGGTATTGTCAAACATCAAAAAGGGGGAGATTGTTGGTGCAACATCCCTCAGGTCAAGGTTGACCTGGGTGACCAAGCTGAGTCTTGGTTTGAGTTTAGATGTTTGACAATAAGAAATTGATTGAAGAAGAGTCAAGTAGGTCAAGGTTGACCGGATACTTGACAGGGAAGTCCTGAAGCCAGGCAGAAGGAAAACCCTAGTGAGTGAAGCTAGGTGAAAGTCCTAGTGAGTGAAGCTAGGTGAAAGTCCTGGTGAGTGAAACCAGGTGAAAACCCTAGTGAGTGAAGCTAGGTGAAAGTCCTGGTGAGTGAAGCCAGGCAGAAGGAAAACCCTAGTGAGTGAAGCTAGGTGAAAGTCCTGGTGAGTGAAGCCAGGTGAAAGCCCTAGTGAGTGAAGCTAGGCAGATGGAAAACCCTAGTGAGTGAAGCTAGGTGAAAGTCCTGGTGAGTGAAGCCAGGCAAGGGAAAATCCAGATGGATCAAGGATGATCGGACATCTGGTGTTGGGAAGTCCAAGTAGGTCAAAGGATTGACTGGATACTTGGCACGAGGAAATACAGATAGGTCAAAGGGATTGACCAGACATCTGATGGAAGTCCAAGTAGGTCAAGGGAGTGACCAGATACTTGGCATGAATAGAAAAGTCTAAGTGGGTCAAAGGGATTGACCAGACACTTGGTGGGAAGTCCTAGCAGGTCAAAGGAGTGACCAGATGCTAGGCATGATGTACCAACAGGTCAAGGTTGACCGGATGTTGGTTTGAGAGGCTTGGAACTTGGTTTTGGGCAAAAACCAAGTGTTGGATCGATCAGTGGATCGATCCAGGAGCTGGATCGATCAGTGGATCGATCCAGGAGCTGGATCGATCAGTGGATCGATCCAGGCTTCTCCTAAGCGAACAGAGAGCCTCTGGATCGATCCGTGGATCGATCCAGATGTTCCAATCGATCAGTGGATCGATTGGGACGCGGCTGCTTTGCGCGATAAGCGCTGGATCGATCCGTGGATCGATCCAGGCATTTTTCCAGAGCACAGAGGCGCTCTGGATCGATCCGTGGATCGATCCAAAGCCTCCCCGATCGATTGGGAATATTCGAATCGATCGGGATCCGACCGTTGCGTCGTATTTGAGCTGCATGCGTGCGTTGGCTGCAGCATCTCTTCTCTGATTCACTCCAGATCTCTCGCCAGCTCCTCCACAACACTCACAAAGCTCAGATCGCCAGTTCTTGAAGGATCTTGGAAGTTTTCCAAGTCAAGAGGCGGATCAAAGCCAAGAAGAGAAGCTAGGGTTAGGGTTTATACTCATTGTAAGCTTGTAAGCTTGTATTTCTTGTATCCTTTCCCTCTCTTCTTGTATTGAGTCTTGTAGGGCTTCTCCGCCCTTGGTAGTTACCATAAAGGAGAGTTTTATTTAGTGGAGGGTGTGTGTGTTGGTGTGGATCCTTGGATTAGTCACCTCTTGTGAGGTGGATACCAAGTAAACCAACCGTATTAGCGTTGTGTGATTGTTTCTTTGTATTTCCGTTGCACATCTTTGAAGGAACAAGCAACGCCGAGCAACGAGCGAACGCGACGAGCTATTCACCCCCCCCCCTCTAGCTACTTTTGGTCCTAACAGGATCTACTCAACGGTCTACATGCAATCGGACAAAAAGTAGAGAACCGGGACATCTTAAGGTATGCCTTGAATGCTTTTCCAAGGAATACCTTGTGGGCATCAATGGTAGATACTTACAAGGTTTCCAAGGATCTCTCTTCCATTAAGTTAGATGAATTATTTGCAGAGTTTGAATTACATGAACAGGTAAACTCACGTCCGACCGAGAAAGGTGTTGCTTTGGTTGCAGGTACAAGCAGAACCAGGGAAGCAAAAACAAAGCGCAGAACTGAACCAGAATTAGAAGAAGAACCTGACTCAAACGATGAAGATGACGAACTTACGATGGAACTCGTCAACTTAGTAAGGAAGCAGCAACAGAAAAAGAAGGCTCTTAAGGCGACCTGAAATGAGTCATCCTCGGAAGAATCCGACGACGAAGAACTCAAACAGACGAGTTTTCTCGCGATGATAGCCCGGGACTACATCAACGAATCCGGAAGTGAGGATGAATCGGAAGCTGAGTCCGAGAGAAGCCATGGATCCGTATCCGTTTTTGAAGGGCCTGACCCCGCTGTAAGTATCCCGCGTTTACACAATTTAGTAAATTATTTAATACGAAAATTAGGAAAATCAAATATTAGGATCAAGTCACTTCTAAAGGAGGTAACAACCCTTGAAGAAGTGACTATCTTTGAATCCTTGCATGACTCAGTTCAGACTGGAAATTCAACTCAAGTCCAAAAGCTTGAGGAAAAAAATTCCAGCCTGAAAACTCAGGTCAAGGATTTGAAGAAAATGTTGGAACGGTTTCTTTAGACTCCAAGAACCTTGACCTAATTCTTGGAAAACAAAGAGTCATTTACAACAGATCCGGAATAGGATTTTAAACTAAAAAGAAATATCGATCCTATCTATATTTAGTGAACAAACCGAATAGTAAGATAGTCTAAGCATGGGTACCTAAGTCCAACTTGGTCAATCAAATTGGACTTGGTCAATATTGGGTCCCCAAGGATCAAGTTCATTACCTTGATAGACCATATCGAGGCTATGATCTAGGGGGGGCCAATAGAAAAACTATCTTAATAAATAAATAGAACTGTTTGATGATTGTTCATTTACATGAATTATGCATGTTTAGATTAGGATAGATTAAGGACCTAGGCATAATTTACACTTGTTTAGTTAAACCTAGGGATTTTAAAAAGAAAATTAAATATGATATTTCTTTGAGCGGTTCCATCTAGGAAGTGGTGGATGATCCCATACCCAAGAAGGCCTACTGCCTCGCCACGACCTGGGAACCATTCCTTGAAATACATATTTAATTGACTAATTGAAAAACCTAAGTTTAACTCAAAATGTAAATTAATCCTTAGAAATAATCTAAATCAAAGATAACCATATCACAAAACTACTTAAGTTCCCTGATTGATAACTTAGAATTAGGTGAGATACATTTAGGTTGAACTTAGTTTAAATTAATCAATTAACTTAATCAATCAAATTAATCAATTAACTTAATCAATCAAATTAATCAATTAACTTAGTTTAAATTAATCAATTAACTTAATCAATCAAATTAATCAATTAACTTAATCAATCAAATTAATCAATTAACTTAATTAATTAATTTAATAATTTAACTTAATTAATCAATTAACTTAATTAATCAATTTAATAATTAACTAAAATTCAATTCAATTTAATTGACTTAACCCAATTTACTCAATTAACTTAATAAACCATCTCACAAACACCCATAGGAATACATTGGTTGATCATCTAGACTGGGTGAGATGGAATATTAAGATAATTTCAGTCAAACTATCTTTTAAATCCAGTAAATTGACCCAAATCAAATACTTTATGTAGGAACATAAAGATTTGGATCAATGGATGCTAGATAGTGGATGCTCCAGACACATGACTAGAGACAGACTAAAATTCACGAAGTTGAAACTCAAGAACCTAGGGTCTGTCGCGTTCGGCAACGACGGAACCCTTAAAGTCATCGGAATAGGTAATATCCAATTAAATTCCAATTTTTACATTTAAAAGTATTATTAGTTGAATAATTCAATTTCAATTTACTTAGTATTAGCCGACTCAGGATATTTAGTCACATTTTCAAAAACTGAATGTATAATTAAGAATATTAATAATCCTGAAATTACACTTAAGGGTATTCGGAAAAAGAATATTTATACTATAGACCTACCAACTTCCTCACTAGAGTGTTTATTAACACAACAAGAGGAAATTGAGTTGTGGCACAGGAGACTGAGTCACACTCATACAAGACTCATTTCAAAAATGAGTCAAAATGGTCTAGTTAGAGGTCTGCCCAAATTAAAATTTATTGAAAATTCAATTTATGATGCTTGTCAACAAGGCAAACAAACCAAGTCAAACCATAAGTTAACCAACCTAAACAGAACAACTTCAATACTTGAGCTCCTTCACCTAGACTTGTTTGATTCACATGGAGCTAAGTCACTAAGCAAAAACCAATATTGCTTAGTAATAATCGATGACTACTCAAGATTTACTTGGGTAAAATTTATAAAAACCAAAGATGAAACTCTTGAAATGTTTACAATTTTTTGTAAATTAATAGAAAATGAAAAAGACACTCAGATAAAAAGAATTAGAAGTGACCATGGGGGAGAATTTGAAAATCATAACTTTATTGAATTTTGTTAAATTAATGGGTATAAACATGAATATTCTTGCCTTAGGACCCCCCCCCCCCCCCCCCAAAACAAAATGGTCTAGTAGAACGTAAAAATAGAACTCTACAAGAAGTCACTAGAACCATGTTAAACGAATATAAATTATCTAATTAATTCTGGGCTAAAGCAATTAATACAGCCTGTTATATACAAAATAGGATTTTAATTAACAAATTTCAGAATAAAACACCCTATGAAATATACTATAATAAAATTCCTAACTTAAACTATTTAAAAGTATTTGGGTGTAAAGTATTTATTTTAAACACCAGAGACTACTTAGGGAAATTTTCTTCAAAAATAACCCCAGGAATATTTTTAAGGTGCTCAACAACCAGTAGAGCATATAGAGTGTATAACAAAAATACCCAAAAAGTTGAAGAAACAACAAATATAATATTTGATGAAGAAAATAAACTGCCCAATATAATAAATGAAAATAATAATACAGAAAATGTTAACTCAAGATATACAGATGATAATGAAGAAATTCAACCTGAACCTAATGAATCTGAAGAACCAATTACTAACTCAAATATAAGACTAACAAGAACAAGCACCAATCACAAATCTGACCAAATTTTGAGTGATTCAACTCTAGGAGTCAGAACTAGGTCATCTTATAGGAACCTAACCCAAATAGCTCTCATTTCCAAAATTAAACCCAAAACTATAGATGAATCCCTACCAAACCTAGACTGGATCTTAGCAATGCAAGAAGAGTTAGCCTAATTTGAAAGAAATTAGGTCTGGGAATTAGTCCCTAAACCCATTAACAAGACTGTAATTGATACTAAATGAGTTTTTAGAAACAAATTAGATGATCAAGGCGAAATAGTTAGAAACAAAGCTAGGTTAGTAGCTAAAGGGTTCAATCAAGTAGAAGGGTTAGACTATGATGAGACCTATGCCCCTGTAGCCAGACTTGAATCCATTAGGATGCTACTGGCCTATGCACCACACAAGGGATTCAAGCTATACCAAATGGACGTAAAATCTGCATTTTTAAATGGATTTATTAAAGAAGAGGTATATGTAGGTCAACCCTCAGAATTTGAGGACTTAGAACATCCAAATCATGTCTTTAGACTAAAAAAGGTCCTATATGGACTAAAACGAGCTCCTAGGGCTTGGTATGAACGCTTGTCCAATTATCTAATATCAAAAGGGTTCAACCAAGGTCAAATAGATCCAACCCTCTTTGTAAAAATTATAGAAAAAGATATTTTTATAGCCCAAATTTACGTAGACGATATAATTTTTGGATCAACCAACTCTAAATTTTTAAAAGAATTTACCAAATTAATGAAAAATGAATTTGAAATGAGTCTAGTATGTGAACTTAACTTTTTCTTAGGTTTACAAATTAAATAAACCAAAGATGAAATTTACATTTATCAAACTAAATATGCTAAGGATTTAGTTAGAAAATTTGGAATTGAAAACTCAAAAAATATTAATACACCAATGGCCACTAATATTAAAATTGACTCAGACTTAAAAGGTAAACTAGTAGACTTGAAATACTATCGAAGTGTGATAGGAAGTCTACTGTATCTAACTGCAAGTCGACCGGACATTCTTTTTGCAGTAGGTATGTGTGCAAGATACCAATCTTGTGCAAAAGAGTCTAACTTAACCTTTGTCAAAAGAATACTTAGGTATATTAAGGGAACTTTAAATGTAGGACTCTGGTACCCTAGATCTTGCACCCTTGACCTAACTGGCAACTCTGACTCAGACTATGCTGGGTGCAAGTTAGATAGAAAAAGCACAAGTGGCAGCTGTCAATTTCTAGGGCAATGTCTAGTAAGTTGGTCAAGCCGAAAGTAACACTGTGTTGCTTTATCTACCACTGAGGCTGAATACATAGCCCTAGAAGAATGTGTATCTCAATTGTTATGGATGATGCATACACTTAAAGATTATCAACTAGAATATCAAAAAACAAAAATTTCAATTGATAATATAAGTTCAATTAATCT
This sequence comes from Zingiber officinale, assembly GCF_018446385.1. Classification (NCBI taxonomy): domain Eukaryota; kingdom Viridiplantae; phylum Streptophyta; class Magnoliopsida; order Zingiberales; family Zingiberaceae; genus Zingiber; species Zingiber officinale. Next base: position 10,364,741 of record NC_056002.1, read on the forward strand.
AACTAAGAACCCAATTCATCACTCAAGGACTAAACATATAGAAGTAAAACACCATTTTGTAAGGGATCACGTAGCTAAAGGTGATATTGTACTTAACTATGTTGAGTCCAAATCAAACTTGGCTGACATATTCACAAAGCCCTTACCTGAACTTGAGTTCAGTACACTTAGAAGACAAATAGGAATGCGCTTAGTAGAATAGAACATATTTTCTGTTTACTATATTTTATTAACTTACTTTTTCAAATTGGTTTCAAAATTCTAGGAAAAATGATATTTTAAAAAATCTCAATTTCTTAGATTTTCAAAATTTGGACTTAGCCTAGGCACTAACCCTAGAAATCATGTTCCCCTAGATTTCAGTTAGAGCATCTCACAAGCACACTAGGCATAACTTGTTTGTGTTTGAAACACTTAGAATGGAGTGAGATGCATATGGTACAGTCTAGACTTCAGAATACTTATTTTTGTGCATCGCATTAAGTCTGGACAATAAATACCAAAATAATAGTAATCAAGTTAAGTTATCCAGACTTAATCAAATATAACTAGATCACTAACTTAATTTGACTAGCCAAGTGAAAGTTATTGCCCTCTAGGTAATCAGCTAGTAACTAATGGTTAGACATGTGGCCAAGGAATTTCAATTACTCATGCTTGAACTTTAGGAATATCTTTCTAGAGTAAAAATGACCTTGGTTAAAATGTTACAAGCTTTTTCAAGTTAATCATTTTTCAAAATTATCTAAGCATTACTTCCTCAAGCTTCTTTCTAAATTTGACTAAGTTTTTTTTGGTGTTTAAAAGCTTCTCAAAAATTAACTAAGTTACTTTTCAAAGTCAAAAACTACATTTAGCTAAAAGTTTTACAAGAAAATTAAGTATTTTCCAAAATATGTTTAATCCTCCATTTAAAAGCTTTCATATTTCGTCAATTTTTTCATTCCCTCTTTAAAAGCTAAGTATTTATTTGACGCTCTATTTTTGAAAAATAAGATAAAATTATTTCTGAAGAATTTAGGTTTCTCAAACTAAAGAAATTCAAAGAAATTCTTTTGCTCCCTTAGTTATTTTGATGTATGGTAAAGGGGGAGAGTATAAAGAAATTCAAAGAAAGTTTGAATTTTTTTTTAAATTTAAGTTTTTTAAAAATTTAAGGGGAGCTTTTATTAAGGGGAGTTCTTGTTAGATTCTATTAAGGGGGAGCTTTATTTGTGTTTATCATATTTATGCTTGTGCTAAACTTTTACTTATGCTAGTAACATTTTTTATTATATTTTTCTGCTTAACTTTGAATTTCAGTTGTCATAATCAAAAAAAGGGAGATTGTTGGTGCGGGAAGCATCAGATGATCGAACCTTAGTTTTGATAATGGCAAAAGGGATTCAAAATTAAGTTTAATTGTTATCTAATGTACTTGAATGAGTTTACAGGAAAGTCCTAACTGTGGTTAGGCAAGTGAAAAATCCTAAAGGGTGGTAACCTAAGGTCCTAGGGGGTGGTAACCCTAGGTGGTGGAAAATCCTAAGGGGTGGTAACCTTAGGTCCTAGGGAGTGGTAACCCTAGGAGGAGGAGAAATCCTAAGGAGTTGGGGAGGGGGTAACCTTAGGTCCTAGGGGGAGGTAACCCTAGGTGGAGAAAAATCCTAGGGGGCAGTAACCCTAAGTCCTAGGGGGTGGTAACCCTAGGGGGAAAGTTCAGTCGATCTAGTGGACCAAACTAGCATCAGGTATGATCTCCAGAGTGGAGTAGGTGAGGACGCGTTCCCCGAAAAAGGGAACAGTAGGCGTCGGTTCGACCTAGGGTTTCCGGTCAGAAATTCGAAGTCAGAAACGGACAGTCCAGAGACTGCCAAATACTCTTTTTACTGGATTTATATGTGTGCTAACTTTGTCTTGCAGGGTATGTGGGTGTTTTGTGAACTAACACATTTTGCAGGGACTAAAGTGCACATCTTGCCTCGGATGAACAGTACCCGAGACACCCTCATGGAGCTTGGAGGCGCATCGGGTGCAGAGTGTGAGATGGCTGCGAAGAGGACCTGGAGACGCCTCAATGGTCATTGGAGGCGCCTTGGACCACTACTTTGAGACGCCTTAAAGGGTGATAGAGGTGCCTTCAAGAAGATAAGTTGCGATCAGTTCTGTTCTGATCTGTGCGGCTAACTCGGCAAGTTGGAGGCGCTTCGGACAGGCTTGGAGGTGCCTTCAGCATGTTATATAAGCAGATTTCGAGCAGCACTTCAAAATATCAACACTCAAGTGTTCCTTTTCCTGTGTGCTGCTAACGAAAGGTTCCGGCCAAGCTACGACAAGCCCCCGACAACCCGACGCTCCGATTTCTGTAATTTAGTTGTCGGTATTGCTTTAAATTTCTGTTGTACCCATTTCATACTTGTATTAAATTTTGCGATATTATAGTTGTTGCCCACCGAAAGCGATCAACGATCGCGGGCCTTGGGGTAGGAGTTGCTTAAGGCTCCGAACCAAGTAACTCTTGTTGTTCTGTTGTGTCTTTTAATTATTCTGCTGCTTTTCTCGTTGATTTACAAATATGAAATGCATAAAAGCCACGAGCGCTATTCCCCCCCCCCCCCTCTAGCGCGGTCTCGATCCAACACTCTTTGCCATTATCAAAAGTCAGGATTGATCATCTGGTACTCCCTGCACCAACATACGCCTCCATGGTATCCACACAAGCACGTTCCACATTCATCGCACGAGCATAGATTTGGAGAAGAACGACCTTCTTGTGGTAGCAAGTTTGGGTGGCTCAGCCAAGAGAAGAGGAGGAAGAAGACAAGCAAAAAAACTCTTCAAGAAAATGCATAGAAAATTCCTTTTGTACTCATCAAAGGAATACAAAGGTTTTTGCCTTTGGTCTTCCTTCTTCAATTCATGATTTATCAAAATTAATCATCATTATTTTTCTTTAATGAGTGGATTCAATTAAGTCTAACTCAATATGTCTAATTCAAATTAGCTCAATCCAATGGTTGGATTCATTTGAGTCTAACCCAATGAGCCTAATTCGAATTAGACTCAATATAATAGCCCAATAGTTCATTATATTTTAATCAAACTAAAATTGAACCTATCTCCAAATTAATATGTTTTTTGTATGTGACATAATAAGTTTTCATAACGTTGGTAATGCATCTAAAATAACATTTTAGATGCATAAGCAATAAGTGACATTTAGCAATACATTATTACTACCCAAGTGAAGAGAATGTTGAAATCTGACTTAACATTTCTGTGTCTATTATATTGTATGACTTTACCCTTCTATTCTCGATATCTAAATTGATCGATGAGGCATAGACCATGTCATCCTCTTATCAATGTTTGTGTTTCTTGATCTCCAAGTAGACTCACTTAACCAAATTAGTTCAATATCTCATATTGATTCATTTGAGTATGACCATACATTTTAGTAGTCCTACTTAATCAAGGGGCCCACAAATATCACTTCCGCAATATGGAAGGGATATATCTCATCTACATTACTCACATCCCTCTACATAACTTATTACATACCCAATTATCAACTTTATAGTCCATCTTGTTACATGTGGCGTTTGCCGATACCAAAGTATACAACTCCTTATGTAGGGAATCGTAGTGATTTTAGGTCTAAGGACTATTCATACCAATAGTCACTATGAGAATATTTATGATAATCATATAATGATCTATGAAATATTCTCATGGCAGGTCAATTCAGTATATATTCTCTAATATTTATTCATGTGTTAACTCAACATCTTATATCCATGACTTGTGAGATTAAGTGATCAATTGACCTACATGTTTGTCTCAATGCACTAATATATTGTTCTTGTATATTAGTGCTTGAATAGGAATAGTTTAGAATAGTATTCTCTATATATCTGGTCTCTCACTATCAATTCAACCAATTGATATGTTGTAGACTACAACCTATTATCCTAAAACATTATTATATTTATTCATCTAACACAGATTTGAAGTAAATATAATAATCATAATCTTTGCCTTTTATTAATAAAATATGATACGATATGTCCTAAGTTAATCAACTTTTGATTGGCTCTTAGGGCTTACACTAACATATAGTAGTGAACAAAATATTTTGGAATCGATTGGCTTGATCGATTGGAAGCAACCAATCAATTGGTGAGTTATACCAATCTATTGGTAATGTAAAAAAAAATAGTCGTTCTGTAGGTTTAAACTATCAGATTCGATAACAATCGATTGGTAAATTTTACCAATCGATTGGTAGGCGAAAATCAGCTCCAACAAAACAACTTTATAAAGAGGATTTCGAGGAGAATTCTTGGGCCAGTTCTTGAGAGGTTTGAGGTGAAGTATTGTTGCATTTTTAACCATCAAGATGTCGGTGCAACCTTAGGTCAAAGTTGACTTGGTTGACCAGACTCGAGTTGACTTGACTCGAGTTATGTTTTGATGTTTGACGATGTTTGACGAGAAGAGAGTTGTATTCTTGATGTTTGACAAGAATAGGTGTTTGGGAGATTGTAGGTGCAACCTTAGGTTAAGGTTGACCTGGTTGACCTGATTCGGGAAAAGTCCAAGCAGGGAGCTTGGCACGCGAAAAGTCCAAGTATGGAGACTTGGCACTGGAAAAGTCCAAGTACGGAGACTTGGCACGGGGAAAAGACCAAGCAGGTAGCTTGGCACGCGGAAAGTCCAAGTATGGAAACTTGGCACGGGGAAAGTCCAAACAGGGAGTTTGGCACGGGGAAAAGTCCTGGTGAGTGAAGCCAGGCAGTCGGAGAAGTCCTGGTGAGTGAAGCCAGGCAGTCGGGAAAATCCTGGTGAGTGAAACCAGGTGAAAATCCTAGTGAGTGAAGCTAGGTGAAAGTGGAAGTCCTAGTGAGTGAAGCCAGGCAGTGGGAAAGTCCTAACTGGGATGTTAGGCAGTGTGGAAAGTCCTGGTGAGTGAAGCCAGGCAGTGGGAAAGTCCTAACTGGGATGTTAGGCAGTTGGAAAGTCCTGGTGAGTGAAGCCAGGCAGTGAGAAAGTCCTAACTGGGATGTTAGGCAGTTGGAAAGTCCTGGTGAGTGAAGCCAGGCAGTGAGAAAGTCCTAACTGGGATGTTAGGCAGTGTGGAAATCCTGGTGAGTGAAGCCAGGTGAAAGTCCGGGTGAGTGAAGCCAGGCAAGGGAAAATCCAGATGGATCAGGGATGATCGGACATCTAGTGTTGAGAAAAGTCCAAGTAGGTCAAAGGGATTGGCCGGATACTTGGCGGGGAATTCTAGCAGATCAAGGGAGTGACCAGATGAAGTACCAACAGGTCGAGGTTGACCGAATGTTGGTTTGGAAGGCTTGAGACTTGGCTTGGGCAAAAACCAAGTCACTAGTTATCTGATCGGTCTGGTGACCGATCCAGTTGGGAACCGAATGCCCGATAGCTTCGATCGATCTGCGGATCGATCGGCAGGTCTGTAGCTCAGTTGGGACGATCAGTTTCCCCTCCGTAGCAGATGTACATCAGCAAGGAAGGCCGTTAGAGCTTCTTAGTAATTGGATCCGTCATTAGTCGAGTAAAATTTTAGTTAGCCCAGCTCACAGAATGTTTGTGCACTGACTGATCGGTCTGGGGACCGATCAGCGCAGGGCCTGATCGGTCCACAGACCGATCAGGATTCTAGCCGTTGCGTTGCAACGGCTAGTTTCTTCGCTGTTTCTTCTTCGCAGGTATAAAGGAGATGAGGACATCTTCTGTGCAATAGCTTCTTTCTCTTCTTTTCTGCTACAGAGCTACTGTTCTGGTGCTTGAGCCTTGTTGAGCTCTTCTTCGCAAGCTTCGCGTGAGCTTCTTCCTTCGGCTGGGACTCCGACTGAGCTGCTGCTGTGGTTGGCGTCTGAGAAGCTGTTGCTTCTTCAACAATCGACAAGAAGGCAAGGGTTGTTTACATTTGCTGTGTATTTACTTCTTGCTTCTCTTGTATTTGTACTCCTTATCTTGCTGTTGCAAGAAGTAGTTGTGGCGAGGTTTCTCCACCCATAAGGAGCTCATATTTAGCCGGTTCTCCGGGGACTCATCCACCGACGGATTGGTAGGCTTCGTCCACCTTACGGACACGCCGAGGAGTAGGAGTTCATCTCCGAACCTCGTTACATCGGTTTGTTTTTTCTTCTCCTTAGTTTCTTCCTTGTATTTCCGCTGCGACTAACCCTAACTGTAGGAAGAACGCGAGAATTTAGGGCGGCTATTCACACCCCCCCTCTCTAGCCGAGTACGAACGATCCCAACACAAGAGACATTCCAAAGTGATAAGAAATCATCCAAAATAAAGTTCCTAATTGTATAGTGTTTTTGCTTTTATTTTCATTTGTATTTTGTATTACTTGTATTTGTTCTTGTAAGAACTTGTTGTAAGAGATTTTTCCATATTCGAAAGTTATACGAGAAGGAGAAGTTCATAGTGGAGGGAGATCACTAAAGGTAGGCCTTGAATTAGTCGTTTAAGAGGTGGATACCAAGTAAAATTCTGGAGTTGTATATGTGAAGTCAAGTTTGAAGAAGTTTCTACTGTGCATTGAAACGACGAGCACGACAAGATCGAGAGAAGCGATCAAAACTATACACCTCCTCCAGTTCACACGAGTTCCAACAACCACAAATCATAACCTCATATTTCAATGGAATACTCCTCTCAACTAATTAGCAACAATCTATGTTGGTTGAACCATCTACATATACAGTACCCAACTTTATAATTTTCATTCAAATTTCTCCATCAATTCTATTATTCTGTAGAGTGCGTCGACAAGCATTAGATGCTTAAATATACAATCTAAAGTAATAGAATCTAACATGTAATGCAAACTCGAGGACAATGATAATTATATTGTCATATGTAACCTATTATTATATATATTTTTATCCCCCTTAAATTACTAACAAGGTTGGCCAAGTGGATGGGACAAGCAATTCAAGTTGTGAAAATGGTTTTTGGATGATTCTCCGTGCAAGCTAAGGGGCTCTATGACAAAGATTGATTGATTGATTTGAGAGAGAAAAAGTAGTGGAGTCCATTGTGAAGGAGGAAATTAATGTTGTCCGGATGAGATGTCTATTGTTAACAGTGGAGACATAGGAGCTGAACCAAGAAAGGGAAGGACAGAGGCATCCCAATTATTTAGATGAATGATTAGCAAGCACTCCATGCACACCAAAAGTACTACGTGTATTATGGGCTATTAATGCTTTCGTCCACATTTGTTGAGTAGATGCATGCGATGTCGACGGAGTGACTATGGAAGTCGGGTAGGTATTATGTAAATTCGCAATTCATTTTTTACTAAAAAATTAAGTGGATATTAACAATATATACCTCATTGGGTATGTATTTTCTTAAAAATATCTTAATGATATTGTGGACCACATTCGATATGAGCTAAAATTTTAAATTTTTAATTCCTCTCTTATTGGTATCCAAAATAACACTCTTCTTCTCTCTGATGTATATGGTGTTGGCTTATAGATTTGATGTTGATTTGTAGTCAACATCATCATTTTGGTACTCATTTATGGAAATTAACACTAAGTGGTGACACTAAGGCATCATCTTGATATTAGTTTGTAAAAATTAGTACCATCTTAGTGTTGATTTCTATAAATCAGTACCAAGTGGTACACCAAGATTACAAATCAACACTATCTTGATGTTGATTTATAAAAATCAGTACTAAGGTGATGTTGATTTGTAGAAATCAGTACTAATACTGGTTTGTAGAAATTAGTATCAAGATGGTGTTGATTTGTAAAAATCTTGTTGCTGATTTATAGAAATCGATATCACCTTGGTGCTGGTTTCTACGAACCAATGCCAAAGCTAAGTCGCGTTGGTTTGTAGTTGTTTCATGGTGTTGATTTCTACGTATCAACATTGATTTAATGTTGATTTTTATAAATCATGATGACAAAAGATAATTCGTTCGTCCTCAGTGTCTCCGTCAGTCCATTCTTATATCAACAAGATTTCTACAAATCAACACGAAGACTAAGTGATGTTAATTTATAAAAATTAATATCACTTTGGTTCATAAACCAGTCTCGTCGTACTGATCTTTAAAGACCTGTACTGAGATGGTACTTATTTTGAACGAACAGATCACAACAGTGTAGCTGTGCATACTTGAGGCGGGATGCAAACCCCCAAATAAAATCAGGAGAGAAAAATTGTGTTCCTCTGGCTATAGTTGTTAGCATAGTTATAGAAAAATCAAGATCGGATTAGATTTATTGGGATTGGATAGTTTAAATCATACGATCTTATTAAAAATTACATGTCATTATCAACACTCAGCATCAATAATAATATTATTATATGTATTAATTTAAATTAACTAAAAATTTAATTACAATTCTAGTATAATAATATTTAATAATGTTTACATTTTCATATAAAAAACTAAAAGATTACAAAAATTTACTAACATAATAATAATAATAATAATAATAATAATCACATTTAACCTCAAGCATATTCTTTGGTTCACAAGATGACTCAATTTAAAGGACACAAACTCTCATGTCTATGGTGGAGTAGAAGGTTGATCAATTGTTATCCAAATATATACGGTTCGATTTCCAACTATGGTACATTTGTAGAGATTTTTTTTTTAAAATAAGAGTTGTAACCAAGGGATACTGGACTTCTGTGACGTATACCGCGAGCGCTTCTTGATTTACCCTAGTGATCGGTGGAAAATTTTTCTAGGATCAGGTCAGTCACCTAGGCTCGACGTTATCTGACCTGATTAATCATTTATTTAAAGGACAACAAAATAATTGATATAGCGGAAGCTATTGAAACTTTTGATTCAAACATCCGAAATAATCTTCTAAAGATATATTATTTTCATATAATACTAGGCACCAGACATATAAAAATTCATTGTTTTGGGGAAAGAAATAATAGGATATTATTGATAAAAAAAATTAACAAAAAAATAACTGAACAAATGTTTCAATAGTCTCATAATCCTAACCTAGTTATTCTGCAAAAAATAAAAATAACTTAAATTATAAAATAGTCCAAAATATAATAATAATAATAATAATAATAATAATAAAGACTAAAAAGTCTCATGAGCGAACGCAAATGCTTTAAACAATATTTTTAGATCTAAAATATGGTTACGGGTTTCACTCGGTAACTAACTGTAGATCTCTAAACAGACTTCGATTTAATATCATATAGGCCACGTGGTTCAATTTTAGTCAAAAGTTATAATTTCTCAAATCTTCTACCGATCCACAATTGCCCCCCAACCTCTTTAATATGAAATTACTATACTTGAGTCTCACCGGCGTGCTTAATTTCGTGGATGGGCTCTGGTTGTCGTGCGTTAGGGAGCGACTCATGATCTTAAGCACAAACCACCTAGAGCGGCTTGATGAGGTGATGTTCCGGGCGGGGCGAATGGACCGAAAGATCCACCTCTCGTACTGCAAGCCGACAGTGTTCCGAATCTTGGCGAGGAACTACTTGGAAGCAAGGGAGGCACACCACTGATGTTGGAGGCGGAGGCACTACTGGCGGAGGCAGAGATGACGTCGATCGACATCACAGAGGTGTTCACAAGATACGATGTCGAGGGAGAGGACACCGACGCTACGATGAACAAGATGGTGGAGGAGATGTGGCAGCAAAAGGAGCAGATCGTCGCCCAACAGCGACAGAAGTAGAATGCGTAGAAAAATTTAAGGAATAGGGTGTTTTGTAAATTATGTGAGAAAGAGAAAAAAAAATTGATAGGTTAGTGACCACAAACTTGAAAAATAAAATTATTATAGTGTCCGTATATTTTTAAAATTTACACATAAATTATAATTTATAAAAATTTTACACATGAAAATTTTACAGATAAATTTTATTATTATATTTTAATTTTTGTTATATGATAATTTATATATATATGTATTTGTGATATCTAGCTCTTTATATCTTCTTAATAAAATTTTTAGATCCGCCCCTGCGATCCAATTATGATCCTACCAATCTTGCTTCGATGTTACCTATCTCACTCCGATCCCACCAATCCTGCTCTAATTTCGTTGCAAAAAATGATCCTACATATACACACAAACGATCAATTTTTTTTTCTTATTTAATTTTTTAAGCTCCTAGTTGTGCCAATAAAATTTTATCTTTAAGATTTAGGGGTTGGGTTATAGTATTAATCACAAAAAATTTAATCAAAAAAAAAAATTTGGGAGTGCACAGGGTGTGCGAGATAACAAAGCTCTATATATATATACATGATTGTTACCCTAGATGGTAGCGGTGGGTGACATTCACAACGTGCAAAATTCTATTTTTTTTTCCTTTTGTTTATTTTTTTAAGCTCCAGATTATATCAATAATATTTTGTCTTTAGAATTTAAGAATTGGATTATAATATTAAGTACAAAAAAATTATAGGTGCTCACGAGATGTGCAGAATAAGGTGATATTATTATTATTTCTTTATCTATCTCTCTCTCTCTCTCTCTCTCTATATATATATATATATATATATATATATATATATATGAGTGATATGGCGCCCGACTCCTTTTCGCGACTCTCACAGACATTAGAGGGCTCGGATCACATTTGGGCGCTCGGATCACATTTGGCCACTCAGATCACTTTCGGGCGACCCAATCGGGGATGATAATCAGGCACCATATCAATCCTGTGTGAGAGAGTTTTGATATGCTGCCCTTCTTACGTCATACACCCCATATGCACCTAAATTTTTTCCATTTGAATTTTTTTTTATACTTAATACTATTAATCCAACCCCTAAATCCTAAAGGAAAATTTTGATTGCGATAACCAAAAGCTTAAAAAAAAATAAAAAATCAATTAGATTAGGTGCTCAAGGGGTGTGCTACGTAAGGTGGGAAGCATAATATATAATGCCTTTTTAGTCAGGGTTGTTGTTGTGGTAGCTGTCAGGCGGGTTAACTCGTGGCGAGGTAAATCGGCCCATGACGAGCTAATCATTCGGTGGGGTAGGACGGACCGGCCCATTATCTTAGCTGATTGAAAATTCTCAATCAAAGGCGAATTGCAAATTAGACAGGTAACCTTAAGGGCCATCAAATTTTTTTTAAAAAATTTAAAAATGATAGAGAACCTGCATGTCAGCCCATTTTTCATGTGAACTTTCTTTCATGACATCTAATGCTACCACTATGCTATTTCTTTAGCTAGATTAATAATTCCATACAATAGGATCACATATTCTTTGCAGCAAAGGAGGCTATCATTTTTTATGTTTTAAAAACACTCACCACTTTTAAGAACCTAGAAAGTCATGATAAAAAAATTCCATTCAATAGGAAATGTATAATAACAGCATGCACGACCTGAAGTCTCTTCTTTGTTTGCTTAATGTAAAGTCTCTGATGAGCATGTACGCCGAGGTAAAGCTAGGAGGGGGTAATACTCATGAGATGACTTTGAAAGCTTTCTCGATTTTACTTTGGCCCTTGAAAATAAAGGCACACATGAAGGATTAACATACTTATTCAAATGCCTTGAGTTATTGTAGAATTTCCATCTATTCCTTCTTATTGTTTTGCTTTGCTGATCTTGAAAAAAAAGTAGATCCGCTACCTTAGCGGCCCCCTAGTGCCGGTCCCACGGATATGGAGGGAGGTTCATGTAGGTACACAGGCCATAGGCGCATGGCGGGGGAGGTTCATGCAGGTACACAGGCCATAGGCGCATGGCGTGGTAAACCCCAGGTCGTCAGTTCCTGAGAATCGACCCCTGGCCATTACGCCAGAGATACCATGCGCCCACCGTCTATGCTACGCCCTGGGGGCTGCTTTGCTGATCTTGAAACTCACTTGCCAAGTTGTCATGTATCCTTGCTAGAGATGTTCACTAAAAGTGGATTGACGGTGAAATCATCCATTAGGTGTTCTTATTTCTCAACCCACGGACCAATCCAAGCCCGTTGCGGGCCGACCTGTACGGTTTAGGGGCCTAGGCAATGGGCTTTGATTAATAAAATTCTAATTAAATCAGCTTAAATTGTTTGGCGGGACGAACTAACTCGACGGATCTAATCTAAATTGACGACTCCAAAGACAACTGCAAGTGACACTCATAGTTGCTACACATGGTATTTTTTTTTAAATTTTTTTTTTTAAGCTTACGATTATGGCAATAGTTTTTTTTCATTAGGGTTTAGGAGTTAGATTATAGTATTAAGGCGTAAAAAAAATTTTTTGGGTGTGTATGGGGTGTGCAGGGTAAGGTGTGTAGTATATCAAAACTTATATATAGTTTTGATATGCCGCAACTCTTATGTCGCACACCCCGTGAGCACTTCAATTTATTTTATTTTATTTGTTAATTTTTGTTCATTTTTTTAAGTTGTCTGTTATGCCAATTAGATTTTGCCTTTAGGCTTTAGGGGTTGAATTATAGTATTAAACAAAAAAAATTGAGGTGCTCACTGGTTGTGTGCATATATAACCTTACGCTGAACATCTAAAATATTTTTTTTGTTTGAAAATTTTTGTGAGATTAATACTATAACTCAACCCCTAAATCCTAAATGAAAAACCCTAAATAGCTTAACCGCAAGCTTAAAATAAATAAATAAATAAGAAAAAACCTATGTACCACATAATCACACACGATTGCGCAGGGTAACATTACAATATATGAGTTTTGTATGTCACTCCCCTTATGTCACACACCTCGTGAGCACCTTAAATATTTTTTATGTTCAATACTATAAGTTTATAATCCAATTCTAAATACTAAAGACAAAATCCTATATATATATATCAAAGCTATGTTACCCTAAGGATCTTACCGTGTATATCTCGTGCAAATCTTAAATATTTTTTTATTTGAAAATTTTATATGCTTACTACTATAACTCAACCTTTAAATCTTAAAGACAAATCTGATTGACATAATGAGAAGCAAACAAAAAAAATATAAAAAGCCAAATACCAGTGCGCTGACGTAAGTCCATAAGCACATGGGATGTATAGAGTTTTGATATTCTATCCTATCTTACATTGCACATCCCATATGCACTTAAATTTTTTTTATTTAATTTTTTTACTTAATACTATAACTCAACTCCTGAATCTTAAAAGTAAAATCTAATTAGGATAATCAAGAGCTTAAAAAAATCAATTACACTAGATACTTATAAGATGTGCGATGTCAGATGAGCAATATATCAAAATTATATACATATACATACATTCTGATGTGGACTCATCCATGGGGACTCGTTTGCGCCTAACATGATTTGTTTTTTAATTTTTTAATTTTTAGGTTTTCGGTTACGTGAATAAGATCTTATTTTTAGGTATATATATAAGGAGACCCAACTAAATCATACCTAATCATTTGGATAAACATGAATTTTACGTAATCATTGTCCAACAAATCGGGATATGACATCTCGTTGTAACCCTATATATACTAATTAAAGGCGTTCAATTCTCAATACTATCGTGTCTAATTTGGTCTCCAGTTTTATAATTAATCATTACAAAATTTAATAACATAATTCAGCTTGACCTTTTTTGAAAAAAAAAATATGAGACTATCAATTATGTATTTTCAAATTTAACTATATATATATTTCTGAAATTGCATAACGATCAATCATCCAAATTTAGAGATTCTTTCCTTTTTGTCAACAAGTATACGAATAAATAGCCATCAAATCCAATATAGAGAAAATTAATTAATTCTTCTGCGTACTCATCTAGATCTTCTACATGGACAATACGCTATTGTACCCACCTGTCTCATCAAAACGACTGGTCCGTAGCTGTCCGATCCGATCCAATTTTAATAATAACAAAAAAAAATTACATGTCCTTCGAGAGACAGCTGTTAGAAATTCCAACACCACAGGATCAAATTTGGCACGAGACATTCTCTTGACTCTCAAATAGTTAGGGGAGTTTATTTGAAACAAGCATAAACTTTAATTTAAATTTTTTTCAAAACAAGAGGGAAGGAATGAAGAAGCTTCCTGACGTTCACGTTAAAAAAGAAATAGGAGAGGGCGATACCAAACAAACCTCACGTCAAACTCGCCTTTTTCGCACCGATGGCTACAGCTGCCCGTGCGACGTTTTAGTTCCCTTTGTTGACCCGTCGAAGCACGCAGAACCACACATAAATACACACGCCGGTCCTTTTCGCCGCGACTGCTCGGTGCGATGGCGACGGCGAGAAAAAGAGGAGCGGTTGGTGGAACGGCTCGCCTCAGGCTGAGTCGGTCGTGGGGGAAAAAAAGATTCGGAGAGAATTAAGATCCTGTTTTGCGACGTCGACGTAAATCAGATAGTAGTAACAAGCCTGTGATCAGTGAAACAGGGTAACGATTATCATTAGGCCTGGCGCGGGTACGGCCAAATAAAAAAAAGGCTACACCATCAGAGATTTTGATCGGAATGGGGGAGGGTCCCTACCTGCAGGTGTTCAGGGGGAGAGCACCAGGCCTTTTGAGGCGTGTCCTTGCAAGTACTGTTTGGCACTTGAGGTAAATGCTGAGATGCAGCCAGTGATCTGTGGCACTGACAGTGCACTGTGGCAGAGCAGCGGCAGCTCGCTGACAGTGATGGCCACCGCGTCGTTGCTTGCGCTGCCAGTGTTTGTGTTAATGTCCATCCAATTCCAGTTATGCAAGGACGACAAGTGATTAACAATAATTTAAGTTGTATTTCCCAGTTTATTCATGCACAACGTTCTGATTTTTCAGGAATGGCATATCTCATGAAAAAAAAACAGTAGGAAATAAATAGAAGCTAAAGCCATCTTTCAAGGGTTTTGAGGAAAAAGTCAGGCGGAGGACATGAACATGGATGATTTTCAGTTTACTTACATTGAAAGAATGTGATGATGATGAATAGAGGCATCAGTCAGTGTTAATGCCAAAATGGTTCTGGCCTTCTGTGTGAAGGATGTTCCTTCCAAATACACTGGGAATGGTAGAACTATGGATAACATATATAAAGCCCCGTATTAAATACTTGTATGAACTGTTACTGAATTACACTAGCATTATATAGTATGGTTTAAAATGTCCAGCCGTGCTACGTGTAGTAAGGTGGAAACTTTTGTTCTTTTGGAGGGTCATGACATGGTAGGGGCAAGAACAAGGTTTAATCATTGTGCCGCCTGTGCTAAAATAGTTTTGCCCTTGTCTGATCTAGGCATGCTCAGATATTCAGAACAAAATTTCAACTTAAACAATTTCTACTAAAAAGAGAAAAATCTTTCAAATCTATTCAACTAAACTAGTTGGCAAGGGTGAATTGATGATGGGTCACGATCCACTTGGTGCACTCAATGAGCAAGAACAATGAAATTCAATTTCAACTTATAACGAAGTAGAAATTGTTAGAATTAGATTGGATTTTGGATTGGAATTTTGAACTTACAGTAATTCGGAGAGAGTCATCTTCTTTCTCATGTACGCCTTGTCAAGGGACTTCCATGCACAAATTTAGGCACAGCTTCAGATATAGGATTTGACATAGCTTCAAAAATTGGATTTGACAAAGGATTCAGACACAAGATTTGGTGCGGACTCAGATACTAAGGCATTCCTGTGAAGCATGAAAGCTTTATAATGAGATTATAGATAATTACTTGAAACAAATTGACTCCCCAAAACCACAAATATTTCATGATGTTAATTATTCTCTTAGAATGTGATAACCCAATGTACATTACTAATTAATACGGGTTTAAAATTGCATAATGACAATAAGATTTAGCATCTTCGCTAGAAACCCATGCTTCGATCATCCAATAGCAACAGCGTTGTTTTTCCATTGTCTGCAAGAAAAATTGTTCAGAAGTACAGTGGAGCACAACATTTAACGATATTGAACAGTTTTAGTCTTCCTTGCCCCTTCGGAAGTTCAGTAAGTCACAAATAAGAGCAACAAGCCATTGCCAAAATAAGACCAGCCGATTTGAGCTCTTTGGTTTGGGTTCAGGTCTGGGGCCAAAGATCCCTTTGTAGATCTCTTTCTGCTTTTGATAAATAGCTTTGTCATGTTCATCTAGCAAGTGAAGCTCTCGGATGATGGCCTTGTCCTGTGGGGCATGTTTCCTTGCCTTCTCGAGGTCCTCCTTTGCTGCATCAGTCTGACCAAGTTCTGCCCTGGCCTTTCCTCGTCTAAATAGAGCTTTCACGTTGTTCTCATCTTCTGACAACACCTTAAGATATAAAGGTAGAAAATCACTTTCCATTTATAGAATGTGAGAAAATCATGAAAGTAACTAGCAGAAGTGGTTCAATGGAATAACCATGACCGCTAGTGCACAATAGAGTGAGGTTTTATTGCTCAAGACATTTCCTTTTTTCCATCAAAAATGCATTTCTACAAACTTTTGTGTTTGCTACAGGAAATTGTGTTGAACTAGCTAGCTTGAATAGTCTCTTGCAAGGCAGGAAACTTGAATGGGCAGGATACTTTTTCTTTTTTATTTACCTGTAACATCTCATACTCTCCCCAAAAAAAAAAACACTTCTTTCCTTGAAAAATAGAGCACATTAAGTGCAAGCCTTACCTGCTTGTGATTTGCTCTTTATTTGCTAAGTAGATACGATTGTAAAATTGTGACTTCTATGGGCCGATGCTTCTATGGATGCCTGGTGTATCTTCCTTTACACTAACCTATGAAAGTTTTTAAGCCCGCCAGATAATCATCTATCAGTTTAAACATTATATCACAGCAAAACAGTTTCAACTTTACGAGCATCATACAAAGCTTACAATTAACAAGCTTAATCCCCTGGTAATGTAACTGCTATGTGTATTTTGTTACAAACAGCAACCTAATATGTCTCTGAGTTCAAGTCATATAAAAAATTCATACCTAAAAATAAAAGTGTTAGGAGCCTAGTACTTTGATCAATAAGTGTATGGATCTTGATGATTTATTTCTTTTGTACATATATAACTCACCCTTTCTGTTTATATGATCTGGGAGATTAAGGAAATTTAGAAAGGAATGCTTAAGTAGATAATGCACAAAAATAATACCTAATTGAACAGACAACATCTTGAGGGCGAAAGCAGAAAAATACTGGAAAAGTTATGAATGCACTCACAATGGTGCAGTGACCAATAGCTTGCTGGTAACGTTTAAGTTTGATTAGGCATGCAGCCATGTTTAGATGGCATGGGTTCTTTACAGCCAAGGCCATGTCCCTATACTTTCCAAACAGTTGGAACATAAAATCATCTCCCATATAAGCTATTGCCTGACAAGCACAAGCTACATATAAATCTAATGAAGAAACTAACTTAATGCAATTAACAAGGATTGACTTGTAACAGAACTGACCATTTCATATTGTTGCATCGCTTCCTCAAGATTTTCTTCCTTGAAGTAATCATTCCCTTCCACCTTCCTTCTTTCAGCAGCTTCAATCCTCTCTTCCACTGTCATGTCACTTCGGGCTTTTCCCTGCAGAATAGAATTTATACACCAAAACATTAAGATAAGGCAATTATATCAACTGAGTTATGAAGTTAATGAAGAATTTTGGAGATACTAACTATTCAATTTCAAATACTAATGTGAGGTGATAGTATGGTATACAAAAAAAATGAAAAAAAAAAGATAGGTAACTCACTTCTTTTGCCTCATCAAAGCCAATAAGTTCAACCTCATAGATAAGGTCTGCCATAGGAGGTACATTTGGGAATGAAAAACTTCCCTCTTTGCCATAGCCCAGTTCCCAACCTACATGCAGTAGTGCCCGTTCTCCGCTCTTCATGCTAGCAATACCAATGGCTAAACCAGCCATTTCTTTCTTTTCTGTGTATCATAAGTCAAGAACACTCAATGAACAAACAAACTACTATAGTTCTGTAGGAAATGTCTACTGGTTAATGATGGAATATAATCAAAATTAAATTTCATAGAAGTGTGCCTCATAATCATTTTGTGTTGGAACAAAAGATCCATGGAACTAAATACAGCATTATAACCTTAAAAAGAATAAAAACAACAGATGCCAATGATATTTTGTTTGTCCCACTCAATGCTTCAGAACAATGAGCACAATATCGTCTTGGAATTTATTTTGCAAAGATCCATACATGACAATAGCACCTTGCTTTGAGGCTAGACAACAATTGTATGACAGAACACACTATATTCAAGCAACATTTGGTCTTCGCCAAATGCAATGCTGGTGACCCATTTTTTATTTTTAAAATAGTATCTGATTTTGGACTTCAATTTCATTAAACAATGAAACAATATTCTTTTGCTGCATGTATGTGAATAGTTTTTCATTATTTGAGAGGAAATGAAGTGAAAATCACATTCTCAAATGTAACAATAAAATATTAAAAACCCTAAACCCTAAAAAAAATCAAATAATAATGGAAGCGTTAAATAGTATATTACATATATATATATATATATTAGGCACCTTATATAACAAATAGTAAAATAATAAGTATTTATATTGAAACATATAATATAATAAAGACAATGATATTTATATTATGTATAACAAAAAGAAAAATAAAAAATGGTAGAAATTATAGATACTTCTTAATAAAAAGCATAATAATAAATACAATAAAATTGTAAAATAACTTAAACAATAATTCTAAGAAGTACATTTAAGAACAAAATGGTATTAAGAACCAATATATGATGAAAATATTTGAAGAAATAAATTATAAATATAAAAAATATGTTGAGTTTTTGGTTTGTAGATTTTATCCATATAGGCAAGCAAACACTAGACTATTTTTGATTTAGGTATAGTCACATACAGGAAAATCAGCTACTTTCCTTGAATATGTTTTCCATTAATATTCTACATGAAATAAAGAGCTTAAACAGTATCTTACTTTCAATGACTAGAAAATCCTACAAGGACTAAACATGAGGAGTACCTTTCCCCAATATGATTTCTGTAGGCCTCTGCTCTTGCCATGTGTCTTCAAACTTGTGTGAAGTGCTTTTAGCCCATGCTTTATAATGAACTGCATAATGAGAAGTCATCAATGAACTAAATGTCTGGGACATACGTCTTCAGAAGTCATACCAGCCATAAAATAAAGAATCAATTGCAATAAACAAGAAACATTAGCATAGTACTTTGTGAGAGAATTTAAGGCTTCATGGCATATAGATATAGGTTGTGAAGCATAGGATAGATAACATGTACATGAACAATACTCTCTATGTGTCTGCTTGAATCACATAAAGACTACAAAGTTACTAAGATTCTCTCTTATTGTCTGCTGGAATGACATAAAGGCTACTAAAAAACTAAGATTTTAAAATATGTCTGATTTTAGATTCCCTAGATGGTTTCTCGGGGGTTGTTTGTCCTCATAGGCCATAGCAAGCCAAAGACTAAAAATGAACGAACCACTAAATTCTGATGGTAATTCTAGTTTCAACTGTAAGTAATGATAACAAAACTTTTACACTTGAGCCACTGCACCATAACTTAATTTGTGCTTCATAATAGCACCTGAGCACCATAGGTAGTATTTCATGCTCAGAGAAATGATGTGTATCAAACTTCAGGAGATTTTAAATTTTAAATTTTCAAATAGGAAGTTTAGACTTTACAAGTTTCTAAGAAATGTTAGTTTTTATTTTCAAGTAAGACAAGATAGAAAAACTTATATTTTATTTTAGCAGGATACACTATGTAGGAATTAGTTATTTATTTACCAAGTAACCAAGGGATAGACTATTTCTTGTCTAACTTGCGAGTATAGATCAATGTTGAGGCCTTTAAAAGGGAACAAATCCTCTATTATTAATTGACATTCTAGTTAATGAAATTTTAAATTCTCCATGCATGTTTCACTCTCTGGGTGAAATGCTTATTTCTATTGTTTATTCTCATGCTACATTAAGTGGTATCGGAGCCAAATGTGGTTGGATCTCTTTGGTATGCTACCTATAACTCCTCACCAGCCCATGTTTTTTCTCTGAAAACCCAAGCCACCACCAAGGCCATTTCCTTTTCTCCCTAGTAAAGGTGTTCACAATACACTATGTTGCCATAGCACCTGCCTATGACCCTAGTAGAGCGCCTGCTTAGACCCATGTCTACCCAAATCACCACACACGAACTCACAAAAACCTTCTCCCATTCCCTAGAAATACACCCTGTGATTTGATTCTCCTCCATTATGAGAACCACCCCAACCCCTAGCCACCACTTGAAGCGAAACACTTCCAATTAGACATAAAAGAACTTGTAATTGTTCAATGGTTTGGTTTTAAAAATTAAATCTTCGTTATTCTAAGGTAATTGGATATTGAACTTTGAATTCATTCATGAAATTTTGCCATAGTTTGACGCTGGCTGGCAACCTAACGCAACCCTCCTCCTTTATCCGGGCTTGGGACCGGCCATGACTGGTCATCATGGGCGGAGTTGATATTGAACTTTGAATACATGCATATAATCATATGATCTTGCTTTTGTAAAATTAATCATTTTGAGATGACAAAGTTTGCTTCATCGCAGACATAAACCTAGAGACAAAATAACAATTCACACATACAGAAGCAAGTCGACAGCTTTGGTGGCTTTCCACCATGGCCTTCCTTAATAATTTGTTTCTTGACATTCTCATGAAGGATATCCATATCTGATTCAACTTTTGGAATATCAATATCATCTTGCAGAGGTTCGTTATGCACAAATGCTGCAGCTTCGGTGACAACGTCATTGTCATCAGCATCAGAGCCTACCAAATTAATAAAACATCGGAAAAATTAGTTGATAAAAAAAAATCCAAACGGGCTGGGAAAAAAACTCTCTAAGATTTCAGATAGACTAATAGGAATATCAAACAACAATGCTATAGATATTATCACTCCAGATGGCTTGCAGCTGATAATCGATAAAAGGATCGTACTTTTCTAATGCGAAATCAAAATGATAGATATAACACACATAGTGTCTCGCCAGCTACCAATGACTTCTCGATCCACCTAACCCTCTCGCAGTGATAATTTTCCCTCATTTATCTCGAAAAAGGTTTTCTCATTCAACACAAACTCCTCTCTTTAAGTAAACCAATAGTAAGAATAAGTTCACAGAGCCGCGACCAACCCTAAATGCCTACAACTACCTCCAGAAACATAACATGTTCAAACCGAGAGAAAGTGGAATTACCTGGAGACGTCGGCGCTCCCCGGTCGACGACGGCAGGAGACTCTGGCGGCGGAGGAGAGGTGGGGGTGGAAGAAGCCATCTAGCGGGCGGAGGCCGGGGGGATCTGGAAGGGAAGGGGCGGCGAATGTGGAACCAGTGCGGAGACTCGGACATCAAGAGGAAATTATAGGAATGGAATACTCACTTCCAGAAGCTTCTTCGCATCAGATCGACTTAAATTCTGGTTGGACGAGCGGAGAGAAGTCGAGTTCTATGTCTATGTTTTTTTTTTATATATTTTTATGTTTTTTTTATTATTTTTATTTTGATTTTTTCTATTTTAAAAATTTTATGGTGAATTGGGCTGACAGTCAGTTTGTTAGTAACCGGCCCAACCTTTTTATAATTGGCCCAATGATATTTTAACTTGGGATAGCTGCATTTTATTCTAACAAAGATCAGCACGCAGCGACTGTGTCAGGGGCAGAGAGATGACTGGAGACGGAAGCGGGAGATCTGCGCGGCTGCTCCTCCTCCTTCTCTCCGTCTCTCTGAATCTAATTACGGGTACAGTTCTTCGCAACACCCAAATATTTCCTTCTTTTGATACCTGTCAACCCGTTATTTTAGTGCAAGATGTGATCCTTTTTGTATCCGCCATTGTGCTGGTTTCCCTCGATTTCGTTCGCCCTAGATCTGACCGGTGATCGGTTTGTGACATTCAGTTGATTTTGGCTCGAACGAACCTCGATTTATGGTTCTTGATCTCGGTGTGTTTTGTGCCAGGTTGATGGAATAAAACGAGATCTTTTAGGTAGAACTGGATCTGTTTCTCTTACTTAGAATTTTTCTGGAATTTCAAGTTTCCGTTCATGATTCATGGGTTATCTTCGTTACTAAGGTTAGCAGTGAGGTTTTTCATTTGATTCTTCGAGGGCTAAAAGATTAGTTCGGTTAGTTGTTCTTGGTTAGACAAATCTATGAACAACTATCTTTTTCTATAAGATCCGAGCGTATGGAGGGAGAAACTTCTTGACGGCTGCTTTGTATTCAGATTGAGAAAAATTCTCCTTTTTAATAATGAAAGAAAAATCTGGTGTAGGAGATTACTGTGGACTTTCTAATTCCTGAATGTTGAGAACTTCTCTTTGTTGGATTAAGTATTTTCATAATTTCATTTGGTGATGATATTTATCTTGTATGTCATCAACAAAGTTTCAAAATTAGGTGAAAAATCTGGAAACTTTATTTTGTTATTTCATTCCTAGAGACTTTTGAGCTATTTGATATCTGGAAACTTTATTGAGTTATTTCATTTGTCACACTTGATTGACTTCTTTATGACTTATTTTTGATAAGTGAGGTATTTCAAGTATGTATACTATAGTTATCGGCTATATGATATTCCTGTTTATCTCATTACCAATGTTTTTCATTCTGAATAGTAGTTCGTTCTTCTTAGGTTTATCTGAGAATCCATCACCTTCTAAGGATTCAACAACAGCTAGCAATCACTCTAGTTCTGGTCATAAAACTGGGCTCAAGGTTCTCCTTGCATGCGTTGGAGTTGCTATTCTTTTAGTACTGTCCTTTTTCTTATTCAAGATGTGGCAGAAGAGAAAGAGGGAGGAGCAACATGCTCGCTTGTTGAAGCTGTTTGAAGAGGATAATGAGCTTGAAGTTGAACTTGGTCTTCGGGATTGAAATTTTGTTTCAACTTGACAGTGTGACTCTTCTTTCTGAGGTACTGGATGTTCATATTTTCAAAAAGATTAACTTGTGAGGATGTTCATACTAGTCTTACTCTTTATTTATTGATAACACCTCTGGTATTTAAGATATTAAAAACAATTCTCATGAAGCTGAAAAACAGTGATAGCTTACATACAATTTATTCTGACAACCCTTGTTGCAGAGGATGTAAATTGAATAAGAAATTAGTCTCTAGTTTTGTACAATCTTGGTACTGCAGAGATTAATGAATTGGGTCTGAGATGATGCTCTCTGTTGAAGAATGCAAGATAATGGTGCTTCAGTTTGAAGAGAAATAAATAAGGCATACATAGTGGCATCTCAACAGATGCCATAATACTTTTATAGATTTTCTATGCAATATTGTAGAGGAATTTGCATTTTGCTTTATCTCTCTCTTAAGCCAAAAGCATTAGGGTGTGTTTGGTTTGCGTGTTTTTCATTTTTATTTTCTAAAAAATGCGCGTTTTCTAAAAAATAGAAAATGACTTTTAGACATTCTCTATTTTTTTTAGAAAATGCTATCTATTTTTTAAGAAAATAGACATGGAAAATGCAAATCAAATACTATTTTTCAGAAACACGCATTTTTTCAAAAAATGAAAATGGAAAATGCGTAAACCAAACGCACCTTAATATTTTGCATAAAGCAAACTTGAATCTCCACACTCATCCAACACAGTACACACTAATGAATATTTTTCAATTTTACATGTTAGAGGTGCAAGATCCTCAAGCATAGTATCAATGGAAGGAAAATATACAACTCCTAAAACAAGTGGTAGAAGTTAAAGTATGGAAAACAAAACATATTTAAAGAAAGGATAGGAGTACAAATATTAGGAGAAATACATAGCAACTCAAATACGACATTGGATAAGATGACATTAAAGTTGAAAATGATAGCCACGAGACAAGAGTGTACTCGATGAGTCAAAAATATGTCAACCATAAGTAAATAATCTTGGTAGTGGAACGAGAAAATATAAGAGAAAGTGAAGGAACAAATAAACAACCTATAAGTTATTATACACTTGTAAGAATGAGGAAAATTTTAAAAAGTATGCAGTAGTAAAGAAAGAGGCCAAGAAAGCGGTGAGTGAAGCCGAGAATGAAATTTTAGAACATTTATATTGACAATAAGATACAAAAGGGGAAAAGGGAACCAAGAGTGTACTCGATCTATCAAAAGGACATCCACCACCAAGTAAAGAATTAAGTATAAGAGAAAATGAAGGAAAAATGAACAACCTATAAATTAAAAAGTATGCATGAGGAAAATTTTAAAACGTATGCAGTACTCAAGAAAGAGGCAAAGAAAGCGGTGAGTGAAGCTGAGAATGAAATTTTAGAATGTTTATATTGACAACGGGGTACAAAAGGGAAAAGGGGCGTTTATAGAATAACTAAAACGAGAGAGAGAAAGATAAGAAATCTTATCTAAATAAGATGCATTAAAGATGAATGTAATATAAGGTATTAAGTAAATGATGAAGAAATAAAAGAGCGATAGAAGAGGTATTTTCATCAATTTTTGAATGAAGATTTAGGTGATCAACTTAACTTAGGTAATTTAAGGAGGTCAAAAAAGTATACAAATTTAAATTTTTGTTGTAAAATGCAAACTTCAAAAGTAGAAGAGGCTTAAAATGGGATGGAAAATGAAAAAGTAGTTGGGTTGGATGATATTTCGATAAAGTATAGAAGTATTTAGGGAAGCAAAGTATTGACTTACAAAGTTATTTAACTTGATATTGACAATGAAAAAATATTTGATAGGGTAAGTTTTCTAGTTCCCTTATATAAAAATTAAAGAAGACGTATAAAATTGTACAAATTATAGGGGTATTAAGTTAATTAATCATACAATAAAACCTTAGAAAAGAGTAATAAAAAAAAGACTAAGGAAGAAGAGTACAGTGATCGAAAATCAATTTAAATTCATACTTGAAAGGTCAATAATAGAAGTTATATATTTTCTCAAGCAACTAATTGAAAATTATTGAGAACGCAAGCAAAATTTACACATGATATTTTTTGACCTAAAAAAAGCGTATGATAGAGTCCTAAGGTAAACTATATGGAGAATTTTATAAAAGAAAGACATTAACATATTGTATATTGAAATGATTAAGGATATGAGTAATCTCACTTTGTCACCCTGTGCTAATTTTATTGAGTACTATACCGTGCCATTATTTAGTACACTTTGGCACACGTAAGATAAATTCAAGTAACATCAGTTATTTTTTAATCTTATCCTTCAAAATTCTAATTCAATTTTTTTTTGTTTCTCTATTCTTATTTTTAAATTAAACAAATAGAAGTTTAAAAAGTAATAAAATGGATTCTTTTGTGAGTGAGAGGGCTGAGAACAACTTATCATCTACAATAACTTAGAACAACTCTACACAACTTGCAAGCATCCTAGTGAAGCAGCTTCTTCAAGCTCCACAATGACTCTGCAACGGATCATGACGACCGGTGAAACAATTTTGCAAAGATTGCACAACTTGTGCAACAGCTTTGCTTGGATTAACTGCTTTGTGGACAACTCTGTGAGGACCACACAAGCTCAACAAGTATTGTCTTCAAATCACAAATAACTCTGCAAGGCTGAAGCACCAAACTTCTGTCAACTAAGGAACAAAACCATAAGATAGCTCCAAAACTGTAGTTGTCTCTTCTTCTTCTTATTATTTTCCTGTTTGTTTCCTTCATCCCCTTCCTCCACATGTGATTTTCCAGCGGGATAATGTATTGGCACTCCAACACGATTCCAAAACTGTTTAGTTTTGGCATCAAAACCCTGGTTTATAACATGATTTTAA
Source organism: Zingiber officinale (assembly GCF_018446385.1). NCBI lineage: Eukaryota > Viridiplantae > Streptophyta > Magnoliopsida > Zingiberales > Zingiberaceae > Zingiber > Zingiber officinale. Next base: position 10,390,503 of record NC_056002.1, read on the forward strand.
ACCATGTTTTTAACTATGGTATAGGTTCCTCAATCAACACTAGGTTACAATGCTGCTCGGATGCTTTACCATCCTTTCCTGGCCAGTTTGTGCTGGAGATATATGGCAGAATGGGCAAACTGTGCGTTCATTATGAGAAGAGTTGTCAATTGGATCATGTGCCAAGGAATGCATCAAAGTTTGTTTTTTTACTGCTTATCTTTCTTGGTAACATGCTTTTTGTGTTGAATAGTAGACGTATTAGTTATTACTAAGCATTGACATGCTTTCTCTGAGGACTGTAACAAAATGAATTTATTTCCTTGGTAATGAATGCAAGGCTTGGAGTACATGAGATTTTCATTGCATCTATCACCTCCTTTCGTTTCTGGAATGGTAGCTAAATCTCAGGAGGTATATTCATGTTCTGTCTTGCATTGCAGGCTAGATGAGAGTTTGGGCACCTGAAGGTTCTAAGAATGTAAGACAGCTGTACCTTGATCGAAAACTGTAATTAGTGTATTCTATCAAAAGAAGTTTGTGGTTAGTGTAACAGACTCATATTTCTGTTTCCTTGCAGAATTAAAGGATTTGGGTAGTGTACAAATCATTTATCAATTTTTTTTTCCTTCACATATTGGATCATCATTTGCCACTCTGCAGAAAATGTGAAACAAATTTCTTAGCATTTCTAGTAGAGTTTTCCTTTGTTAAATGCAGTTTAGAAGCCAAGCACATCGAGAAGTCTGGTTGCATGGATACCGGAGAAATTATGTCATCTGTTCTACTTATTCAAGAATATAATTTTTTGTCGTGTGTGGTCGTGGAATAGAATCGTCGAGATTAGAATATCTAGTTTCAAAATTCAGTTTGTTATCATTAACGTGCAATGTCCGTTTATTAAATCCAATGAGAAAATCCTTCGTGATAAAGTGAAATCAATATACTCGTCTAATGACTATTATAAAATAAATGTGCTCATAGGGTAATTCTCATGGGGACTATTTAACGTATCTGGACTAAATTTTTATACAAATTTCTTTTTTGTATTTTTCTTCCTCCATCAATCATTTTTTTTTAAAAAAAAAATACCTTATATTTAGAAAGAACGAAAAGGTACTGAAATGTGTCTATTTAAAAGGAATAAATAAAAATAATAATTTAAGTATTTATCCTCTTCCTTTAGTTTAGGGTGGTAAACGAGTCGAGTTTTAGGATGTTTAAGTTTGTTTAATAAGATAATCAAGTTGAGTTGAGCTTAAAATGAATCAAGTTTTCGAAATGAGCGTTTAAGATTAGCTTGATTTATTTTTTATAAGCTTGAGCTTGGTTTGTTTAGATGTTATCAAGCTTTCAATTCAAGATTGGCTTGAGTTTCGTTCATTTAGATGTTATCAAGCTCTCAATTCAAACTTATTTGATTGTTTGAAACTTTTAGTTGTTTGATTAGTTATTAAGTTTGATAATTTAAATTTATTTATTTATTTTATTTTATTATTTATTTAGCATATTAAAAAGAGTTTTATTAATGAATATGATTCGTGAACATTGTTCGCGAACGTTAACGAGCTGAATACATATATGTTCAAACTTGTTTGTTTAATTTAATGAGTTGTTCAAGCTTGTTTGTTTAATTAATCTTATGTATATTAAATGAACATAAATAAGTTCTTATAAAATCATATATCAAACTTATTCATGAATGCTGGATTTATTTACGATCCTACTTTAGTTAGAAAATAAGAAAATAAAGAAAAGATAAATGTCCACTTTATCTAGATCTAATTATAACTTACAATTATATACTTCACAAAATTTTAAACAAGATATTAAAAAAAACGAAAAAGTTTTGGATTTTTTACAGGACTCAACCTATGTAGTCACGTGCACAACACGTACTGATCCCCACAAAGCATCAGTGGCTTCAATTTTTACCTGCTGAAGAAGAAAGGAGAAAGGATCCGAAGACGAAGCAGCAGCCATGATGATGGAGACGATGAATAGAGCTCTCGAGAAAGCGAAGATGCTTGTTGGAATGGAGCCCGACGAGGAATCCATAGCCCAAGAAACACAGTCCTCTTCCTTCTTCGACGATTTCGATCGCAACTGCACCCTCTCGACCAAGCAGGTTCTTTCATAACGCCTCTTTATCGGAAGAGAAATTCTTCTGTATCTCCATGGACTTTCACTTTTTGGTGAAGCTCTTAGGGTTTTATCATCACTGTTAATCTTCCATCAAAAGATTCGGTTTCTGTGCTCATTTCTGGATCCAGTTGGGAATCGCACAGATCTAACTTCTATCACGGTTGAAACTCTTTTGTTACGATGCAATTGGGAGTTTTACAACTAAAAATTCTTGTTTTCTATGCATGTAGATATTCACAGTTTTGGCGACTTAGATTCTGTTCAGTAGGTCACTAGGTCATTCTCATTGCTTTAGTTTATCGTAAAAGTGCATTGGGAAGTGCTTCAGAGATCATAGATGCATTTTTTAGTTGCTGTTCTAGTCTATCTTTATACAGACAGATCGTGATAATCCTCTTATTAAAATTTCCAATTTGTAAATTAGACCTTCAAATTTACTTACATTTTCTGGATATTCTTTGTATCTAGTTGTAGGGAGCTGCCGACAGCTTGTCAGAAAATTTTGTTAGGTGCTATTTTTCTGTCAGATGGCATCCTTTCTTAGTTGTTGAGATGATTTTTCATTTAGATTTTAAAAACGTTGATAATGATAGTTGGATTAACTCACTGGAATTTGCATCTAGAGGTTTTTATGATAGGCACAACGACTGATATTTGACTATTTCTCATTGCTCAGAGATTATATGGTTTTGCTATTTGCTTATCCTCTGGTCTAGCATGTACAATCATGGTAAGCAACTAATCTTTCTTCTTCTTTTTTCATACTCATATTTGCATCATTTATTGTTTAGATCAATGCCTTTCTGAAAAGGTCTGGGATAATATGTACTTGCTTGCTGCTTGAAAGGTTGAGATTATGTTAATTATATAATGCCTTGTGATTCTTAAAATATTTTTTGAATTATACTATTTGAACTTTTCTGTCTTGCTCGTCATCAACTAATCATATTTACTAGATTACTATTCATTCTCACTGTTTACATCCGTATGCTATTTCTGGAGAGAGTGATAGACAGAAGCATGTCACATTTTCACATTAATCTACATATCAACAAGGAAAAATCATGGAATAAAAAAGTCAATTACATCTAGAAGTGAATGTAAAGTCTATTAGATAAAACCCAATAATCAATGGACAAAGGCTATTCAAATCTGGATGTAGTGTTCTTCCCTTCTGGTAGATTAAGATAGGAAGAAGGATAGACTAGCGAAATAAGGTCTCACATTTCTAATCTTTTGTCTCTCACAAAGTAACACTCAAATTCAGGATAATCCATTTGATACTCTTCATGAATGGGAAACAAAGTTTATATATGGACCGGGGGCATGAATGTAAGATTTTTGCACCTAACGCAATGCAATCCAACATAACAAACTAAGGCTTTTGGATGTCTTGGAAGATTCAGCTGGCTGTAGGTCCAGCTGATCAGACAGCTGGCGACCAGTCAATCATGCTCTATATTAGGTTCTCTAGTTTGACTTTTGGTTTGTCATCACTCTCATTGATTCCTTTCGACCCTAATTACAACCGCTATATAATAAAATGATGATTTGCCATATGAAACCATGTATGACAAATTAATGACATCAACAAACACCAATCTTAAATGCATATTGTAAGAAATACAGCTAAAACAATATCAAGCTGCATACATGCAATTCAATGTGTGTGTTTGTGAGAGAGATAATTAATCGACTCCATTGCATTTCAACTCTAACTATCAAGTGATTTACATGTCTACTTGTCTCACCAAACTAGGGTGTGTAACCCTTTTTGATTGAGGCTTCTGAATTTGACTTGATCCTGGATCCCTATGAGGGAGCACTTCGAAAATACTTTCTCTTATGGACTAGCAATTGTTAACTAAGTTTTGTTGTCTCTTTTCTTTTTCAAACCATTCTTCTACCATGTTGCAAGATGATATATTATGATAGTTTCAATTATGAGAATAAATAAGAATACTTGTCAAAAGCATAAAATCCTCTTTACAATGGCGCATATTATGGGAAATAAACAAATTTAATTCACAAACAACAATGAATCATTTAATTACAAGAAAACTCCATGGAAATAATTTGCATAGATAAGCTTCATAGGTTATTTTTTGTTTCTAAGTGATACCTTTGGTAATGACTTTACCCTAGATCAACAGGCCATACCTTCGTAGCCCCTCTCCGTACTAGCATTGAATAGGGAGCCATCAAATACACCAGCATGTGTTCTAAGACCTCAGACTAAGTCGGCACATCGACACTTTTGGAATCCTGCAAGTGAATGCCAACCATGATAAGGATGTTTAGTTTCTTGAGCTCTCCATTTCGAGCTCGCCTCTGTGAATTCCCCAAGCTCCATGAGCTCTGAGTTTTGGCCACACCTGTGGCCCATCTACAGGTCTTCTCAAGACAACTACTACAGCTTGCACATTTATTGGCTAGAAGTAGACGTAGTCCACAATCCCCACATGGTCCCCACAATCATCAATGACCAGTAATGGCCAAGCCGTTGACATCAATGGAGGCAACTACAATTAATGGTTAGCTAGCCTGGATTAATGGTTGAATGGTTCCTAGAGATCATGGTCATGATCTCTGCAAGTAACTCCCAATCTCATGCATATAAATACCAAGGTTTGTTGGTATTTAGCCGGGGTCTCTTCTAACTTTCCAATAGATATACTCTCTGCCATTTGTCACCATACCTCTAGTGACTTAAACACAGAGGGGCTTTGTCGGACAACTCCAGCATCTTTTAGCGTGTGCTCTAGTGTTTGCAGGTCAAGCCGTTGCCGAGCAAGCTGAGCAGGCCAAATCACACCTCCACCTTAGCATCCAACTCATTGGCATTTTTTCTCAGCATCAGTAATAATTACAAAAAATTTGAATACGTAAAAAATTCACTTAATGAAAAAATCACCATGAAATTATATTATTAATTCATTAACACCAATTAATCAATTATCTTTTGAGTGCATACTCAATTCTTATTTGAAAAAAATCTTCTTTATTGGAAGAAGAAATATAAACAAATTCAGAAAGTAAAGCAAAATCAATGTAGGCAAAGCCGCAAAGGCTTGCAAAAGCCATGATTATGATATCTCAATTGCAAGTGGTAACTTAGTGAATGTCAATAACTCTGCATGCTATGTGTACGTGCTGTCTTAGTGCATATTAATCTAGTAAAAGTTTTAATTCTTCTGATATACTCATAACATCTCTCAACATGTTACAATTTTTTGTCTTTTCATACAGACTTTTTAATTTATATCTTTTTCATTTATGATTTTGTCTTGGCTCATTTTCGCTTCTCTTAATATTTTGGCAGTCAATGCTTGTTTTTTTCAACCCAATCAAATTTGGCATAACATTCACCTTTGGGAATTTCCTTGCAATTGGAAGGTTTGCGCACATACCCTGAAGTTAAGATATGATTCTACTATTCTTATGTATAGTCATGTGCATTGGTTTGTTGTGTCATTTTAAAGAAATTTCTTATTTCATAGATTTAGCCTTTGTCTGAATGAATGAGAACCATGACCTTTATGCACCTATACTGAATGATATTCCTTATAAATGGGTTTCCTTTTGCTCAGGTTGCATTTTTTGCTGTCTGGTATAGTACAGTAGAAGAAGCATTTTCTAGGATTAAAGCCTTATCCACACTAACAAGCCAATGTGTCTACACTTCTTGATTTTTCTTGATGATTTGGAGAAGACCTTATATTTTATTTGCCATTTGAACTCTTCTTCTATAATTTATATGAGTGTATCATATGGTACTACTACATTATAGAATTTCACGAGTAAATGGTTCTAATGATGTGGAATTGGGCATTGCTTCTGATTGCTTTGTAAGATAAAGTCACTGTGTTCTACATTTTTAAAATTTTCTCTGGATCAATTTACTTGAGTTTGTATGTCCATTTGCCTTTTTTATTAAGTATGACCGTGATTTTTTTTTTTAAAAAAATAAAAAAATAAATAAATTTCTTAAGTTTTTCTTAAATCAAATCCACTTTCATTTGGCAGCACAGCATTTCTTATAGGCCCCAAACGACAGATCGACATGATGCTTGATCCTGTCCGTATATATGCAACTTCCATATACATAGCAAGTATGATAATAGCATTGTTTTCTGCTTTTTATGTGAGTATACTTCAACTCGTTTGTGGATTGAACTACTATTTTTTTTTGTTTTAACATGCAAATATTTGTCCAGCTTATATTTCATTATTAATAAAAAAACAGGTCCACAATAAGCTCTTAACACTTCTCGCCATTATACTAGAGTTTGGTGCTCTCATCTGGTAAGTTGTTAGTTGAATATAGTCTTAGTAATTGTCCAACTACTTTGTTATCTACTTGTTCAAATCTGCAAAAATATATTGGATACAACTTGTGCTGCTAAAGCATATACATACATTCTTTGGTGTCAAATCAAGCAAATCTTTGTTACTGACCTAACAGCATTTTAAATGGAAATGCTCATCTGTGATTGTGCTAGCTTAGGCACCAAGTGACTTTGCTTATATGAACAAACTTTGACTGAAATTCTATGATCTATGAACCGACAAACTATACTCAAATTTGGGGAAATTTCCCTTACTGTAATAAAAATATCTAGGCATCTTTATTATCTAGTTATTAATCTCTAAAAGCCTATGAGCAAGCTAAAACTCTAGCACAATAATATCTCTACTTTATACTTCACTCTTTATTTACTTTCTGGAACTAGATTAACCCAACTCTTAAATTGACCAAGCTACTCACAACAAAGGTTAGCTCATTTTGAGTATTTACTTAGTGGCAAATCTCATCAAACAAGTTTGGTTATGATGCTTGGGTTGGGAAGACATGTCATGCTAAAATGATAACTTCTCAAATGATTTTTGCTAATATCTAGCAACAAGTTTGCATAATATTGGATGATCATTTGGAGATCAGACGAACCCCTTTGCCAATTAACTCCTAATGTTTGCCTTCTTTGTATTATAAAATGTTTAGCTATTCTTTTTTTTTAAGGGGAGATTTGACGTAACGGTAAAGTTATTATTTTGTGACCTAAAGGTCACGAGTTCGAATCATGGAAACAGTCTCTTGCAAAAAATAGGATAAGGCTATGTATAATGGATCCTTCCCAAGACTTCGAATGGCAGAAGCTTCATGCACCGGGCTGCCCTTTATTCTTTTAATATAACTGGCTTCTTACATTTACATCATGGTTCTGTTGATTGCTGAGTGTTGCTATAGCACACAGTTTTAATGCATAAACAGTCATAAATGTAATGTTATGTGTCAATCCCTACTTATTGATTAGTCCCAATTATATGAAAAGTCCAAATCTTGGACTTTTCCCTCTTAGTTCCTGTATTTGTTCGATTTTCCAGGTACAGCCTTAGTTATATTCCTTTTGCAAGATCAGCTGTTTCAAAAGTTATGGTTTCCTGCTTCGATGCTGAGTTCTGAGTGATGGATCTGTCTCCTTCAAAAGAAAGTTCATTGATTTTTTGGTGGTGAATGTCTTTCGCATGTGTTGCTGATCGCTGACCGGATGACTGAACTGGTGAAAATTTACCGTGGGCAAAAAACTCTTGATATTAGTTATTCTTTTCACTTTTCAGTCAGCTGTTGTATATTTTCCAGTTTATTCTTCTACTTTTAGTGATCGACATTAGCACGAACAATTGTCTGTGGTTTGATTCAAAACAGATGCGTATAAATCTATATTTGTCTTGTATGCTGTGGCTGGAACTTGCATACTAGTTAGTAGTGGCACACACTTTTCCATTAAAGTTTCAACTTTAGTCTTGATACGCGACAAGTTGAAATGAATGCGTCCCTGCGTTTGATGATCATGTCTAACCAGATTTCTGCACAAAGAAAACTGTTGCTGATTTACAAGTTGCTTGATTAGGATGCAATTATATGTTGAACTAGATAACACTGGATCTAGATTGACCGGTTTAGTTCTACGGAAGTTTTCATCTGTTGTCAAGATAAATTGGGAAGTGTTCGTGGCGTGTGGTTTAGAAGCTCAACATTTCATAGTTGCATGTTCCATTTGAAAGAAAAATTCTTATAAATGTGTCATAGTTGGGGATCAAATTATAGATGCATGGGAGGATACAATTATAATAAGGGAAAATTTACATGCAATCTCCAATCACAAACAAAACTTTACATATAGTCTCATTACCAAAAATCTTTGTTTTCACTCCCTAACCAAAGATAATGGATATCAATTTACTTAATTACCCTTTATATTTTTTAGGTATAAAAAATCCAAAAATGAATAAATTTCCTTTTAAATTCAGCATATTAAATTAAAATTTAGTATATTTTCTATTAAATTGAGCATAATTTTTTTTTTCACCTCAATTGGATAAAAAAATATATATTATATTTCTTTAAATAATGCTCAATTGGATGGAAAATATACTAGATTCTCTTTAAATGATGCTGAATTTAGGAGGACTTATATTAAGTGAGAAGAAAATCATTCTCAGTTTTTCACTCTCTAACCAAATATAATGGACACTAATTTATCTAATTATCTCTCATATTTTTTTTAGTATAAAAAATTCAAAATAAGTATAATTTCTCTTAATTTCAACACATTACACTAGAATCTAGTATATTTTCTATCAAATTGAGTACGACTATTTTCTCATCTCAATTGAATAAAAATATACTAGATTCTTTTTAAATAGTGTTCTTTAAATAATGTTCAATTAAATGAAAAATATATTAAATTCCTTTTAAATAGTGCTCAATTGAATGAAAAATATATTAAATTCTCTTTAAATAGTGTTGAAGTTAGGAGGAATTATTAAGCGGGGAAAAATTATGTTCAATTTGATAAAAAAATATACTCAATTTTAATTTAAAGTGCTGAATTTAAGAGGAATTATACTTATTTTTTGACTTTTTATATTAAAAAAATACAAGGGACAATTAGGTAATAATGTTTATATGAGGGAGTTCGAAAAAAAAATTTATATGCAAGAAGTGAAAAAAAAAAATTTGAAGATGAGGACTATATGCAAAGTTAAAGTTTCATTTAAGGATTTTTCTCTAATTTATCGCCGTAAAGATCCCATAAATAAATTTTAAAAAGCAATAATTTTACTAAGCCCAACTCCAGCTGCTTCCACAACCTTTCTGCATCACTTTGGCATGCCACTTGGGAGTTTTCCCAGGACCAACTTTGATTTAACAATGCTCGTAGGAACCAACTTCTTGGGCATTGTCTCAATTGATTGAGTATATGAATCTCATCTCAGCTCTGTAAAAAACTATATCACTCGTGAATATCAGAGTTGTAGCTCCTATGTGAATTCTGACAACCCTACTACCATAATTTGCAAAAGTTCAAGAATTTGAACTAAAATGAAATTGTAAAACCAACTTGGATCAAGCGTTTAGAACGCTTCTTAAGAATCTCTGTTTACCAAAGACTTGACAAAATGATTAGGACTTATGTTTCTGAAGATCCAGCAGCTATTGTTATTTTTTTAGTAATCCGAGTGTTTAGGTTTCACCCAACTAATCATGAAAATAGACAGTCATCCCTCCAGTTTGCCTACCAGATAATCTGAAACACAACTTATGTGCGCTCAGAAACCGGCCTCCAAAAAATTCATCCTATTTTGAATTCAAACTTTGAGCCTCCTATTATTTTTTAAGTCCAGCAGTATATCAGATGGTGCTACGTAGCTTACTCAATTTTGATAGTGCAGCAAATTTAAAAAACAAAGTTGGATCATTCAGAATCAAGAATCCAAACTCAAGACCCCAATAAGCAACTCAACTGATAGCCCACCAAGCAATGCTACAGAGAGAGATGAGCTACTGCATGTAAGAGATCAAAGATAAGGATGCAAATCTCATCTACTAGTAAAATAGCTATTCTTGTTCAATTAATTGATTTCCGTGATCAATTTTCAGCATGAGAAACCATTACGCTGGAAAACCAAAGCTGCTCTTTACTAGCCATTCAATCGCAGAGTAAATATCTGTCTCAGGCTCGATCAAGTTTTGTATAGCAAAGCTTTCAAAGATGGACCCTTTTACAACCGAAGCTAGTGGCAGGAAGTTTCGATCTACATCCATGTGAATCAATGAAGTGTAATTAGGAGTTGTGTGATCCACAAGCACAGAGGTCTCAAGAAATTACTTGAGAGAATGAATTCAGTTTGGAGCACTGCCCTAACAATGAAAGTTGGCCACCAGTCTTTTTTGATCCAATGAGAACTCCTTGTTTTACCTGAGAAGCACAAGAAATTGGCCAAGCTTGATGTATGAACCTAAAATCAGTGAAATATGAAAGAGTTGTAGCTGCTAGTCCTAACTCATACCCTTCGCCCATTGCTTTTTCTGGTTCTCCAACAGAGGAGCCCATTGCATCCGGGTCCTGGTTCATAACCCCTGAAACACAATTAAGCAATTTAAGAGCTGCGACTAAGGGACATTGAAGCATTAATCTGATTGATTATGTGAACTAAATCAGAGTGAGAAAGTAAAGGATATAGTTGATCAAAATACAAAGTTATTCCAGTATCAGACAAAATTAGATTAATATAGCATATAACTTGAGTGTTTTTTCACATCTAACATGATGCTCACAATTTGTATTCAAATCTAATATTCGTCAGTTTCCATCCATTCACCATTAGAACACTATGTGGCATTCACATTGCAATTGCAGTGATCACCCTCTCTCTGGTGACGTGCAGTTGTGCCGCCATCTTCTCACTGCCCTTTCCATGCTAGCATCCACATCAGCATTTTATTGAGAGTAACCATAGGATGTCATGTCAGCGCTTCAGTGATGGATAAGCAGAAAACTAGCAGGTGCTAAATTCTAACATGAATTGCAGACGATATGCAAGACTTGAAAAAAATAAATACTAGATGTTGTGTTATATTAATCTATTAACCCTAATAGAGAAAGGTGCTGAATGAATGTATTAGATCCAATAGTTATATTCAACTGCAACAAACTATATTTTAGGGGCAAGGTAAAGCAGAGAAGTGGCTGCAAACTATCTTTTAGAAGAAAGGAACAGCAGATGACCGACTTAATAAGATTGCAACAGCTTCCTCAGATCCACACACAAGATTAACTTACTGGTTTTCTTTGTGCAATAGACTTGGAGAAACGACATGCTGATTGGCAGCTCCAGCTTGTTCCTTGTGGCTGTCCTCAGCATCGCAGACTTTTAAACAATTGATTCCATGATTTAGTTCATCTATCCTACTTGATACTGCATCCAGTGCCGTAAGGGACTGGATATTATCCTGAGAAATGACACCATTTTGTGGGAGTATCTGGTTCTTCTCCGGCTTTGAGTGACCTAAGAATTCAGGTGTATAGTTATCTGCAGCTTGAATCCAAACACTCTCTAACCTTTGCTCATCCGAGGTTGCTTTCTGACACTGATGTGTCGATTCCCCTTTAACTTCTGCCAAAAGCATGGGAATACTAGGTACTTGGCTGTCTGCTATTACTTCAGGTTTCTCAGGTTTTTCTGCTGATTGCAGCTTTTCAGAATGATTGACAGTGTTCACTGGAAGATTGGATGTTCTTTTAAGCTTGTCTTTCTCAGAAAGGCCAGATACAGTCTTTAATTCTACTTTATTGCTGCCTTCTCTTTGCAGCAAATTGCCTGCAGAAGATTCTGAAGAAGCTTCTGTTCCTTCAACATTATTTTTTGGTAGAAGACTCAACCTGACCTCCACATTTTGTTTCAAGACCATCTCAAATGAGTTTGTGATGCTGCTTAAAAACCTCTCTGCTCTGGTCTTTATCTTATCATCCTCAAATGTAATTAGAACAATCAAGGTTCCTGAAAATGGGGCAAATTTGAAAATAAAAGACTGTCAAGAAGCTAACTTCGACTTGGAATAATAGCAACTAATCTTTTCTGCCATATGACAGGAAGCTTATCATCCTATTAAGCAAAATTGGGTTAAGTGCACCAATACTATCCATGGTTTGAAATCTCAAATCAGTAACATGGTCAAATTACCAAAATATTAATTGGCACAAGTAATCTCTCGTGTCTCAGCATGTTGCGACACACATCAAAATGAATTTAAGTAATATTTGTTATTTTTTTGTAACTTGTATTTGCACAACACGGTGTGAAAACTATATCATTCCAAATGTGATGGAAAATCCAACATGAAATGCTATTTTAAACTTGGTCTTAGTTATATTCTCTTCCAAATGTTAAGGTTTCAAGATGAAGGATGAGCTCACGACTTGGTTGTCAGGTGAAGAAGACTATTTGTGAACAAAGAAAAAGTTTGCATATCAAGGGTTTCAGAACGAAGGATGAACTCACGGCTCTCTTATAAATGAAGAATGAGCTTGAATGAAAGATCCTCTCACATTTTGAACGTTTCGGCGGTTTGTGTTTTCCACACATTGGTTGGCAGGTGATGTGAAAAGTTTTACTTGTGTCAATCGCCACAGACTGAGATTCAAATGTTGGTTAGCATTCACCAAGGAAAGATAGGTTTACACCACTGAAGGAAAAGTATTTTCATAATAGTTATTTTAATTTGAGATTACATAATCGCCACTAAATTCAAAATGACATAGGATGGCAAGGATAAAAAGAGAACTTGAGGAAAAATAAATTTCGTTAAAATTCTAAAAATGTCATAACAATGCCATCTAATAATGTTGATTTATGCTTTACTAACAAAATAAAGGAATTAAATATAGTTATGGGAATCATGGAGACCCCTGAATGGACAAAAAATTCCAAGTCCATAAAAAAAAATAGAACACTAGAGCTTGAGACATACTAGATATTGTTATAAATGTATGTTTAAGAAGCATTTTACCAAGGTAAAAACATGACAAAGTACATATTTTGAGTTCAGAATAAACGAGCTATTAGTTCCTTAGTTTTTTCTAAATGAAAGGGGAGAAAACAAATATACATATACAATACCTATTATCTACATGCAATATTGGTGCATTCTAAAAGTACTAATAATCCTGAGACTTGTATTTGGACTGCTGACATATGCAGCATATATCAACTAACCACAAATGATCACTTTATTGTAACACAATGCAGCAATATACTATATCAAGAACGAGTGCATAAGAAAATGAACTACAAGTTTAATAAGGTCAGCTAATCTTTGTATAGGATAAGATGGCTTACCTTCATTATCAGTAATTGATATCAACCTTCCATTGCCATATAGCAATTGCTTCAAGGTATTTGAATGACACTGATCAATGCACCTTCTCCAGGTCATATCTAAATCATCTAAGTTTGCATGTGCACATAACTTCACACATGTTGCCTCATTTGCTAGACGAGTATCAATTATTGCATCACCAAGAGATCTCCTGTTTCCAGAGAAAGAATCACTTGTCATTGCCATTCCATATTCCCTAAAACTTAGAAGGCGTATGAAAAATATAATATTTGATTCCTTCTGGATGTATAGAGAAATACCTGCCCTGACAGAATCTGGTGTTATAAACCATGTCAGTGTTCTGTTTGTTGTTGTTGCTAGATTGAGTGTTTTCTAAACACTGACTCTCACCAAGACGAAGCAGAGCTGCTGTGAACCATGTTGAGCGCTCACTAGAACAACGGAGTTGCCTTTCAGCATCAGAAATAATTTTCAAAGCCTGTTTTAATCTGTCCAACTCAGCTTCAGTTACTGCAGATTCCCAGGTTAAATGACAAAACATCAGCATCAGGCCTTGATGTCATCCATAAAAATCGGAGAGAAAATAAACATGGATAACAGAATTCATGGGCATGTCAATTCATGGGGAAGAGATTATCCCCATTCCCCTCCTTTTTCAACAAAAATAAAGAATTTCATCAACACAAATAACCAATCATCCAAAGGCATATTTGTTTCTGGACTATAATTTACCTCTTAAGTAGAGTTCTTAAAAATAAATAAGTAAAATGTATTAAGAAGCAGAGATAATAATTCGTATTATGCATAAACAAAATTATAATTAACAATATCATAATAATCAGGAAAGTCGAACTTCAATTAATAAGTTATTTGGAGAAGCCTCCAATAAAAATTCTGACAAATTGAATTATTGCCACTATGAGAAGCACAAGACAGCCATCAAGTTCTTTGAATTTTATGAACTGCCTTGGTACACCAATTCAACTGTTACCTGTCAGAAAAGTGATTCAAAATAAACAATGACAAGTAAACAACATATTTTCATGAAAATTGAGTTTCCAAAGAAAGTTCTTTGATTTGCATTATAAATTATAGTTGATTAAGGTTATTATGTCTGGATTGGTTACATAATTCAATATTATTGGACTAATTTCATTTCTTTACTATTGTTTGAATTAATAGTTAACTGAGTGTCAGAGCTAATAGATTAGTTTTACATGGGATGTTTTATTATTAGTTCTTTATATGTCAAGTGTCAAAATAATTCTCCTACTGGAACACTTTTCTCCCTCTCATCTTGTTGTCATAGCAGGCAAGAAATTCTCTCTCGACCCAAGTATGATAATCTATTAGAACTTTCCATTATTATCTTCTACAATAAATAGTTAATGAATATCAAAAATAAAAGCCTGTTACATGCCCGTTTACAGCTCACAGAGAAGGACAATATTTTAACCTTCCTTTCTATACATTCAATTATCTGTCATCAGGTTCAATAATATGAATTACCTGCCTCAGGTACACCAGAACCTCTGCATTACAATAGTTTGACAATGAAAAAAAGACCGATGCTTTTGACACTTAACAATTTAATAGATACAAATTCTCTGTTGTACTTATGCAGCAAGCAAAATAGAAATTCTTAATTAACAATTTTATGAAAAAGATCAACCTGAGCAAAACAATGGAAAGATGGACACCTAATACTCACAACTATGCTTCCCAAGAGTTGTGTCATGAATCTGCAAGTTCTTTAATTCGTAGGTACCAGCAATTATGTCCATTATAAGACCAGCGAGTTGAGACATCAAAGCAATCGGATCAATACCAGAATCCAGCAATTCTCTAGACCTTTTAACAGTTTCAGCATTGTTGGATGACATAGCTATCTCCAGGAGATCAAGCAACTTATCATCAGAAACAACTCCAACCTGGAAGTTCCCAAATAAGAGAGAGCTAGTGAATAAAAGAAATTTGTCCTTATACAAGTAAATATTGCTTGGGCTGTCTGGTTTCTTTCTAATATCAAACATGATAACGATCTAGTTCTTAAAAAAATTGAGAAAAGTGTTAAGAAAACAACTTGAGCAACAAAAAATATTTGATTGCTTGAGAATTTACAGTTCCTTTTTAAATGTTTCATGCAAAGTTATGATCAATATATAATCAGATTATTGAATATTGTTGGACCGTGATTATGACTACTCTTGAAACTTTGTTCATCTATAAAAATTTCAGATGCTTATACACTGCTTTAGGTTTGTTTACATCTCAGAAAATGTTAGTATCAAACTCAATGTTTTCAGGATGGAAAAATAATAAAGCTGCATCTAGATCATTGATAATCTTATCTACATAAATTTTGTCATTGCCCATCACCTAACTTCATTAGAAAATAGCTACAACATGTTGATTTTGAAAGAGATAGTCAAATATTTAACTGTCAAACAAGTACAAGACCAGCAAGCTGTTATAGATCCTGCATCTCTAGCATTGATTCTAGAGTTATAGATAAACTAGAAGCAAACTCACAAAATCATTTACAAGAGTAGTTGTTATTGTTTTTCCCAGCAAGCTCAGTTGATCTAGCATTGATTCTGCATCTCTTGGTGAACCATCTGAATTCAAAGCAATTAAATTTATCGCCTCCAGTTCAACATCAAGATTCTCTTGTTCAGAAATGCTTCTTAATCTGCAGGTAATGTCAACATCTTTGACCTTAGAGAAGCTGTATTTTTGACAACGCGTTATAATTGAGTGAGGCAAGTTCATCATGTCGATTGTGCAAAATATGAAGACAACACGAGGCAAATCTTCTTCAAGATACTTAGTAAACAACGACCAAACCTTTTGAGATATCATGTGGCAATCATCAATAACAAAGATCCTATACCGAGAAGTTGGTTTAGACAGTGAGAGATGCTTTAACAAATATCTAAGCTTATCCAACTTTTTCTTACTCGTGGCATTCACTTCATGCATGGTTGTTCTGCTTCTGCTGGAAAAAGCAGTGCATTCCCAACATAGCCAACATGGTTTCTTGTCCTCATTAGACAAACAATTCAAGGCCGCTGCAAATATTCTTGCAACAGAAGTTTTTCCTGTTCCACGAGGACCCTGAAACAGATAGGCAGGAGCTATTCTCCCCCACAAGATGGCATTGCTAAGAGAGTGAACAACAATGTTTTGACCTATAATTTCATCAAAGGATCTTGGCTGGTACTTATGGATTATATCTCTTTTGTCCTCAAGCTCCAAGTCATATTCCCCAAGTCTGGCTACTTCCAATGTATCTTGGCTTTTACAGCTAGACCATCTCATTCCATTTAATCGGCTTACTGCCTCTAAATCAAGTTCTCCAAGGTTAGTTGATAACTCATCACTGGCTGTATCTAAGCAGGAACTTCCATCATTACAGCTATTAGTCAACAAAGGCAAACCTTGAGAAACTTTAGAGGTATGCTTTGGCTTAGAATGACCAGAGGATCTCTTCCTTCCACATAGAATGATACTCCCTTTCCTTTTTATAGTGTCTGACAGTGAAGGAGAATTAAGGCCTCCAATTCCTCTATATTTAGTTCTCTTTGACCAGTAGCAACTCATTCCACAACCTTGATTATTAGGTAAATCTGGACGGTCCAATTCATCCCCCTCACAAGAAGTTGCTGTACCATCACATGAATCAACAACACTGGGGTTATGAACCCCAAATTTGTAGTAGGAGTTAGTTGATGCTGGAGTGCAAGATGATGATTCTTGCTTTTGCATCATTCTGAAGATTTTGGAGGAATATGACAAATTGCTAAATCCAGAATCACTTAATAATGGTGAAGCTGAGAGGGAACAGTGAACTTTCCATTGGGATAGCTCATGCTTCAACTGTGGTAAATCTTCAGCATTGCAGTTTTCAGCATCATCAGATTGTTCAGCAGAGTTAACAAATGCCAAAGGGTTAGATTGCATATCAAGTAACATTGAGATTGGTCCTTGATTATTCATGCCTTTCCTTGCTTTGGAATTTTTTCTTGAAGTTCTATCAGTTTTCCTGTATAAAGTATCTAAATTTGTGCCAGTGACTCTATATATACTTCCAAGACATTCAGGATATGCATGACTATTAGAATCCAGAACATGATGATTTCTTAGATTATCTTCAGAAGATTCCCTGACTGATAGCTGTTTATCTTCAACTGATTTTGTCCCATTATCAATAGATCTGGTAGATCGGTGCTTCCAATTATAAAGATATATCTTACTGCTCTTTGCTTCACCTTTGTCAAGTATTGCATGTGAAACATTGGTTTTTCCTGCTAAATTGCCTATTATTTGATTTTTTGAATTTATATTGGAGATAGCAATTAGGGATTTAGAACTGGCTGGGGACTTCCAAGAAGAACATGTTTCAGGGTCACGTAAAAACCGAGCCTTTTGAAGAGCAGTAAGCTCCTTCTTCAAATGAAGTTCACTTGGACCAACACATGTTTCCACCATTTTTGCACCACAATTGGCTTTCCTAACAAAAAATACCCACTCTTGTAATCTAGGGAAGAAAGTTAATGCAAAGCGTAGTCATGAAGTCAAACAAGCTTCTCCACCATGTATCAGCAAAGGTAGAGAATGTGGAAACCATCTGCATTCGACCAAAAAGGATAATTGAAGTGAGATAAACTTTTCAATATCATCATATTAGCCATCATCACCACAAATCATGTTTTTCCCAACTATTTGAGAAGGGGCACATGGATTTATGCATCCATTGGATAGAATGCTATATAACTAGTAATATCATCAGATTCGTCATAGGTTAAAGTATTCATTAGATGTGACTAAGTGTATGAAACAAAGTGCCAAATAAACTCTTTCAGAAATGAAGTCAAACTGATCAGTAAAAAATAATCAATTAATGTACCAAACTTACAGATCTTAACATTGTTATTCTCAAGCCAAATAAATATCAAGCGGGAGTCATATCCAACAGAATTGTACTATTCTCGTTTACATGGCGTTTCTAAACTCATAAGTGCACTTCTAGAAATTATTATTAAAAGGGGAGGCCCATTGCATGAGGCACCCAACAATATAGCCCTGGATGAAGAGAAATCATTTGTCAACTAAAATCTAGTTGTAAAGGAACAACATTTCCATGAAACCTAAGCAAGGATTAAGGAGTCGCCCATTGGTAGAATATACAAGAGCAATTAAAACAAAAAAAAGGTTTAATTTTGTAGATCAAACTAAATGTATACAACCATTACCCAACGGAAGAACAAATCAAGATATGAAAACGATACCAGGAACCAAAAATCACCAACAAAAAACAAGTAGTAAATAAATAATTACAGTAAGTATCCCAAACCCATCCTTCAACAACGAAGATCCCTTGACTATAAATCGAAGGAAAAAAAAACATTTTTGTCTTACTGAAAAAACATAAACTTTACAAGTAAGGACGCATACCTTGAAGTCCCAAATCAATAGCAGAATAGAAGAGAATAGGGGATCTCAGCAATGCGATGAAGTGCCGGGGAGCTTTGAATCCAACCCAGTTCTGGCAAGGGAGTGGTCAATCCCGAATGTGGCGTCGCATTTGCTCGATTTTTTTAGGGTTTGAGCTGGCGGAAGTCACTGCCTTCCGACAAGCCGAACTTATAAAAAAAAACAATTCCCCCCAAATTCGCCGAGATTCCAAATTTCGGCGATGATGGCGGCAGTGGCCATGTGTCGGCCGAACTGGTGGCGCCAACTGCCAAACTGGCCATCTCTCCTCCCTCCCTTGCTTTTTTTACTTTTTTTCGGACCGAGCTAAATATCTCTCATAGTCAATAAATTACTTTTAAAAAATTAATAGTTATATGCAATTTACATTTTTTTTATACTGCCTCTAAGTCGAATCTATACGTGGATTATCATTTAGATATTCATAATTTAAATCAGATTTATTTTGATGATCAATAAAATTTTTTTATGAAATTAAATTGACCATTCTAAACTCGACATTATCCAACTTAATTAATTATTTTCTAAGATAAATTGATAGAATATTAAGATGAGTACCGTCATCTTTAGCCAACTTATTACTCGCTTATGTATCCAATAACTAGCTTATAAAATATTGTCAATTTAAAATCTAACATTTAAATCTCCGTATATTCTAAGTAAATATCTCGCTGATGTATAATATTGAACGGTGGGACTAAAGCATTCGTTTATTACTTCTTTCGGCATCATTAACTAATTTTGCTTATTATTTGTCATACTGTTCACTGGGTTCCAGCCTTGTCCTATAATTATATTTTTTAGAAAAAAATAACAGAGTTAATAAAATGGGAGGCTAAGTAAAACCGTTACTTTTAACAGTCGATCAAGATGATTCCATATTCTGTAAAAGAGAATAAATTATAAGGTATTTTAATTTAGTGTAGTGGTTATTTATATAGAGATTGGGAATTAATCATATATTAGAGTAATCACTCGATAATAAAATTAATTATATTGACTTATATTGTTTTAGTATAGCAAGTTATTAAAGTCAGTTAATTTATATGAATTTATTTGATTGATTCATTCCGTCAAATAATATATACGGATTTAATTTAAATTTTATCAACATATTTAAAAATAGATATCAACAATTAATCTATGTAAATTACGGATTTAAAGGATCGATTGATCTGTGAGTTGAAGAATAAAATTATGTTATGGATAATTATGGATTTTTTTTGCCAATTGTTTTTGGACTGTATAAAAAAATCAAGAATTAAGAATTTTGATAATATTTTTTTAAAGATAGTTATTTAGGATCAGATTCAATAAATTATAATGATTTTTTTATTTTTTTAATGGACTGACTTGTATAACTCAATTCATCGTGGTTGGGTTGACTTGTGTGGGCTGAATTGATAATTTCTCAATCTATCAGTTGAGATCCTCTCTTCTCATTTTTGCCTGTCTCCATATCTTATTATTGACTGGATGGATCAGATTAAATTTCAAAATATCATGATATTTTTAATATATGTACAATATTCTCGTGATGTACAAAGTATCCTTGAGATTTAATCTGATTCATCCGACCGATAATGAAATATGAGGATAAGAAAAAATTGGAACAGAGGATCTGAACTCATCAATATGATGTACGGACTAGTAGCCTATCACGCCACGGACCAACCACAACTTTACACGTTATTATATAATGTCAGATGATAATAATAAATTGCTTACTATTTATATTCAACATTTAGGATGATATATAACACTGAACTAAATAGTTCGGAACCAAAAGACATACTAGTACAATTTAAAAAGTTGCTCCTAGCCAACGAAGCTCAACTCACAGATAGATTAGATAACTTATAATAAATCTGTAAGGAAGTTAAATATAAATAAATAAATTGTACTTTGGAAATAATTACTATAGAAGGTTTAGATTTTTCCAAACAATAACAACAGATTACTATAAACTCAAAGTTGTAGAAATAGGAGATCAAATCCTTATCCAATAAAATAACATTATATTAGCCTTACTTACATCTCTTCATCATATACTCACAATAATAGATAATAAAACTACTATAACTAGAAGCTCAAATAAAAGACACACAACAATAAACATTAAAATCAAAATAATTGATTATGTGTAAAAATAGACATGAGAAAACGATAGTCAGATTTAATGACTATCAACCCTCTATTTCTCAGAATGAAAAAGATGAAGAGGAAGAAAACTTTAACTTAATGAACATTGAAAGCCTACTTGAAGAAAACCAAGACCAAGAATTCCAGAGCTTTTATGATGACTTAGACGAATATATGTATAGCCCAGTAGCAATAACATCCTATGCAAATATAGAAGAACGGTTAAAATTCAAACAAAATGAAAAATAATTACATAGACTAGAATAGGACTGGGAACTCTATTTTGATGATGATCAAAACATCATTGCTAGGAAACAACTCCCACAAGTAAATCTTATGAACCCAACACAATCAACAGGAACATCTAGACCATTCAGAACTATACCCGTAAACGTACCTCCAATAACTACACCTTGTCCTGAAAATTTCATGGGAACAAAAGACTATGGCCAAGGACATCCCCTTAGAACACGAATTGCTCCATACACCAATAATAATCCATTACTTAGAACAATAGGAAAAAGACGCCACCAAAAATTACTTATTTTGAAAAAAAAAAATCATACTGTTAAATATAACAGAATGTGATGATCCCCAAATATATGACACATATTTAGAACAATGGATTGTTTCAGTCTAAAGGGACTACCAAGCCAAACATGAACTTGACATTGAATCTAGAGAAGCTATGATGCGTATAGGAGAAAATTAATTAGGGGATGTACCTAGAGCAGCATGAGAATCATATAAACAAAAGTTCCCGGAAGACATTGCTAAAATCGTAGCACAAGTAAATAATATCCTAAATATTTGTTATACTGCACCACCTACTAACAGCTAAAGATGCTAACATAAACTTAGACCTAAGACAATGAGAGGCAATGCGAGACTTAGAACAATTACAACTCCTTAATTGGAATTGGATCAAGCCACTTTGTAATGACTTTTTAGCCCTAACAACAATCTCTGGAAATTACTGCAACCTTGAATTTGGGGAAAGACTGTTTAGTAAATTACCAGATGACTTAGGCAAAGAAATCCATAAAGCATGGGCAGCCATTGAAAGTTCCCCCATAATATGGCAACATAGGGATAAGAATACAACACATTATAGAAGTACTAAAAGAAAAATATACATACATACAAATACAAAACAACTTAAAAATAACATTATGATTTTTGTAGTCAGATTTATACTCCATAACAATATAGAGTCAATCAACATCAACAATACAAAAGAAGAGGATGATAGCCTCCTAGAACTATTATACATCCATAACATAAGGGAAAAACCAAATAAAACATATTTTATACGAAAAAATAAAGAAAAGAAGTCTTACTTAAACAAAGACAAACATGTAAATAAAATATAAATCTAAGAAAATGTATGCAAAACTATTAAATGTTTCGCCTATCACGAGCCATGTCATCGTTCTTCGACTTGTCTAGAAAGAAAAACTTTTACACAAGAGAAGCCCAGCTAATAAATTGTACAAACTTGGGTTTAGTTGAAATCCACTAAATGTCTCAGGCACATCCTTGATATACTCTATAGTATCCGTTGACGACCTAGAAGAAGTCTCTTCTTCCTCAGATTATACACTAATCAATTCTTTTCTACCACCACCAAGACAAATTGACAAATATGGTTTCCTTATAGATATATTTCAAGACGAGTTAAATGACTTAGAGGAACAATGGGAAGATATCTATCAACCAATTGACATGATGCTCCGACAGGTATTATCACATACATTGGATGCATACTCCGAATGTCCACACTAGTGGACCTTAAAATTAAGAACCACTAATGTTCCTTGTTTTATCTATGGTTACTATCCTTCTACTGACAAACGAGGAAGGTGTACCTTGTGCAGACAATAATGTTGCACACTTTGCCCCTAGAATAAAGTTTCAGCATTTCCATACCAATGCCTATAACCACATGACCCAAGAAACCTACTTCTTGAAACAAAAAGTGCAGTTTTAGAAACTTGACTTAGCAACCTAGAGGATGAAATAAAACTACTTAGACCAATGGCCCAAGCACCTAAGCCTCATCAAGCTGATAAAGCAAAAGAGATAGTCATCTCTGAACCTCAACAGGACTTAGGCATTGTCTTTATTAAAACACCTAGTGTTTGTAATACTGGTCATACCATGGACATTTGTGTCTAATGCTTGGCCAACATCCATGGACATGAATTCACTCTTTATGCCTTTTTGGATAGTTGAGCTACTAAGTCCACAATAGATGAGAAGGCCCCTTTAGCAATCTTACCTCCTACATTCATTAAAATTGCTACTCATCCAATGGTGAGTACCTAGTTTGACGATCAAACTTTAACTTGCACAAAGTTTATTACAAACATACACCTTCATTTTTACAATAACTGTGACACTTTCGAACGTCGTGGAGGCATTTTCTTAGCAGCATGCAGAAGCGGAAGATGTTTGAAATTTTGTTTTAAAGCCACTAGTCGAAGCGGCTTTTATAGCCTATTCCGGGCGCCTGGATCCCCTCCTGGGTGTCTGGACCGTGCTGACATGGTGTGCTCTCGTCAAAAGTCGATCAACAAAAAATATCCACTTCCAGGTGCTTGGACCCCTTTTGGACTCCCGGACCGTGGCGTAGGCTCGTCCAATCCTCGCGCTCCAGCTCGGCGAAGAGATGGATTTTGGTGGTCCGGGCGCCCGGAGCTGGTCCAGGCGCCAAAACTCCGGGTGCCCAGACCACCATGTTTTGTCACCTTCAATATCCTGCAAACAAGGTTAGTCCAAGTAAATAATATGCAAAGAATGACAAGATTTGACAGCCTTAGGACTATCTGGTCCTGATTTTAAGTTCCGTTGAAACTCTAGGTCAGACGACGTCTACTGTTCCCTCTTAGGGGAACACATCCTCGCCTACTCCTCTCAGGAGAAATTACTTTTTGTCAGATCGGTCCTCCATACTGTTTGGATTTTTGCTCTGTATCCGAGACTTTAGGAATTTTCTGCTGGACGTCCGATCCCCGACCCACTAGTCTTCCACCTAGTGTTCGCAACCCCCAGGACTTCCACCTAGAATCCACGATCCTAGGATTTTGCCTGATGTTTTCGACCTATTAAGACTTCACCTAGTCCCCCGGACTAGGACTTCGTTGTCTAACAGCAACTAGGACTTTCCACCTACCTAACCGTAGTTAGGACTTTCCTTTGCTTAAAAACACTTAAGATTTTCCTACATGTTTAGTTTAACTTGTTAGACAAAAAGATAACTTAACTTTGAACCTCTTTGCCATTATCAAAGCACAGGTTCGATCATCTGATGCTCCCTACACTAATAATAGAGTCATCTTTTGAGCAACGCGCAGGAGAGAAAGTCATAGTAAAAGTTGAACTCAAGGTGTTGGTTGAACCCACCTTTTATAATCCCATCCGGGTACCCCCCGCAAGGCTGACATGGGGTGCTCTCATTGAAACTCTATCCGGTGAACTTTATCCATCTCCGGGTGCCCAGACTGGTCCGGGCACCTAGAATGTGACGTGTGCCAGCAAATCAGTGAGCTCCACTTTAGCTGCACTTGGGTGCCTGGGTTCATCCCATCCTGGGTGTCTGGACGTTCGGGTGCCTAAACCCCAATTCAAGTGCTTGGACTGCCTTTTTCCAGTTTTTGATTTTCTACAACATAAGCTTAGCACAACAAGCAATAATATAAAATTGTTGGGTTTTTCGGACCGTGAAAATCATTTTTTCGCGTCGCGGAAACCCTGAAAGCCCCTAGCCAACGGATCCGTGCAAAGAAAAAGTTTGAAAACATACGAATACGAGTTTCTACCTAGATCTATACTTAGATCTACAAAAGAAAAGGTTATACCTTTGAAGCGAAGCCCTTCGCGTTCCCGCTCATCCAAATGGTGCCGGATCTCGAAGTTGTCAACGTAGACAACTCTCTATATGTATCCACACGAACACGTAGATGGAAAATCACACAAAAATGTGCTAGCACCTTTTGATGATTCGGCTAAGAAGGAGGAGAGGGAGAAAGGAGAAGAGCACTTGAGGAAGAAGATAGAATAATGACTTGAATGAAATGAATCCAATTCATTCCACCTAAGTGGTCGGCCACCTTCACAAGGTGTAACCCCCATCCTCATTAAATGTAGCCATTAAAGAGAATAGCTTTGTAACCCCCATGAGGTGGCACACTTTGATGATGTGGCACATCATCATTAGTCCTCCTAATGCCAAATCACTAATGATGTGGCAAATACTCAAGTCAAACTTGACTCTTCCTCTTCCTCTTCCTCTTCCTCTCAAGTCAAGTCAAACTTGACTTAATCTCTCTCATGGTTGATCTAATCCAACCATTTGATTCAAGCCAACTTAATATAATGAATCTAATTCATTTAATTAAATTGATTCAATGAGTCATAATCTAAATTAGACTCATTGAACACATGAATCAACTTGAATCTAACTCAATTAGCCCAATTAGGATTACTCTTAATTCAATTTGATTCATCAAATGAATCTAATCCTCTTGGTTCATCATATGAACCTAATCTCCATCTAATTGTCCTTAGTATGTGACCCTATAGGTTCTTGTAACGTTGACAATGCCCCTAAACCCATTTAGGAGCATAAGTAATGAGCGGTATCTAACAACACATCATTACTACCCAAGTTACAAGAATGTTGAGATCCAACATCACCTTGTGACTACTAATTGTGACTCCTCACAATATATGACAAGTGTCCTTCTATCCTAGACATCTAGATTGATCAATGTGAGGCATAGACCGTGTCATCCTCTGACCAATCTAAATCTTGAACTCCAAGTAGACTCACTCAATCAAATGAGCTCAATATCTCATATTGACTCATTTGGGCATGGTCATGCACTTCGTGGTCTCACTCTATCAAAAATATCGATGTCACTCCCGTCATATAGGAGGGATAGATCCCATCTACATCACTCACATCTCTCCGCATAATTTGTTACATACCCAGTAATCGCATTTATAGTCCACCCAGTTACGGGTGACGTTTGACGAAACTAAAGTACATAACTCCTTATGTAGGGAACCATGGTGACTTCAGGTCTAAGGACTAGTAGTCATACTAATAGACACATGAGAAAGTATATGACACTCATATAACGATCAATGATACTTTCTCATGGCGGGTCATTCAGTATACATTCTCTAATGCATACCCATGTGTCAAGTTGATATCTCTATATCCATGACTTGTGAGATCAAGTCATCGAGTTGACCTACATGCTAGTCTTATTGCATTAACATTGTCCCTGAATGTTACTACTCGACTAGGAATGATTAAGAGTAGTGTTCCCTATATCATCTCACTATCGATTCAACCAATCGATTGATATAGGTAAGAACCTTCTACTCAAGGACGTTATTATACTTAGTTTATTTGGCACTAATACAAGTAAGTATAATAACCAAAAACCAAATGCCTTTATTTATATAGAATATGATACAACAAGTCCAAAAATACAATCATCAAATGATTGGCTCTAGGGCTCTAGCTAACAATCTCCCATTAGCACTAGTGCCAATCAGTGTAGGCTCTAAGCCCCAATGACCTAGTGTGACCATCATGCTTCCTCTGTGCCAAAGCCTTGGTCAAGGGATTTGCGATGTTAGCCTCTGTAGGTACTCTGCAAATCTTCACATCTCCTCTCTCGATGATTTCTCGAATGAGATGGAAGCGTCGTAGTATGTGTTTGGTTCGCTGGTGTGAGCGAGGTTCCTTCGCCTGTGCTATAACTCCATTGTTGTCACAATAGAGCTCAATAGGGTCAGTAATGCTAGGAACCACCCCAAGTTCAGTGATGAACTTGCGAATCCAAACTGCCTCCTTTGCTGCCTCTGATGCAGCAATGTACTCGGCCTCTGTTGTAGAATCAGCTACTGTGTCCTGCTTCAAACTCTTCCAGCTAACAGCACCACCATTAATGCAAAATACGAACCTTGACTGCGATCGGTAATCATCCTGATCGGTCTGGAAGCTGACATCACTATAACCCTTTACAGCTAGTTCATCATGGCCTCCATATATCAAGAAATATTATTTAGTCCTTCTTAAGTACTTAAGAATATTCTTGATCGCTATCCAGTGACTTTCACCTGGATCTGACTGATATATGCTCGTCATGCTCAAAGCATACGAGACATCAGGTCGAGTATATAGCATGGCGTACATGATCGATCCTATGGCTGAGGCATAAGTGATCTGATCCATGCAGTCTCTCTCCTCTCTAGAAGAGGGACCTTGAGTCTTCGAAAGACTCACGCCATGTGACATCGGCAGAAATCCCTTCTTGGAGTTCTGCATGGCAAACCGTAGGAGTACCTTGTCAATGTATGTACTCTGACTTAGGCCAAGCAATCTCTTAGATCTATCTCTATAGATCTGTATCCCTAGAATACGGGATGCCTCACCTAAGTCCTTCATTGAGAAGCAACTCCCTAGTCAGGTCTTGACAGACTGAAGCATAGGGATGTCCTTCCCAATGAGTAGTATGTCATCCACATACAATATGAGGAAGACAACTATATCCCCTACAACCTTCTTGTAGACACACGACTCATCTTCATTCTTGATGAAACCAAACTGTTTGATTGCATCATCGAATCGAAGATTCCAGCTCCGAGAAGCTTGCTTTAGTCCATAAATGGACCTATGCAGCTTGCATACTCTGCTAATATGTTGTGGATCTACAAAACCCTCAGGTTGTGTCATGTACACATCCTCGAGCAGGTTTCCATTCAGAAACGCGGTTTTGACATCCATCTGTCATATCTCATAGTCATGGTAGGCTGCAATAGCAAGCATGATCCGAATAGACTTAAACATCGCTACTGGAGAAAAGGTTTCATCATAGTCAATACCATGAATCTGCTTGAAACCTTTAGCTACCAAGCGACCCTTATAGATAAGTCCATCCATGTCAGTCTTTCTTTTAAAGACCCACTTACACCCTATGGGTTTTACCCCTTCAGGTGGATCAACCAAAGTTCATACTTGGTTGGTGTACATGGATTCCATTTCGGATCTCATGGCCTCTAGCCATTTCTCAGAATCTGGTCTCATCACAGCTTCCTGATAGGTGATAGGCTCATCCTCTATGAGCACAACGTCATCATGGTCAGACAAGAGAAATGAGTATCTCTCAGGCTGACGACATACCCTGTCAGACCTGCGAAGAGGTAGGTCTACTTGAACTGGTTGTTGTTCCTCAACTCTTTGTGGAACAACATCATCCACAACACTTTGTGGTTCCAGTTCAATTTCCATCGAGGCTTCAGTGCTAGGATCCGCATCTTGAACTTCTTCAAGATCGAATGTACTCCCACTAGTCTTTCTAGAAACAAAGTCCCTTTCTAGAAAGACTCCAGTCTTTGCCACAACTATCTTGTGCTGACTGGGAATGTAGAAATAATATCCCTTAGTTTCCTTGGGATATCCTATAAAGTAGCACTTGTCAGATTTGGGTTCTAATTTATCTGAGACTTGACGTCTAACGTAAGCCTCACAACCCCAAATCCTCATGAAAGACACCTGGGCATCTCTCCCAGTCCATATCCTATATGGTGTCTTTATCACGGCCTTAGATGGAACTCGGTTGAGTATAAAAGCTGTCGTGTCTAGAGCATAGCCCCAAAGGTATGTCGGAAGATCTGTGTGACTCATCATAGATCGTACCATATCTAATAGGGTACGATTCCTCCTTTCGGATACACCATTCCACTGTGGTGTTCCAGGAGGAGTGAGTTGGGATAGAATCCCACACTCAGCTAGATAGTCACGGAACTCATGGATAAGGTATTCTCCACCTCGATCGGATCGAAGTATCTTAATACTCTTGCCAAGCTGGTTCTGTACTTCATTCTTGAATTCTTTGAACTTTTCAAAGGATTCAGACTTATGTGTCATCAAGTACACATAACCATATCTACTGAAGTCATCAGTAAATGTGATAAGTACCTATAACCGCCTCTAGCAGCGATATTGAAAGGGCCACATACATCACTATGTATGAATCCTAACAAATCAGTCGCTTTTTCGCTGTGCCCACTAAAGGGAGTCTTGGTCATCTTGCCCAGTAGGCATGACTCGCACGTCTCATAAGATTCAAAATCAAATGAGTCCAGCAAACCATCCTTATGGAGCTAGGATAAGCGCTTGTCATTTATATGACCTAAGCGACAGTGCCAGAGATAGGTTTGGTTCAGGTCATTTGACTTGAACCTCTTGGTATTTATGTTATAGATAGAGCTTTCAAGGTCTAGAATATAGAGTCCGTTTATCAGAGGTGCACTACAATAGAACATATCGTTTAAATAGACGGAACAACATTTGTTCTTTATTGTAAACGAGAAACCTTTCTTGTCCAAACAAGAAACTGATATAATATTCTTAGTTAATGCAGGCACATAACAACAATCGACTAACTCTAGTACAAGCCCAGAGGGCAGAGATACAAAGTAAGTCCCTACAGCAACAGCAGTAACCCGTGCTCCATTGCCTACTCGTAGGTCCACCTCGCCCTTTGTCAATGCCCTGCTATTTCTCAGCGCATGCACATCAGTACAAATGTGAGAAGCACATCCAGTATCTAATACCCATGATGTAGAAATAGATAGATTGACTTCTATAACATATATACCTGAAGTGGAAGTCTCACTTCGCTTCTTCTTAAGATCCTCCAAGTATACCTTGCAGTTCCTCTTCCAGTGCCCGGTCTGACCGCAGTGGAAGCAGGTAGCATCCTTGGCGACCCCTCCTTTAGGCTTCAGTGCCTTGCCTTTGTCCTTGGTTTGGGACTTTCCCTTGCCTTTGGGCTTGCCCTTGCCCTTATGTTTCTGAACCATCAGAACAGTGTTGGGCTTAGCCTTCTTAAGGTTCAGCTCAACAGTTCTCAACATGCTAAGCAGCTCAGGCAATGGCTTGTCAATCTCGTTCATATTGTAGTTTAGAACGAATCGACTGTAGCTATCCGGCAAGGATTGCAAGATCAGGTCAGTGGCCAGCTCTTGGCCAAGTGGGAACCCCAACCTTTATAGGTTCTCTATGTACCCAATCATTTTGAGTACATATGGGCCTACAGGAGCCTCGTCTGATATCTTGCACTGAAACAGTGCCCTTAAGATCTCAAATCTCTCATGCCTCGCTTGACCTTGATAAAGTTGACGAAGATGTTCAACCATATCGTAAGCGCCCATTAACTCATGTTGCTTCTGAAGCTCAGAGTTCATGGTCGCTAGCATTAGACAAGACACATCTAATGCGCCATCTTGATGCTTCTTGAAAGCATCTCGGTCAACTCGCGGGGCAGTGGCAGGAGGAGCCTTCGGAATGGGCTGCTCCAGAACGTACAGTTTACGTTCCTGAGTGAGAACTATTCTCAGGTTCCTGTACCAGTCCAGGAAGTTTGCTCCATTAAGCTTGTCCTTCTCGAGGACAGATCGCAGGGAGAAGGTGTTCGTATTTGACGTCATGGTTATCTACAACAGAAAAATGCAGAAAATAAATATCATATTCTTAATCATTTAATTAGGCCTTTAACTAAATGATGCTCCCATTGAATTCTATAATTCATGTGGGACAAGATCCACATCATACTAACCCTTGAGTTAGCTTTGGCTAATACGCCCAAGACTTAGTATGATCGGTAGGTAACTAATTACCAATTACATCTCTATGCAACTCTTGTTTATAAGATAAAATCCGCATTTATATTAAAACTCGAGTTAGCTTTGGCTAATACGCCCAAGAGTTAATATAAACGTGATTTTGACCTATTTACCAACCATTGGATAATGCCTATAGTTAAACTCGATCCAATTGAGTTAACTAGTTACTCAATCAAATTGAGTTGTACTCTCCCATGCGTTGATAGGCGGGACCAAGATTGTCCCTCCGTACCCTACCAAGGTAGTATGTGTTGCTTTGCTTTGGCAGATTCAACAACAACATGCGATCGATGTAACGACCCAATTTTCCCTATTTCAAGTTCTAAAAGTCCATAAAAATATTTGGAAATACCTTTAAAATATTCTAGAGATTTTTAGGAATTTTTAGAGTATTTTTACGTAATTTTTGGAGGTCGTTTAGTATATTTACAAAAAAAGAAAGAAATTCTGACAAAAACCGTTGATGGCGAGGCTCGAACCCGTGACCTCGGGTCAAACCTGACCTAACCGGACGCAGCCGACCAGCTGAGCTATGCGGGTTTTGTTAACCCAATATGGAGAGAAATAGATTTAAGTTATAGAAAAGGGCAGAAATAAACCTAGGTTTTAAAGGGTTAATTTTCTTCCCGAGCCCTAATTTCTACTCCTTCTCCTCTTCGGGTGCGTCGGCGTCTCTGGTCTCGAGAGGAAACGCAGCAACTTTGGAGCTTCATCTCCGGCGGCCGACGAAGGTCTTCTTCTGGTGAACCTTGCGGATCCGAGCTCCTCTCGTCGAAGAGAACGCGTGAGCACAAAGGAGAAGCCGAAGTCCTCATCTCCGCGAAGCCCTAGCTGTCTCCTTCCGGTTGTAAGTCCTAAAAAGCAAGGGTAAGTACTACTCACCTGCGGTAGGAGTTGTTTCGGGTTTCTTTATTTTTCTTTGATTCTTCCTTGCTTCCAAGGTCTAGCATGAACCCTAGAATCTTAATGTTTCACTGCACGGCAAGTTTGACCTTTCCTTTTCATGAGCATAGCAAGTTAAGGTCAAGAAATTGTGTTCTTTGTTCATTTTGAATTCAAAGCATGTTGTAGAGATTTTTGGTCCTTTGGGCTCTCTGCCGTGAGTCATAAGGGAAGAATATGAAGTATTAGGTGTAGTTTTTGGATGCCCTAATTAATGTACCGAGTATGAACAGATTTTAAGCTCAAGTTGGAGTTTTAATTTCTTCCTTTGTTTTGGATCATACCGTACAGATTGCCAGTTCATGGTTGCTGCCATGAGTTCATTAAGGATACAAGAGGGGAAGGGATTAGGGTTTGATATGTAGCTGTCTTGTGCTATTAGTTCCCTTATATCGGGTAGATTGTAGCATTTCTTGCTTATGCTATTAATTTCCTTATGCAGTTAAGTAATAGCATGTTCTTCCTATGTTGTTAGCTCTTTATACCATGTAGATGAGAGCATTTCTTACATAGAATTTCTGTTTCGAATTCATGGTCAAGCCGAACAGCCCTAATTTCCAGCATGTGGTTGTGTTTTAAGCATGCCTTTAGCTCTTAAATGTTGTATCCATGTATGTCTACCTGCTGCCCTTAATTCCAGTTCTGAATTCTTTGTTATTTTGGTTAACATGAACATTCATATTATAAGAATTCGGAATTTGCTTATTTTGCTACCTTATTTAGCATTCCAGTATTTGGTTCCTTGCTAAATCAGTAAGCAGGAACAGCCACATGTTCAGCACTACGGTTTGGATTTTTCATTGTTATTTCTGAGCAGGTTCAGCTTAGTTAAGTGTACAGATCAGATTTTCTTATTAATCTAATAAGCATGCATAACCTGTTTTAGCAAATCCTGTTGGAGATTGATTAGTGGAGCAGCAGTAGCATTCACTGCCACTTAATGAGCATGCACAACTTAGTATACTAGTATGTTTAGATAGATTGTTTGTTGCTGTTTTAAGGGCAAGAATAACCTTGTTATAACAATTCAGAGTTAGCTTATTTTGCTACCCTATCCAGCATTTCAGTGATTGACTTTGCTCTATTTTATAGCATGATTAGTAAGTTCAAAGTTGCTTTCTTTTGCTCTATTTTATAGCATGATTAGTAAGTTCAAAGTTGCTTTCTTTTGCTCTATTCTATAGCATGATTAGTAAGTTCAAAGTTGCTTTCTTTTGCTTTATTTTATAGCATGTTTAGAAAGTTCATATTTGCTTTCCTTTGCTTTGTTTTATAACATGCTTAGAGAGTTCAGATCTGCTTCCCTTGTGTTACTTTTATATAGCATGCTTGGTTAGTTGTAATCCTATACTTGTTAGATATATATCTACAGGATTCTAATAAGTTCTAATAAAGGAGTATGAGAAGTACGAGTAAAGAAAAGACTAGAGTCTAGTTAAAAAGAGATAACTAGTAAATTAAAGTAAGAGGCTAGTACCCGACTTCCAAGGTTGTCGTTAAATAAATCCAGGTGACCAATTCCAAGGTCTTGGCCCTGGTAAGACCAAGGTCTTTACCTCATAGGACTAGAGGCTCGCTACCTCAGTCACTATTAGAGAGCGCGCAAAACAAAGATGGTACTAAGCCTCGGCCCAAAGAAGAAGAAAAGAAAGAAGAAAAGAGTAAAAGAAGAAGAAAGTAAAAGAGAAATTAAAAGATTAATTTCTGGTATAAAGATATAAGAAAATGAAACAAGTATTATGCTTAGAATCAATAGAAGTTTAGTTCTTTAATTCTAAGCCTACAGTAGTAGTTTCATTATTTTCCTGTCAGTTAGTGAGCATGTTTAGTATTCAGCTTTATTTCTGTATACCATGAGTACATGCAGCTTTCCTTTTAGCATTTCAGATTTAGTATTGTTGTATTATTTTTATGCACTTTGAGTTTTTGTGAGATAGATTAGTACTTACTAAGCGTTTCGCTTATAGTTTTATTTTCTTTCCTCCTACTGCAGATAAAGGAAAAGCTAAGATATGAAAGGGAGGCGACAGGGTGGTGGTGGTGATGAAGGTGTGTGATGACTGGACTGTGGAGAGATCCAGAATTAGCTGGCAAAATTGTCAAGACTTTATGTTTAATTCTTTTAGTTTCCTTAAGTGTTATTATGAATTGAGACTGTATTTAAGTTTATTCCACACTTTACTTTTATTATTTATGGAGTGATGTAGTTGGTTGCTTTTGCTTGAGTAGTTGCTTTAGTTATAGTGTGATTTTATTACTGCGTGGTTGTGAAAAATGTGTTCCAGTCGCCTGTGGCTGCGTATATATTGTTTGTATTATGGATTTGGTCACCGGTACAGGGGAGACTCTGTCGAAATTTTTCGGTAGGAATTCCTCTGGGACCGTGATAAATCTAAGTGTTGCTAATATTAGCATAAGTGACACTAGTAAGTAGAGTAGTAGTTAGGTAATGGTCGCCCTTAGAGAGTAGTAGTAAGAAGGGTGGTCGTTACAATCGAGGTAGTGGTAGGTATCACGGCATGGTAGGCATTACGAGTTGTCGCGATTTAGATCTAATCTAAACGATGATGCGTATCATATACTCGATAGATCTAATCTAATCGAAGGGTGCATCATGTGTACGACTTAGATCTAATCTAATCGTTAGGCACTAATTAATTACTTAATTAACTAGCATGCATCACATACATACAAAAGTAATTAATTAAATAATTTTGTGATTATGTCATGACCCTACTATGATCTTCTCAAGCCAATGAGAAGATCGGATGGTCAACCTAAGGTCAACAGCTTCTCAAGCGCCTTCCTTTTGACCACCTTGTGTTGCTCGCGCCTTCCTCGTAACTCCGTCTTGAGTGGACCTTCCACCGCTTCAAAATTTATATTACATTTTGAAACTCAAGTTACATTCGAGTCTAAATCTAATTTACAACCAAAATATAAATAGGGAGGCATGACTCGCAGGTCGCGTATCAAATACAACACACGCAAACACACAAAATGGCACGCAGGCCATATTTTGAATTACAATACAAATTATCCAATCGAATTGGATCTTTGGGCCATGACTATCACAAAAATAATATATAATTCGAAATTATATATTTCTGTAATTTTCTATAATTTTTCCTATAATTTTACAATTTTTACGAGTACAATTTCCCGACGGTTCCGTTTAGCGATTTTTGGGCGCAATCGCGGAACGAATCCCCTTGCGGGGCCAGGGGCAGCGCCCCTACCCGCGATCTAACCATCGCGAGGGTTCCTTTGCGATCTAACAGCGCCTTAGCCCACTGTCCCAAAAAGTTTTGGGGCGAAACTTGGCCGTTTTGGGATAAACTTCTCGGTAGTCGAAGCCTACAAGTGTCGAAACACTTGTGCTTCGCTTCTACGAGAAAAATACCCATAAAAACTATAAAAATCATAAATTTACAGAATATTACAGAACTGAAAAATTTTCATAAAACACAAAATAAACTCGTATTTGTCTTCGCACGTGGCTCTGATACCACTGTTGAGTTTTTCGGATCGCGAAAATCGCTTTTTCGCGTCGCGGAAACCCCGAAAGCCCCTAGCCAATGGATCCGTGCAAAGAAAAAGTTTGAAAACATATGAATACGAGTTTCTACCTAGATCTACACTTAGATCTACAAAAGAAAAGGTTATACCTTTGAAGCGAAGCCCTTCGCGTTCCCGCTCGTCCAAATGGTGCCGGATCTCGAAGTTGTCAACGTAGACAACTCTCTATATGTATCCACACGAACACGTAGATGGAAAATCACACAAAAGATGTGCTAGCACCTTTTGATGATTCGGCCAAGAAGGAGGAGAGGGAGAAAGGAGAAGAGCACTTGAGGAAGAAGATGGAATAATGCCTTGAATGAAATGAATCCAATTCATTCCACCTAAGTGGCCGGCCACCTTCACAAGGTGTAACCCCCATCCTCATTAAATGTAGCCATTAAAGAGAATAGCTTTGTAACCCCCATGAGGTGGCACACTTTGATGATGTGGCACATCATCATTAGTCCTCCTAATGCCAAATCACTAATGATGTGGCAAATAGTCAAGTCAAACTTGACTCTTTCTCTTCCTCTCAAGTCAAGTCAAACTTGACTTAATCTCTCTCATGGTTGATCTAATCCAACCATTTGATTCAAGCCAACTTAATATAATGAATCTAATTCATTTAATTAAATTGATTCAATGAGTCATAATCTAAATTAGACTCATTGAACACATGAATCAACTTGAATCTAACTCAATTAGCCCAATTAGGATTACTCTTAATCCAATTTGATTCATTAAATGAATCTAATCCTCTTGGTTCATCATATGAACCTAATCTCCATCTAATTATCCTTAGTGTGTGACCCTATAGGTTCTTGTAACATTGGCAATGCCCCTAAACCCATTTAGGAGCATAAGTAATGAGCGGTATCTAGCAGCACATCATTACTACCCAAGTTACAAGAATGTTGAGATCCAACATCACCTTGTAACTACTAATTGTGACTCCTCACAATAATGACAAGTGTCCTTCTATCCTAGACATCTAGATTGATCAATGTGAGGCATAGACTGTGTCATCTTCTGACCAATCTAAATCTTGAACTCCAAGTAGACTCACTCAATCAAATGAGCTCAATATCTCATATTGACTCATTTGGGCATGGCCATGCACTTCGTGGTCTCACTCTATCAAGAATATCGATGTCACTCCCGTCATATAGGAGGGATAGATCCCACCTACATTACTCACATCCCTCCGCATAATTTGTTACATACCCAGTAATCGCCTTTATAGTCCACCCAGTTACGGGTGACGTTTGACGAAACTAAAGTACATAACTCCTTATGTAGGGAACCATGGTGACTTCAGGTCTAAGGACTAGTAGTCATACTAATAGCCACATGAGAAAGTATATGACACTCATATAACGATCCATGATACTTTCTCATGGCGGGTCATTCAGTATACATTCTCTAATGCATACCCATGTGTCAAGTTGATATCTCTATCTCCATGACTTGTGAGATCAAGTCATCGAGTTGACCTACATGCTAGTCTTATTGCATTAACATTGTCCCTGAATGTTACTACTCGACTAGGAATGATTAAGAGTAGTGTTCCCTATATCATCTCACTATCGATTCAACCAATCGATTGATATAGGTAAGAACCTTCTACTCAAGGACATTATTATACTTAGTTTATTTGGCACCAATACAAGTAAGTATAATAACCAAAAACCAAATGCCTTTATTTATATAGAATATGATACAACAAGTCCAAAAATACAATCATCAAATGATTGACTCTAGGGCTCTAGCTAACAAAAATAAGAGTAATAAAACATTTAACAGTCTCAGGATTGTCTGGTTCTAACTTTGGGATTTCAATGAAATCCTAGGTTGAACCAATGTCTACTATTCCCTCAACGGAGAACGCCTACATTTCTCGATCTTTTAACTCAGATTAGTAGCACAATTATAAAAAAATAATTTAACAACTAAAAATAAAAGAGGTGAAAAAATTACTTGGTTACAGCCTAAGTGGTTGTTAATCAAAGGCAAAAGAAAGAACTAAAAAGTCTTTTTTATTAAAGGCGGAGAAGCCTTTTACACTCATTGAACGCTCAGAAATATACTAAGAAATGAATACAAGAGTTGTTGAATATTTCCTAACTCTAGAAGTCTTTTTATAGTTCCTGAAAAATATTATCTGCGGCTTAAAGGCACCTTCAAAGTGGTCCAAGGCGCCTTCCAATTAATAGAGTTTATCCGCCGAGGATAAAACTCTATCCTCAGGTAACGGTTAGTAAAGGCGGCTTCTATAGGCTGGAAGGCGCCTTCTATAGGTTGGAAGGCGCCTTCCATGAAGCATTGAAGCACCTTCCAACCCATGGAAGACACCTTCTACAAGGCAGATCAGGTTGGTCTTCTTTACGTGGGTGATGCTTCAGTTATCCGGAGTTGAGCTCACATGAACCCAACTTCGACCCTCTTCTCGAGCAGCCTTCCTCCTCATCTTCTCATCCCTCGGACCACCATGCATGTTCTTCTCGTCCACCAGTGTACTCTTCCACAGCACCTCGTCCTTCAGATGCACCTAGCACGTGACTCCCTTCCCCTACCATCATTCTCGCTAGTTACATCTTCCGCTCAACATTTTTGTGTTCCTAAGCTCTTGCACACTTAGATACAATGATCAAATACATACGACCTAACTTAACTTGGTTTACCACATCAAAACTACCATGGAGTACTTAGACGTATCCTCACCTACACCTTTCAGGAGTGTTTACCTTTTGTCAAATCGGTCTTCCAAACTGTTTAGACTTTTCCTTAACATCCGAGACTTCAGGACTTTCTGCTGGACCTCCGATCCCCGACCCATCCAGTCTTTAGCTTAGTGTCCGTGACCCCGGGACTTTCACCTAGTATCCTTGCCCTCAGGATTTTTGTCTGACGTCCTCAACCTGCCAAGACTTCGCCCAGTCCCATGGACTAGGACTTCCTTGTCTAGCCGTGACTAGGACTTTCCACCTGCCTAGTGTCCACTAAGACTTCTTTACTTTGCCTCAACTAGGACTTTCTGTTGGTGCGGGAAGCATCCGACGATCGAACTCAAGTTTTGATAATGGCAAAGGGATTCAAAGTTAAGTTTAATTGTTATCTAATGTGTATGGTTGAGTGTTTTAGGAAAGTCCTAGCTGCGGTTAGGCAAGGGAAAAACCCTGGGGGGTAGTAACCCTATGTCATAAGGGGCGGTAATCCTATGCGGAAAGTCTTGGCGGGTCGAGGGCTTCAGGCAAAAGTCCTAGGGGGTGGTAACCCTAGGTGGAAAGTCCTGGTGTCGCGAACCAGGTGAAAGACTGGACGAGCCGGGAAGCGGGAGTCCAGTAGAAAGTCCGGAAGCATCGAGTGTCAAGCAAAAGTCCAGTCGATCTTGAGGATCGAGATGGGATCAGGTAACTCTCCTGAGAGAAGTAGGTGAGGACGCGTTCCCCGCAGAGGGAACAGTAGGCGTGGGTCGACCTAGGGTTTTTCGGTCGGAAATCCGAAGTCAGACCCGGACAGTCTGGAGACTGTCAAATTTATTTCTATATATTATCGTTTGTGTTCTAACTCTGTTTTGCAGGAAACTAATATTTTTATGCAGGGTTAGGTTTGACCGAGATCGGTCGACTGAACATTGGGATCGGTCGACCGAACCCCCAAGCCAGCAGATCAAACTTCCAGAGATTGGACCAGGCTCGACCAGAGGATCGGTCGACCGAACCAAGGATCAGCGTCGACTGGATCTGTAACGACCCGATTTTCCCTATTTCGAGTTCCAAATGTCCATAAAAATATTTAGAAATGCTTTTAAAATATTCTAGAGATTTTTAGAAATTTTTAGAGTATTTTTACGTAATTTTTGGAGGTCGTTTAGTATGTTTTCAAAAATAAAGAAATTTTGACAAAAACCGTTGAAGGCGAGGTTCAAACCCACGACCTCAACCCGAGCCGAACCCAGCCAACCAACTGGTCTGCGGTTATTTCGTGAAAAGATGGGAACCGAAATATAATTAAGTTATAGTAAAGGATAGAGATAAGCCTAGGTATTAAAGGATAAGTTAAGGAGAGGAAATTTTACCCGAACCCTAACCTCTCTTCCTCTTCTCCTCACGCGTGCGTCGGCGCTTTTGGGCTCGGGCGGAAACGCAGCAAGCTAGGTTTTGGTCTCCGGCGCCGGCGAAGCCCTTTTCTGGCCGACCTTCAACCGTGGGTGGTCATCCCGACGAAGGGATCTCGGAAGCACAAAGGAGCCGCCAAGTTTCAAGCTCCACCCGGAACCCTAGCCGCCTCTCCCTTTCAGTTGTAAGTCCAAGAAGGCATAGTAAGTTACTACTCACCTGTGGTAGGAGTAGCTCCGAATTCGTTTTGAGTTCTTCTCGTTTCCCTTGATGTTGAAGCATGCTGTGAAGTTGTTTGAGGCTTGCTGCCATGGTTTTAAAAGGGTCCCTGCCGTGAGTTCATTAAGGATATAAGAGGGAAATGGTTTAGGGTTGATAGGTAGCTGTCTTATGCTCTTAGTTTCCTTATGCTGTGCAGATTATAGCAATTCCTGCCATAGTTTTCTGATAAGTTGAAAGGAGCAGCTCTACATTTAACCTTCCTGTATGGACCGTAGTTAGTTGTTAGCATGTAGTTCTGTTTTTTTGGTGGATTACTTTCGAAGGGTATGCTTCTGTTTTCCTTACCGTAGCGTTGCACAGAGGGATGTTTGGGCTTGGTTATACTTTGTATTGGACAAGAACGACCCTGTATTTAGCATATCCGGCTAGACTTTCTTTTATGCTGTATAGTGGCATGAACAACCATAATCTAGGCACAAGCATTTTAGTGATTGATTTTGCTTTATTTTACAGCATGTATAGAAAGCTCAAAGTTGCATTCTTTTGCCCTATTTTACAGCATGTTTAGAAAGCTTAAAGTTACTTCCTTTTGCTCTATTTTATAGCATGATTAGTAAGCTTAAAGTTGCTTTCTTTTGCTCTATTTTATAGCATGATTAGTAAATTCAGATTTGCTTTCCTTTGCCTTGTTTTATAACGTACTTAGAGAGTTCAGATCGGCTTCCCTTGTGTTATTTTCATGTAGCATGCTTGGTTAGTTGTAATCCTACACTTGTTAGATATATCTACAGGATTCTAATAAGCTCTAATAAAGGATTATGAGAAGTGTGAGTAAAGAAAAAGACCAAGGTCTAGTTAAAAAGAGATAACAAGTAAACTAAAGTAAGAGGCTAGTACCCGACTTCCAAGGTTGTCGTTAAACAAATCCAGGTGACCAATTCCAAGGTCTTGACCCTGGTAAGACCAAGGTCTTTACCTCATAGGACTAGAGGCTCGCTACCTCAGTCACTATTAGAGAGCGCGCAAAATAAAGATGGTACTAGGCCTGGAC
The DNA here is from genome assembly GCF_018446385.1 of Zingiber officinale. Classification (NCBI taxonomy): domain Eukaryota; kingdom Viridiplantae; phylum Streptophyta; class Magnoliopsida; order Zingiberales; family Zingiberaceae; genus Zingiber; species Zingiber officinale. The sequence goes on from NC_056002.1 coordinate 10,431,055, forward strand.
CCAAAGAAGAAAAGAAAAGAAGAACAAGAAGAAGAAAGTGAAAAAGAAATTAAAAGATTAATTTCTAGTATAAGGGTATAAGAAAATGAAACAAGTTTATGCTTAGAATCAATAAAAGTTTAGTTATTTCTAAGCCTACAGTAGTAGTTTCATTACTTTCCTGTCAGTTAGTGAGCATGTTTAGTATTCAGTTTTATTTCTGTATACCATGAGTACATGCAGCTTTGCTTTAGCATTACAGTTTCAGTATTATTGCATTACTTTTATGCACTTCGATGTTTTGTGAGATAGATTAGTACTTACTAAGTATTTTCGCTTATAGTTTTGTTTTCTTTCCTCCTACTACAGATAAAGGAAAAGCTAAGATATGAAAGGGAGGCGACAGGATGGTGGTGGTGATGAAGTGTGTGATGTCTGGACTATGGAGAGATCCAGAGAGTGCTACCAAACCTGCAGGACCTATTTGATTAGAGTTTATGCTTTAGTTCTTTTCTTTAACACTATTATGGAGTTTGTGAGATTGTAGTTGAGTTTATTTCCGCATATGCATTTAGTCACTTTAATTATTTGTGGAGTGATATAGTTGGTTGTTTTTACTGGAGTAGTTCTTCCTTTTACTGTTGTTTTTATAATTGCGTGGTTGTGAAAAAACGTGTTCCAGTCGCCTGTGACTGCGTATATATCTTATGTACTATGGATTTGGTCACCGGTACAGGGGAGACTCTGTCGAAATTTTTCGATAGGAATTCCTCTGAACCGTGATAAATCTAACTGATTCTAATAATAGCGTCAGTGACACTAGTAAGTAGAATAGTAGTTAAGTAACGGTCGCCCTTAGAGAGTAGTAGTAAGAAGGGTGGTCGCTACAGTTGGTATCAGAGCGGTTCCCATTCTCCAGCATCACACACACATCAGCATCAGCCTTGCCGTCTCCAAGTAAGAAAGTATTTAAATTCTTTCTTTATTCTGCTTTCCTTATTATTAACTGCAGTATAGAGTATTTGTTTTTGAATGCTTAAGTAAGATAGAAGATTTTGTTTCCCTTTTCTATATTCATATATAAGTATGATTAGAAGGGTTAGAGAAGCTATCAAGCCTTTTCCTCTGCATAATTGAATGTCAAGAAGAGGACGTCCCTGTACCGTTCATACTGAGGACCGAGTTCAGGAGAACGAAGAGCCCAGAACCCCTGGGCCTATTCTCTCTAAAGTTGTTGCTCAACTTCAGAGACAAGTAGCGAGCAGCAGCAAGTGACTGCCAATCTAATGGCCAATCAGAAGCTAGCTCCTCCCACTCCCCCAACCATTAATGTGGAGACCCCAGTGGTGACTGAAGTCCTATTTGTTGGGATCTTAGACGGCTAGAGGGGGGTGAATAGCCTCTTTGAAAAACACTAAACAGAAATTTCTTCAAGAACTTTGTTAGCACAGCACAGCGGAAATAGAAAAACTAAAACGAAAGAAAACAAACACACAACAGACACAAGGATATACGAGGTTCGGGGATAACTTGCCCCTACTCCTCGGCGTGTCCGTAAGGAGGACGACTCCTTGATCTTTCGGTAGATCACACCCCGGACAAGATCCGGCTAAAGATGTCTCCTTCTCGGTGGAGCAACCTCTCAACAAAGTCTCAGATGATTATGGATTTAAGCACAAGACTTACAGTGGTGGCTGAGAAAAATATTAAGATGAGCTTACAGCCACGCGGAGAAGAGAACAGAGCAGAGAGCGCACAATCAACCTTCTCAGCAAGGAGCTCACAGCTTCACCAACTTTCTCTCTGGAAGACTTGATCACAAAAGACAGAGAATTCAGAATATATTTTCTGAACTCCTCTTCTTCCTACTTATGTCTCTCTGCTCGTATCAACGCCGTCTGCAGAATCGCTGCTGCCAGCAAGGCGTAGCCAATCACCTCTCCTCCTCTTCTGATTCTCTGAACATATGCCAATGGAAATCACTGGCGTCTCTGGATACCAACCAATGGGTAGAAGTCAAACTGAGCAGCCCAATCATAATCGAATTTCGCCAGTGAACGTTGATGCCCCAAACGTATCTGTTGCAGCAAATTACAGTGAAAAGGGTACTTGTCTCCTTCTATTAATGAAGCTTAATTTGAATCCAAACATGAGAACGTGACCTGCAACCTGCAAGCTAGAAAGACTCACAGCAGATGGTTAAAAACAGATGGTGAAGACAAATACGGCAATCAGAAAAAGTACATGCAAAACAAACAATCATGGATCGGTGCACCGATCCATGCTCTGATCATCTCGATCGGTGCGGACGATCAGGAATATCTGATCGGTCCCGGACCGATCGATAGCGTGTTGAAAATCGCACGGCTCGATCGGCGTGGACGATCGAGAACTATCTGATCGGTCCCGGACCGATCGGATAGCGTTCTTCCCAAGCGTTTACGACTTCGATCGGTCTCGGCCGATCGGTAACATCCTGATGAGCTGCGATCGATTTACGATCGGTGCGGCCGTCGATGGCGTTCGGTAGCTGCGATCAATTCTGATCGGTCGGCGACCGATCGGTATAAAATTTCCGGATCGGTGCAGGCCGTCCGGTGTCAGTTTCCGGATCGGTGCCGACCGATCCGACTTCTTGACTCGATCCGGTCGAGCCCTCTCGACCTAGTCCGGGAAACGAGCTCCTAGCTCTCTCCGACTTCATCCGATCCTAGAGAACGAGCTACCGAGCCCTCTGACTTCGCATGCCAAGCTTCCTTCTTGGACTTTTCAACACGGATGTCCGATCACCTTGATCCATCTGGATTTTCCTGGCTTCACTCACCGGGACTTGCACCTAGCTTCACTCACTAGGGTTTTCACGGCTTCACTCACCGAGACTGCTGGCTTCACTCACGGGACTTTCCAACGCCTAACATCCAGTTAGGACTTTCTCAATCAGGTCAACCTAGTCAACCTAGATTAGTAATTAATCTGAGTTAAATATCTGATACAAACTTAAATCAGTGTCAACAGCAAAACAACATCCAGGTCAGACTGTATCAACAATCTCCCCCTTTTTATTGTTTGACAACACGATTTAAGTTTAGATCAGAAATGCTCATTTACCCATAATTTTAGGGAAATCGGGATCCTCCCCCTAAGACGGATACACCACCAAGTCAATGACGGGAATCAAGATCCTTCCCGTTATCCTCTCCCCTAAAATCAAGCTTTCATACATTTCTAAACTTAGGTATCCTCTCCCCCTTTGTCAAACACCGAAAAGATGCAAATGAGGTGACAAAAACTCAAAAGGCTCCCCCTTAATCCATACTGCCTTCTCTTAACCGACCCAGAGTTCCCTCTAAGGTCTCAATATGACAGTAAGAAAAACAAAAGATACAATCAAATCATGGCATATGAACAGCATAAAGAGAATACAGAAAATGAAGCATAATAAGAAGCAAGCAAATATAAAACCGAGTAGCATACATATATGAGTAGCATCAGAAGTGCAAACATCCAGGTCCGACATAAAGACTAAAAAATAACATCCAAAATACATACAGACAAGGTGACACACAGACTATATCAATCAACGTCCTCAACATGAGGAGCATCATCATCATCGGCAGGAAGGGTGAAATCCTGAGGCGGCACGCTGGAGGATGAATAGCCTGGGTAAGACTGCGGAGGCGGGTAGCGTGCCATCCATCCGAGTAGCAACTGCTGTGTCACCACCTGATGACTACGCATATCATCGAAGCGCTGGTCAATATGCCCGCGCAGGTCATCGTAGCGCTGGTCTATCCGAATACGTAGTCCATCGAACTCAGCAGCCACCATCTCCTCGTGTCGATCAAAGCGACTCTCCAGCTCGGCGATCTGCCAGCGCAGATCAGGATCCGCCTCGCCAATGTCAGCAGGAGGAGCAGCTGCAACCTGTCGTGGAGGTCCCCGTGGTAACTCACCTAAAGCTCTCCCATCCTTCCACTGAACATCCCCATTTCGCCCTATGATTCCAGACTTGGAAAATGCCCGTTTCCCAAGTCGGCAATCCTGCCTGACCATTTTGATTATTCTACCCTTAGAGACATCAATCTGAAGAGTCTCAAGCCAATCAGTAATTATATGCCCATAAGGCATATAAATAGTGAAGCCGCTAGGCTGAGAATATGATATGATCGAGGAGTAGATACTCGACATGATATCAAAATCAAGACGCCTACGCAACCCGTAAAGCATCAGACAATGATACGGTCGAATCTCTGATAATGGTTTAGATGTGATAGGTAGAAGACAGTTCGTGACAATTTTAAAAAGAATATAATCTTGAGGAGATAATCTCAAGGCTGCAAAAGTAGGGAAGTCAACATCTAGCTCATCTAGCCCTTGTCTAGGCTGTCTGAAGAAGTACTCATATATGTCGTCAGGTGAGATATCAAACGGTGGAAGTAATTGTTCTGGTAAGTCAGGAAATATCGAAAAAACATCACCAGAACACCTCCGACAATTGAGATACTCAAAGAAAGATGAGATACTGAAATCAAGAGTCCGCTTAGCAACTCTTGTTTTAAAACCTTGATCACTAGTCTCATGAAGGTTATTATAGAACTCAGAGACCAGGTCATAGTTGATATCTCGTTCCAAGTAGACTAGTGAATCGAGTTTGTAGTATGCTATGATTTCGGACACTTGTGGGCAAAATTCGTCCATGAATTTTCTATCCACGGACCTACAAGGGAGTAATTTGAAAGTCCTTTGTTGAAAAGCTTGCTCAGACTGGCGGTTTGGGAATCTACTGGAACTAGCTGGTTGGGGTCGGGAAGAAGCAGCAGGAGTTTTGGATTTGGATGTCTTGGTTGGTTCCTTAGAGGTTCCCTCACCATCAGTGGGTTTCTTCCTAAGGGGATACAATGGGAAAAACGAAAAGCACAGGAGTCACCAACAAATAAGAACCGAGACAACAATAACAGAAGATCCAGTGAGAAATGAAAACACAATGCCAAGTTTTAGAGAGGTAAGAAGTTACCTTGGTGCCATTTGAACTTTAGGCTAGGGCTTCCGAGGGCTGGCGTGCAAAGAGAAGAGAAAGGGTGAACTGGTGGGAAGAGTCGGCTAGGGTTTCGCGTGAATGAAGAAAAGGAAGGGATCGGGAGGTTTTAAGAGTTTAGATGAGTGTACAGTGAAGAAAGGATCGGACGGTTGTCCGATCAGAAGGTATCCGAAGCCCCCTGATCGGTCACCAGACCGATCAGGGAACCTCCTGACCAGTCTGTAAACCGATCAGAAGGTGATCAGTAGCATTCAGCGAAGCCCCCTGATCGGTCTGGTGACCGATCAGGGAACTTCCTGATCGGTCCGTAGACCGATCAGAGATCGATCAGTAAGCCCCCTAAGTCACAGACTTAACCAATGGAACCACTGATCGGTCTATGGACCGATCAGAAGAGCCTTATGCGTATCAGATTATCCTGATCGGTCCCTGGACCGATCAGTGAGGCGCACAAAAATAACCTGATCGGTCCCTGGACCGATCAGATTATAGACAGAAAGGTTGGGAAGTTTTTGGATCGGTCTGTCGACCGATCCATCTTCTCCTGATCGGGCTGTAGCCTGATCAGAGTCTGATACTGAAATTTTCAGTGATTTCAGTAACCGAAATCCTTAGATATGTTTGATAGTTTCTCCAGTAAAACTTTCAAAATCAATATCTAGAACCCTGAGAATCTACAAGCATAATTATGTCCTAACGATGGGCTCTTATGGTGTGAATTTGTTTATAACTTGAGACTTTCAAATTCGAGCACAAACACTGAGATTTCAGACAAGTTTCAAGTTTGTCAAAATAGACAACTCAAGGTTAAAAACTGAAACCTTCAACCTTGCTATGTTCAGTCCCAAATTTGGCAAAATATGTCCAAATTTCTATCATTATTTCGATGACTTATCCTAGTTTCAATCAAAATCACGAAAGGTATCGATCAAAGGTATCAAACATTCCAACAATCAAGGTTACATGATTTATAGGGAAAAGTCCAACCAAGTTTCCTTGGTTGGAATATATGAGTAAGATCTAGGAACCAAATACACATGAATTATGTAATGGTCTTCCCCATACTCAATTAATGTCTCTTCAACCTAATTATTCAAGGGATGCATGATACATTTTGAATAATTTGGTTGTTCTTAGCATCTCACCCCATTTCTAGCAAACAAAAATATTTTGTTAAACCTTATAGTTTGTGTGAGATGTTCCCAAGTTGCCCAAAATATTGTCCCAATTACTCTTGTCATTTTAATAGTCCTTATTGATCATGGTGAGGTTCTAATGACCTAAGGAGCCAAACACATCCCCAACTCCCTCCTTAAATGACTAAATTCATTTTCCGGAAGGGGTTTGGTGAAAATGTCGGCTAGGTTTGACTTTGACTCCACATATGTGAGCACAATGTCACCCCTAGCTACGTGATCTCTAATGAAGTGATGACGCACTTCAATGTGCTTGGTCCTAGAATGATGGACTGGATTTTTAGTTAGGTTGATCGTGCTAATGTTGTCACATAGCACTTGTACACCCTTATAAGAAAGTCCATAATCCTCTAGGGTGTGTATCATCCACAACAATTGCGATACACTCTCTCCCATGGCAATATATTCGGCCTCGGTCGTGGAGAGAGCAACACAATGTTGCTTCCGACTTGACCAACTAACTAAAGATGAACCTAAGAATTGGCAACCCCCACTAGTGCTTTTCCGATCCAATTTGCACCCAGCATAATCGGAATCGGTATAGCCTATCAAGTCAAAAGACTCTGTACGAGGGTACCATAGACCTACTCGAATTGTGCCCTTAAGGTATCTCAATATTCTCTTAACTGCAATTAAATGAGATTCCTTGGCACAGACTTGATATCTAGCGCACATGCCCACAGCAAAAAGTATGTCTGGTCGACTAGCTGTGAGATATAGAAGACTACCAATCATGCTTCTATATTGCGTTAGATCAATTGGTTTTCCACTCTCATCATTGTCAAGGCGAGTGCTTGTCGCCATTGGAGTGGACACTTCCTTAGAGTCACTCATATTGAATTTTCTAAGCATCTCTTGAGTGTATTTTGCCTGATGGACATAAATTCCATCTCGAGTTTGTTTGATTTCAAGTCCAAGGAAGAATGTCAATTCTCCTACTAGACTCATCTCAAACTCACTTTCCATGTGAGAAATAAATTCATTCAAATAGCCCTTGTTATTTGAGCCACAAATTATGTCATCGACATATACTTGGGCTACAAAAATATTTTCACCATCTCTACGCAGAAATAGTGTTGGGTCTATTTGGCCTCTCACAAAACCCTTTTCTAGTAAATATGTTGACAACCTTTCGTACCAAGCTCGTGGTGCTTGTTTAAGCCCATAAAGTGCTTTCTTGAGCTTGTACACGTGGTTTGGAGCTTCGGTATTCACAAACCCCGGTGGTTGTTCAACATAGACTTCTTCTTTAATAAAACCATTTAAGAAGGCAGATTTAACATCCATTTGATAGAGTTTGAAACCTCTATGTGCAGCAAAAGCTAGCATCAGGCGAATGGACTCTAATCGGGCCACGGGAACATAAGTCTCATCATAATCGAGACCTTCGACTTGACTATAGCCCTTGGCTACAAGTCTTGCCTTGTTTCTTACAACTTCTCCCTTTTGATTTAACTTATTTTTGAAGACCCATTTAGTTCCAATAATGGTGGTCTTCTTAGGTCTAGGAACTAAGTCCCACACTTGGCTCCTTTCAAATTGACCTAACTCATCTTGCATAGCTATGATCCAATCAGGATCGTGCAATGCCTCATCAACTAATTTTGGTTCAATCTCTGAAATTAATGTGACTTCATTAGACTCATTTCTGAAGAATGACCTAGTCCTAACCCCTTGTTGAATGTCTCCCACAATTTGGTCTTGGGGATTACTAGAGGCTATCCTAGATTGTCTTGGTGTTGATGGTTCCTCATGAATGGTCTCACTAGGCACAGGCAAGGACTCAATATCTGGCAAAGGATCAGATTGAGTTCTTTGTTGCCTTTGCTCATCAACATCAGAGTCAACTTCGACTCGTTCTTCATTTTGATCATTCAAACTTAGATTTCTAAGTTCAAATTGAATTTCTCCTATAGCCCTTGATTGATCATTTGAGTTAGGGATTTCTTCAAAAGCTACATCAGAGGACTCTTCAATCAATTTAGTCCTATTGTTGTAGACTCGATAGGCTTTGCTGGTAAGAGAATACCCGACCAGTATCCCTTGATCAGCCTTAGCCGTAAACTTCCCAAGATGGTCCTTGGTGTTCAAAATAAACACCTTACAACCAAACACCCTAAGATGTTTAATTGTAGGTGGTTTCCCAAACCAAAGTTCATGGGGAGTCTTTCCTAAAAACCTATGTATTAAAACTCGATTTTGCACATAGCAAGCTGTATTCACAGCTTCAGCCCATAAGTAGCTCGGTAGTGAGTACTCATTGAGCATGCTTCGTGCAGCCTCTTGTAAGACTCGGTTCTTTCTCTCCACAACCCCATTTTGCTGTGGGGTCCTCGGAGTAGAGAACTCATGCCTATATCCCTTTTCTTGACAAAACTCTAAAAACCTATGATTTTGAAATTCCCCACCATGATCACTTCTAATGGTTTTAATTGTTGTCGATTTTTCATTTTCAGTTCTTCTACAAAAGGAAATAAAAATATCTATAGTTTGATCCTTATGTTTCAAAAAGAAAGTTCATGTGTATCTAGTAAAATCATCAACGATTACCAAGCAATATCTACTTCCATTCAATGATATTACACTACTGCAATCAAATAGGTCCATGTGCAATAAATCTAAAGCAGTAGATGTACTTACAATGCTTTTACCTTTATGAACACCTTTTGTTTGCTTACTCTTTTGACATGCATCACATAGTTTGGTCTTATGGTACTTGATGCTGGGTAAGTCTCGCACTAATCCTTGGTTGGCCAACTTCCGGATGTTCTTCATATTGACATGTGCCAACCTTCTATGCCATAGCCAAGACTCTTCTTCTTTTGACATGAAACACTTAATCAAAGCATTAGTAGCACTTTTAAATGATACTTGATAAATATTATCAACCCTTGTGCCTACTAGTACCGTGTCAAGTGTGTCAATGTGTTTAACCAAACATTGACTTGAATGAAATTCAATTGTGTAACCCGTATCACACAATTGACTGACACTTAGGAGATTAAAAGTCATCCCCTTGACTAGAAGGACATTTTTGATATGGAGACATTCGGATATATGAATGTCTCCAACTCCTACAACCTTAAGACTACCATTGTTACCAAATGACACATTACCTCTATTTTTGTTTTGAATGGTAGAAAATAGTGACTTGTCCCCGGTCATGTGCTTGGAGCATCCACTATCAACAAACCAAGTTGATAGACGCTCCCCCTTTACCAATGCCTACAAGACACGAAAGATAGATGTTTTAGGTACCCAAATCTTGGGACCTAATGCATCTACAATGAAAGACTTAGGCACCCATGCCTTTGTTACCTTCTTCCTAGTCTCATGAACCCTAGAAACATGCGATCTATGAAATTGGGTTCTTGACACTAAAGAAATAAAACTAGACTCCTTAGGTTGGTATCCTAATCCAGCCTTGTTGTAGACCGCCCTTTGGGCATTTAGAATCATGTCTAAGGTCTTAGAGCTGGTTGAGAATTTCTCAAGCATTTTCTTGAGCTTCTCAATTTCACCCTTCAAGGTTTTGTTTTCATCCTCTAGGGCCTCTTGATAAAGGTCATCGACCTCATCTTCCCTAAGGGCCCTTAATTTCTCTATTTCATCTTTTAGCAGTTTAGTTTCTGTTTTTGATTTTTTAAGGGAAGTAGACAAATGTGCAATTGTTTTATAACACTTTTCTAAATGGGGAGATGTTACCTCTTCATCATCTGAAGATGATGAAGTCGCGGCTGAAGAGCTTGAGTCCTCACTCTCGGACTCGGACTCCTCTCTTGCCATGAGGGCTAACTGCCGTGTACTCTTCTCCCTCTTCTCTTCCTCAGATGAACTTGAGGAAGACTCATCCCATGTAGCTTTTAGAGCCTTCTTCTTCTTGACTCTTTCCTCCTTCTTTTTGGCTCGTTCCTCCTTCCTTTTTAATTTCGGACACTCGCTCCGATAGTGTCCCTTTTTGCTGCACTCATAACATGTAACATTAGTTTTGTCAATATTTTGTTCACTAGGTTTACCTTTCCCTTTGTATCTTCTGCTCCTTCTCATGATTCTTCTCACGAAGTTGGCCATCTCGCTTGATGATGATTCACCTTCATCATCGGACTCGGAGGAGGATGAAGATGAAACAATTTCTTTCTCCTTCTTCTTTTCTTTCTTCCTTCTTCCCTCCTTGCTCTTTTCTTCTGCAACCAAAGCAATACCTTTCTCTTTTTGCCCTTTGTTAGCAAGTTCATGTAATTCCATTTCACAAAAAAATTCATCTAACTTAACAATGGAAAGATCCTTGGATACCTTGTAGGCATCCACCATAGATGACCACAAGGCATTCCTAGGAAAAGCTTTTAGAGCATACCTTACGAGGTCACGGTTTTCTACTCGTTCATCCACCGAATGGAGACCATTGATGATCTCCTTGAACCTTCCATGTATCTCACTTACAGTTTCATTTTCCTTCATGACAAGGTTATGTAGTTGGTTTAGGAACAAATCCCTCTTGGCGATCCGAGAGTCTCGAGTCCCTTCTTGGAGCTCGATGAGCTTGTTCCATAGATCCTTCGCACTTGTGAAAGGACCAACCTTGACAAGTTGATCCTTGGCTATCCCACATTGCAAAGTGACAACCGCCTTGGCATCGGCTTGTCCCTTGCGAGTTTGCTCGGTTGACCATCTCGATGAGTCAAGTTCCTTACCTTCTTCATCCTTTGGAGGTGAGAATCCCTCCTTGACGGAGAACCACATGGAGATATCGGTCTTGAGGTAATACTCCATGCGGCTTTTCCAGTATTGAAAATCTGCTCCATCGAAATAAGGTGGACGGTTGGTGCTGAGTCCCTCCTTCATGGCCATTGTTTAGCTCTTTGGGTTGTTAAGCCGTAATGAAGAGCACCAGGCTAACCATTAATGTGGAGACCCCAGTGGTGACTGAAGTCCTATTGGTTGCCCTAGAAGTCGCCACAACACCTAGAAGACAAGAAGCATACCTCATCCAGTGGCTGAAGCTGAAACCAGAAAGATTCTCAGGCACGACTGAGCCTTGGGATGCCCAGGCTTGGTTCAAGACACTTGAGAGCACAATGGAGCTTCTTGACTGACCAGAAGTCGAGAAGGGTAAGTGTGCCTCTTTCTGCCTATCTGGAGATGCTTGTATGTGGTGGGAGCGAGTTAAGAGTAAGAGAGCAGTCAACCAGATGAGCTGGGTTGACTTCGAGATAGAGTTTTACGAGGAAGTCTTCCGTCAACGGATCACCAATAAACAGTATGAGGAGCTTATGGAATTCAGACAAGGTGACCTACCAGTAGAAGAAGCAGTTAAAAGATTTAACAGGCTAACTCACCTTTGCCTAGAGTTAGTAAGTACAGTGAAAGAATGAGTCAGACTGATGCTCCTAATGCTGAGACCAGAAATAACACCTAATGTGAGTAGTGAAACTCACCGACCATAAATTGGTGAAGAGCTGGTCAGCAGGGCATTAGTGAGCATTATCTGAACAGCAACAAGGCACAGCAAACACAACACAAGCCAGTCAAGATAGAAGACAAGACAGGGGGGAAACAGAGAACCTAGTCAAGTAATCAGAACTGGAAGGACAAAGATAACAAGAAAGACCCAAGCAGGAAGATGTTCGGGTAGTCTGTGAGTATCCGAAGGTATTTCCAGAAGGGCTACCTGGACTACCTCCCAACAAAGAAGTGGAGTTTGAGATTGAATTGGTTCCTGATACCGGTCCAATTTCAAAAGCTCCGTATCGCATGTCTCCAGCAGAGTTGAAAGAGTTACAAGCACAACTACAGGAGTTACTTGACAAAGGCTCCATTCGCCCTAGTTACTCACCTTGGAGAGCTCCTGTGTTGTTTGTCAAGAAGAAAGATGGATCTATGCGAATGTGCATAGATTACAGAACTCTGAATCAAGTGACGATCAAGAACAAGTACTCCCTTCCCAGGATCGATGACTTAATCAGTTAAGAGAGGCAACAGTGTTCTCAAAGATAGACCTGCGCTCTGGGTACCATCAGCTGAAAGTGAAAGAAAGGGATATACCCAGAACGACTTTCAGGACCAGATACGGACACTACAAGTTTGTAGTCATGCCTTTTGGTGTGACTAATGCACCAGCGGTCTTCATGGACTTGATGAACAGGGTGTTCAGAGAATATCTTGACAAATTTGTCATCGTATTCATCGACGACATTCTGGTCTATTCAAGGACCCCAGAGGAGCATGACACGCACTTGAGGATGGTACTGCAGACTCTGCAGCAAAAGCAACTTTATGCTAAATTCTCAAAGTATGAGTTCTGGTTAAATCAGGTGGCATTTTTAGGTCACATTATTTCTAAAGAAGACATTCAAGTGGATCCAGCCAAAGTGGAAGCGGTCAACAACTGGAGTAGACCCAAGAACGTCAGAGAGATCAGAAGCTTCCTTGGTTTAGCTGGGTACTACAGGAAGTTCGTGGAGGACTTTTCCAGGATAGCCTCTCCACTAACAGCCCTCACCAGAAAGAACAAGAGATTCGAATGGTCAGATAAATGTGAGCAGAGTTTCCAAGAGCTAAAGAAGAGATTGATCAGTGCTCCCATTCTGACTGTTCCACAGAGCGACAAGAGTTTCGACATCTACAGTGATGCTTCCAAGATGGGCTTAGGAGCTGTACTCATGCAAGAAGAAAAAGTCATAGCTTATGCTTCTAGACAACTCAAAGATTATGAGAAGAACTACCCTACTCATGATCTTGAGCTGGCAGCTGTGGTTTTTGCACTTAAACTCTGGCGACATTATTTGTATGGAGTTCAGTGTAGAATCTTCACAGATCATCAGAGTCTTAAGTACTTCTTCACTCAGAAGGACTTAAACATGAGACAGCGCAGGTGGCTGGAGTTGGTCAAAGATTACGACTGTGAAATCCTCTACCACCCAGGCAAAGCTAACAAAGTGGCAGATGCACTCAGTAGAAAATCCAGTGCATCCCTGATGTCTTTGTCATCATTAGCCCTGCCACTGCAGAAGGAGTTGTCGGATTTTGGACTTGAAATTATTGAAGGGCAACTCTCTGCATTGACCTTAGAGTCCACATTGCTTGAGGAGATACAGAGAAAGCAAAGTGAAGATCCAGACATCCAGAAAATCAAGCAAGGGTTACAGAAAGAAGACAAATCAGAGTTTCGAGTAACAGACAGCGGGATTCTTTATCAGGGGAGTCACATTTGCGTGTCCCATGATGAAGAACTTAGGAAGAAGATCTTAGAAGAAGCTCACAGCACACCATACTCCACGCATCCTGGTTCTTCCAAGATGTACCAAGATGTGAAACAGAGGTTCTGGTGGTCAGGACTCAAAAGAGGCGTTGCTAAATATGTCAGTACATGCTTGACATGCCAGAGGGTCAAAGAAGAACACCAGAGACCAGGAGGAGTTCTTCAGCCTCTTCCAATACCATAATGGAAATGGGAAGATATATCCATGGACTTCATAATAGGTCTTCCAAGAACCACCAATGGATATGATGCGATATGGGTAATAGTAGACCGATTGACCAAGTCTGCTCACTTCCTAGCCATCAAGGTGTCTGATTTTACGACCCAATTTTGTCGCGAATTGGGCATCAAATGATGAAGTACCAAACCCCTCCTACACTAATGTAGCATAGGAATGACTCGGGTCGTCCGCCAACGAAAGCAACGATAGGATGGTAAACTTAGGATCGTATGTTATTTCTATTTTTGGGGGTTTTAATATGGAATTGGGGTTTGGGTTTTTTATTCTAAATTTAACAAATTAAAAGCAGAACAAGTATAGAAAACTAATCTAATGCTGGAATGAAATCTGACTAGGTGTGAATAATTAATCCATAATGCATTGTCACACTACGCTATGGATTAACTATCAACACAATTAAACTAAGGAACGAAATAGAATGACAAAGCATTAAATGAAACCTAATCTAGTAAATGAAAGACAATGCAAATAAAGAAACTATATCTATCCTAACTAACCATTGAAGATTTTCCTACATCGCATTGTCACATTACGATACAAGATTATCTATCAATGGGCATAACATGAAGTAAAGCATTAACGAAACTAAGAATGTAATGAAACCTAAAACATGTAACAAAACCTAAAACATTAAAGAAACCCTAAACTAATCTATCCTAATTGCATTCAATCAAAACTAGAACTTAACTAAATTGAAATAACAAGACAAAACAAGAATTAAACAAACTAAAATGCATCAAATTAAACCTAACTCTTGGTTGAAGCAATTCATCGAACACTTTGTATGTGTTAAGCTAATTAAACGTAGTAAGTGCAATTCAAACATGAACAATCATATTCAATACAAGCATTCAACAATAGAACTTCAACACAAGCAAATTAACAAAATTAACAGAATTAAACTCTAAACTAATCCAACCACAATTCACATATCCACTTCCTATTACCAACAACTATCTTCGTCGTCACACGAATGTTAGAGTATATACTAAAAGCCTAGCTTTTGGTATAAACATTTATCTAGAAATAAGAATCACATTGGTCAAATGTCTACATTTATGATAAATGTAGTTGTTCAATTAATTTATATTGTAGATAACATGGTGCGTGGTGTCACACACAGAAGATCATGTTATCAGTTTCCTTATAAATTATAAACAGTAGCTCACGACTAAGATGGAAAGGAACAAACCATTGGAAAGTCGTAGTGTAATTAGGTATTAGTTTATCTTAACTATATAATTACACTAATACACTTAGAGTGTATTGAGTAGGACCATTTGAGGTCATTCCTTTTATACTGACTTTATAAAGGAACAAAAATCTCAGTTATTATGGAAGTGTGTGCTCTTAATCCTAATATAATAACAAGCACATATATTTGATATTTATTTCTTTAATTTATCAATGGGTGAGATTTAGTTCGATAAATTAATAAACCCGATAAGTTAGGAAATGATATCACTTATAGTGTGTGTTGTTGATTATAGAAGGAAACTGTGTCCTAGTGATCTAGGTTGAGAATGTCCCCAAGAGGAGCTCATAAGGATTGTCATGTTAAACGCTGCAGGTGGACTTAGTCCAACATGAAGATGAAGTTGAGTGGTACTACTCTTGGAGCTAGATATTAATTAAGTGAGTTGTCAGTAACTTACTTAATTAGTGGACATTTGTTATCTTAAACACAGGGAGACTAACATACTCATAATAAGAAGGAGCCCAAAATGTAATTTGGAATTGGTGCGGTAGTTCAATAATAGTTCTTTAGTGGAATGAATTATTATTGATGAAATTAAGTTGTGTGTTTGGGGCGAACACGGGATGCTTAATTTCATCGGGAGACCAAAACCAATTCCTCCTCTCGGTCCCTATCGTAGCTTCTAGTATATAGAGATTTATACCCACCACATACCCACCTTCTTACCCATCCAATGGGGCCGGCCAAGCTAGCTTGGAACCCAAGCTAGGGCCGGCCAAGACCAAGTGGGTGAGTCATGTAGGTGGCCGGCCAAAGCTTGGGTCCCAAGCTTAGGTGGCCGACCACTAGAATATTAAAAAGGATTTTTATTAAAATTATTTCTTATGTGGATATCATGATTTTAAAAGAGAGTTTAAAAATAAAAAATTTCCTTTTATAACTTTCTACAAAAGATTAAGAGAAGAGATTAATCTCTTTCCTTATTTGTAGTTTAAAAGGATGGTTTTAATTTTTTGGTAAAAACTTTCCTTATTTGTAAATCATCTACATGTTTAAAAGAGAGTTTAAAATTTGAAATCTTTCTTTATTTGTTGATTAAAGGAGGATTTTAAATTTTAAGAAAACTTTCATTTTTAATCATGTTCATGATTTAAAAGAGAGTTTAAAATTAAATATTCTCTTTTATAAGTTTCTACAAAAGATTAAGAAAAGATTTGATATATTTCCTTATTTGTAGATTAAAAGAGGTTTTAATTTTTTAGAGATAACTTTCTTTTTATCCACATGTTTAAAAGAAATATTTTAATTTATAAAATTTCCTTTTTATTAACCACTATGAAGGGAAAAATTATTTGAGAAATTTTTATAAATTTCCGGAAGCAAATTAGGAAGTTTTAATTCTTGTGTGAATTAAAATTTCCTTGATTAAAGGGATTAAGGTGGCCGGCCATTAACATGATGAAAAGAAAATTATTTTTAATTAAATAAATTTTCCTTTTCAATGGCAAAAGAATTAAGGAAGTTTTTATTAAATTTTCCTTATTTGCTAAGACCAAGGATTATAAAAGAGGAGGTAGAGGAGGCTTCATGGTGAACGGATATATTATTTTTCTCCCTCTTTTCTTCTTTGGGTGTGGCCGGCCCTTTCTTTTCTCTCCTCTCCTTTGTGTGGCCGAAACTTTCTCATGGTGGAGATAGCTTTGGTGGCCGGATCTAAGAAGGAGAAGAAGGAGAGAAAAGAAGCCTCTTTTCTAGCATCCCTTGGAGCATGGTGGTGGTGGCCGAACCTCTTCATCCGAGAAGAAGTTTTGATGGCCGAAACTTGCAAGGAAGAAGAAGGTGCTTGGTGGTTCTCATCTCGGAAGATCGTTGCCCACACAACGTCCGAGGTTAGAAGAGGAATACGGTAGAAGATCAAGAGGTTTTTCTAAAAGGTATAACTAGTATTTTTCTTTCCGCATCATACTAGTTATTTTTGGAAATAATACTAAATACAAGAGGCATACGATTCTAATGTTTCGAATTTGTTTTCGATATAGTGTTCTTTTGTTTTTCTTTTCCTTGTGATTTGATTATTCTTTTCGGTTAACCTAAAGTTATTTTAGGAAATTAAATATTAGCTTTCCATAAAAGGTTTTGTCTAGTCGGTGGTGGTTGCTCCCATATCCAAGAAGGTCATGTGCCTCGCCACGTCAGTACTGGGAACCAATTATGGAAATTAATATTTAATGAAATTAATAACTTAAGGTGATTTGGGTCGAACGTGTTAAGTTCCGCAGGAGATCCAAGTCTAAACCTAAAAGAACAAATAGATTAAGTTTTGGATCAAACGTGTTAAGTTCCGCAGGCGATCCAAAATTTAATTTAAAAGAACACATGGTAGCTAGGAAAAGGTTCAGACCTTTGTACAAAATTTTTGTACAGTGGAACCTCTAGGTTTTCCGAGTAGCAACCAACAACGAAGTCCCGGCTCCGGAACCCCCAAGAACCAATGAACAGTAGCACTCTGATGGACTTGCTGCTAGCTTCGACACCGACGAGGATGAACGGATCTTCCAACAGAGAACCCTCGGCTGGAAATGGCTGGAAACGGTGGAATACCTGCTGCCGCCTCCTCCTTGTTGGTGCAACCTTAGGTCAAGGTTGACCTAGTTGACCCGACTCGAGTTGACCTGACTCGAGTTGTATTTTGATGTTTGACGAGAATAGAAAAGTTGTATCTTGATGTTTGACAAGAATACAAACTTGGGAGATTGTGGGTGCAAGTATGGAGACTTGGCACGGGAAAAGTCCAAGTATGGAGACTTGGCACGGGAAAAGTCCAAGTATGGAGACTTGGCACGAAAAAGTCCAAGTATGGAGACTTGGCACGGAAAAGTCCAAGCAGGGAGCTTGGCACGGGAAAAGCCCAAGTATGGAGACTTGGCACGGAAAAGTCCAAGTATGGAGACTTGGCACGGAAAAGTCCAAGCAGGGAGCTTGGCACGGGAAAAGACCAAGCAGGGAGCTTGGCACGGGGAAAAGTCCAAGTATGGAAGATTGGCATGGGAAGTCAGAGAGGGCTCGGTAGCTCGTTCTCTGAACTGGATGGAGTCGGAGAGGGCTCGGTAGCTCGTTCTCCGGACTAGGTCAGAGAGGGCTCGGGAGCTCGTTCTCTGGATCGGACGAAGTCGGAGAGGGCTCGGTAGCTCGTTCTCCGGACTAGGTCAGAGAGGGCTCGGGAGCTCGTTCTCTGGACCGGATGAAGTCGGAGAGTGTAACGCCCGAAAATTCTCAAAACTATTTTAGAAATATTCTATGATTTTTCTGGAATTTTTAGAGTAGCGGAAGTAGCAAAAATAATTAGAAAAGCAAAACGGCCTAAGCGGGAATTGAACCCGAGACCTATGGTTTACGGATAATTCTAGTAACCAAGTGAACCCAGCAGGGCCATGCTGAAAGGAAAGGGGAACATTTATATTTAAGTTTAAGTTGGGTCGAAATACCCACTTAATATAAATAGGAAATTAGAAGAGGAGTTATTAGATTTTTATTCGTGACTTTCTTCTCCTCACCCTAACTCACGCCGACTCCCCTTCCCTCTCCTTCTCTCGGCGCCAACCACAAGAAGAAACCTAGGGTTCCCTTCCTAGGGCTTCAAGGACACCTTCCGGCGACATCTCCGACACGAGGACGTTCCCCTTCGCGAGAGGAACGCTTAGACGCGAGAAGATCGTTGAAAGGATCGTCTCCTCCGGAAACCTAGCGATTAGAATCGTAAGAAATTACGAATAAGAGGTAAGAAACCCCTCACCTGCAGTATAAGTAGCTTTCGTTTGATTGCATGCCTTTAGTTTAGCTATATGCAGATTTTTCGGCACCCAGGGTGTGTTTAAACCTCGCATATTAGGGATCTAGTTGAGCACCTCTAGATGGGCCAGACACGTTATTCTCCTTCAGTTGGAGGCTCTAGATGTTGTCGGGTGCCTAGAGGTGGTCTCCCTATTAGAGGGGAGAGTTGGAGCACACCAAGTGTTCGACAAAATGATTAGTGTAGCTAAATACCACCTCAGATATTTTTAACAGCTCAGTTAAATGCATTAGTAGCATTTAAATCAGTATATTAGTCTAGTTTCAGCTTACATGGGACTACGGTCCAATGGGTGGGCTCCCACAGTCGCCTCTAGGTTTAGATAACCTAGCTCTAGGTTCAGATAACCTAGAAACAGCAAAATAAGTAATTAGTAGCTATATTCAGTATTTTATTTTCAGTGGCACTGTACTGGATTAGATATCCATTGGGTTGGGCTCCCACAGTCGTCCCTAGGTTCAGACAACCTAGTAACCCTACTAAATTTGGGACTTGCAAACCCGGGTCTAGTTAGGGATGCGCGCACAGCAAAGTACAGTTGCCGGGCCCACTAGCAACATGATTATGTATTTTCACTTATTATGATAATAGCTTTCAAACTCATAATCTAGTTATGTGATTATAGTTTAAGATCAGCACTAGCTCAGTTTCAGTTACAGTTTCAGCTTATTTTCTCCTAGTTGATATCATGAGATAGCTCCATGCTTAGATTTTATTATGCATGCCATGTTTCAGTGTTTATGCCATGTAACTCCAGTATGCCATGCTTTAACAAATTCAGTGCATGTTTTCAAATAGCATTCTTTAAAAACATGTTTGCATCGTTGCATGTTTTAGTGAGGTAGATGGTTTCTTGCTAAGCTTAAAGCTTACAGATACTATTTTTCCTTATACTACAGATAAGGGTAAAGGAAAGATGGACTAGCAGAGGAAGCTGGAGGTCAATGCAGTGATGGTGTGTGTGGCAGGAACCTGGAATGAAGATCCTTAGGGAGTTTAGCAAATTAAGAATTTAGTTCCTTGTCTTAAGATACTTTTATGCATTTCTAGTGGTTTAAATGCTATGAATTAATAAGCTTTGCACTATATCATATTAGAATGCTAGTTAATAGATATTAGAACGTTTTCCATGCATTCTATAACTGTTGTGTGAGATTTTGGCACGAACAAGTGCTGAAATCAGGGGTTCTGATTCGAAATCAGAAACCCAGACCGATCTACAGATCGATCAGGATTGGGCTGTGCCACTGGATCGGTCAGCCAACCGATCCAGATGCGAACAGAGAGTTAGTGTCTGCACTGGATCGGTCACCTGACCGATCCAGTCGTGAACAGTGAGTATAGAAGCTCACTGATCGGTCAGCCGACCGATCAGTGAGCCACTGGATCGGTCAGCCGACCGATCAGTGCACTCCTGGATCGGTCGGTAGACCGATCCAGCCGCATACAGAAGCGATACAGCTTCTGGATCGGTCAGCCGACCGATCCAGAGCCTTCTTCCGTGCCAGTATCAAGCTGGATCGATCACGGGATCGATCCGACAGCCCAATCGATCCATGGATCGATTGAAATGCCTGATTACAGCTAGCAGGACATCCGAGAGGCATAGGTTATCTTCCCTAGCATGTGTACAACTCCTAGGTACACCTAGAATATTAAGTTCAGATTTTCCAGTAATCAGTTTAGCAAAATTTTAATCAATCCAGATTTTCGTAATAGTAATTTAGCACAGCCTAATGTAGCGATCGGCCTTACAACTTAGTTAGTAGAAGGCGGGTCGTTACAGAGAGGGCTCGGTAGCTCGTTCTCCGGACTAGGTCAGAGAGGGCTCGGGAGCTCGTTCTCTGGACCGGACGTGGAAGTCGGAGAGGGCTCGGTAGCTCGTTCTCCGGACTAGGTCAGAGAGGGCTCGGGAGCTCGTTCTCTGGACCAGACAGACTTGGAGAGGGCTCGATAGCTCGTTCTCCAGACTAGGTCAGAGAGGGCTCGGTAGCTCGTTCTTTGGACCGGATGAGGAAGTCGGAGAGGGCTCGGTAGCTCGTTCTCTAGACCGGGAAGGCTTTAGGTTTAAGGCTAGGAAATTGGATCGGTCTGCAGACCGATCCAGTGATACTATGGGTTATCTGATCGGTCTGGTGACCGATCAGCAACCAAACAGTGGCTCACTGTAAGGTATCTGATCGGTCACCAGACCGATCAGGAAATTATCAAAGGTAGAAAAAGGTAGGGGGATCGGTCTGTGGACCGATCCACCTATAGCCTGATCGGTCCACAGACCGATCAGGCTTCGAAGCCAACTCTCACAGAGAGTTGGTTGATCGGTCCACAGACCGATCAGGAGACTCCCAGACCGATCAGGTTGGAGCATGATCGGTCCAGGCCTAGCCGTTGCGACACAACGGCTAGATTTCTGTGTTGCTCTTTGTCTTCTTCACAGGTGCAGCAGGTGCAGGATATATATCGAGGTCGAGGGCCTCTACAGTAACAGTTCTTGCTCTTCCTCCTTACTGTGATTTGAGCTTTGCTGAGCTCCTCTTTGCTGAAGTTTCGTGTGAGCTTCCCTCGACTGGTTGATCAGCTGCTGTTGGCATCATCCGTGAAGTTGCTGCTTCATCAACGGACTCCAGCCGACGAGAAGAAGGCAAGCAAACTTGGTAGAGTGTATTTACATTCATATTATCCATTGTTTCTTGCTTTATTTCTTGTACTCCTTTATTGCTGTTGCAAAAGAGATTGTGGCGAGGTTTCTCCACCCAGAAGGAGTTCATATTAGCCGGTTTTCCGGGGTCTCATCCACCGACGGATTGATAGGCTTCGTCCACCTTACGGACACGCCGAGGAGTAGGAGTATCATCTCCGAACATCGTTACATCATCGTGTTTGAGGTTTGATCTTCTCCACTTTCATTTCTACATTGTATTTCCGCTGCGCTAACCTAAATTGTAGGAAGAAACGATAATTTGAGGTCGGCTATTCACACCCCCCCCCCCTCTCTAGCCACTATCCGAAGGTCCTAACACTCCTTGCTCCACCACTTGAACCCCAAGAAGCGGAGTTGCCAAAAGAAGGTCGGACAGTGGAGATCACACCGGAGAACCCCTTCGGTGAGGTGAAGATGATCGGAGTCGCTGTCGAAAACCTGCTGCCCGCCGATGTGGCTGGCCGGCCGGCGGCAGTGAAGAGAAGAAAGAGCCGCCGGCCGGAGAAAGAGGAAGAAGAAGGGCCGCCGGTGCTGGTGTCGCATGCCCTAGCACGCCGCAAGAAGAAACGCTCAGAGAAGAGGAGAACTCCTGTTCCGTGCGTCAAAAGAGGATAGGGAGAGGGTTTCTTAACGGATCGGGTTTCGGGTTTGGGTTAATGAGAAGATCCAGATCCAATAACCAATAGGATTAAAAGTGGGCTTTTGGATTTTGGATATTGGGTTGAGAAGTTGAGGTTTTGGGTTAATGGGATCCTGATCCATTAAGAGGATGAAATTGGGCTTTTGAAATTGGGCTTGAAGAGTGGACTTTTGGATTGGGTTTGAATTGGAGCTCCACTTCTTGGATGAACCCTTGGATGCCTTAAGCTCTAGATCAACGGTCCAGATCACTTTAAATCATGATGAAAGGTTGGATCACTTAGATTTGAATGAAGGGGCAGGATCTCACTGGATCTTGATCAACGGTCCACATTTATTCAGCTTGATATTCCTCATTTAGCCTCCAAATTAAGCCAAATTTGATCCGGTTCAACCCTAATCCATGACTCTTTGAATTTCCTATAAAATCATATAAAATATGAAATTGAATTCCATAATTCATAGGAAATTTACAATTAAGTCTAAAAATAGATTCTCCTCACAAAATATAATATAACCATAAAATTAAGCATGTGAGAAGGTAAAAATGACAATAATAAGAGTCAAAATAATGTACAAAAATACTAGTTATCAGTGTCCCACTCTATAGAGCAGTTGGCCCAGCTATATGTTAAAGAGGTAGTCAGACTTCATGGAGTTCCTAAATCTATCATTTCTGATAGAAGTCACGGATCCGTATCCGTTTCCAAAGTGCCTGGCCCCGCTGTAAGTATCTCGCGTTTACACAATTTAGTAAACTACTTAATGCGAAAATTAGCAAAATCGAATATTAGGATCAAGTCACTTCTAAAGGAGGTAACAACCCTCAAAGAAGTGACCAACTTCGAATCCTTGCCTGACCCAGTTCAGACTGGAAACTCAACTCAAGTCCAAAAGCTTGAGGAAGAAAACTCCAGTCTGAAAACTCAGGTTAAGGACTTGAAGAAAATGTTGGAACGGTTTTCTTTAGGCTCCAAGAATCTTGACCTAATTCTTGGAACACAAAGAGCCGTTTACAACAAATCTGGATTAGGTTTTAAGACTAAAAAGAAATATCGATCCTATCTAACCTTAGTCAATAGATTAAATAAAAATGTAGTCCAAGCATGAGTACCTAAGTCCAACTTGGTCAATCAAGTTGGACTTGGTCAATATTGGGTCCCCAAGGATCAAGTCAACTACCTTGATAGACCTTATTGAGGCTATGATCCAGGGGGAAAAAAGAAAAATTATCTTAACAAACAAATAAATTAAATAAATAATTACTTAAAATTATTTTAAAATTATCTTAATAAACAAACAATCAAATTAAATTATTTTAAATAATTAGTTAAATTAAAGGTTATTTTAATAAAAAATATCTTAAAGGAATATAATTAAAGGAAAATCAATAATGGAGGCTCCAGAATAGCTGACTCCTCCAAAAGAAACTTACCCGACAGGGTAACCTGACATAACCTACCCAGCAGGGTAATTAGGACTAGAATAAAAAGGGCTAAGTTTAACTTGACCCACGGTACTGGTGAAGTATTGAATGATAGTACGTTAGGGAAGCTTAGTCTATGCATGTCTAGGAAGATATGACTTCAACCTGGTGCATTTGGCTAAGTAGAACTGACCGAAGCTACCCTTTATGGATCCTAACCAGTTAGACCAAGGTTTTGTACTAAGTTCAGTGGATAGAACTATTTGGAAAACTTTGAAGGCATGGTTACTTTAATGATGTCCAAGTGACTCACCATAGCCCAGAGGTTTATCCAAAGAATGCCTACTTGCTGAGCCCAAAGCTAAATCTGAATCTAACACAAAGTTAAATCAAATCCTATAATTGAACATAATTCATCTCACAAAATTGTAGGATCCCCTGATTGAAAAATCTAGACCGGGTGAGATGACTAAGGACAAAATTAAAATCAAATTAAGTTAAATTCAAATTAAGTTAAAATTAAATTAATTAAATTAAAATCAAATTAAATTAAAATTAAATTGATTGAATTAAAAATTATTTTAAAAAACTTATTTAAAAATCTTTCAAAAATTTATTTAAAAATTATTTTAAAAACTTATTTAAAAATCTTTCAAAAAATTTATTTAAAAATTCTTTTTAAAATCTTTTAAAAATTTATTTAAAAAATTCTTTAAAAAACTTATTTAAAAATCTTTAAAAAAACTATTTAAAAATTCTTTTTAAAACTTATTTAAAATTTTTTCAAAAATTTATAAACTTATTTAAAAAATTTTCAAAAATTCTTTTAAAAACTTATTTAAAAATCTTTCAAAAATTTATTTAAAAATTCTTTTAAAAAACTTATTTAAAATTCCTTTAAAAATTTATTTTAAAATTTCTTTTAAAAAATTCATTTAAAAATTATTTTTACCTTAACTAATTTAATCAACTTAACCAACACCTACTTAAATCCAATTAGATTAAACGAATCACTTAAACTAATCATCATCCAATTAGTAATGGAGCTAACTTCAATCGAACTATCTTTTCATCAAAATGATTCCAATTCAGATACTTTATGTGTAGGAATTGGATCAATGGATGTTGGATAGTGGATGCTCCAGACACATGACTGGAGACAGATTGAAGTTCACAAAGCTCAAGCTAAAGAATCTAGGCTCAGTTGCATTCGACAACGACGGTAAACTTAAGGTAATCGGAAGAGGTAACATCGAACTCAACTCAAACTTTATTATTCGAAAAGTCTTATTAGTTGAAAACTTTAACTTTAATTTACTCAGCATTAGCCAATTATGTGATAGTGGGTACTTAGTTAACTTTACCAAATCTGGGTGTACAATTAAAAATGCTTATAACCCTGAAATTATACTTAAGGGCATTAGAAGAAATAATGTATACACAATTAACCTACCAACATTCTCAACAAAGTGTCTCCTGACACAACAAGAGGAAACTGAGCTATGGCACAGGAGACTGTGTCACACTCACACCAGACTTATTTCAAAAATAAGTCAAAATGGTCTAGTTAAAGGTCTGCCCAAATTAAAATTTGTTGAAAATTCAATTTGCAATGCTTGTCAACAAGGTAAACAAACCAAATCAACTCATAAATTAACCAACTTAAATAGAACAACTTCAATACTTGAGCTCCTTCACCTAGACTTGTTTGATTCGCATGGAGCCAAGTCACTAAGCAAAAACCAATATTGCTTAGTAATAATCGATGACTACTCAAGATATACTTGGGTAAAATTTTTAAAAACTAAAGATGAAACCTTTGAAACATTTAAAATCTTTTGCAAATTAATAGAAAATGAAAAGGACACTCAAATAAAAAGAATCAGAAGCGACCATGAGGGAGAATTTGAGAATCACAATTTTACTGAATTTTATGAAATAAATGGGTACAAACATGAATACTCCTGCCCTAGGACCCCTCAAAAAAATATTCTAGTAGAACGTAAAAACAGAACCCTACAAGAAACTGCTAGGACCATGTTAAATGAATATAAACTATCTAATGAATTCTTGGCTGAAGCAGTTAATACATTCTGTTACATTCAAAATAGGATTTTAATTAACAAATTTCAAAATAAAACACCCTATGAAATTTATTATAATAAAATTCCCAACTTAAACTATTTAAAGATATTTGGGTGTAAAGTCTTCATTTTGAACACTAAAGACTACTTAGGGAAATTTACATCAAAAACAACCCCTGAAATATTTTTAGGGTATTCAACTACTAGTAGGGCATATAGAGTGTATAACAAAAATACCCTAAAAGTAGAAGAAACAACAAATATAATATTTGGTGAAGAAAATAAATTACCCAACATAATAAATGAAAATACAAAAAATGCTAACTCAATAAACAGAGAAGATGACGAAATTCAATCTGAACCTATTGAATCTGAAGAACAAATCACTAACTCAAATGGTATAAGACCAACAAGAACAAGCACAAATCACCCATCTGACCAAATTTTGGGTGATCCAACTTTAGGAGTCAGAACTAGGTCATCTTATAGGAACTAGAGCCAAATAGCCCTGATTTCAAAAATTGAACCCAAAACTATAGAAGGAGCCTTGCCAGGCCCAGATTGGACCCTAACAATGCAAGAAGAATTGACCCAATTTGAAAGAAATCAGGTCTGGGAATTAGTGCCTAAACCCGTTAACAAGTCCATAATTGACACTAAATGGATTTTTAGAAACAAATTAAATGATCAAGGTGAAATAGTTAGAAACAAAGCTAGGTTAGTAGCTAAAGGGTTCAGTCAAGTAGAAGGGTTAGACTATGATGAGACCTATGCCCCTGTAGCAAGACTTGAATCCATTAGGATGTTGTTGGCCTATGCAGCACACAAGGGATTCAAGCTATTTCAAATGGATGCAAAATCCACATTTTAAAATGGATTTATTAAAGAAGAGGTGTATGTAGGTCAACCCCCAGGATTTGAGGACTTAGAACAACCAAATTATGTCTTTAGACTAAAAAAGGCCCTATACGGACTAAAACAAGCACCTAGGGCTTGGTATGAACGTCTGTCCAATTATCTAATATCAAAAGGATTTAACCAAGGACAAATAGACCCAACCCTTTTCGTAAAAACATTAGAAAATGACATCTTTATAGCCCAAATTTATGTCAATGATATTATTTTTGGATCAACCAACTCTAAATTTCTAAAAGAATTCACCAAACTAATGGAAAATGAATTTGAAATGAGTCTGGTAAGTGAACTTAATTTCTTCTTAGGTTTACAAATTAAGCAAACTAAAGATGGAATTTATATTTATCAAACTAAATATGCTAAGGAATTAATTAGAAAATTTGGAATGGAGAACTCAAAAATCATTAATACACCAATGGCTACTGATCCGGCAGTAAGAATGGGGGACCCCATTTAGCAGAGTCAACGCCACATGGAGGTCGAAAGGTAAAAGGCCAACCAGAAGCTTGGCCGAGCTGATTATGATGGTGACGACCAGCTGAAGCTTCCGAGCGGAAGCGATACACCCCGGCGGGGAGTCGGGGTTCCGACGCTCATGATGAACAGTATAGTAGTGCCGAGCGGATGGCCCGCTCGGCCGAAAGAATAAAGTATCAACACTGCGAACAGTCCCGAGCACGCGACCAGGAAGCTCCCGAGCGGATCAGCACATCCGACCGGTCGGACGTGAGGAAACCGCCGACCGGTCGGACGCTCGGCATGGAGACAAGGACAGAAACATCCTCTGACAGCAGGTGATACGCAGGATCTTAGGGCATGTGCTCACTGTCCCATCAGAGACGTGCTCGGACTGTAGCAGTAAGGGGTCAGGCAAGCTCATCTGACAAGCCCATACTAAGGTATGGCACAGAACACGTGTGTACCTCGGTATGAGTGCACATGCCTCTTCACAGCCCTATATAAGGGTCCTCACCCTTCGCCGGAGGTACGCTCTCTCGCATGTTGGAGCCTCATATCTACTGTCTGCTTGCCTGACTTGAGCGTCGGAGGGTCGTCGCCGGGGACCCCTCCCCGGCCCGACTTCTGTGCAGGTTCGCCGGAGATCGCGTCACCAGTTGGAGATCAGCGACTCGGACAGGATCAATTTGGCGCCGTCTGTGGGAACGCACCTGTATCCGAGCGGAATAGATGGACGAAGCTGGACGACCTCACCGTGACGCTCTCCCAGGAGAAACTCGACGCTCTAATTAAGGCAAGAGCAGCTAAGCTCGTGGAGCAACAGAAACAGAAGGATCAAGCTGAGCGGATATCTGAGCGGCCCAGGAGGAACGACCGAAGAAGCATTAGAAATGGGGGCAAAATAAGGGTCCGACCATCACTCAAGTGGGAGTAACTCCTGCCCCGATATCGGTCCGACGAGGAAGCCTTGATGAGTTTCGACAAGTATATATATTCTTCATCACTCCACGGGTATTCGGGAGTCGAGAAATTGGGTCAGAACCCTCGCTGGTCGGCAGGTCAGTTCTTCAGTTATCCTCTTTCCGTTGTAAGATTTATTATAGTTCCTCGAGCTAAAAGGCCCTGGACCGTTCGGCCGGAGGTAAATTATCCGAGCCAAACGCTCGAGTATCGAAGGCCCCGGACCATTCGGACGGAGGTATATTAGCCGAGCCAAACGCTCGAGTATCGAGGAGTATGTTAGCCGAGCCCCGAGCTCGAAAGCGAAAGCCCCGAGCCGTTCGGCCAGAGGTAAATTATTCGAGCAAAATGCTCAAGGACGAAGGCCCAAGCCGTTCGGCCGGGCGTGCAATATCCTTGCATCGGCATAAAAAACCGTTCGGACGGAGGAAGCAAAAATGATGAAGGATGGCAAACAGCTTCGCCGGACGGCAGAGTACAAATTAGCCTCAAAGGCCGACGAGCTCCGTCGTTAAAGATCGAGAGCCGCGCCGACCGGCTATAAATATCCGCGCCGACGAGCTCCGTCGTTAAAGATCGAGAGCCGCGCCGACCGGCTATAAATAACCACGCCGTCGAGCACCGACGTTAAATATCGAGAGACGAGCCGGCGTCTATAAACGTCCGAGCAGAAGACCGACGAGCTCCGTCGTTAAAGATCGAGAGCCGCGCCGACCGGCTATAAATAACCGCGCCGTCGAGCACCGACGTTAAATATCGAGAGACGAGCCGGCGTCTATAAACCCTCCGAACGGAAGACCGTCTAGCCCAGACGTTAAACCTTAGAGCCGCGCCGACCGGCTATAAATAACCGCGCCGTCGAGCACCGACGTTAAATATCGAGAGACGAGCCGGCGTCTATAAACGTCCGAGCAGAAGACCGACGAGCCCCGTCGTTAAAGATCGAGAGCCGCGCCGACCGGCTATAAATAACCGCGCCGTCGAGCACCGACGTTAAATATCGAGAGACGAGCCGGCGTCTATAAACCCTCCGAGCGGAAGACCGTCTAGCCCAGACGTTAAACCGTAGAGCCGCGCCGACCGGCTATAAATAACCGCGCCGTCGAGCACCGACGTTAAATATCGAGAGACGAGCCGGCGTCTATAAACGTCCGAGCGAAAGACCGACGAGCTCCGTCGTTAAAGATCGAGAGCCGCGCCGACCGGCTATAAATAACCGCGCCGGTGAATATCGAGAGACGAGCCGACGTCTATAAACCCTCCGAGCGGAAGACCGTCTAGCCCAGACGTTAAACCGCAGAGCCGCGCCAACCGGCTATAAATATCCGCGCCGACGAGCTCCGTCGTTAAAGATCGAGAGACGAGCCAGCGTCTATAAACGTCCGAGCGGAAAGCCGACGAGCTCCGTCGTTAAAGATCGAGAGCAGTGCCGACCGGCTATAAATATCCGCGCCGACGAGCTCCGTCGTTAAAGATCGAGAGCCGCACCGACCGGCTATAAATATCCCCGCTGACGAGCTCCGTCGTTAAAGATCGAGAGACGAGCCGGCGTCTATAAACCCTCCGAGCGGAAGACCGTCTAGCCCAGACGTTAAACCGTAGAGCCGCGCCGATAAATACCGTCGAGCACCGACGTTAAATATCGAGAGACGAGCCGGCGTCTATAAACGTCCGAGCGGAAAGCCGACGAGCTCCGTCGTTAAAGATCGAGAGACGAGCCGGCGTCTATAAACCCTCCGAGCGGAAGACCGTCTAGCCCAGACGTTAGAACGTAGAGCCGCGCCGACCGGCTATAAATATCCGCGCCGACGAGCTCCGTCGTTAAAGATCGAGAGACGAGCCGGCGTCTATAAACCCTCCGAGCGGAAGACCGTCTAGCCCAGACGTTAAACCGTAGAGCCGCGCCGACCGGCTATAAATAACCGCGCCGTCGAGCACCGACGTTAAATATCGAGAGACGAGCCGGCGTCTATAAACGTCCGAGCGGAAAGCCGACGAGCCCCGATGACAGTGCTCCACATGGCATTCAATCATTCGGAGCATTTAATGAAAGCATGATCAACCTTGATGACGAAGATTGGCGCAGAACGCGAGGAGATCCGGTGAAGGCCATCATTGATTCATTCAAGGATATCTCTACGGCTGACCGGGCGGAGAGTATTAGCATGGAGGAGCCATTCGGCTAGACTCACAGTCCAGTCAGTCGGACTATTCGCCTCCTTCGACTAGACTTGAAGGGGAGGCAAGTGATCCGGCAGTAAGAATGGGGGACCCCATTTAGCAGAGTCAACGCCACGTGGAGGTCGAAAGGTAAAAGGCCAACTAGAAGCTTGGCCGAGCTGATTATGATGGTGACGACCGGCTGAAGCTTCCGAGCGGAAGCGATACACCCCGGCGGGGAGTCGGGGTTCCGACGCTCATGATGAACAGTATAGTAGTGCCGAGCGGATGGCCCGCTCGGCCGAAAGAATAAAGTATCAACACTGCGAACAGTCCCGAGCACGCGACCAGGAAGCTCCCGAGCGGATCAGCACATCTGACCGGTCGGACGTGAGGAAACCGCCGATCGGTCGGACGCTCGGCATGGAGACAAGGACAGAAACATCCTCTGACAGCAGGTGATACGCAGGATCTTAGGGCATGGGCTCACTGTCCCATCAGGGACGTGCTCGGACTGTAGCAGTAAGGGGTCAGGCAAGCTCATCTGACAAGCCCATACTAAGGTATGGCACAGAACACGTGTGCACCTCGGTATGAGTGCACATGCCTCTTCACAGCCCTATATAAGGGTCCTCACCCTTCGCCGGAGGTACGCTCTCTTGCATGTTGGAGCCTCATATCTGCTGTCTGCTTGCCTGACTTGAGCGTCGGAGGGTCGTTGCCGGGGACCCCTCCCCGGCCCGACTTCTGTGCAGGTTCGCCGGAGGTCGGTGCAGCTGGTCGGAGATAGAGGAGAGCGCCACGTGCCCAGCGTCCGTCGATTCAGCGACTCGGACAGGATCAGCTACTAATGCTAAAATTGACTCAGACCTAGAAGGTAAACCAGTAGACTTGAAATACTATCGAAGTGCGATAGGAAGTCTACTATACCTAACTGCAAGTCGACCAGACATTATTTTCATAGTAGGTATGTGTGCACAATTGTGCAAAAGAGTCTCACTTAACCCTTGTCAAAAGAATTCTTAGGTATATTAAGGGAACCCTAAATGTAGGACTATGGTACCCTAGATCTGGCACCCTTGACCTAACCGGCTACTCTGACTCAGACTATGTCGGGTGTAAGCTAGATAGAAAAAGTACAAGTGGTAGCTGTCAGTTTCTAGGGCAATGCCTAGTAAGTTGGTCAAGTAGAACGCAACACTGTGTTGCTCTATCTACCACTGAAGCTGAATATATAGCCTTAGGTGAATGCACATCTCAGTTGCTATGGATGATGCATACCCTTAAAGACTTTCAACTGGAATATCAAAAAACAAAAATCTCAATTGATAATATAAGTTCAATAAATCTAACAAAAAACTCAATTCATCACTCAAGGACTAAACATATAGAAGTAAAGCACCATTTTGTAAGGGATCACGTAGCTAAGGATGATATTGTACTCAACTATGTTGAGTCAAAATCAAACCTAGCTGACATCTTCACAAAGCCCTTACCTGAACTTGAGTTCAAGCTCACAAATAGAGATGTGTTTAGTAGAATAGGACTTATCTTCTCTTGAAAATTTTGTCTTTAAATCAGTTTGGCTTTAAAATCTTAGGAAAAACGATTTTCAAAGCTCCAAATTTTGTTAGTTTTTCAAAATCTGGTTTAGCATAGGATTTCCCCCTAGAAATCTTGCACCCCTAGTTTCAGTCAGAGCATATCACAAGCACACTAGGACTACCTTGCTTGTGTTTGAAAATATTTAGAACGGTGTGAGGTGCATAGGGTACTGCCTGGACTTAAGAATGCTTATGTCAGTGCATCGACATAAGTCTGGGCGTTAAATACCTAACTTACAGTAATCAAGTCAAGTCATCCAATCCTAGTCAAATCTAACTGGATCTATTGACTTAACTTAACTAACCAAGTGAAAGTTGTTGTCCTCTAGGCAATCATCTAGTAGCTAAATGGTTAGAGGCCAAGAAATAAAGTTTTTGATTCTTACGGTTACTCAACTTGCACTTTAGAGCTCTGATACCTTACTAAAAGAATTTAGTTAACTGGCAATCAATTTAACTCGACTCATGCTTGGACATTAAGGTTTAAACTTATTGCTCCTCCAAATTATTGTTCAAAAATCTTGTTCAAACTTAAGAAAATATTTACCAACAAAGCTTTTCAAATCTATCTAAGCGTCTTACAATGAAAAATAATTATAAAAAGCTAAGTGTTTTTCTAAGCTTTTTCCACAAAGTTTTATGATGTATGGCAAAGGGGGAGAGTAGGACAAAAATTCAAATTAAGGATAAGAGTTCTCTTGTTAAGGGGGAGCTTCTATTAAGGGAGACTTTAATGTGCTTACATTTTATTTATGCTTGTGCTAATTTATGCTTATCTTTATTGTATTTTTTTTCTTAACTTTGAATTTCGGTTGTCATAATCAAAAAGGGGGAGATTGTTGGTGCGAGAAGCATCCGACGATCGAACTCAAGTTTTGATAATGGCAAAGGGATTCAAAGTTAAGTTTAATTGTTATCTAATGTGTATGATTGAGTGTTTCAGGAAAGTCCTAGCTGCGGTTAGGAAAGGGGAAAACCCTGGGGGGTAGTAACCCTATGTCATAAGGGGCGGTAATCCTATGCGGAAAGTCTTGGCGGGTCGAGGGCTTCAGGTAAAAGTCCTAGGGGGTGGTAACCCTAGGTGGAAAGTCCTGGTGTCGCGAACCAGGTGAAAGACTGGACGAGCCGGGAAGTGGGAGTCCAGCAGAAAGTCCGGAAGCATCAAGTGCCGAGCAAAAGTCCAGTCGATCTGGAGGATCGAGCTGGCATCAGGTAACTCTCCTGAGAGGAGTAGGTGAGGACGCGTTCCCCGCAGAGGGAACAGTAGGCGTCGGGTCGACCTAGGATTTTCCGGTCGAAAATCCGAAGTCAACCCCGGACAGTTTGGAGACTGTCAAATTTATTTCTATATATTATCGTTTGTGTTCTAACTCTGTTTTGCAGGAAACTAATATTTTTATGCAGGGTTAGGTCTGACCGGGATCGATCGACCGAACATTGGGATCGGTCGACCGAACCCCCAAGCCAGCAGATCAAACTTCCAGAGATTAGACCAGGCTTGACCAGAGGATAGGTCGACCGAACCTTGGGGTCGGTCGACTGAACCAAGGATCAACGTCGACTGGATCAGGCCAGGTTGATCGGGTCAGAGGAGCTGATCGATCAACCGAACGATGAGATCAGTTGACCGAACCGAGGATGAGACTTGACCAGATCGAAGTGGAGCGAGCGGATCGGATGGAAGAAGATTGTCTGATCGGTCGACCGAACGCAGGGATCGGTCGACTGATCCGCCTCGGGTCAAGCCTGATCCTGAAACTTGGGGATCTGGATCAACTTCACAGACCCTATAAAAAAAAGCCTCGGAAGCAGCCGAAAAGACAACCTCGAACATAACAACCTATGCTCGTCCGTGCGCTGCTACAAACGCTCCAACGACGCTCTGCTACTCCAACGAATTAAAGCTCCAAATTTCTTTGTTCTCGTTTCGTTGGTATAGTTTTTCTTTTATTTGCACTTAACTGTAATTCAAATTGTAATCATCTTTTCGATACTATAGTTGTTGCCCACTAGAAGCGATCAACGATTGCGGACCTTGGAGTAGGAGTCGCCCTAGGCTCTAAACCAAGTAAATTCTTGGTGTCCTCTATCTTCTGTGTGTTTGTGCTTATTCCGTTTATCTTTCCGCTGCTTTAAACTCTATACGCTTTTCTTACGATTCCGAAACGTGTGAAATAGCCTCGAGCGTTATTCACCCCCCCCCCCCTCTAGCTCTTTCGATCCAACACTTTCACCTTACCTAAGATCACTTAAGAAGTCAGACTTGTTAGAACAATAATAGACTTTAACTTTGAACTCTTTGCTATTATTAAAACTTAAGTTTGATCATCTAGTTTTTCCCTACACCAACAGGATCTACACCGGAGGTAGCGGCAGTAGTTGGATTAGAACTAGAGGTGGCAGCAACAGTTGGATCTACACTAGAGGTGACAGTAGTGGCTAAATCTGTACAGGAGGTGGCGATTGGATATGCACCAGAGGTGGCAACGGTGCTTGATCTGTACCAAAGGTGGTGACAACTAATTTGCACCGGAGGCTACGACAGCGGCTGGAACGTGCCAAAAATGACGACAGCAATGTGATCTATGGCTCCTTGACAACTTGGTCGGTGGTATCACCTGGGCAAGAGCATTCTAGGGAGAGGTCTTGAGAGAGAGAGAACCCGTAAGATAGACATTCGAGAGAGAGAGACTGG
The DNA here is from genome assembly GCF_018446385.1 of Zingiber officinale. Classification (NCBI taxonomy): domain Eukaryota; kingdom Viridiplantae; phylum Streptophyta; class Magnoliopsida; order Zingiberales; family Zingiberaceae; genus Zingiber; species Zingiber officinale. The sequence continues at coordinate 10,465,458 of NC_056002.1, forward strand.
GGAGAGAGAAATGTGGGAGGGAGAGAGAGAGCAGTGAAAGAGAGAGAGGGAGAGAGAACGTGAGAGGGAGAGGCCTCCTCCCCTCTCCCGGTGGCACCCTCTTCTTGGAAAAAGAAATCCTCCCTTAAAAACCCTCCCCACGAAACCCTCAAAAAGGAATAGCAAGTCAAAACCCCAAAATGTCCTTCCATCTGTGTGTCTTCCTCTTTTTCCCACATCACAAACTTCTCCATCAAGTATAGTCAAAGAAGACATGCGTCAGACTGTCATATAGAAAATCACTAGCATAAGGCTTGGATATCTGTGCCTATCATAAGAGTAATTTCTTTCGACTAAGGAGTCAGAAAAATAAATACCGAGCCTATTGTAAGGATAAATTATAGGGATCTTATGTATAAAATAATATATAAAAATAGTGGAAAATGATCCCTCTAGAGATCCAAGTAAATACTGTATACATGTTATTCTACTATATCAAGATAGAATAGTTACTTTTATTATGTGAACGGTATAATCCCAGCAGCAACTTTGATTTGTCAGATCCCAGCATGATCAAAGTGGTCACGCCTCTTTGGTATCCACACGAATACGTCCTTCGTTCTTCTCATGAACTCAGTCTTCGGAGAAGACCCACCTTCTTTATGTTAGCCACTTTAGTGATTCGACCAAGAGAAGAAGAAGAGGAAGAAGAAGATCAAGAGTCTTACAAAAATTCACTCAAAAGGGTCATTTTGTATTCATCCAATGAATACCAAGGGTTTTGTCTTTTGATCTTCTTTCATTAATGATAAATTAATCCCCATTAATCTTATTAATGGGTTAAATTTAGTATATTGGATTAATCATTATCCAATAAGCTAATGAGTTTAACCCATTTATCCAATAAGTGTAATTTGAATTCATTTGAGTCTAACTCAATAAGTCAAATTACAATATAATCTTAGGGTCTATCATATTTTAGTGAAACTAAAATATACTCTTCTCTAAACCAATATATTCTTTGTGTGTGACCCAATATATTCTTATAACATTGGCAATATTTTTAAAATAATATTTTAGATACATATGCAATAAGTGACATCTAGCAATGCATCATTGTTACCAAAGTGACAAGAATGTCAAGATCCAACCTAACTTTTCTGTGTCTATTATATTGTATAACTTGATCCTTCTATTCTTGATATCTAGACTGATCCATAAGGCATAGATTGTGTCATTATCTAATTAATCTTTATGTTTCTTGATCTCCAAGTAGATTCACTTAACCAAATGAGCTTAATATCCCATATTGACTTATTGAGCATAGTCATGCATTTTAGTAGTTCTACTTAATCAAGGGGCCCACAGATATATTTTCTGTTATATGGAAGGAATAGATCTCATCTACATCACTCACATCCCTTCACATAACTTATTGCATACCCAGTGATCGACTTTATAGTCCACCTTGTTATAGGTGATGTTTGCCGATATCAAAGTACACAACTTCTTATGTAGGAAATCATAGTGACTTTAGGTCTAAGGATTATTTATACCAATAGTCACTATAAGAATGTTTATGTCACTTATATAATGATCCATAAAATATTCTCATGATAGATTAATTCTGTTGGGTTGCAAGGTTGCAAACATAGTCCCACATTGAAAACACAATGGGAAACACTATGTGAAAATATGAGATAGACTTCGCCACTATTTACTTCGGCAATTAGTAATTACGAAGTAATATATGATAGTTAACTTCGATAATAAATTTGATGTAGTAAATTTAATTTTAGACTTCGTAGGTTTAAAAATGCGGGTCTCACTTTTAATTTTATCTGATATTTGACTTCATAATTTATATTCGATAAAGTAATAAGTTATAAAATAAAATTTATATGTTTAAGTGTTGAAGTAATAAGTGAATGGATTAAAATTTATAGTATGACTTGAACCGGTTTACTTTTTTTTTCCCAACACTGCAGCTAAAACCTAATTCTGCCGATCCCATCTCATTTTTCTCCTTCGTGTTTTCTCCCCGACGACAGCCTCACATTTTCTCCCCGACGTGCGACGACCACTCAATGGCAACCTTATCTTTCGTGTTCACCCCTGATGACAGCCTTCTCCTTCGGCGTTTTCTCCCTGAATCGCGACGGCAGCCTTCTCCTTCGGCGTTGTTCCGCTGAAAGAAAAGTCAGGTTTTTTCCTTTGTGTTTCCCTTCAACGACGGTAGCCAACGGTAGATTCTCCTTCCCATCCCCCCTTGACGACAGCTTCTTCTTCCCCTTTCCCCCTGACGGAAGGATTCTCCTTCACATTTTCTACCGACGGTAGGTTTCTTCCCTCTCCACCCCCTTCTTTCCTTTACTTTCTATTGTGCCTTAGTGTTCTTCATCTCTGCAGCACCGTCATAGGGAATTGACCTTCGATAGGTCGTCCTCTTTGAGGTTTCCTGGCCATGGGAAGAAGGCAAGTGCTTTGTCGAAGTTTGAGCTAGAGATCGTTGTCCCTAAAAGATCTGGTCCTATAGCCCTAACAACTCATCAACTAGGTTAGTTTTTGGCATTTCTTATTTTTCTAGTGACTTGAAGTTGATAATTGTAACAAGTTATCTATTTAAGCAAGACAACCGAAGTGGGATAGGCAAGGTTAGGTAGAGCAAAAAAACTTTACTCTATCCCCATCCTACCAATATGTATTACTTAAACGTCTCTTTATCTTAACCCTTACAGCATTTATATATCTTTATCTTTGTATGTCTTTAGCATCCTTACAGCGTGTTTGCATTATATATCAAGTTTCTGGATTATATAAGTCTTAGCTTTTACATCTTTATCTTAACCCTTACAACATTTGTAAGTCTTAGCATCCTTACAACGTGTTTGCATCATATAGCAAGTTTCTGGATTATATAAGTTTTAGCTTTTACATCTTTATCTTAACCCTTACAACATTTGTAAGTCACTTTATCTTAACCCTTACAACATTTGCAACTTTACAGCGTGTTTGCATTTACACGTTTTTGCATTTAATTGGCTTGGAAACTGAAACTATTAGTGATTTATTAAGGTGTCAAAATCTAACAAAGACATCCCTTTAAAATGCCTATTAAATTGCCAGTCTTATATATTTTCTTGTTAGTTTTCTTCCTATCTACTAATGAGTAACATATAGCTGGGTGGGTCATATGTTAACCATTCATCGGTCACTTGCATTTGCATATCCAATTACATCAGTTTTTATAGAAACAATTACATCAAATTATCTTGTAACATTAATAATTGGTGACCATTGCAGGATTTAAAAATATCCTAATAACTTAAATAATTTGATAGAATTGCAAGATTAGAAATTATGATTTTTAAAATTAATAATTGGATGCACTTGTAGGGAGTATAGTCAAAATCCTTTTGAAAGTTTTTCCTAGATGAAAATATAAATTAACCATTGATTGTTAATTTTATGGTTGCTTTAGACGAATACACTAAGTTTTGTCTACTAGTTGTTCATTGAAGTGTCTTTGTGCATGATTTCATTGAAGTGCATGATTTAGCATGATTATAGTGGCAAAAACATAAAAAAAAATATTTGCAGGCATATTTTCTGATTGGGGTTCAGCTAAACAAGTTGTGCTTCGTTGGTCTTGGTTTATCATATACCATATAGAAGTTGTATTGGTGGTTATAAGCTAATCTAAGTGAAACAGGATGTGTTTGTTCTTTTTTCTATCAATATTTGTATTTATGCAATGCATTTTAATTGGATAGACCAAAATAAGTATTCTATCTATTTTATCTTTTGTACTTGTGTAAATATTTAGACTGGCATAAGTTAGACATGTTATCTTTTGTTACGTTTCCATAGTTTTAATTATAGTGCTTTGATGCTTTTCTTTTGATGCATGCATGCTCTGACCACAGTTTGCTATTTATCACATTTCTTTTCTTTTAGATTAAAAAGTCAATGGTTTTGATAGCTGATTCTGCAAATATAAAGAGTGCATCTGGTGGTCAAATCGTAGCCAATTCAAAAGCTCACATGGCTAAAGTACAGAGAGTAGGCTCTCCAAAGGTCTAAGGTCCTTCCTAAACATCAAGGCTACAATGAAAGAACTTTGTCATAGAGAAAAAAAAGACCACTATCCATAGCTAACTCTATATCTATTATAACACCACTAGTTCAAGTTTACAAGCAATTAGGTCAAGAATACTTCTTCATGAATTCCTAGATATCTAGGCTATTTAATAGTTTACTGAAAAATGTATGCTCCTACTAAGCTACTATATTATATGTAATGTCTGTTGTTGAATTCTCTAATTTAATGGCTATGGAATAGGTTTGGAAAACATGTCTAAATTTAACTAGATGCAGATGTATGAAGATTGTTGTTCAAAAGACATTTTCTGTCAAATGTTGGCTTTGTTTTATCTTCCTTCAGGCTTGATTAACTAATTTATTCCATGAAGTATTCTACAAAAATTATAGGTGATGTGCATGCTTCACCTGCAAGTAATCTTGGTAATTGTTAATGTAATTATCGTATCTTGGGCATATAGATTTTGATTGTCTGCTTTGCTTCATGAGGCTAAAAGGAAAAGAGGATTATTATATCTTTGTTAAACAAAAAAATTTCTTGCCCATGACATCTCTTATGAGCATCCATTGTCACTTATTTGCTTATCATGTGGTATTAAATCTATTCTTATTCTGAATATTCCTCTCCATGAAAATTCTTATATGAGGCAATATGCGTGTCATATAATCCTTCTTGTTTAAGTTGAACTTTGATATACCTTACTTGCCTTAATGAGAAAGTTATTTTTCTTTAATTATTATCAATATAGTTTTTTATCAGTGCATCCAAGTTCAAACAAGTTCAAAATAAATCTTCTCTTCCCTTTTCTTAACAAATACCATCATTTTTGTTTCAGGTAGTATTGAAGGAACACTTGGTTCTAACTTTGTTTAGAAATGAGGTAGGTAAGCGTTGTACTATAGTATATTTAGGTTAAAATTTCTAAGCAGATTTTAACATTTTTCATATAGTATGATCTATTACATGAAGATTATCAGCTTTATCTTCTTCCAAGCATTTTGGAATCCAAAAAGTTAGCTAAATCTGGACGAGCGAAACAAAAGTATGCAGATTTGGAATATAATGTGGCAAAACAAGTTGAGAAGATGATAATGTTTGTACTTTAAATAAATTGCATTCATATACCCTAACATTTTAACTTATATTCCTGTGCTTTTCTAGATACTTAAAGGATCTTAGCATGCAAATATTTTGAGTCTGCTTACTTTAAAATTTTTCCTGAACATGCAAATATTATTGATGAAACCTCCCATAATGTTTATATATAACATCCGTCTATAGTTAGTTTCTTAGATCATATATTTTTCATTACTTTGTCATTACCTTGTAATTATCTTACAGTTACCTTTACACATACTTAAAGAAAGGAAAAAGAGCTGAGTATGTGTCATTTGTGGATCCTGGTCACATACCTACATGCGGTCTGGGTGAAGAAAACAGTAAATTAACAGTATGTATTGTAACAGTGGGGTCAGATATATAATGCATCAAAGGGTATTTCAAAAGGACCAGGTGTTAAACAATTGATAGTATGTATTGTGACAATATATTTAGATAACAATTAATAATTTTTATTATTTGGATTGTAACTTCTTGCATGACATTTTCAATTTTATTAGGGTAATTTTAAACAAAATGGTGGTGTTGAATATAGATATTGTGTGATGCAGTACATGAAAGAGATAATCTTAGATGAAGATCCACAATTGGAGAGAAAGGTGAATTTCTTCTTTATGAAATATTTTCTTTATAAAATATTGAGTCATTTTTTATTGATCCTCAAACTTTTGTTAATGTTTCAGTTTGCAGTATCAAAAAATAAACAGTATTACAATCAATCTCAGTATGATGAAGTCAGAAGTGAATGGAGCGAATTCGTCTACTTCTATATGGGTGCCTAAGTGTAGGCTATGATATAAATTTTAGACATATATTTAAAGATTTATGGATACAAAAGTTTTTGGGTCATGGTTAAACATGTCTTTTATGAATACACTTTTGGATTGTATTTGATATATATTTGTGATATATTTATTTAATTTTGGTGGTAAAAAATATTGTGTTTTAGTAAAATATTTTATTATATATTTTTGTCAATTAAAATTTTAATGCAGTAAAATATGGTCAATTACTTTGATACTATAAATAAATGATGAAGTAATACAACAAAAAAGACTTTCCTAAATTTAAATAGTGGTGTAGTTAAAGAAACTATTTACTTCACTACTGATCAAATTTATGAAGTAGTTTGTATAAATTACTTCATTATATTGAATTTTTTGTTGTAGTAAAATATACTCTATTACTTTTATACTACGATGAAGTAATACAATAATAAATACTTCAACCAAGATAAATTATGCAGAAGTAAAATTAAACATTTACTGCATCAGAATTCAAAAATTGTGAAGTTGTATACCTATTTTACTTCGACAAAAACGAAACCTATGAAGTAATAAATCATCAACTACTTCAGTCATTTTACTGGTCTCGATGAAGTAATAGAGTTTTTTTACTTCGAAAACGATCTGATTTTGAACCGGTTTTGGACCGGTGATAGACTTCGGTAAATGTGTGGTGAAGTAAAAAATTAACCCTTTTACTTCACGTGCGTCTACTTCGGTAATTATCTACCTATCACTTCGGATAATATCCGAAGTCTATTATCGATTTTCACATAGTGAAAGATCATGAGTTTATAAGAGAAAAGATATCTCCATTGGCATGAGGCCTTTTGGGGAGAGCCCAAGAGAAAAACCATGAGGGCTTAGGTCCAAAGTGGACAATATCATATCATTGTGGAGATATCTAAATTCTTTTCGATCCTACAATTGGTTTCAGAGCCCGGATTGCCAGAAGGTTTAATCGCCAACTATGCATAAGACTTATGGTCTGATTGAGCCATGTGGGTACAATATTGACATCGAACAAAGAAAGTGGAGGCTCCTATGTTCGGATCAAGAGGACCAGACACCAGGCAAGAAGTCCTAGTTGCGACTAGGCAAGGAAGTCCTAGTAGGTCGGGTGGACCGAGGGGCAGGAAGACCTGGTGGGTCGAGGATCAGACGTCAGAAGCCTGTGGTCCTTTATTTGAGGGGGGTTTGTTGGGTTGCAAGGTTGCAAACATAATCCCACATTGAAAACACAATGGGAAAGATCATGAGTTTATAAGAGAAAAGATATCTCCATTGGCATGAGGCATTTTGGGGAGAGCCCAAAAGTAAAACCATGAGGGCTTAGGCCCAAAGTGGACAATATCATATCATTGTGGAGATATCTAAATTCTTTTCGATCCTACAAATTCAGTACATATTTTCTAATATATACCATGTATCAACTTGATATCTTATATCCATGACTTGTGAGATTAAGTTATCAATTGATCTATATCCTAGTCTTAATGCATTAATATTGCCTTTGTATATTAGTGTTTGACTAGAAATAGTTAAGAATAATATTTTATATATATCTACAGCTTCCATCTATCAATTTAACCAATTGATATGTCGGAGACTAGAGCCTACTACCCTAGGACATTATTATATTCATTCATCTGACACATATCTAAAGTAAATATAATAACCATAATATTATCTTTTATTGATAAATATAATACAATATGTCCTAAGTCAATCAACTCTTGATTGGATCTTAGAGCTTACACTAACATAAATATCTTTTGACTGAGGAGTCGGGAAAAGGAATCATTGAGTCTATCGTAAGGCTAATCCGAGCCTATCGTAAGGCTATATCATGTCCGACTAAGGAGTCAGGAAAGAAGTCTCTCACGCATTACTAAGATATACATGTCTGTCATAAGGCAAATCACTAGCACAAGGTAAGGATAAATATGCCTATCGTAAGATAATCCAAGCCTTTAGTAAGGCGGAGTGGAGAGAGAGTAGTCCTAGCATCTCATTATGCTCGATCTGCGACTCCTATGTGTCCATGGAGTTGAGGAGAGAAGTGTACTGATTCATGACTATGCCCGCAAAAGAGCATAATAAGGACTTCCAAGTACTGGTGGAGTCAAAGAGAGAATAAGTCAATCCGCGACTATATCCAAGTCGGGAGATAATAATAAGCTTGATCTTACGACTCTCGAGTACTGGTGAATTCGGAGATAGAATAAGTCAATCTACGACTATGTCCGAGTCGAGAGATAATAATAAGCTCGATCTCATGACTCCCTAGTATAGGTGGAGTCAAAGAAAAAATAAGTTGATTTGCAACTATATTCGAGTTGGAAGATAATAATAAACTTGATCTCACGACTCCCAAGTATCAGTGGAGTCAGATAGATCAGAATAAGTCAATCTACCACTATGTTCGAGTCAGGAAATAATAATAAGCTCGATCTCATGACTCTCTAGTACCAGTGGAGTTAGAGAGAGAATAAGTTGATCTGTGACTATGTCCGAGTCAAGAGATAATAATAAGATGGATCTCACGACTCCCTAGTACCGATGGAGTTGAAGAGAGAATAAGTTGATCCGTGACTATGTTCGAATTGGGAGATAATAAAAAACTTGATCTCACAACTCCCTAGTACTGGTGGAATCAGAGAGAGAATGAATCGATTTGTGACTATGTCCGAGTTGGGAGACAATACTAAGTTTGATCTCATGACTCCCGAGTATTAGTGGAGTCAGAGAGAGAATAAATTGATCCACAACTATGTTAGAGTTGGGAGAGAATACTAACCTCGATCTCATGACTCCTGAGTACTAGAGGAGTTGGAGAGAGAATAAATTGAGTTACAACTATGTTCAAGTCAAGGGAGTCTTGGCCTTGAAAAATATGTAAGCGATATGATATACGCTTGACCTTTGTGCGAAGGGGAGGTTGATAGTACAACCAAAAGGATCTTGACTCTGACTATGTCCGAGTTGGGGGAGTCCAGGCCCTGAAAATGACGTGGGTGATACGATATGAACTCAACCCTTATACGAAGGGGAGGTTGATATCATAGCCGAAAGGATTTCGACCCCGACTATATCTGAATCAAGGGAGTTTTGACCCTAAAGAGAATGTGAGTGATATGATATACGCTCGACCCTTATACAAAAGGGAGGTTGATATTGTAACTGGAAGAATTTTGATCCTCACTATATCTGAGTTGGGGGAGTCTGAGGTCTGAAAAAGACTCAGACAATACGATATGCGTTCAACCCTTGTGCAAATGGGTCAGGTTAATATCACAACTAGAAGAATCTCTATCCAGACCATATTCGAGTTAGGGGAGTTTGGGCCCTGAACAGGACATCTATTGATAAAGATCGTTGGTTCGAGATTAGGAGAAATAGTCGGTGGCCTTGAGGAAGTACCTTCAAGTAAAGCTATGAAGAAAAATTGCAATTCATATTCAAAATATAGAAGAAAATACGCTCGAACCTGAGGTGTAGTTTTAAGGTAACCCCGCCACTGTCTTAAATATAATATCATGATCCCTCGATTTCCAAATATTCACAGAGACGATGAGAGAAGAGCAATATCGATTCCGCTAAGGGAGACAATATCTTAATTCCGCTGAGGGAGAGAATAGCCTCATCCCGCTAAGAGAACATCGATCTCTCAACCCTTAGCATGGCGGTAATGAATTTGTTGAAATCCCACAATGAGGGTAGCAAATATTCTGGTGTCATCCATTTCAATGTCTCAGTTCAGGGTCTTAACTCAGTTTTTCCACAGACGATGTCAATTTAATCTTGCTCTAAATTGTCGATGAACAACTCGCCAATGAATGGGCATCAAGGTTGACTAAGTCGCCATGACCCAGGAGAAGATGAAGCCAAATTATCTTCTATGTTGACCAGGTATATATGAGTTGGAAGGTGGTGGGGCCATCAAAGATGTCTATGAAGCTATAGAAGGGCGTTATTGTGCACCACAGGGGGAGTTGAATCGTTTGAAGAGCCTGTAGAGAGTAGAGGAGCACAGAAGAAGATTAGAATAGAGGTCAGGGGTTTCCCAGTTCGTCAACTCCGACGCTCAAGTCAGTCTCCAACAGGGGAGATGAAGAAAATGCACAATAATAGGCTAATGGAAATAGACACATAAAAATATGTATATGTACATTGGCCTAAGGGGGTGGGACTTTCTCTAATAGTGAGTGGGGGTGAACCAGAGCTTTGGGCCACCAGGGCAACAACACAACGGCGAGGGCATGAAAATTGGAGGGCTCCAGAAGACGAAGCATAGTCAGGGTGTGTGGCAGTGACGGCTCGGAGACCAGAGGTGAAGCGGCCAAATGTGTGGTCAGTGGTTGCATAGCAAAGAGAGAGGGAGGACTAAGCTACAAGGTCAGCGGCAGAGGTAGCACAGAGGGACAGTGAGACAATAGCAGGGGCGATAAGGGAGGTGATGACACAAAAAGTGTGGCATCGTCAAGATTTGCGTCAAGGGCGGCGGTAATGATAGAATCTACGCCAGAGGCAACAACAATGACTGGCTATACGCCGGAGGCGGCGATAGTGGCTGGATCTGCACTAGAAGTGATGGCAGCGACTGGATCTATGTTGGAAGCGACGACAATGGCTGGCTCTGCATCGGAGGCAACGACGGCTGGATCTATGTCGGAGGCGGCAGCAATGGCTGGATCTGCATTGGAGGTGGTGGCAATGGCTGGATCTGCACCAAAGGTGGCGGCGACGGTGGGATCTACATCGGAGATGACGGTAGTGGCTGAATTTGCACCAAAGGCAGCAGCAACGACTAGATCTGCACCGGAGGTGGCGACAACAACTAGATCTATACCGGAGGTAGCTGGATCTACACTGGAGGTGGTGGCAACGACTAGATCTTCATTGAAGGCAGTAGCAATGACAGCTAGATCTACATCGAAGGCGGCAATAATGGCTAGATTTGTGCCAGAAACGATGACAATGACGTGATCTGTGGCTCCTCAACGGCTTGGTCGATGATATCTCTTGGGTGAGAGCATTCTAGGGAGAGGTCTTGAGAGAGAGAGTCTGGGAAGAGAGAAATGTGGGAGGGAGAGAGAGCAGTGAAAGAGAGAGAGCCTGTGAGAAGGAGAAAGTGGGAGAAAGAACGTGAGAGGGAGAGACCTCCTTCCCTCTCCCGGCGGCACCAATCCTCCCTTATTTTCCCCTCCATGAAACCCTCAAAAAGGGATAGCAACTCAAAACCCAAAAATGTCCTTCCATCCATGTGTCTTTCTCTTTCCTCCACATCATTGGGGTTTTATGAAACGTGGATAGAAGCATCAAGTCAAGTTACGGGCTTTAATGACGCCATATATCAATCTTACAAAAGTAGAAAGAAGGCGCAAAAAAGCTTTTCAAGCCCACTTAAATAAAAAAAATTGCTCCAAATTCCTTTGCATTGAGTGGAAATGAAATTTCATGTGCAACTTCAAATTCAAATTTAAAGAGAACTTTCAAAGTTTGAAAAAAATTAAGTTAAAAGATACATTGAAAGAGATAGAGCGACTTTTGGACTATTTAGAAATTAGTGATAATGATTAGATATGTTATGTTATTTCAAGTTATTGTTTGAGTTGAAATTCAAACAAAAATTTTATCAAAGTTCAAGTTGAAACAATAGTGTTGTAAGTGATGTATTGAATTTGAAACATATGTTATCTAATATGTTCTGAATTTTGTAAAATGTGGAACCATGTTTTCCTTCTTTATTGGCATCATATCAAACATATTGTAATTTTTAAATGTTGTGATATGCTCGTTTTCCTCCTCTCATTTTTAATTGAGCTTCTCTTGTTAAAAAAAATAACTTTGTGTTCAAATATTGCTCCTAATAGCATTCTTTACACTTCGCAGTATGTCTACAATTGGTATATCTTTTTAATGGGGTGTTTCTGATATCTTTTGATTTCCAAATTGTGCCTTTTAGCTTTTAATTTCCATTATAACTACAACTGCAAGATGTTTTCCTTGTTTTAGTGGTTGCACATAAGGTCCATAGCTAACCAAATCAAGGGAATCACATGAGTTTCTGATCTACTCCTGAAATTGAAAATGCATACTTGGCTAACATGTGATTTCCTTCCACCAAATATCCAAATTTTATGCATATTGCTGTTAGATATCCATCCATTGAACTCGGGAGTTTGTAGAATAAAGAAACAAGCCAAGCAAAAATATGTGATATCGAGAGGCACACTTTGTCCATTAAATTTTCGAAGATATATTCATGGGCATTTTACAAGATCCATCTCCATTGATTGGTATCAAGATCATTTGTTCAATACACATAAGTGAAACACCTATAGGATATACTTTACCAAAGTAGAAAAAATACTTTTTGGTATATTGTTTACAAACTCCATATAACAATGTATCAAAATGGTCTTTTTCTAGATTTATGAATCCTTGCAAGCAATCTAGGGTTTGCATCAAAATGCAGAATACTCAGGAACCAGGAGCTAGAGCAACATTGAAATAAAGCACCATCCACGCACCGAAAGTGTTGTCATGATGGAACCAAGGGCGAGAGCATGCCAAACTTGCAAGAAGGATAGGTTGATGCTTGTATTCTTTCTAGCCTTGTCTAAAGCACCCGCTATCTACAAAAATTAAAAGGGTAAGTTAGAAATTATGTTTGCATTACTAAACTAGCTCAATAAAAGTAAGATGAAATGCATACTTTCCAATTAACCAAGTGTGTATTTATCAAGACAAAATACTAAACCAAAGTTAATGTTAGTAGACTAATCTAGCACCTATAGACTTTCTTCATTAGCCTATCACCTCTGAAAACAAATTAACTTAATCTATTAAAGAAATAATCTTACAAACAAAATGATCAAATAACACAGAAAATAAATTCTACAAAGGAACAAAATTTTAATTTAAGTCCTGGCAAAATTATTCTAATAATATAATTAATATGAAAATTGTCTTAAATAACTTAACCTCCTAAATAAGAGGTGCATAAGTAGAAAAGATAAGCTGCCTTATCTTCCTGTTATTACTTAAAAGGTAGAAAACAATCAAAAGTAGAAGGGCCCATTGTATAAAATTTCTTTTTCCTACTTTTTTTCTTCTCTTTTGTGAATTACTGACTCAATCATACAACCTTGTGCTTTATTTAGGGTTGACTACATGTATTTATCTCTCCATTGAGCTCTAGGTACGGACAACCAAACATCACAATCATGTAGCACTTTCGTATCAATTATATTTTATTCTTTAGAGAGTAGCAAATTATAAAAGAGGAAGGGAAAAAAATACAAACAAATCGAATAGATGAATATCATGTTAAATTTTGAGAGATATTCTAATGCAATCATTTTACGGTTTTTATTAAATATAAATTTACTATTTGAGTACATATTATATGCTTGATTATCTTAAACTCATTTACTGAATGCCCGTAATATAATTCATAGCATAAGAAAAATTGTGATTGGATCACAACTAGTGATTATTTCTACATGTGTAATTATGAATGTATTAGAATTTTCCTAGTCATTGAATTGATGCATTCGGACTTCATCAATTTTGTAAGACTAGCATGGGTTATACTCCTTAGTTCATCAAGCACATTGGGATGTCGAGAGTTAAACGTGGATGCTAGTTATGACAACTAGTTCATTGAAGTGACTCACTATAAGACTTCTTTGTTGGAGTGTATACTGAAAGCCTAAGCTTTGTAAACATTCATTATGAACAAAGAATCATATTTGGTCAAATTGCCTACATTTATTTGTAGTTGTTCATTTAATTTATATTGTAGATAACATAGTATGTGGTGTCACATGCAGAACATGATGTTATCAGTACCTTATAAATTATAAACAGTAGCTCACAACCAAAATGGAAAGAAACAAACCATTAGAAGGTCATAGTGTAATTAGGTATTAGCTTATCTTGACTATATAATTACACTAGTACACTCAGAGTGTATTGAGTAGGACCATTTGAGGTCGTTTCTTTTATACTGACTTTATAAAGGAACAAAGACCTCGGTTATTATGGAAGTGTGTGCTCTTAATCCTAATATAATAACAAGCACATATATTTGATATTTATTTCTTTAATTTATCAATGGGTGAGATTTAGTTCGATGAATCAATAAGCCCGATAAGTTGGGAAATGGTATCACTTATAGTGTGTGTTGTTGATTATAGAAAGAAACTGTGTCCTAGAGATATTAAGTTGATAATGTCCTCAAGAGGAGCTCATAAGGATTGTCATGTTAAACCCTGCAGGTGGACCTAGTCCGACATGACAATAAGGTTGAGTGGTACTACTCTTGGACTTAGATATTAATTAAATGAGTTGTCAGTAACTCACTTAATTAGTGGACATTCGATATCTTAAACACAGGGAGACTAACACACTCATAATAAGAAGGAGCCCAAAAATGTAATTTGGGATTGGTGCGGTAGTTCAATAATAGTTCTCTAGTGGAATGAATTATTATTGATAAAATTAAGTTGTGTGTTGGGCGAACACGGGATGCTTAATTTTATCGGAGACCAAAATCAATTCCTCCTCTCGGTCCCTATCGTAGCCTCTTATTTATAGAGTACTATACCCACCTATACCCACCTTCTATACCCCACTGAGGTGGCCAAGCTAGCTTGGGAACCAAGCTAGGGCCGGCCTAGATAGGGACGGCTAGCTTGAACCCAAGCTAGTGGGGGCCGGCCAAATTAAATTAAAAAGGAATTTTAATTTTAATTTTAATTATGTGGAAGAAATAATTTATTAAAGAGAATTAAAATTAAAATATCTCTATTGTAAAAGATCTACAAAAGATTAAAGAAAGAGATTAGATCTCTTTCCTTATTTGTAGATTGGTGAGATATTTTATTTTCTCTTTAAAATTATCCACATGTTGATAAAATTAAAATTATAGAAATTTCTTTTTATCAACCATGAAGAGATTTTTAAAGAGAAATTTTAATTTTAAAATTTCTGGAAACAAATTAGGAAGTTTTAATTGTTGATTAAAACTTGTCTAATTTATCTCTTTTGATGTGGCCGGCCATTAGAGATTAATTGGGGAAATTTTATTTTATTTTTCTCAATTAAATCATGTCAAGGGAATTAAGGAAATTTTATTGTAATTAAATTTCCTAATTTACCTAGGCCAAGGAATATAAAAGAAGGGGTGAGGGCGCCTTCATGTGATATAACCTCTATTATTTCTCTCCCTCTTTTATTCCTTGGAGTGGCCGGCCATCCTCTTCCTCTCTCCCTCTTTGTGGTGGCCGAATCTCTCAAAGGCTTGGAGCTCTTGTGGCGGCCGGATACTACTTGGAGAAGAAGAAGAAGAATGAGAGAAAGCTAGCATCTCTTGGAGCTTGGTTGGTGTTTTGTTCTTCATCCTTGGTTAAGTTTTTTGTGGCCGAACCTAGCTAGGAGGAGAAGAAGGTGGTTGGTGGTTTCTCATCTCGGAAAATCGTTGCCCACACAACGTCCGAGGTTAGAAGAGGAATACGGTAGAAGATCAAGAGGTTTTTCTACAAGGTATAACTAGTAATTTTTCTTTCCGCATCATACTAGTTATTTATGGAAATAATACCAAATACAAGAGGCTTACGTTCTAGTATTTCGAATATGTTTTTCGATGTTGTTTTCTTTTGTTTTATTTTTCCTTGTGGTTTGATTGTTCTTTTCGGTTAACCTAAAGTTATTTTAGGAAATTAAATATTAGCTTTCTATAAAAGGTTTTGTCTAGTCGGTGGTGGTTGCTCCCATATCCAAGAAGGTCGTGTGCCTCGCCACGTCAGTACTGGGAACCAATTATGGAAATTAATATTTAATGGAATTAATAACTTAAGGTGACTTGGGTCGAACGTGTTAAGTTCCACAGGAGATCCAAGTCAAAACCTAAAAGAACAAATAGATTAAGTTTTGGATCAAACGTGTTAAGTTCCGCAGGCAATCCAAAATTTAATTTAAAAGAACACATGGTAGCTAGGAAAAGGTTCAGACCTTTGTACAAAATTTTGTACAGTGGAACCTCTAGGTTTTCCGAGTAGCAACCAACATTCTTATGGTTATCTATATATATAGATATGTCTATGAAGCTCTTACTGTAGCTCGAGTTCAAGTTTCCTTTGACTTGAGGTATACAAGTTATCTTGGTCATGGAGACTTATACTTTAATATCTTAAGTACCTCACTGAGCTATAGACTCGGGATGATTAGGTATAAGTCAAAATGTCCGAAGATGTTTGGATAGCCCACGAGGATTCACCACTTCTTGCGAGGAGACGTATACCCTGTGACCACTCGTTAGGATTATTACTCAAAGTCTTTCGCCAAAACATCATATGTTAAGAGTGTGAGACTCTTAGACATATATATGAGTAATTTGAAGCTGTAGAATGAAGAAGTATTTCTTGGACTAGGTGTGATGTAGTCAGTCTAATAGGGACAAACACATAGATCATGCCCTAAACCAAGTAGGTATAAAATTAGTGAAAGGAATAAGACACGACTCACTATAGCTATTGAAGGGTTTAGAATTAGTTTTAAGATCAACTATGATTTTTCGACTAATTAAGGATCATGATATACTACTAGGTGTCACTGATGATCGTTCTATAATTAAGTAGTTAATTATGAACGACCAAAATAAATATGGAACCTATTGGGTCACATGCACTAATGAGTCTCTAAAAGATATAAAAAGCAAGATAAAGAATATGATTCTTAGATCAAGAGATAAATATTTGATTGGACCATACATAAGACAAATATAAAAATATTTGTCATAATAGAAACATGGATGGGCTACATCTCGTATGGTAGAGTTAAACCATATTTGGTTTAATCATGAATTAGTCATAAACTAACTTGATTTAGTTGTGAACTAAACTAAGGGGTTAATGGGATAATTTTTGGTTAAGGGATAATGTGTTGGATTTGGACTTTCTAATCCAACTCATTAAAGAGGATTATATATAGATGTGATTGGTAGAGAATTAGATACAAGTTTCATTATTTAGTTGATTAACTTTGGAAACTCAATCCTCCTCTCCCTCCCAACGCCAACAAGAGGATTCTTCCTCTTGTTGTTGTGGCCACTACAAGGGAGAAAAACTCTCCCCTGTGTGCTTCTCTTCTTCTTCCTCTTGATCCCTCTTCTTCGCTTGTCGCTAGTAACTTTCGAAGGAGAGACTTGTACTAAAAGAGTTATCTTGAGGAGCTTGACGTTGATATGAATAGAGATGAGGTTCGATAATGTCGCTATGATTGATGCCCTTCTCGTTACAGATCATCGGTAAGGTATACCTAACGTAAATTTACTTTCCATAAAATTTTAATTATGAGATCATGTTTGGCATATTTTATCCTTGCATGTGTGGTGTGTGTGTGATGTAATGATTAAGAATTATTATTGTTTTATTTTTTGTTGTCCATGTTTATGAAATATGTTCTAGCATGCACCCGCATCGGGCATAACCCAACATACCAGCCATAGAATATTACAAATATACTAATGCATATTATTAGAACTTGCAACAATTAAGATAATTATTAATTTCATTTTTTCAATGAATCACTATAATTTAATAAATTAAATTTTTTATAGTACCAACTATAGATGTCAAATTTACTTTATATGTGTCGTCAATACTGTTATGATGATTATCTTTAGTTGATATGACAATTGATACATTATCATATTTACAAAATGTAATAAATAATAAATTTGAATTTGCAAGTTAAATTACAATAGAAATGTAAAATTAATCGATACATAACCTTGCAGCAAAATTTAACAAACACTCTTGTCATGTGACATACCTCGATGTCCACATCCAAGACATAGTTTGGATTTTAAGGTTAATTTCTCCTTTGATGATTTTAATCTCTTCCCATAACTCTTTATTCTTACTAAAGAAGGATCAATAATACCAAGGGCTTCATCCATGAATTTCTTCCTTTGACTTCCATCACCGCATATTCTACTCATATTCATCTCTTGAATTTTGTTGTAGATATAATCGAATTATTCATCCAAGAAGTTTACCCTCTCATCAATCAAAGATGCATCATTAATTAATATTGAGGTGTTATAGGATAACCTCGAGTGTCTCGACATTAAAAACCTTTATGGATTTAGATAATCGATGAAATTTTGCTCCCCTAAAGTATATATTTCTCTAACCTTTGCATCTTGTATCCATCGTTTGAGTATATATGTATCAGGAAAATAAAATACTTGGTTGATATGAAAAAAAAACTAATATATGCTTGTATGGAATGCTCTTAAACTCAAATTTCATACAACTACACGATATGTAGTCCCTTTATTTGTCTTGCGTGAGCACCCTTGGTTTGGAGGAAGAACAACTTTATTTCATCACATAGTATACCACTAAGTCAACTCCTATAAATGCTTGTTGCAAATAATAACCATGACTCTCGTTCATTATACTCTGAAACTCCAACCATTTTTTTTATGTACAACTTAATAATTTGAGTTTTCATTAACCAATTTATCTTAATCTTGGGATGCTCATTCATATCAATATGATACACAACTAACTCATTGTGTCTTTGGTTTCTCAGTGCCATATTGAAACAGATGATAAAATCTATCAATGAGTTCTTATTTGAGATATACCTCTTGAAAAATGAATGTGAACTTTTAAATCTCTGACTAATTGACATTCTAGCACAAAATACATGGCTAAAATATACTAGCACCAACTTGTGTGACAATTCATACATCAACGACAATCAATTATTTTTCTCCAAGTTAGCATACTTGATAACCTCTTCACATGACTTCTCAAAATTATAAGTACCCCAGGGTAGTTTTGATATGATCAACCAAGTTCAATTAGGTCTTATTGTATTTGATTTTTGTATCTAAGTGTGCATGAGCTTAGGAACACAAGAAATCAAATGAAAGACACAGCTAGCGAGAAGGATGGAACGGTAAAGGAGCCAACTGGTTTGGTGCATCCGAGGGACGAAATGCTACTAAAGAATACACCGGTGGACGAGAAGGATGTGCATGACGTTCGAGGGATGAGAAGTCGGGAAGGAAGCCTACTTGAGGAGAAGGTTAGAGTTGGGTTTGAGTGAGCCCAACTCCGATTAGCCAAAGAATCACATACGCGAAGAGATCAGCTTTGAGCTAAGTTACCCTGTGGAAGGCGCCTTCCATGGCTAGAAAGCGCCTTCAATGAATACTAAGGTGTCTTCCATCCTTTGAAGGTGCCTTTGCTAGCCGTTAGCCAAGGATAAATTTTTATTCTCTGCAGATAAACTCTATCTGATGGAAGACGCCTTGGACCTCTTTGGAGGCATCTTCAAGCTGCAGATAACTTTTTCCAAGGGCTATAAAAAGACACCTGGACCTAGAAAATAGGGAAGAACTCTTGTATTCATTTCCTACCAACTTTCTGAGCATTCAACGAGTGTAAGAGGCTTCTCACCTTTAAAGAAGGAGATTTTTAGTATTTTCTTTTATCTTAAATTAACAACCACCTAGCTTGTAATCAAGTAATTTCTTTGTCTCTTCTTTTTAGCTGTTGATTTAATTTAGTATAATTGTGCTACTAATTAGAGTTGAAAGATCGAAAAAGGTCAATTTTATTTTGTAGGAAATTCACCCCCTTCTTACCGGCCTACCTACGCCAACAAGTGATATCAGAGTCAGCATGCCTTAGAAGGACTAACCACTGACTGAAACACTGAGACGATGGTCGGACCGATCATCTACCCGCCGAAGTTTGAGGGAGAATTTACGTTATGAAAAAAAACTCATGGCGGTATTTTTTAAAACTGACTTTGAAGTTTTATTAATAATTAAATATGATTTTGAAACTCCAAAAAATCAAAAATACAAACAAAAAGAAAAGTACCTTTGGACAAAGAAAGAGCAAGCGAACTTTGTGGCGAATGGACTAGCCGAATTCTACCTACTAAGCATACTGCCACCTCAAGAAATCAGCAGGATCGGCCCCTACGCATTAGTAAAGGAACTATGGAAAAAGTTTTTTGAGCTACACGAAGGAGCGTCTGAAGCAAAGCTCACTAGACGAGATCTTCTCTAGAACCAACTAACGAACCTCCGGTTAAAAGAAGGAGAATCAGTAGCGCAACTACATGCTAAACTGAAAGAACTGATCACCGAACTCATGAATCTCGGAGAAAAAGTAACAAATTGAGATTTTCTAAGTACACATTAAATGTTTTTCCAAGGGCACCCGAATAATCCTCAATTGTCGACTCCTATTATATTTCTAAAGATGTAGAGGTAAGCACATTAGAAAGTTTATTTTGCACTTTAGAACTTCATGAATCTAGATGTGCAGAATCAAAGGAGACAAGTTAATTAGACAATTGCCCTAAAGGCAAGAATAGACGATCCAGATTCTGAAGCATCAATCGATGAAGATGAAGCAGCATTATGGTAAGAAAATTTAATAAGTTTATTAAATCTAATAAATTTAATAAGTCATAAGAGAAAAAGTACTTTCGGAATAAAAGGAATGTACGATGCTACAACTGCTAAGGAGAAGGACACATTAAGGATGACTGCTCCAAACTGAAGAAGAATGAGAAGGACAAGGGCAAAGGACCAACAAGATCGAAGCACAAGAATCTAAAGGCAACATGGGATGAATCATCGTCTTCTAAGTCTGAGATCGAGGCCTACGCCAGACCAGCCCTGATGGTAGACCACCAAAGAAACATTGAAAGTTCCTCGGAGATTAACATCGACAAAGGGGGAGGATCCTCTGAAGAAAACAACGATGAAGGGGGAGTATCAGAACACGAGGTAAGTAAGGTATGTGCACTATCTCCCAAGCAATCATTTGAATTTATCAAAATGTTATCTGAAAATATAGTACAATTAGAAAGAGATAATGCTAGGTTAAAATTAAACTTAGCAAATTCATGCCCTTAGATATGTTTGACAATCTAAAAATAGAAAATGAAAAATTGAAAGCACAAATAGAAAAACTAGAAAATGACTATGCATGCTTAGATTCGAATATCTTTCAAAACTCAGAACTAAAAATTAATGGTAGAATTAACTGGTACATTAGAAAATAGCAAAGATAAATTTAAAAAAAAATACCTAGAAATTATGTACCTCCAAAAATTTTAATAAATCCAGTAAGCAGGAACGTATATTGGGTTTTAAAATCTTTTATAGATTAAAAATTCCCACAGTTTTTATTAGGATAGAAATTATTTTAATTATAAATATCTTTTGTATTTTTTTTTTGTTCAAATTTCTTGCTCACAATGTTTACACTAATAGAAAAGAAGTATTTCTGTTAAGGATTTTTTTTTTGGATTTTTTTTGTTGAGTTATTTTCTATAAAAATTATCAACAAAAATTATATTTTAAATTAAAAATTATTCTGTAGACTTATTTTTTTTTATGATAAAATATAATATTCTATATCAAACAAAATAATTTTGAAAATTTATAACTGTTAAGTTATTTTTTATAAATTTATTAATGAAACCAGTATTTTAAAAATTTAAAATAATTTTTGAACTTATCTTTGAAATCTTTTATTTTTCTAGGATAAAACGTGATGTCTTCTATCACAACAAAATTTTTTGACATTTTTCAAATTTTATCTAATTCATTATGAATTTTGTTTAGAAAAGTTAATTTTTAATATTAAAAATTTAGGAAAATAGTTAATTTTTAATATTAAAAATTTAGGAAAATAAAAATTTGTAAATTTTGATTTTGTTTCTACATATGTAAATTTAAGATAAAGTATGATGTCTTCTATCATAATAAAATTTTTTAACATTTTTCAAATTTAATCTGATTCATTATGAATTTTGTTTTGAAAAGTTAATTTTTAATATTAAAAATTCAGAAAAATAGAAATTTGTAAATTTTGATTTTTCTAGTGTTAGACAATCAATTTTCCATATCTAAGAAAAAATTTTAAAGAAATTTTTTAAAAAATATAATTAAAAAAGATTTATTGATGAAAATTAGATTTATTTTTTAAAAAATATTTCTGTTAGAATAAATAATATTTTTCCATGAATTTATTTTTTCTATTGGTCTAACTTACTCTGCTCAAGTTTGACAAAAAGTTACATAATTTCTTTTAAACCGAAAACTAATTTTTTAATTATTTTTGTCAAATTGAAGATTAATTAATAAAAATTATAATATGTTTGAAAATCACTTCTAAAAAATATTAGTCTACTAGTAATTTTATAATGTACCCCTAGAAATTTTTTTAGATTTGTTTAACTATTTATTATATTTTTTCCTATTTTTTTGATATGATCAAAAGAGGAGAAATAGGTGCAAGTTAAGGGGGAGTAGGATTTTTTTTGGATTATTTTTTTTTTATTTTGTAAGCAATTTTTTTTTGTCTACTTTAGTTATGTTATTGCATTTTTAACCCTAACTTGAACTTGGGTTAATACACATCAAAAAAAGGGAGATTGTAAGTACCCCAGAGCACTGGTGGAGCCAGGATTTGTAGCCCGCCCGGGCTACCAATGTCTTTCAGATTACTTCCCGGGCTAAAGATCCTATTTTTTATTTAGGAATAAAAAATTAATGACATAAATAGATAAAATATACATCATTTTAACTGATCCACCCGGGCTATAGCCCGGGGAAGCTTACACTTGGCTCCACCCTTGCCCCAGAGTAGTTTTGATATACTCAACCAAGTTCAGTTAGGTCCTGTTATATTTGATCCTTATGTCAAGTGTGCAGGAGTTTAAGAACACAAAATGTCAAGCGGAAGACGCAGCTAGCGAGAAGGATGACATGGGAAAGGAGTCGACGGACTTGGTGCATCCGAGGGACGAAATGTTATGAAAGAGTATACCGATGGACGAAAAGGACGTGCAACGCGTTCGAGAGACAAGAAGTCGGGAAGGAAGCTTGCTCGAGGAGAAGGTCGGAGTTGGGTTTGGGTGAACTCAACTTCGGTTAGCAGGAGAATCACCTATGCGAAGAGATCATCTTTGAGCTAACTTACCCTGTGGAAGGCGCCTTCTATGGCTGGAAGACACCTTCAATGAACAGTACGAAGGCGCCTTCGCTAGCCCTTAGCTGAGAATAAAGTTTTATCCTCGGTGGATAAACTCTATCCGATGGAAGGTGCCTTCAAACTGCGGATAGCTATAAAAAGACTCCTGAACCTAGGAAATAGGTAAGAACACTTGTATTCATTTCCTAGCAACTTTTTGAGCATTCAACGTGTGTAAGAGACTTCTCCTCCTTAAAAAAACAGGAGATTTTTAGTGTTTTCTTTTTGTCTTGGATTAACAACCACCCAAGTTGTAACCAAGCAATTTCTTTGTCTCTTCTTTTTAGTTGTTTATTTAATTTAGTATAATTGTGCTACTAATTAGAATTGAAAGATTGAGAAAGGTCAATTTTATTTTATAAGCAATTCATCCCCTCTTAATGGCCTACCTATGCCAACAATAAGGTGTTGTCGAATTTGCAATGACATTCTTTATACTTTGATAGTGGTTTTGAAAAGTCAAAAGGTGTGATTTATCTGGGAATTTATTCAGTCTATGCTACAAATAATATTGATGCACTGTTTAAGGGAAATTTTATGCAATGACTTTCGTCATAGCAGAATCCTGGCCCGTGATGATAATATTTGGTGGACCTTTAGGCGTGATTTATGTGTATTTCTTAAGCAACCAAACAAAAACCTCAATTTTATCGTCACTTAAAACCCGTAATAAAAAATAATTATCTGATGATGATTAACTCTTACAAATGGTGTCAAAATCAAGTCATATTTGTTAGTATTATATATTGTATCAAATACAACTATATCACCAAATACACTGTATATCCTCCTTGATACATGATCAGCCTAAAAACATATACTAAATATGTTATCTGAATTAGTCTCGTAATCAAAGAAAAATACTGAATTCTTCTCTTACTTAGATATAAATAACTTGATCAGTGTTTCAGTATTGATACCCTTTTGTTCATCCCTTAGATTTTTTTCAAAATTTCTAATATCTCTTTATATGGAATCTAACCTTTTAGGTCCTCTATACTCTATCTCCAATAATTGCATCTGTTGACAAGTTGGTACATTAGCCTTTAAAAACTGTTTAGTCAATGTTTTCTTTATTGCTAGAACATTATAATGTGAGCGTAGCAAATGCACATTTGATAAAATCTAGAGTGGATGATTATAGGTTTCTATGAAGTTACTGACAACCCAATTAGGTCCAGTTTATTTCTTGACAAGTGCAATATTTGACTTACAACTCGTTCTAACTGCACCACATGCATTTTCCCTTGTCAGTTGATCAACTTTTACATGTTTATTTCACCGTATTAGATCTGTATGTCATTCTTTAAAGCATATAATTCATTTTCAAATCACTTCATTTGTCATCTTATTTTTCTTGCTTGTGTTTATCCTTGAATTAAATTTGGCTTTTCGTGCATATTGGTTATAGACCTCCGGTGATAAGAATTTCATCCCAATTTTTAGTTTTTGATCATCTATAATTTGGGGAATGTATTTTTGATCATCAATTTTATTTTCTTCCATTTATAGGAAATGACGTTATATTTATATTTGAGAACAAATAAGTAGATAAATAAATAAAAACTATAACTTATTTCAATTTATACTCAAAATTACAAGTAACTTGGCAAATACGCTAAACCCTAAACTTGGTTGATATTAAAAAAAAATGCTCAAATTAAATTGCCAACTATATTATGCTAGAATAAAACAATGACAACTATAAAAAATTATTGGACATAATATGATGAATCCATGCAACTATTGGCAATCTAGTACAACTTCCAAGTGTGTTCATGCAACTATGACAAATCTATTAATAATTTTGTCGGTCTACCTACCATTCAATAGGAGTTGGCAAATGATCAAAATCTTCGACTTGCTTCAAAAAAATTAAAAAATAATAATAATATTTTAGTTCCTTTTTCTTCAAAAAAAAATAACTAATTGACCAGAAATTTGAGATCTTAACTAAGCCCAAAACATTGGCTTAGCTATTTTTCAAGATTTTCAGTTAGGTTCTCAATTTGCTGGTAACTTCAGTCACTGGAGGCCTAGTGAAGTTTTAACTAAAATCTCATCTGAATTGGTCTAAATTTCACCCATTACCATTTGATAATTTGTTAGATTTTTAGCTACTTGGATCAAAAATATCTAATCAGTGCTAGTATCAAACTTTCAAAAAATTAATTGATTCGGACGTAGCATTAGGACATGGGAGTAATTAGTGAAGAAGGAAGGGGTATTTTTGTCATTTGGAATTACTAAGGTTTTTGGTTATAAGTGGGGGGACATAGTTCACGCGGGGGGGGGGGGGACAGGGGCTGGTTTTGAGGATTCTGTCGCCGCCACCAGCACAGGCTTCTTCCCATCCTCTCCAGCGTCGATCATCTCCGGCTAGCAGAGAGTATTCCTGCTCTCCTCGCCCTTCTCTTCCTCTTCGATCCAGGCCTGCGCCGCCGAGTAAGGCTCGTCTCCGCCGCTGGGTAGGCGCGCCGCGTCCTCCTCCCTCACCCGATGCACGGCACGACCGTATCCTTTTCCTCCCTCCGGCGCCGACGCCGTCGAGGAGCATCTCATCGCCTCTAGCAGTTGTCGTAGCCGCCTCCAGCGGCCACCGCCACTATCGCAGCCGTAGCCGCCTCAGGCGGCCGGCGCCACCTCCCCCATCGGCCAACGACGTCTCCCACCACTACTGCCACCTCCAACGGTTGTGGGTGTCGCCGCTGCCTCACTTAGCAGCCTCCGTCACTCCCTGGATAGCCGCCATCTGGCGAGTTCAGGTTTGTTTACTCCGGCCTTCGGGCCGAGATGATGTTCGACCTATGAACCGATGTGGTTCCGGCCATCGAGCCGTGATATTTCACTCTTCGCACCATTATTATGCTTATGAGTTATTGGTATTATTCAGCCTGCGTGTCGTGTGCCGGCCTACGAGTCGCTAGCATATTTCGACCTACGTGCAACCTTTTGGGATCCCTACTGCACCGGATTCTAGGTCGTCGTCCTCAGATTCGACTCCTTAGCTGATTCACACCCATCTATCCTTCATGGTCGTAATGACTCCATCAGCAGCGCGACCGGCTCACCGCTCCATCCGAGGGCACCCCCCCCTCCCGGGCCAGGGTACATTCTCGTACTCCTTATTCGTGCATTCATTTCTCTATTATTATCTAGCTGCTCATATGTTCGCGGGACCCACCTCGAGCATCGAGGTACAGGGATCGGGGGAACCCGGTTGCTGGTTGCAGGTGTTGTTGACCAGAAGACTTCGGACGACTCGGTCAACCTAGAAGACAGCTCACCCTCCGGGTCATGGAGATGCGATCAACATCCCAGCCACGTCATCCTGGCGGCTCCGTCTTCCCAGATTCCCGACAGGATCATTAATGATGAGCAAATCAAATCAAATAGTCATAGCAATTACTTCGTGGTCCATGATATCTTCCTACATCAGGAAGGAAATGTTTTACCAATAAGGGAGCTTCGTTGCGACGAGGGAGAGAGGCACGGGGAAACCCTAGCTTCTTCGTAGTGAGTGATGGATGTCGCTGGGAGCTTTGTTGTGGCGAGGGAGGCTGCGATGAGGGAGGGGCGGCGAGAGGAGAATGACGAGATAAAAAGTTGATTTTATAAACATAAAAGGACAACAAGAATGAGGGGATGAGAAAATATTGTATTTAGAATTTTTTTTTAAAAAAAAAAAAATATGATGCGGGCCCACCAAAGAGCAATTCGTTCACAATAAAAGGTCCATGCTTAACAACTCTATGTGGTATATATATATATATAATTCTATTATGATGTGTGCCCAGCGGAATATCATTTTTTAATTTAATTAATTTAAATTTTTAAGAACATCCACATCAATTTCTCTATCTAAAATACATAATTTAGGATAAAAAAAATTATTTTATTAAATTTAGATATTTATTTTTCAATACACCATATATCAGTTTCTCTATTTCTTCTCTTTCTTCTATAATGTTTAGGGAATGAAATTTATTCCCTATATTTAAAGAAGTATTGTTCATAAATTCATAATTTAGTCCGCTAGGATGAGTCTAATGGCTAACGCATGAGGTGTTGTCATCATGAGGTCTGGGGTTCGAATCTCGGTAAAACCGAGATAAATACCTCCCTTATGTGTTAATCACTATTCCAAAGGCTAGTAGCCGTCCATGATTTATCTTCTTGGTCCTGGAACGGATTGGTAGGGGCGCTGGAAGTGAACGTATTCATCTTTTTATCATCATAAATTCATAATTTAAAGAATAGATAGAATAGTTGATATTAAAAATTAAATTTAAGGTAAAAATTTTGAATAAAGTATACGATAATATGAATGCTATAACTATGCCAACCATATTTTACATACATAAATATAACTTTTAAGAACAAATAGCCAACTATGAGTTTGGGTGGATGATAAATCATAGTGGAAATAGAGATCTGTGAAAAGCAATTCTTTTGCTTTGGCACAATTAATTTCTTTCTGAAATAAATTATATTATTTAAGTTAAGAGTATTTTTTTGTTGTAATTAATTTATTTTCGAAAGGCAAACAATGTCAGATTTGAATATTGAGCTGGCAAAAGTAAAATTTAATGTAGAATTATGTTTTGCCAACTTAAATAAAGCATAAAATCCCTTTTGACAAAAAAAAAAAAAAGATTATCCTTAAAAAAACTCTGAAATATTACTGATTACAAAAACAATTGATCTGAAGATCCATGAGTTAATAGCTTTGTTTATTGTTTATATAAACTATTGTAATGTACATTCACATCCCTTTATCCATTGGGCAAGTCTGTGCCAACTTCTTCAAGTTCTCTATGATCATAACCAGCTTGGTGTTCAGCCTGTTGACGAAGCACTTGGGCAACCAACCCGCAGGATCCAACTAAACCAAAAAAAAAAAAAGGAAGAAAAATACAAAATAAATTAAACGAAATGCATGCAAAAAAAGGAAATGAGATGAACTGGAGAAATCTGTGCATGCACCTGAACAACGTAGGTGACCATGCAAGAGTCATCTTCAAGCTTCTCGACCACCCAGCCAGACTGAAGCAGCAGCCCTCGAATGGAGTTACTGTTCTTGGGCTGCAGTCCTGCGGCGATCTCCTTGGGCAGAGAAGCCACGGCGACCACCAAAGTGCCGTCGTCCAGAGTCTCTCGACGCTCGTAGACAATGAATTCTCTCTTCTTGAACAGAGGCTTCGACGCGTCGCCGAACCGCAATCCGATGATGCTGAGGTTGTCGGCGAGATCCCTGATGTGTTTTGCTTCCACCAGATCTGGATCCCATTGCTGCTTCTCAATTAATTTTTATTTATTTTATTATTATTTTAAGCTGTTTTATAATTAGGGCTCTGTATTTAATCAATCAATCTACCAGGATTTGAAAACTGGCTGAAAAATTAAGAAAAAATCGACAGACCGACCGACCTTAGCGGCGTCGATGGCGTTGGCGACGACGATGAACTGCTCCGGCGAGACCGACTGGAGGAGCCACCGGCTCCGGAAGACGTGAAGCGAGCTGGACCTCCGCTTGGATATCTCCACCCCGTTCTCGAACGTCAAAACCTTCCACCCGTCGCCGCCGCCGGCGCGGCTCGTCTCGGAAGCCGACAGCAGCTCCTGGATGCACCGCTCGCTCGCGTACGTCACGTATCTCCGCAGCGAGTCCTCGCTGACGGACCTGAATATCATATCGACCGCTGCCGAATCATGAAAAAATCCAAATAACTTTTACGATGAGCTAGCTAGCGTTACCAGGATCGAGAGCAGGAAGAAGTGGAAGTGATTTGGGAGGCAGAGTTGGTCATCGTCGTGTTGATTAGCTAGTGGAAAGCGAGAGCAAGGAGGAGGGGGCGGTTTAAAGAGGAGGAGGCGGAGTGGCCGGAGAACATGTGCAGTGGCAGAGGAAGAAGGTATGGATGCATTGATTAGACGGCACGTGGACGGAAGCATTGGAGATGGATTCTTTTCTTTTTCATTTCTTTTCTTTTCTTTTCTTTTCTTTTCTTTAAAGCAGGGGAAGACGGAGCACATGGACTGGTGGTGGTGGTGGTGGTCGGAGATCATCATGGGAAGAGCAGGGGAAAAGCATGCACTACTTGCCCGTTCTGTGGATTGCTACCACTGTGCCATTGCTTCAAAGGGAACCAAATAAAAGAGTACGTGGCTTGTGTGGAAACATGCATTGCATGGAGGAAGATAATAAGAGAAGAGGAGATAAAGACTAGCAATTGAAAGAACAGTACTCACACATACATAAAGAACACTCAAATATGAATCGAGAATTTACATATGTTTTTTTTAATTTCCTAGTTAATTAAGATGGTTTGGTCGTCAAATCATCGTCACCGGGAAACACAATTGGCCGAGGTGGGTGACCTAGCATGCCACCTCAGAGAGACCATACATGTTAGGGGTACACACACCCTTTCCATGGCACCATATTGTGTTTGGCCCATCCATGTTCTCTTAATTGCCCCAGTACTGATCTTCTAGTGCATTGTCTCCCGTCTGACTGTAAGCTTTGTTTGGTTCGTGTCTCCCTTTCTAAGCTGTCGACTCGAAGCCTAATGAGTTCGTAAGACACGCAATGGCTGAATCATGATCAGTAAAAGCTTAACCGTGACAGAGAAAGCTCGACTCGATCGGAAACAAGCACATTTAATTTTTCTTCATCGGTTAATGGACAAGGGAGAACAAAGGAAACAATTAATGCAACTAAAAGGTTCGATAAAGGTAGTACGTAGTGGTTATGATTGAAACAAAAAACTTTAAATTAAACATGTGGTTAAGCCAATGCTACAGACAGACAAGTGTATATATACATATATATATATATATATATATATATATATCTTTTGTATTTTGAGGTGAGTTTTATATTGGAGAGAGAGAGAGAGAGCGCATCCTGTCAGTATTTATAATTTGCCCAAGCTGTCAATGTCAGGATAGCAAGAACAATCCATCGTTATAATTCAATAAGATGCAAGTTGAGATTTGTGGTCAAACATTATCTTTCTTTGCTTGGAACTACAAGTAGTAGCTAAAGTTTGGACTTTGGACTAAGGAAGAATAAGGAGGAGGAGGAGGAGGAGGTGCTGGTGTTGTTCCCTTGCAATCATGGACACAAGCAGGCATGCACAGCCTTCAAGTCTGGACTCTGAAATGGATGACAGAGGGGATGAGCATGATGGTAGCTAATGCAGGGTCCAAGACTGGGACTTAGAACATTGTGAATTTATTTGAGGAAAAATGCTTTAAAAAAAGTAAAGGGAAATTCAGTATATGATGATATATTATCTTGTAGCAAAATATATGGTGACTTTCCATAAAATTTCTCTAGGGTAAAATTTATCATTTTCGAAATAATATGTAAATATATTTTTTTAAAAAAAATATGGTTTCAAAATATTTATAAATGTGAATCTATACTTTTAGAAGAATTTGAATATTGGGTAAGCCTTAATTAAGATAACTATTATATATATATTAAAGACCAAGAGAGTTAGGTGATGGTGCGATAGTTAGACTCTCTAATAGATAATCAAGAGATATAATATTTGAATTTATTCTAGTAGTCTGTGAAAAATTTTTATAGGGCCAGATTATACTTGAATTAAAATAATAATAATAATAGACGAAAAAGGTGGGCTAGTTAAGTACTTAAGTAAGCTAGATCGACAATTCAGTTGGTTAAAACATGGGTAAATCAAGGTGGTTAACCTAAGTATGCTACTTAAGTTGGTTAGTCAATCATATAAGTTGGACATACCAAATTGAGTCAATAAAAGCACTCGTATAGAAGTTGGCTGGTCAATCGGATAAGTTGGAGTGATCAACTTGAATAGCAAGGTTGGGCCAAACAAACAGTTGAGTTGATATATAGAGATTGAGTCCGCCTAATTAATGCATGTTTCTATTATCTCTTATGATTTTAATGTTAAGAATCATATTAGCTTCTTCTAGATCTTTCATATATATCAAAATTATTAGATAAGATGGATTAAGTAGTTTTGTTAATTTTTTGTTTCTCCAAGACTGAAAGCCTTTGCGGAAAACTTTTACTTTCTGGAGTTAATGCATTAGTGATATGGTGCATGATCGTGAGGTCAGTAAGATGATGTGGTTAGGAGTCAAGACCATAGGATGGTCAGGAGTCAAGCTTACGTGGAGGTCAAAAGTCCAGCCCTTGTGGAGGTCAGGAGTCAAGCTTACGTGACCATGGTCAGAGTCTCAGCTTGCATGGCCATAGTCAGAAGTCAAGCTTACGTGGCCATGGTCAAAGTCTCAGCTGACGGGGCAGTCAAAGGATATGATTACAAGTTGGACAAGATCCAGCCTCGATAGCAATCAAGAACTGGGCTCACAGGCCAGGTACAGCGGAGAACTGGGCTCACAGGCCAGGTACAGCTAAGAACTAGGTCCACAGGCCAGACACAGCTAAGGATTAAGCCCACAGGCTAGGTAAAGGTGAGGAAAGGAAGGCCTCTGGCGCAGAACAGATCTAGCGTGCAGGTCAGGACGTACAAGCCATGGATAACAGTAGATAGAAGCAGATCGGAATACAGACCTAGCGTGCAGGTCGGAACGTACAAGCAATGGATAACATCAGACAGAAGCAGGTCGAAATACAGACCTAGCGTGCAAGTACGTCCACAGATCTGATGTGCAGGTCGAGACGTACAAGTCATGGATAACAGTAGATAGAAGCAGGTCGGAATACAGATCTGGCGTGCAGGTCGGGATGTACAAGCCATGGATAACAACAGACAAAACAGGTCGGAATACAGACTTGGCGTGCAGGTCGGGACTGTTGGTTAGTTCTAGGAAGATTGTACCGGTTCCACTGTATAAAAATTTTGTACAAGTGTCGAACCTTTCCTAAATAACCTATTGTGTTATTTAGAAGTTAAATTAGGAATCGCAAACGGAACTTAACATTATTGATTCCAAATTTAACTTATCTGTTCTTAATGGTTTTGACTTAGATCGCAAGCGGAACTTAACACTATTGATCCAAGTCCAACCTATGTTACAAAGTTAATTAAATATTTATTTCTAAAATCGGCTCCCAGGTCAAACATGGCGAGGCACAAGGCCTTCTTGGGTATGAGATCATCCACCACTGCCTCGGCAAAGTCTTTAATAGAAATTTATTATTTAATTTTCTAAAATAACATTAGGTTTAACCAAAAAGAACAATCGAATCACAAATTCGAAAAATAAAAACAAAAACACAAATTCAAAACAAATTCGAAACTTTAGAATCATATGTCTCTTGTGTTTGGTATTTCCAAAAATAACTATAGAAAGAAAACTAGTATGATGCGGAAAATAATTACTAGTTATACCTTTCTTTGTAAGCAAATAACCTCTTGATCTTCTACCATTTTCCTCTTCTTATCTCGGACGTTGTGTGGGCAACAATCTATCGAGATGAGAACCACCCAAGCCTTCACCTTTCTTCCAAGTTTCGGCCACCTTCTTTTCTTCAAGGGATGAAGAACTTAGACCTCCAACCAATCTCCAAGGGATGCTAGGAAACAAAACCTCCTCCTTCTTCTTCTTCCTCAAGTAAAATTCGACCACCAACCAAGCTCCTAGAGAAGTTGCCGCCGGCCACAAAAGAAGAGAAGAGGGAGAAGCTAGAGTCGGCAACTCAGCGCTCCGTCAAAGAGAGGAAGAATAGAATAGAGTCGTTACTCATGAAGGCACCTCTACCCCCTCTTTTATAATCTTTGGTCTTGGTAAATAAGGAAATTTAAATAAAAAATTTCCTTAATTCTTTTGTCATGAAAAGAAAAATTTATTTAATTTAAAAATAATTTCCTATTCTCACATTACATGTCACATCTATAAGCTATAAACAAGGAGAGTTTTAATTATAATACGAATTAAAACTTCCTAATTTGTCTCCGGAAATTTATAAAAAATTTCTCCAATAATTTTTCCCTTTATGGTGGATTATAAAAAAGAAAGTTATCTTTAAAAATTAAAGATAATTTCTAAAATATTTCTTTTAAACATGTAGATAATTTCTAAAAAGGAAAGTTATCTTTAAAAATTAAAATCTCCTTTCAATCTATAAATAAGGAAAGATATCAAATCTTTTCTTAATCTTTTGTAGAAACTTATAAAAGGAAATATTTAATTTTTTAAACTCTCTTTTAAATCATGAACATGGTTAAAAAAGGAAAGTTTTCTTAAAATTAAAATCCACCTTTCAATCTACAAATAAGGAAAGATTTCAAATCTTTTCTTAATCTTTTGTAGAAAGCTATAAAAGGAAAGATTTAAATTTTAAACTCTCTCTTAAAACCATGATATCCACATTAAGAAAAAATTTTAAATAAAAATAAAATCCCTTTTAATATGGCCGGCCAATCAAGCTTGGGCTCCAAGCCATGGCCGGCCGGCCAATTAACTTGGCTCAATTCTTTGATCTTGGTCGGTCCTAGCTTGGGTTTCAAGCTAGCTTGGCCGACCCCATTAGGATGGGTAAGAAGGTGGGTATATGTTGGTATAATTCTCTATATACAAGAGGCTACGATAGAGACCGAGAGGAGGAATTGGTTTTGGTCTCCTGATGAAATTAAGTTTCCCGTGTTCGCCCCAAATACACAACTTAACTTCATCAATAATAATTTATACCACTAAAGAATTATTATTGAACTACCGCACCAATCCCAAATTACATTTTGGACTCCTTCTTATTATGAGTATGTTAGTCTCACTGTGTTTAAGATGTCGGATGTCCACTAATCAATTGAGTTACTGACAACTCATTTTAATTAATATCTCAGTCTAAGAGTAGTATCACTCAACCTTATCGTCATGTCGGACTAAGTCCACCTGCAGGGTTTAATATGACAAACCTTATGAGCTCCTCTTGGGACATTATCAACCTAGATTACTAGGAAACAGTTTCCTTATAATCAACAACACACACTATAAGTAATATCATTTCCCTTTGTCCCCAGGGCGTAGCACAGATGGGGAGTGCATGGTTCTGTGGCTGAAAGGTCCAAGGGTCGATCCCCGGGGTGTCACTGCCTGGGGTTAACGTCTGCGCCATGCACTTTCCACTTGTGTATCTACATTTACCTCCCTCCATATCCGTGGGACCGACTCTAAGGGGGCCGCTGATGTGGCGGTTCCACATTTCCCAACTTATCGGGCTTATTGATTTATCAAGCTAAATCTCACCCTTTGATAAGTTAAAGAAATAAATATTAAATATATGTGTTTGTTATTATATTAGGATTAAGAGCACACACTTCCATAATAACTAAGAACTTGTTCTTTTATTAAGTCAGTATAAAAAGAACTTTCCTTAAATGGTCCTGCTCAATACACTTAGAGTGTACTAGTGTAATTTATTAGTCAAGATAAACTAATACATAATTACACTACGACTTTTTCGATGGTTTGTTCCTTTCCATCTCAGTCGTGAGCTACTGTTTATAATTTATAAAAAACCGATAACACGATATTCTGTGTGTGACATAAAACACTATGTTATCTATAATATAAATTAATTGAACATCTACATTTAGTATATATAAATGTAGACACTTGACCAATGTGATTCTTATAAATGTTTATACAAAAGCTAGACTTTTAGTATACACTCCAACAGGGACATACGAACAAGGGATTACAGAGGACAGAAGCAGGTCGGAATATAGACCTGACGTACAGGTCGGAATGTATAAGCCATGGATAATAGCAGATAGTAGGTCGGAATACAGACCTGGCTTACAGGTCGGGAAGTACAAATCATGGATTATGGAGGACTGAAGTAGGTCGGTATATAGACCTGGCGTATGCTCACCAAGGATACAGGTCGAGACTCACATCCTCACGGCATGGGATAAAGAGATCAAAAAGTACAGATCAGAACTCAAGATTAACAGAAGCAGATCGATGCACACAGGTCAGGATTTATAGCCTTATGGCTCAGGATACTTGGATCAATAAAACGTACAGGTCGGAATGTGTTAGCCAAGGGTACAAGTCAGGATTTATATCCTCATGGTCCAAGATAAACAAAGTTGGAGGCAGACATACAGGTCAGGTTAGATGAAGTCGGACGTACAGTTTAAGAGTAGGGATAAATAGAACCGAGCTAAGATATATAGGGCGACATGTAATGCTAATAAG
Source organism: Zingiber officinale (assembly GCF_018446385.1). Lineage (NCBI taxonomy): Eukaryota > Viridiplantae > Streptophyta > Magnoliopsida > Zingiberales > Zingiberaceae > Zingiber > Zingiber officinale. The sequence goes on from NC_056002.1 coordinate 10,500,698, forward strand.
AGACAAGACCGATCGGGGGTTGCAATAGGAGATGCATAGGACAAGGTTAGAAGCACAGGTCTGGAGGCGATAGCAGATCGGGGTTAGCAAGATATCAAAACGGGGTTAGCAAGTGTAAAAACCTAGCGTAGCAATCACGAGCGGAGGATGCCAGGCACTACGGGACAAGCAAGCAAGAGAATTGTAATTGCTTGTCAGAGAATAATCAGAGTGTCAGGGAATATGCTAACAGTCGGGGCTTGTTACCTCTTTGGTTCTGTTGTCGTCCTATGAGAGGATGTCGCGTGTCATTCACCGCTAGACAAAGTCTGACAGCTGACATTCCCTGACGCCCACCAGACCCTAAAACATCCGTTGCAGTATAAAAAGGATGTTTTGTCCCTTATGCAGGTACGCTTACTCTTCATTTCTTACTCGTCTTTACCTTCCGTTCTTTGTCTGTGCTTCTGGGGAAAAAGTATTTGACTTGAGTGTCGGAGGGCCTGACCTGGGGACTTTTTCTCTGGTTTCTGGTCTCTAACGACTCGTGGGCTCGTCTGAGTGTGCACAGAGCCTTAGCGTCATCATCCCGGTCATCACCCTTCGTCATCCGCCCGTGTTAACCCTTCCGGAGGGTGTCAGGTAGATCGGACGCCGCAACGACTTTCCGTCAACTTCCAGTACATCGAGGCCCGCCTTCATCCGACTCAGCTTCCGGATGGGATCAAATTTGTTGTCGTCTGTGGGAATATAACCACCTATTCCGGAACGTGTAGATGGAGGAGTCTAGCCGCATCAATGTCACCATGACTGCAGGAGAATACGAGCTCTTCAAGGAGGCCAAGAGGCGAGTAGCCTCCGAGAAACAAGCAACCGTCTCGCGACCGTGCCAAGCTCCTGAAGCTTCCAAGGAGCCCATCCCTGTTTCAGATCGGGGCTCTAAGAGAAAACAGCCTGAGGGGTTTCCCCAGGTTCTTTATTGTTGGTGCAACCTTAGGTCAAGGTTGACCTGGTTGACCCGACTCGAGTTGACTTGACTCGAGTTGTATTTTGATGTTTGACTTGAGAAGATTGTTGATGCAACCTTAGGTCAAGATTGACCTAGTTGAGTTGCATGTTGATGTTTGACACTCGTGGAAGAGTTGTATTCTTGATGTGAGACAAGAATAGATGGTTGGGAGATTATTGGTGCAACCCTAGGTCAAGGTTGACCTGGTTGACCTGAAAAGTCCAAGTATGGAGACTTGGCAAACGGAAAAGTCCAAGCAGGGAGCTTGGCACGCGAGAAGTCCAAGTATGGAGACTTGCCTGGAAAAGTCCAAGCACGGAGACTTGGCACGGGAAAAGTCCAAGTATGGAGCTTGGAAAGTCCAAGTATGGAGACTTGGCGGGGAAAGTCCAAGCAGGAGTTTGGCACGGAGAAAGTCCCGTGAGTGAAGCCAGGCGGTGGAAAGTCTGGTGAGTGAAGCCGAGCAATGGAGAAGTCACGTGAGTGAAGCAGGCAATGGAAATCTGGTGAGTGAAGCGGTGAAAATCCTAGTGAGTGAAGCTAGGTGAAAGTGGAAGTCCTGGTGAGTGAAGCCGGCATTCGGGAAAGTCCCGTGAGTGAAGCCGGGCAGGTTGGAAGTCCGGTGAGTGAAGCCAGATTGGAAATCCTGGTGAGTGAAGCCGGTGAAAACCCTAGTGAGTGAAGCTAGGTGAAAGTCCCGTGAGTGAAGCCGTGCAGGAAAATCCAGATGGATCAAGGGTGATCGGACATCGGTGTTGGGAAGTCCAAGTAGATCAAGGGGTGATCGGATACTTGGCACGAAGAGGAAAGTCAAGTGGGTCAAAGGATTGACCGGACACTTGGTGGAGAGTCTTAGCAGGTCAAGGGGGACCGGATGCTAAGCATGATGTACCAACAGTCAAGATTGACCGGATGTTGGTTTGAACTTGGTTTGGGCGAAAACTTGTTGGATCGATCGGTGATCGATCCGGTGATCATGAATATTCGATCGGTGCGGTGACCGATCGAATACTATCGATAGCATCTTGTGTGATAACTGATCGATGCGGTGACCGATCGAGTCGATCGAAGCCGAGCAGGCGGGCGCGAGGGGCTGATCGGTCGGGACCGATCGGCCTGGCTGATCGGTCCCCGATCGATCAGAAGTTCCTGATCGGTCTATGGACCGATCAGAGGTTCTGATCGGTCCATGGACCGATCAGACGAAGCAAAGGGCCTGATCGGTCCCGGATCGATCAGAGTTCTGATCGATCGTGGACCAATCGGGGGACCAAGCAAGGCCTCTTCCTGATCGGTCCACCGATCGATCCCTCCTATGCCTTCTAGTTTCTTCTCTTCTTCGCATGTTATAAAAGAGGTTGAGAAGCTACTGTTGAACTGCTTCTTCTTCTCTTTGCCCCTGCTTCTTGCTGTGCTTGAGCTTTGCTGAGCTCTCTACTTCGTGAAGCTTCGTGTGAGCTTCCCCGGCTGGTCAGCTGCTGCTATCGTTCCGTGAAGTTGCTGCTTCGTCAACGGAAACCAGTCGAAGGCAAGATAGTGTGTGTTTTTACATTCTTATTGTTCTTGCTTCTTGTTGTATTTCTTGTACACTTATCTTGCTGTTGCAAGAGACTTTGTGGCGAGGTTTCTCCACCCAGAAGGAGTGTTTGATTTAGCCGGTTTTCCGGGGACTCATCCACCGACGGATTGATAGGGCTCGTCCACCTTACGGACACGCCGAGGAGTAGGAGTTTCATCTCCGAACCTCGTTACATCGATGCGTTGAGGAAGAAACGCGAGAATTTGGGGCGGCTATTCACACCCCCCTCTCTAGCCGAGCACGAAGGATCCTAACAAGTGGTATCAGAGCGAGGCCGCTCTTCGACGGATCAACACCCGGGGGAGCACGGGCTAGAGATGGATCTCTATGGAGAAGACATCACCATTCAACCCTTCTACGAGTCTCACGACAACTTCACATATTGGAAGGTAAGGATGATGTATTTTCTTAGAACTAATATGTTAAATTGGTTTTGTGTACAAGAAGGGTTTTCCCCTCCGATGGATGAGGAAGGAAAACCTATCAAGAAGAAGGAGTGGACGAAAGAGCAAATCCGACAATCCGAAATCAATGACGAGGTAACAAAAATTATTGAATTTGCTTTACCTAATAATGTTTTGTGCAAGATAGATAGGTACAACAATGCCAAGGAGTTGTGGAACAACTTGGACAAACTCCATGAGGAGAGCTCCACTTCAAGCCATGAAGAGGAGCCTAGTGAGTCAAGTAGCTCACATCATGGAAGAAGCAAATTGGGAGTTGAGGGCTACTCAACATCCAAGGAAGAAGAGGAGGAGAGTTCTTCTTCAAGTTCGAAGCAAGAAGAAGAAGCTTCTACCTCCGGGAGGGATGAAGAAGAGAGCTCGCATCCACCCTCAACCCTAGGTAACTCAAGCAATTTAAGTTCAATCAAATTACATATTATGTGCTTTGAGTGTAGGGAACATGGACATTACAAGAGTAAGTGTCCAAAGAGGGTAAGAAAGACTCCACCGGCGCCAAAGGTCAAGGAAGCCGGAGTCCCGAAACGCAAGGGCAAGGAGCACATCGTGTGCTTTCAATGCAAGCAACGGGGACACTATCGGAGTCAATGTCCAAGGGGGAGGCAACCTCACAAGGGCAAGAGACCGGGCACATTGATAGGGGGAGCTAAGGCAAACCCTAAGGTATCTTTTAAGGCTCATTCGTGCAATTCTAGTAGGATACATGCTAGTAATTTTATTGCATTAGTCAATAATGATGAGCATGTTAACACTAGAAATCAACACATGTGCTTAGGTGCTAAACATGTCAACCTAGATAGGGATACTACTAGGAATGCTAACCCTAGGTTTAACACTTCTAAGGTTAAGGAAAACCTAGGTAGAAACCCTAAATCAACTAGACACATGCCTAGGAACACCTCAAGAAAGAATGACAAACCAAAACTTGAGGTATTAGAGAAAGAAAATCAAGTCTTGAGGTCAAGACTTGACTCTCTAGAAAAGGCTTTTAAGGATTTGACTCTAGGGTCTAGGGGTCAAAAACCCAAGTCCAAGGACAAGAAAGGTTTGAGTCACAAACCTAAGTCCCAAATGGTCAAGCCCACCTATCATAATGTTCCATTCGATTATGGAACAAAACCTAGGGCTAGGAAGACCATTACCAAGGTTACAAGGGGAGTCACCCCTATAGTTGACCTTGATGAGACCCAAATGACCAAGGCTTCAAAGCCTAAGAGGGTCATTAGGAGGGTTGCTAGGGAAGTTATCCCTAGTGAATATTTAGTGAACCCAATGAGCTCTAATAGGTATTGGGTTCCTAGGAGCATCTTCTCTATCCCATAGATGGGTTAGAGAGTGTCAACTCCAATAAGAAGGGTAGTTAACCCAACTTTGAGGAAATTGACACTCAAGGAGCATTTTCAAGGTTTTTGGGAACCTTTGAAAATGAAATGGAATAATCTTTATCATTCACTCCTTGGAAGAGTAAGGTGTGCCAAAGTGAGAATATATTAATCTTACTTTGAATTGACACAATTTGGAAAAACCTAGAGAAATGTCAAATTGGGATTTTGATATTCTCTTAGGTAATCAAGGCAATCCGGGCCTTAATTTAGAAGTGCTACTCTTGTAGAATTTCAAATGATATAAATCAAACAAGAGATCAAGAAATGCCAATTTGGGTTTTGACATTTTCTTGGAGCACTTTGGGCAATCAAGGGTTAAATTTTAAGTTAGCTAAGGCTAAGGATACTTAGATACGGATTTAGGTATTTTATTTGAGCTAACTTGCCATGATTGGTTGCCATATGCCATGCCATGACATCATATTTATTTTATTATCATTTGAAATGTCATGATAATACTTAGGTTAGTTTATATGTCATGTGTTAGTTTAGTTTCAAACTTTATGCCATGACATCATGACATTGGCACATGTTCTCATTTATGATACCATTTTATGCCATGTCATCATCTCTTGCATTAATAATCAATTGAATTGATTTAAGGATGAAAAACATATTTTGATATTGAGATCAAATTTGTGTTTAGAAAATGCATGAGACCTTAGCCTAAGATACCTAAACCCATATCTCACATCAAAATTGACATGGATGTGCTTGATACACTTTAGATGTGTGTGAGATATTAGGATCATGAATTAGGATCAAGGTGCATAGTTCTTGTACCTAGATGAGCCTAATTCAAGATATGGAGGATCATAGGGAAAGCTTGTGTACAAGTTATGTGCATATAGCCCTAAGATTATGGTCCTAAATTCAAATGGTTTTAAAAGCATTTTAAAATTGATTTGAAAAACCTTGATGAAGCTTTCCTAGTGATAGCATTCATCATTGAACATTGTGATACAAAGTTGAGTTAAACTTGAACTTTTTCAAAGTTTTTGAACTTTGTATCAAGATTGAAAAATGGAAACTACTTTCATAGAAAACTATTTTTCCATGGTAGTATATGTTATGAGGAATGTATCCTCGAAATTTCACATTTTTCGAATTTTCTGGAATTTTCTAGGAGTTTCGAATTTGGAAGGAAATTTGAAATCGCCTATCAGTCCGGATCGGTGGGGACCGATCCAGAAATCTGATCGGTGCGGACCGATCCTGAAGCATGGATCGGTGCGCCGATCGATAAATTCGATGCAGGTGCGATCCGGTGAAGGCTGATCGGTGCGGGACCGATCCATGGGTTTCGATCGGTACCGATCGAGCGTGCCGATTCGATTTCATTGTTGGTCTGAAATTTCAGCGGAAGTTGGGTTTTGTAGATTTCTAAAGGTTTGGAACTCCCAAAGACATTGTTGGTGCAATGGTCAAGGGGGAGTTGGCTTTTAGGGGGAGTTTTTACTCCTTAAGATTTTTAAGGATTAGTGATATGAGATTATCACTAAGTTGATTGTTGAGTTTAGTATCAAGGGGGAAATTAAGAGTTTCAATGAAAGGTATGGGACTTTCATTAGGAAGAAACTCTTGACCTTGATACTCTCCTTTTTCTTTTTGATATGTGTCAAAAAGGGGAGAGTGCTCATTGGAGAGTTATTGGAGAACCCAAGTTAGGTTATCGGTTTAACCTAAGCTAGGGGAAGAATGTCAAGGAATGTTCGAGGAAGAACATTGGAATTCTTTTTGATGTGTGTCAAAAAGGGGGAGAATTATTGGAGAACCCAAGTTAGGTTATCGGGTTAACCTAAGGGGAGAATGTCCAGAGAATGTTCAAGGAAAGAACATTGGACATTGGAAGATGGTTGGAAAACCTAAGTTAGGTTATCGGGTTAACCTAACTTAATTATAGTTTTGTCAAACATCAAAAAGGGGGAGATTGTTGGTGCAACCTTAGGTCAAGGTTGACCTGGTTGACCCGACTCGAGTTGACTTGACTCGAGTTGTATTTTGATGTTTGACTTGAGAAGATTGTTGATGCAACCTTAGGTCAAGATTGACCTAGTTGAGTTGCATGTTGATGTTTGACACTCGTGGAAGAGTTGTATTCTTGATGTGAGACAAGAATAGATGGTTGGGAGATTATTGGTGCAACCCTAGGTCAAGGTTGACTGGTTGACTGAAAAGTCCAAGTATGGAGACTTGCAACGGAAAAGTCCAAGCAGGAGCTTGGCGCGCGAAAAGTCCAAGTATGGAGACTTGCATGGAAAAGTCCAAGTACGGAGACTTGGCAGGGAAAAGTCCAAGCAGGCACGGGAAATTCAAGTATGGAGACTTGGCACGGGAAAGTCAAGGGAGTTTGGCAGAGAAAGTCCCAGTGAGTGAAGCCGGCAATGGAAAGTCCCAGTGAGTGAAGCCAGGCGGTGGAGAAGTCCCGGTGAGTGAAGCCAGGCGGTGGAAATCCTGAGTGAGGCGGTGAAAATCCTAGTGAGTGAAGCTAGGTGAAAGTGGAAGTCACGGTGAGTGAAGCCGGGCATTGGAAAGTCCGGTGAGTGAAGCCAGGCGGTTTGAAGTCCCGTGAGTGAAGCCGCAGATTGGAAATCTGGTGAGTGAAGCGGTGAAAACCCTAGTGAGTGAAGCTAGGTGAAAGTCCGGTGAGTGAAGCCGGGCAGGGAAAATCCGGATGGATCAAGGGTGATCGGACATCCGGTGTTGGGAAGTCCAAGTAGATCAAGGAGTGATCGGATACTTGGCACGAAGAGGAAAGTCAAGTGGGTCAAAGGATTGACCGGACACTTGGTGGAGAGTCTTAGCAGGTCAGGGACGACCGGATGCTAAGCATGATGTACCAACAGTCAAGATTGACCGGATGTTGGTTTGAACTTGGTTTGGGCGAAAACCATGAGTGGATCGATCGGTGATCGATCCGGTGATCTGAATTCTCGATCGGTCCGGTGACCGATCGAGCATGCTAAAATGCTTATGTGAGACTACCGATGGTCTGGCACCGATCGTGAGTCGATCGGCACCGAGAGGAATCGCCGTCGATCGCCATCATCCGACCGGCAACATCGCATCATGAAGCACCGAAGACCCGATCGGTCTATGGACCGATCAGGAGGTTCCCGATCGGTCCATGGACCGATCGGGGCGAAGCAAAGCTTCTTCCGATCGGTCCCGCACCGATCAGAAGTTCTGATCGATGCGTGGACCAATCGGGGAACAAGCAAGCCTCTTCACGATCGGTCCGGACCGATCAGAGTTCTAGCTGTTGCGACAACACTAGTTTCTTCATCTTCTTCGCAGGTTATAAAAGAGGTTGAGAAGCTACTGTTGAAATTCTTCTTCTTCTTCTCTTTGCCCCTGCTTCTTGCTGTGCTTGAGCTTTGCTGAGCTCTCTACTTCGTGAAGCTTCGTGTGAGCTTCCCCGGCTGGTCAGCTGCTGCTATCGTTCCGTGAAGTTGCTGCTTCGTCAACGGAAACCAGTCGAAGGCAAGATAGTGTGTGTTTTTACATTCTTATTGTTCTTGCTTCTTGTTGTATTTCTTGTACACTTATCTTGCTGTTGCAAGAGACTTTGTGGCGAGGTTTCTCCACCCAGAAGGAGTGTTTGATTTAGCCGGTTTTCCGGGGACTCATCCACCGACGGATTGATAGGGCTCGTCCACCTTACGGACACGCCGAGGAGTAGGAGTTTCATCTCCGAACCTCGTTACATCGATGCGTTGAGGAAGAAACGCGAGAATTTGGGGCGGCTATTCACACCCCCCTCTCTAGCCGAGCACGAAGGATCCTAACATTTATCGCGACCCTGATTTGGAGTATTATTAGCCAGGACCCCATGGCCCCAGCCTTAAGAAAGAACAACCTCAAGTTTCTATGGCTGAGAGTTCCCTACCCAGAGACTCGAGGAAAGGTAAGGCTCTCATCATATTGGAAGTATTCCTAGAAGATCCGGATGAGAGAGTACCCTTCTTGGCCAGGATTTTGAACGAAAAATTACCTAAGGGTTACAGGGCCCCGTCGATCGGGGAATATGACGGGAGCAAAGACCCAGAGGATCACCTACGCAAGTTTAAGAATGTAGCTATGTTGTACCAATATAGTGATGCTGTCAAGTGTCGAGTTTTCTTAAATACTCTATCCGGTTCGACACTAAAGTGGTTTTATGGGCTACCACAAGGATCCATGTACATGTTTCTTGGATTTCAAGATGACCTTCCTTCGTCGTTTCGCTAGCAGCAAAAAATATCAGAAGACGGATCATTGCATTTCGCTCTTAAGCAAGGGTTGACCGAGCCTTTAAGAAGTTACATCAACCGCTTCAACCAAGTGACCCAGGACGTCCCCACCGCCACTTCAGAGATTCTGATGAGCGCTTTCTCCCATGGATTAGGAGAGGGAGAATTCTTTAGAGATCTCATCAAAAATCCCGCTCGGAATTTTAATGAGATGGTGGAAAAAGCCACTTGCTATATCAAAGTAGAAAAAGCACAGGCAGCCCGGAGGAAAGCCGAGAGACCACCTCCATCTGTCAATAAGCCGGAAAGAAGGATACCTCAACCACCCCCTCAACCTCTTCCATGCGCTAGAGAAGCCAGGCCTACCTTCCAGCCGGGTCCGGAGGTTAGACCGACCCCCCGAGTCGCAGCTGTGCACGCTCCCCGACCTGGATCGTGGAACACTCGGTATTACATCTATCATTGATCTCGTACTCATGACACTAATTATTGTTTTCAGTTTGCTCAGGACTATAAGCGGGCTGCCGAGTTAGGCTTACCCCCGCCCGAGTTAGCCCCTCAAGTGCTCAAGATGATAGAAGAGCAGCGAGCCGTGGCTGGACAGGCCGGGCAACCCCGCCCCGACCTAGCTGGACCCAGTACTCATCAACCCAGTACGAGAGGCCGAGAAAAGAGGCAACGCCGCCGTTCAAGAGATTGACATGATTTCTGGAGGGCTAACCGATGGAGATTCGGGGAGAGCGCGCAAGTCCCATGTGCGTCTCTTGGAGGTCCACACTGTTGGATGCAACCAGGAGCAGGCTTTGGGCCTTGTCATCAGCTTTGGACCAGCAGACCTGGAAGGTCTGGAGTTGCCTCATGACGACGCCCTTATCATTAAGGTCATTATTGCCAACAGCCGAATGACTCAGGTTTTTGTTGACACTGGGAGCTCGGTTAATATTTTGTTCAGAACAACATTTGAGTTCGATGTCACTGAACTCCAGCCCGTGGCCACCTCTCTATACGACTTTACAGGCAATGAAGTAAAGCCAATGGGGCAGATCAAGCTGACCATATCTTTAGGAACCGAGTCATTGGTGCGCACTAGGAGGAGCACTTTTATAGTGGTTGATTCCCCCTCCTCTTATAATGTCATACTGGGAAGGCCCACCCTGCATGAATTTAGGGTTGTTGTTTCTACCTTCCATCAAAAAATCAAATTTCCCGTTGACGAGCAGGTCGGGGAAGTTAAGGGAGAGCAGAAGGTCTCTCACCGATGCTATATTGATATGGTCCGGGTGGAGTCTTGGAAGAATCAAAGGATGCAAGATGGTGGCGTCCATGCTGTCCAAGAAGAACCTTTGCCTATGGCCGAAGAACGATCATCCCTTGGGGGGAGGTGCGTTTTTTGGGTTTTCTGTTTCCACCGCCAAGTCATCTTCTTCCTCCCTCTCTTTCTCGCCGATGCCGACTCCTGCCGCTCCCCTCTTCTACCTTCGACCACCACCTCTTCTCCTCTCCCTCTTTCTTCCACGACTCCGATGTTGCTCCCTCCGTTCCGTGAACACACCATGGCCTTTTAGCCTTCACCTCCCGTCACGCACGCCGCTACAGGAGGACAGACCTCCCCTTTCTCGTTTACCCACCACCATCGCCTGCCGTAGGACATTGCCGCCACTAGACCAATCTCGCTGGAGCCGTCTCAGTGTCATCATCCCTTTGCTCTCCCTCCTCCCTTATCCCTGTCGACACCGCCTCCGAACGCCGCCGCCGGCATCACCCAATGCCATCTGATGTTACCTCACGAGTCGACGTTACCATCGTAGCCTCTTCGAGTGTCTCTCCTAGCGGCAGCCGCCTCAATCGCAGGTGAGGGTGTCGTGGTTGCCTCTTCTTCCTCACCGGCAAACATCGCACACCGTAGCTCCTCTTCCGGACAGCATCAGCGCCCGGTAAGAAGACCCATACGCCGACAGCCGCTCTTCAGCGACTGCCGCTTGCTACTGTCGACCCATTATAGAGCCGAGGGCATTGCAGTCGCATTCCACAACCCTTGCCTTCATGCCACATGCCTGCAATCCACGGGTCAACAGTCCACGCGCCAACTCGGTCCTTGTTCTCACTCTGTGTTGTTGTAGTGCTTCGGCCTTCGTGCTGATGTTATTGTTTGATGCTCGACCTGTGGCTGTCTTGATCTACGTGCCACTTTCGTATTCCGATCTGCGTGTCGTTACCTTATTTTGATCTGCATGTCGTTGCCTTATCCCGGTTTACGTGCCGGTGCCTTTGTCTTAGCCTGCGTGCCTGTATTATATCCAGACCTACAGCTTGTCTTCCGGATCCAGACCGCATTCGGCTCCGTGCCTCTAGACCCGACTCCACATTTGACTCCCGTTCGGCTACTCTTCTAGGTCTCGACCACTCGAGCCGCGTCCCATCCCAGGGCACCCCATGGGCCAGGGTACGTTCTCCATTCATATTCTATGCATATTTCATTATTTTATGGCTTAGTCTTGTACTCATATATTCGTTGGATCTGCCTCGAGTATCGGGGTACCAGGGGCCGGGTCAACCCGGTCGCTGGCTGCAGGTAGGCCGGGTTCTGGATTTGGCTGCCAGCCAGAGGTTTTTCATTTCATGAGTAAGGAATGCTTGAAGATCTCTGCTCGCAGTCATCTCTAGCAAGGCTTCCTCTTTCTGAGCCAATAACTCCGTCAGATGGGCAATTTGCTGAAGCAAAGATGCAAATTTGCTGGATTCCGTTGCAGGTTCCATGGATGCTTGATACTCTATTAGCAAGAGGATAGCTTGAGGAAAATATGGGAAAGGTATACTCAGACCTTTTATAAGGAAGGAGAAGGTGAAGGGATTTTCTCGGAACTTGGGTTGACGCTTGGAAAACAGTGTAACATTTATAGGAGAAGAGTATGCTCGAAAATTGAAGAATCAATATACACACAGAACAATCTCATTTATCTCCTAGGACGGCGAGAAATCCTGAAGAAGATAGACGAAAAATAGGTCGGCAGAAGATGCGAGAACCAGGTAAGGTAACAAAGGGACTTGGGTCTAGTCAGTCGGACTAGAGCCTCCTTCGACTAGACTTGAGGGGGAGACTTGTGATACGGTGCATGATCATGGGGTCAGTAAAATGATGTGGTTAGGAGTCAAGACCACAGGATGGTCAGGAGTCAAGCTTACGTGGAGATCAGAAGTTCAGCCCCCGTGGAGGTCAGAAGTCAAGCTTGCGTGGCCATGGTCAGAATCTCAGCTTGCATGGCCATGGTCAAAGTCTCAGCTGACGGGGCAGTCAAATGATAGGATTACAAGTTGGACAAGATCCAACCTCGATAGTAATCAAGAACTGGGCTCACAGGCCAGGTACAGCGGAGAACTGGGCTCACAGGCCGGGTACAGCTGAGAACTGGGTCCACAGGCCAGGTACAGCTAAGGACTGAGCCCACAGGCTAGGTAAAGGCGAGGAAAGGAAGGCCTCTGGTGTAGAACAGATCTGGCATGCAGGTCGGGACATACAAGCCATGGATAACAGTAGATAGAAGCAGGTCGGAATACAGACCTGGCGAGCAGGTCGGAACATACAAGCCATGGATAACAACAGACAAAAGCAGGTCGGAATGCATACCTGGTGTGCAGGTCGGGACGTACAAGCCATGGATAACAGTAGACAGAAGCAGGTCGGAATACAGACCTAGCGTGCAGGTCGGGACGTACAAGCCATGGATAACAGCAGACAAAAGCAAGTCGAAATACAGACCTAGCGTACAGGTCGGGGCGTACAAGCCATGGATAACAGTAGATAGAAGCAGGTCGGAATACAGATCTGGCGTGCAGGTCGGGATGTACAAGCTATGGATAATAGCAAACAAAAACAGGTCGGAATACAGACCTGGCGTGCAGGTCGGGACATACGAACCAGGGATTACTGAGGACAGAAGCAGGTCGGAATATAGACCTAGCGTACAGGTCGAAACGTATAAGCCATGGATAACAACAGACAGTAGGTCGGAATACAGACCTGGCTTATAGGTCGGGAAGTACAAATCATGGATTATGGAGGACCGAAGTGGGTTGGTATATAGACCTGGCGTATGCTCACCAAGGATACAGGTCGAGACTCACATCCTCACGGCATGGGATAAAGGGATCAAAAAGTACAGATCGGAACTCAAGATTAGCGGAAGTAGATCGATGCACACAGGTCAGGATTTATAGCCTTATGGCTCAGGATACTTGGATAGATAAAACGTATAGGTCGGGATGTGTTAGCCAAGGGTACAAAGTCAGGATTTATATCCTCATGGTCCAAGATAAGCAAAGTTGGAGGCAGACATATAGGTCGGGTTAGATGAAGTCGGACGTACAGTTTAAGAGTAGGGATAAATAGAATCGAGCTAAGATATACAGGACACGACATGTAATGCTAATAAGAGGCAAGACCGGTCGGGGGCTGCAATAGGAGATACATAAGACAAAGTTAGAAGCACAGGTCTGGAGGCGATAGCAGATCGGGGTTAGCAAGATATCAGAACGGGGTTAGCAAGTGTAAAAACCCAGCGTAGCAATCACGAGCGGAGGATGCCAGGCACTACAGGACAAGCAAGTAAGGGAATTGTAACTATCTGTCAGAGAATAATCAGAGTGTAGGGAATATGCTAACAGTCGGGGCTCGTTACCCCTTTGGTTCTGCCGTCGGCGTATGAGAAGATGTCGCGTGTCATTCACTACTAGACAAAGTCTGACAGCCGACATTCCCTGACACCCACCAGACCCTAGAAACATCCGTTGCAGTATAAAAAGGGATGTTTTGTCCCTTATGCTGGTACGCTCACTAGTCATTTCTTACTCGTCTTTACTTTCCGTCATTTCTCTGTGCTTCTGGGGAAAAAGTACCTGACTTGAGCGTCAGAAGGCCTGATCCGGGGACTTTTTTTCCTAGTTTATGGTCTCTAACGACTCGTGGGCTCGTCTGAGTGTGCGCATAGCCTTAGCGTCATCATCTCGGTCATCACCCTTCGTCATCCGCTCGTGTGAACGCTTCTGGAGGGTGCTAGGTAGATCGGACGCCGCAGCGACTTTCCGTCAACTTCCAGTATATCGAAACCCGCCTTCATCCGACTCAACTTCCGGACGAGATCAATTAGTATTACAGAAATTGTAGTACGTGATCCTTCAAATCTTGTCTAGACTAATTAATAAAATCTCGATGAGGTTGTAACCCTTAATTTGATGTTTCAAGTTGAAACCAGAAACAGACGAAGATGAACAGCTGATGGTTTAAGCATTTGGAATCATTGATAGACACCTAATTGACAAAAAAGAGAGGAGGGAAATTAAGAGAAGCTAGGCATTTCTTGAAATGTGCTTGGGTTGTGGATTATGTTGGGCCATAACAGACAGCCCTTGCAATCATGCATTGATTTGCAATCTGCACAAATTCATTCTATACTGAATATCGTAGTCACTGTTTTTTTTTCCCTTTCTATAGTACTGAATGCATCAATTAGTTGGTAAAAATATTTATATTCCTTCATCAAAATTTAATTAATTTGAAGATTTTGGAATCAATGTTATACCTTTGGAATCGTATGACTGCGTGTGATCGATCGGGAGAGGAAAGCTCACTGCAACTAGGGGCTTGAGTTAGTAAAGTCACGAGTAAGGAGTGATAAAGTTATGCCAAGTAGAGAGTGTCTTTGATGTTGCCATTTTATATGGCCGAAAATAGGTTTAGCTCTAAAATACTTAATTTAATTCCGATTTAAGCCCGCTCGCCTCTTATTAAAGAAAGACTAGTGGCCAATTTATTGAATCAATTACCTAAGTTTTTTTAAAAATATTTAAGTACTCCTCTTACTTTTTAACGTTAATTTTTCAAAAGATCCTCCACACACAACCCATAATAATAATAATAATAATAATTATTATTATTATTATTATTATTATTATTATAATAATACAGTATTTATCTGGCATGATGTAAATATTTATGAAACTATGACAGTCCTTTATTATAGTTAGGGTAAAAATTAAATGGTGATCTATCATTTGCATTTTAGTCATATAGACATTTCATTCATTTCTAATTAAAGTCAAATGAGCACCCTATTTAAAACGATCTGATCTTGTCCAAAATAATATTATATTATTTGATCATTCAATAATGTAGAAATTAATATTTAACCTCTACAACATAAAAAAGCTAGCAACTAGCTTATGCTATATTATATGATCATTCGATCGTATAGAAGCTAATAATAACTTCTATATATTGTAAAAACTAGTTGTTAGCTTTTATAGTAGTAATTTTATATCATTTTGATCTTACTTATTTGAAAGATATTCTGATTAAAATAATATTTCAATGAGTAAAATAAATTATTGAGACTATATGATACTTATTACATTTTAAATGAATATTATTTGATTAACATCGATTATGTAAAAATTAGCATGTATTCTCTACAACATCTGGTTTCTACAATGATAATTTTATATCATTTTAATTTTACTTTTCTAAGTGATAACTTAATGAAAACAATATTTCAACACTTTATGATACTTATTACATTTCAAATGGACATAATTTAATCTTAATTAAGTATGTAAAAGCTAACATATAACTTATACAATGTGTAACAACTACTTACTAGATTTTATATATTGTAGAAGTTAACTAATAGCTACTATACGTTATATAATCTATATGCTAACTTATACAACAACATTGAATGTAAAAATATTTTTAAAATTAAATCATGAGAAAAATACTCATTTGACTTTTTTTTCAAATAAAGAACGCTAATATAATATTTTAATTTAGGGTATCATTTTGATTTTTGCCCGTAAATTTATGGAAGAATATTATTTGTGTTATTTTTTATTTTTATTAAAAGAATAATTTGTATGTTTTATATTATTATTATTATTATTTAAATGAAAATATATATGGGCCTATGTTTGCGCGGTCACTTGTCTCTTTCCTATCATTTCACTTTCACCCTTAGCCTTTGGCTTATCCGGATCATGTATGAATAACAGTCACAAACTTGACAATATTTTGCTCGAAAAGTCAAAAGTTATTTTCGCATGATCATGGTATTATAACTCACCAACTGCCCAAATTTGTAGGGGTCCACTCTCAAATGGCAACAGACGAGTTCATCTATGTTGTTTCCTTGTCAAACACGTCTATAAAATCCCTTTAATTTTTTAAAGTTGATATTATATATTCAATTCGATTGATTAATTTTAGATCATCTATTTTTTATTAACTATAAAAAACAAATAAATCAAGAAGTATTCATAAGAATCTATTCAGATGGTTAGCATATATTCTTAGACCCGTTTTTAAGAAAAAAAAAATTCCTTTCTAATATACTATAGTTTAGATTTGAATCTTAAATACGTCGATTATTCCTCATCATTACACCTTTACCCCAATTAATTGAATAAATAAATTTGAGTCAAATATATTTGGTAGATTTTATTGCGCTAATAGATCAATCAAATTAAATTGACTAAATGAATAATACGAACTAATATGTAGAAGTATAACTATGTATTAAATGAACTAACATGTGTAAATACAAAAGAAATTACTTTATTGGTTATACTAAATTGTCTTATTATAACCAAATAAAAAAATTAAATAATTATTTTATTCTATTCTTATTATCTCTTCCATTCCATTTCACTATTTTTAGATAATTCTAAAAATCAGTATAAATGTTAATATTAATTAAATATTAATATGAATCCTGTCTGAAAATTATGGATACGGAAAGTTAGAAATGTGGTTGTTGTGTTAACTGAATGTAGACCACACTCCAATTTGCAAGCACAAGAAATGTTAGTGCCGAGTCAGGAAAGGGATCCCGACATTGGTCGTCCGATGCTCAAATCAATCACCGGCATGAAGAAGAAGACAAAACAACAATAACACAAGCGTAAGCAGTGAATAATACGTACATCTGCCAATTTACGGACCCTCTTTATATAATGCCTTGGTGGGCAACGCGTGCGCTCTTTGAGGCGTGGACACGTTCTCCTATTGGGCATGGACACGTGGTCATGGACACGTTCTCCAATTTGGTATGGGCACGCCCTCCAATTTGTCGCCGTATGATTCACCTGTCGACCATGCCTCATGTCAGCAGCCTTATCTTCCAAAAGGATATCCCGAGATAGGTCAGCAATCCTGCTGATTGGCCGAGCGAGATAGCTACTGCGCTTAGTACTCCTTCACTTGGTCGGCCTCGACTATTCTTCTTTGCGGTGATTGGGTATAGTAGGTTGTCGCCTCCCGATCGTACAAGCGCTCCGGTCTCCTGGTGTTCTGCCGCTCCGTACTAAGCGTTTGGCGATCTTACTATATTGTTACGTTCTAAGCTACCCGATCAGCTCGCCCAAACTCGTTGTCGATCGGACATTGTCTGCCTGACCATCCCTTGTGGTTGACCTCCGCTCGGCTCCGTAGGCGAGCCCTTTAACACCTTGGCGTTAACCACCTCGACTTTGACCTCCACCTAGACAGTTAACCCATACTGGGCAGGGGCCCCTTTATCACTGTATCACAAGCCTTCTTCTCAAGTCTAGTCGAAGGAGGTTGCAAATCCGATTGACTAGACAAGTAGGGTCTTCAGTGACCTCCACATCCGATCGAACCATCCGTGCCTTCGAGTTTCTGATCGGCTTATATATCGTCGTCGTTCCGCTTCATTTCGCTGCCCTAGGTTGGTAGCTGTTGCTCGGGTCATTCATAAGGCTGATGGTGAATCAGTCGTTCGACTGTGTGATAATCAAATATATGTGCCACTCAGGACGGTTAACGACTACACTTAGCAAAAATTTTTCCCTGTGCTCTCTTGGATGAATGTCTTGTGATAGTGGCTGACTGTACACCCTCCCAATTGCTGGGAAACCGTGTAAATCCTTGATAATTATGACCGAGCATGTTGTCATACCTTTTAATTAAGCCTCATTAATGTCTTCCGGTATCCGACTGCCACATGTCCCACTTTCTGCCGTCGCGTGTTTGACGTAACAGGCAGATATCCGCTCGTGATATGATAGGTGCATTTTCAAATTCTACGGCCAGATTGCGCAACCCTTGATCGGACGACTGTGGGCGACCATCCACGAAGTTTATAAATCTCGTTTTGCTTGTTGTCATCTTCATCGTTCATTGCGCCTTCCTCTTCGAGCAGTCTCTACGACACTTCTTCTCCCCTTTTTCTCCGAAGACCTTTCTTCGTAAGGTTCTTCTCTCCTTCCTTTGTCGAATCCGTGCATTGTTTCTTCCCGATTTATTTGTTTTCGACGGCTAGTTCTTCGCAACTCCCTATGCCCATCCCTGGGCTCTGGTATACTTCCACCGAGTCCATATTTGACAAGGACGACATAGAAAAGATGAAGTCCACATACCATTTTCCCTCTACTTATCAAGTTGGTATCCCCTCCACTTACAACCGGCTACACGAACTGCCAGTCGGCTTTTTGACCTTCTTCAAGGACCAGTTTAGTGTAGGTCTCCAATTTCCTGTTCATCCCTTCTTTTCTGTTGTCTGTAAATATTTACACATCTCTCTTTCATTAATTAGTGTCGAACTTCTTTCGGTTGCTGCGCGGGGTAGTAGTCCTCTTCCGTTTGCACGACATTCCCTTGACGCCTCGGGTCTTCCATTATTTCTATTACCCTAAATTGTCTAAGCCGGGAACCTTCCTATTCCAAGCCCGAGTGGGCTCGGTCTTCTTTGATAAAATGTCATGCGGAGGTCAACCACAAGGGCCAGTTGGGTAGACAATGTCTGATCGGCAACGGGCTTGGCTGAGCTGACCATCATCCTAGCTCGGAACAATATGGTAAGATCGTCAGAAGCTCAGTACGGAGCTGTAGAACACCAGGAGACCGGAGCGCTTGTCTGATCGAGAGACGACAACCTACTATACCGAATCGCCGCAAGAAGAACAGCTGAGACCGACCAAGTGGAGGAGTACTGGGCCAAGCGGCTATCTCACTCGACCGATCAACATAATCGCTGACCTATCTTGAGATATCCTTTTGGGAGATAGGGTGGTCGACATGGGGCATGGTCGACAGGTGGATCGTACAACGACAAATCGGAGGATGTGCCCATGACTAATTGGAGAACGTGTCCATGACCACGTGTCCGTGACCAATGGGAGAACATGTCCATGACCACGTGTCCAGTACCAATTGGAAAAATGTATCCGCACCCAATAAGAGAACATGCCCACGTCTCGAAAAGTGCGCACATCGCCCACCAAGACATTATATAAAGGGGGTTCAGTACACCGGTGGAGGTATGTATTATTCATTATTTACACTTGTGTTACTGTTGTTCTGTCTTCTTTTTTGTACCGATGACTAACTTGAGCGTCGGAGGATTAATATCGGGGGTCCCTTTACTGACTCGGCATTAACATTTCTTGTGCTTCCAGATCGGAGCATGGTCTACATCTAATCAACATAGTAGTCATATCCCCAGCTTTCTATCTCCATGATTTTCAGATAGAATCAAATATAATTAAACTGACTAATGATACGTAGAGAGAAAAAATCTCAAAGAAATACTAAAAATAAATACATAAATTAATCATCCACCATTTTTACTTTTGTAAGTTCTATCATTTATATATATCCTTCCCCTCGGATGGGTCTAGTGGCTAGCGCATGAGGTGTTGTCATCATGAGGTCTGAGGTTCGAATCTCGGTAAAGCCGAGATAAATGTCTCCCTTATGTGCTAGTCACTATTCCAAAAGCTAGTAGTCGTCCATGATATACTTTCTCTGTGTTGGTCCTAGGACAGGTTGGTGCGGGCGCATTGATGGAAACGCTAGGGGCTAGCATATTCGCCTTTTGCCACCATTATTTATATATATATCTCTACCTAAGATTACTTCTTGAAATTTTTTCTCAGATTTTTGACTCTGGATATCATTTTTCAATTAAACTACTTCACAGAATCTTCGGAAGCAACTCTGCTAATTCGATGAACTAATAGAAATGGCACGCTTCTGGAAGAAACTGATCAGGACAGACACCACCTTGCAAGATCCGGAATTGACAATGGACCATGCATTCACGCGTCAATCTAGGACCAAATCCGTCGTGCAAAAACAAGCAACTCCATTCAAAAGAGTCCACGGGAGTTTTCGAAGCCCGTCATCAAATGTCAACTGTTTATACACGACTGACTGTTTTTGGTTCCTCTTTACTAACTCCGTCAAGCACAGCGCTGAGCTCCATTGGAACTCCTCTTTTTTCAGCTGCCGCGCTTGACTAGGTTGTTTACAGTTCCCCACCGCGTTCCGATTCATCTCCCCTTGCATATACGTTCGACATGAGATAGACAGAGAGAGGGAGGAGGGGCAGCAATGGCAGAAGAGGGTGGCGAGTCGGAGATAACGCTGGAGCACACTCCCACATGGATTGTTACTCTCGTCTGCACCGTTATTGTCTTCATCTCCTTCGTCTTCGAGCGCCTCCTCCATCGCCTAGGCAAGGTGTAACTTTGAGACCCTTCTTTGCTCATCCTACGCGCCGGAAGCCGAGCACGCTGATAAAAATCTGATCTTGCAGGTACTCAAGAGGAAGAACCAGAAACCCTTGTTCGACGCCCTCCAGAAAATCAAAGAAGGTCGGTTCTGTTCCTTCCCTTCCGCTAGATTTTACACTATGCTTCGACTCATTTCTGAGAGGGAAAGGGTTTCTTTGCAGAGTTGATGCTGCTGGGGTTCATCTCGCTGTTGCTGGTGGTGCTCCAGGGCTCCATCCAGCGGATATGCATCTCTGAGAACCTCACACATCATTTGCGTCCCTGCAAGGGGGAGGCTACTGCAACTTCGACTGCCCACTATGTTGTTAGTTCCTCGGGCAGGATTGTCGGGGGTGCTCGTCGGCTGTTGTCTGGCGGAGGAGATTCGACTTACTGTCAGAAGAAGGTCTCTCTTCCTAAGTTTCTTTGAATTTGTAGAAACACTTAGATAATGTTAAAGTGAACTAATTCAGATGCAAAAAGTATTCTAACTAATCAGCAAATCATCTCTGGATGAGGAGATTCTTATAACAGTGGGTGTTCATCATTTAGAAGTGGGTCATATGTGGGAAAAACAATGTAATGTTGGAATTAACAAGACAAACTTTGACTGTAAGTGGTTAGGATCAAAAATTGGTTCCTCTCCTCTGGTTTTAATTGTTGAGATCATTTATGTTGTATGAGGAAGATATTCTAATTGCATTTATCCTATAATTTTTTTACTTTACTTGCATGTTTATTCTTCTTTTCAGAAATCCAAATCCCTCTTGAACCAATTATGGATTTCCTTTGGTGTGTGAGGTGATGATGATTAATATCTCTACCTTTCATCTTTATATTATCTTTGTTCATCTCTGTCAACTGATCATAATTTAGAAGTAATAGAGCACAGCTTCCTCTAGTATTTCCACAGAGCTTTCCTGTAGTTTTTATTTCTTTTGACAGTGTATCCTGCTTGATGTAATACTCTACTTCTATCTTAATGCACCGTCGTAAACTGCAGTGAGTTGTGTTAGTTTTTTTTTTTCTAAAAAAAGTTGTTATTCCTGTGTACAAAAAGGGAAGAAAACAAACAATTATTTCTTTCGCATTGTTCTTCGTTCAGGGAAAAGTTCCATTACTATCAATTGAGGCAATCCATCAGCTACATATTTTTATCTTTATTTTGGCTGTCAGTCATGTAGTACTCAGCCTTATCACTGTTGTTCTAGGAATTGCACAGGTAAAAAGTGATATCAGTTTTAAATTTGTCTCTTGTTTGTTACTTTTCTTCTCAAATACTTATTTTATCCTTAAGAACTCACCCCGTTTTGATATTTTAGATGCGCACATGGAGACACTGGGAAGATTCAGCACAGAATTCTGTTGGCAATGGTACGAATATAATGCTCGGGAAGGATCAATGAACTTTTTTTCTGCACATGCGAAACGAAAAAGAATATATTTGCTGATCAACATCCATTATTTGGTTATGTGCAGTTCCCCTAAAGATCAGTCATGTACAACAATTTGAATTCATTAGAAAGCGTTTCAAGGGCTTTGGAAAGGATTCATTCATATCAAGTTGGTTGGTAAGTATGATCTTTTCATTATGGCAACTGGCCAGTAAGAAAAACACATTAGTCTTCTGCTGAGAAGTAAATTTCCCGGGTTTTAACTTCATGAAAGCTTGGCAATTAGAAATGTTTGATCCTTTAAAAAAAATACAACAATAACTGACACATGTACCATGAACTCTAAGAATACTGATAAAAACCAAGAACAAGATTGAAACTTTTCAATTTTATTATTCATATTATTGGGTAAGATCCTTTATCATTTTACTTATTTTGGCAAAAGCCAAACGTACATATTTCTATTGAACTGGGAAAATGTTGGAGTATGCATTATCTGCTTCTACTAAGAAGGTTTATGCTGTTATGTTCGAGACAGAATCCTAAAGTTTCGTAACTTCTAATTAAAAATGTGCTTATTTCAGCATTCTTTTTTTAAGCAATTCTATGGATCTGTCACCAAAACCGACTATACCACAATGCGATTAGGATTTATCATGGTAAGAAAAGTTATCTTTACAGGTCAAAACATATTCTTTTCTGTACCTATGCCTTTCTTAAATCTGAATCTCACTTATTGCAGACTCACTGTAAGGGAAATCCTAAATTCAACTTCTACAAGTATATGATACGAGTCCTTGAATCTGATTTTAAAAAGGTGGTCGGTATAAGGTATTTAACAATGGAACAAATGTGCTTGCTTGTTTGGACATTGAAATCTTAAAGATCACTCGACTTTATTGGATCTAATCATCAATCTCTCTCTCTTTGTTATGCAGTTGGTACTTATGGATTTTTGTCATGGTATTCTTATTATTGGACATTGCCGGTAAGTTGGACTTAATCTAGTCGCATGCTAATATTCAATCTTACATTGCTCGTTTTGTTTTCAGGTTGGAACGCATATTTTTGGATATCATTTATACCTCTAATTGTAAGTATGCAGCCAGAGCACACCCTCAATGCTTTTGTATCTCATCATTCATCTACATTTTGGGAAGAAATCACTGAAATATTGACTATGTCTTGGTCTCGTAACAGCTTCTACTTGCTGTTGGTACCAAATTAGAACATATTATCACTCAGTTGGCTCATGAAGTTGCTGAGAAACATTCTGCGATAGCAGGCGACTTGGTAGTTACTCCTTCGGACCATCTCTTCTGGTTTCACAGACCGAGAATTGTCATCTTCTTGATTCACTTTATCCTATTTCAAAATGCCTTTGAGGTTTCATTTTTCTTCTGGATATTGGTAAGCAACACAAGTCGATAATTATATATTTTTCACAGTTGTCATGCAACCTATCTCTTCTTCGCTAAGTGAGGAAGCTCAATTCACTATGTTTGCAACACATCAACATCACAAATTTCTCATTAGGCATTAGATATTGCTATGATTGTTAGCATATTGTTTGACCAATAAAGTTACTAACAATTCTTTTGGTTATTCAGACAACATATGGTTTCGATTCATGCATCATGGGAAAAATAGGCTTTATAATTCCCCGAATCGCGATCAGGTAGATCTATAGTTCATAGAGACCATGACATCTTATTACACCCTTTATCTTAATTGATTTGCTGCTGCTCTCCAGTGTGTTGATCCAGTTTCTCTGTGGCTATAGCACCCTTCCGCTCTACGCCATTGTTACTCAGGTGAGCTTCAAACTCATCTCCTTCATGCTCCTCTATTGTGAAACCAAGTCGTTCAACATAAAACTTTCTTTCAAAATTCAGATGGGTAACTCATTCAACAAAGCCATATTCAACGAGAATGTGCAAATAGGTCTTCTCGGTTGGGTTCAGGGAGCAAAGAAGAACAAGAAAGGTACGGTAGTCGACAGAAGCAACAAATCTGAAAACCCTGAAGCTATTCTGTTACAGAATGTAGTCGTCCATGAAAGTTCTGTAGTAAGGGGAGGAAATGAGATTTCTGAAGTATAGGCTTTATGCTTAGTCTACTGAGAGGCATACTGGTCGGAATTAATTCTTATTGTTCAATAGATAAGTTCGTTCATAGGAAACAGAATAAAAATTGCCATCCTGATCAAAAGCAATTTGGGAAGAACAGAAATTATTAAACAAATGAAGATGATTCATATCATTGACACAAAAGTAGTGTAATATTTTGCAACAAAATGTACCACATAATATAGCACAGTGGCCAAATGCAAGGTGAAAACAAAGGAAGAAAACAAAGTAAAAGTGCAAGAAGATTTAGCACATTTTAGAATTCAGTGTTTTTGGCAAATCAAGTGCCACGCAAAAGTATAAACAGCCAAAGAGTACCAGAGAAGTGGGCCTGGAGTCAATTGCAGTCGTCGCTGTCACAACTGTCATCATTATTGATGTACCCTGTTCAGGTGAACAGAAGGAGACATAAACTTTCCTATTTTTTATTTTACATTTATACTTATTTATATCATTTTGAGTTTTTTTTAAAGTTAACACCAAATTTAACTTCCTCCTTAGTCCATGTGTTAAATAAAAATTATTCTCACTACCTAGATACAAATTTTACTTTTAATTCAACTGCCTAATATATTTCAATTTACTTAATTGCTCCAAATTGTGGTATGCTTTATTCTAAATTCAACACTATTTAATTAGAATTACTAAATAGATTTAACTTAATTCAATCGATTGGTATAAATTTCGAATTAATTAGTAAAGAAAAAAAAATTGTATACAATTAGATAGAAATATATTCGATTCTAATTAAATAATATTAAATTTATATCTCTTTTTAATTTTTTTTTTACCTATAAAAACTAATGAGGAATTATATTTCCTCACGACAAAGGTTAAATGTTTTAAATTTAGAGGAATTGTAACTCCTTTTAAATTTTTTATACTTCTAAAATTAAAGATAATCGGCGTGTCTTAGTAATTGAATTAAACAAAAATTTACCTGCATTGAGTGTGAACAAATCTTTTCTCATGCGACCGAGTAGGAAGTTGAATTTGATAATTTACCTTTTTTTAATCTACTTAATAATTTTTATAAAATTAATTACTATAAGGATCTATAATTGATAAAAAAAATTCTTCCCGGGATCATAATACAACGGTAGGATATTTAAATTATCATTCAGATATTCGCGGTTCAATTCCTATCTATGATATATTTGTAAAATTTTTTCCTCCAAATGAGATACGTAACTAAAAGATGTTGAATTTCTGGGTTGCTCGTCGTATGCACTTCTCGATTTATCGTGGTCCCCAATGAAAAATTTTCGTTGGACCGTGCTGGTCACCTCAGGGTTAATCAATGAGGCAAACTGGATTTATTATTTCTAGCCCTCGGAGTTATGGTGCAACGGTAGAACATCCAAGTTGTCACTCATGATTTGATCCTTATATGACGAATTTCTAGAAATTTTTTCTCTAAATAGAATGCACGATCAAAGGATTCTGCGCTTCTTGACCGCCAACCATGGGCTTGATCCTCATGTATAATGAAATTTTTTTTAAAAAATTCTAAATGGGATGCGTAACAAAAAAAATATACTACATTTCTTAGTCGCCAACTGTGAATACTTTCCAACCACTTCAGAACTAATCAATAAGGGAGTTTAATAAAATTCTCAGACAAGCATCCTTTTGCGCTCTTGACAATCTATTTATTGTCAATGCGTATTTTTTTAAAATTTTAAATAATTTAAATTAGACGAACATATCATTGTGTTCCTTAAAACTTATTTAAGAATATATATGCACGCTTCATTTTTAATTTTTGAATTTTTAAAGTACTCGATAATAGCAGCAGTATACATTTATATAGTAATTAATTTTACTAAAAAAAATATTAGGTAGACTTGAATTGATCAAATTTAAGTCTTTGGATTTTTATGGAGCCTCTTTCGCTGTCATTTGTCATCCTCAGCATCCACAACGAATTTCTTTAATTAATTAATTAATTTCTTTTCTGCGGTCCTCGATCGTTCACGTTTTTATTTTCCAGCCCAGAATTGTTGAGCATCGTTATGCCGCCGATCGAGCCGCCGTGGACCACCAACCTGCGCCGCCTAATTAAGGTCCAGAACATGCATATAATTAGGAGGGTAATGGAACAGATGGTTGGCGACGTTAATCACACGCTGAGGAAGCTGCTAAACGTGCATCATATGCTGCCCCGGCCCTACATTGAGCCGATTATTGACGTGTAGCTAGCAGCCTTTCTGCAAATCGTTGATTTCTCATATATTGTTTAACTCATTGATCACACGCATGTTTGACGCAGTGGATGCTATTGGTTCCCGTTGATTCAGATATGAATATATTAGAATTGATACTTGATTGGAAGAAAAATTAATAGGAATTAAGAAAGAAAAACTAGTCTAAAAATATTATTAAATTAAAACTATATCAAAATATAAAACATGATACTTAAGACCGAATACCCTAATTGTAAAATAACGCTATAAAAATAACTTAAATATTTAAAATACACAATTTACTAAAATTAGTAAAATAAATACCCAAAGGCTTCAAAATTAGCTTGATCTTGTCTAAAATTCAATGAGATGGAAAGCTAAGGATGTTGCGCTCTCGTTGACCGTATGTAGACTCTACTTCGACCTGCAACATAGATGACGTTAGTGCCGAGCTAGGGAAGGGGTCCCCGGCATTGGCCCTCCGATGCTCAAGTCAATCACCGGCGATAAAGTAGAAGGCGGAGCAACAAGAATAAATAGTAGCAAGAACAGTGTCTATCGCGTATTGCGTACCTCCGCAGATACTTGACCCCCCTTTATATAGAGCTCTTGTAGCGCGCGTGCACGCTTCACAAGATGAGCACGCTTCCTAAAGTTTTTCCTGAAAAGAGTTGTCAGTAAAGTGTCTCTGACATAGTGCCTTAACAGACCGAGTATATCTTTGAAGTAACAGTGGAAACTTTCATCGTACGATCTTCTGCTTGTCCATGTCCGGTGTTGGCGACACTATAACTCTGAAAGGGATGTCGATGGATACCAGAGAGAGTATGCTGCTAGGCCGAGCGGGTTGCCTGCTTAGCCAAATTTCGCTATTCCTGTGTCTCGTCTACTCGGTCGGAACTCCATTGCATTTGTGTCGCGCCCGCTCGACCGGAACTCCACTATGTTTGTGTTGCTCTGCTCGACCAAAAGTCCACTGTGCTTGTGTCATGTCCGCTCGACCGGAATTCGCTGTACTTGTACCACGTCCGCTTGACCAAAGTTCCACTCTGCCTGTTGAGTCCCGTTGCTTGGCCAAGCAGGGTAGCTGCTCGGCTCGCCTTCTGCACACCGTTTCTTCCCTCCGTCCGTCGTCCAATACTCCATTAAGCGTCGGTCATTTGACACCTCCCCATGTCAAAGGAAGGACCGGAACCCTCTCCCCCCGGTCAGAGCATGATAGCCCGACCGACTAATGATATCTGAGTGTTGACCGCCTTGACTTTGACCTCCACCGTAGCAACTATCCTCCGCGGGGTGGAGCCCCTCCTTATCACCGCATCACATGCCTCCCCAGCAAGTTTAGTTGAAGGAGGCTGCAAGTCCGACTGACTAGACAAAAATTATCGATGCAACTTGCCATTCGATCGGCTTTGACTCTCCTTGGTTTATGATCGGGATAACGTGGCACAACGGTCGGATATGTGACCGCTCTCTATCGGTCGGCCTGTTGAAGCTTGTCATTCGATCGTAGGTATGCTCCCTTAAGCCGATCGGCACAACGAACATTTATACTTGTGAAATCTTTTCTTGGACTATCTTGGGCGAGCGCGATCCAGGCTTACATCACCCATATTTCTAGGAAATCGTGCAAATCCCTGCGCATTATGGCTGAGCGCGCCCCCATGCTTTTTAATTGTCCTCATTAAATGTTGACCCGTGGCGAGGCACCACGTGTCCCGTCTGTTGCCGCCGTATGCTTGACGTGACAGACAGATATCCACTGGCGATGTGACTTTTGGCACTTCAAATTCAACGGGCCGATCTCCGCCTGGGTTTCCGCGACTTAGATCGAATGGCTCCGGTCGGCCGACCCCAAGGCTTACAATCCTGTGCGCGTCGCCGCCTCCTTCGCATCTTCGTCTTCGAGCTTCTTCGGAGATAACTCAGCCTGTGCTCAGGCGACATTCCTCCTTTCCTGCTCCTCCGATGACCCTTTTTCCAGTAAGCTTCCTTC
The DNA here is from genome assembly GCF_018446385.1 of Zingiber officinale. Taxonomy (NCBI): domain Eukaryota; kingdom Viridiplantae; phylum Streptophyta; class Magnoliopsida; order Zingiberales; family Zingiberaceae; genus Zingiber; species Zingiber officinale. The sequence goes on from NC_056002.1 coordinate 10,528,613, forward strand.
CAATCACACCCGTCTTCAAGTTTTCGACGTTTCTTTATGTTCCAGCGATATTCCAGTAGTCTTCCTTCTCCTTCGCATCCTTTCATTGCCTGTGTTTTTTGCAATGGCGAGTTCCTCGTAGCCACCTGTTGGCGTCCCTGGGCATTGGTATACTTCTATTGAGTCTAGGTTTGATGCCGGCGACGCTGAGAGTCTGACTGCCGCTTTTGAGTTTCATTCTGGATACAAAGTTGTTCTTCCTTCTCCTTCCAATCGGCCAAAATCTCTGTCACCCGGCTATCTTACCTTCTTTAGGGATCAGTTTACCGCCAGTATGCGATTTCCTATTCATCCATTCTTTCTCGTTGTTTGTAAATACTTTCGCATCTCCCTTCATCAATTAATGTCAAACTCCTTTCGGCTGCTGTGCGGGGTAGTTGTTCTGTTTCACCTGCACGACATTCCTCTCACTCGTCGGATCTTTCACTATTTTTATTACCCGAAATTGTCCGAGCCGAAAACTTTTCTTTTCCAAGCCCGAGTGGGCTTAGTTTTCTTTGAAAAAATGTTGACCTCCAACAAGCATTGGAGGGAATACTTTTTTTTGTACGTCTTCCCGAGCGACCAGACTTCCCGACTCACTAGCAGCTCAAAGTGGTGAGTCAGCCTCCCTTGAAACAGTGCAAGAGTCGATCGGACTACCTCAACGCAGCTTCAATATTGGTCGGTCAGAAGTATGACATCCACAAGTTGCTGCTGGAGGATGCCCTCTATATCTTTGGCATGAGTCCAATCTGCACCTGGCTTCTGTCCAGCCTAGGTATGCGACTTCTTCACTCCTTCCTTTGATTCTAACTGATTTTTCTTCCTCTTTTGAAACCGAAGTTATGCTGCACGCGCGTCTAGCCGGTAAGGCAAAACTTACGGACGTCGCGATTAATGCGACAACTGTGGAGGAGTTAGAGAGCCACGACCTGCAGCCGGTCGGCTCTCAAGAAAACCCCCAAGATGAGAGCGAAGCGGCTCTAATCTTGATGAGTGGTGGAGCAGCTGGTGGACCACCAACTCCCTCCGAACGACATCCGGTCGTTCAAGTTGAGGGGGCATCAGGCTCGACCTCCTTAGGAGAGTCGCTAATCAGGCGTAAGAGGCATCGGGCAGAACCCTCATCCCGCTCCGCATCCTCGGTGGTACGGTCCGCCAAATGGGTTGAAACTTCGACCCCAGCTCTCGTTGAAGAGACTGCTGGCCCCACGTCATCTGATCGAACGCCATCATTGTCCGGTCTGTTGCAAGGGACTGTCTACGCGCCACCGGTGGCCTTCATGCCACCACCGTTGAAGGTTAAAAAATCGAGCATCCGTCCAGCGTCTTCGTCTTGGCCGTCCGGACAAGCGACGTCTGCCCAGTTAGCCTCGAGCGGCCAGCGCCATATAACGATGGTTCTTCACCTGCTGACTGAAGAATGACGCAAATCGACTAGCGCTGAGTCCCGAGCTGCTGAGCACCAAATAATCATCCAGGGGCCGCTCGCACAAATATGGGATGACGCCCGAGCCCGTGCAGCGATGATGCCTCTAGGGACGTTGGCGGACAACCATACTCAGATGTCGACTGGGGTAAGTGTTATATTCTTCATAATCTCTCTCCACTCGGCACTTATATTTTCCTAGTTCGTAGTATTGGGTAGAGAGTCTGGTCATGTGCCAGAGGATCACATTTTTGGAGGAAGAAGTCAAGAAGTTGAAGGCGTCAAGCGGCCAATCCTCCGCCTCTCAAGAGTATAAAAATGCTGAGGTGGCGAAGCTGAAGGTCGATCTGGCGAAGAGCACTGCGCTGCTTGAGACCGAACGGGGGAAGAGAGCAGAGCAGGCCTCTCTTCTGGCTCGGCTTAACAAGCAGGTCACCACCTTTGACGCCAAGATCGAATCGACCAATGCGAGGAAACTCTGGGCCATTAAAGACATGGACTTGAAGAATAAAGAGGCCCGGACCCTCGCTAAGAAACTCAAAGAAGTCGAAGACTTCCTAGTTTCCGAACGGAAGAGCGGTCGACCGAAGAAACTGCCCTTCAAGGTCAACTTCCCATAAAAATAATGAGTTGGCCACCACGAATGATGAGCTGGAGGCCTCCTGAGCAGCCTTGAAACTTATCAAGATGTCGAGCCTAGTTAGTTTGGGGCTATGAAGAGGAACTACATACGCTCGGACGCTTTCAATGATAAGGTCATTGACCGGGCCCTTCGCCTATTTGATCTGGCAATCGAAGGTACGTTCGGCGAACTCCAGGCAGGCGACTACATCTCCGCTGCTTTATCGAGTAAGGTCATCAATCGGGACAGGCTGATCGAATCGTTACCCGACGATGCCTTAGATTACCTTGAGTGAGGTTGAGAGTTCCTCTGTAAAATTTTAAAGTTTTAATGAATGTAGACCCATTCGGCTAAGCTCTATCTTCTTCTAGTATTTGTTTTCTCAACTCGTCTTTCAAACATTGCATAAACTCGTGGCTCCTCCTGTCGGCAACAACTAGTCTTATCCAGCCGATCAATCTGTTTTGTTTTTAGAGTTACTCATTATGATTCTACGACCTTCCGATTGGTTACGCGTATTTTGAAGAATAGTCCCGAACGGTCGTTGTACTTTGAAGACTTGGAGCTTTTTGAGTAGCTCATATTCATGGTCAGTCATTCATCGCTCTCGGATTATAAAACCAGCGCTTGCCCGCTCATGAGCCAAGGGTTTAAGGTCGTCACTCGACCGTTGGGGAAGACAAGTGTTTAAGGTCTCCGCTCGACTATTGATGTAGACTAGGACTTAAGGTCGCCGTTCGATCGTTGGTGTAGACTGGGTTTAAGGTCGCCGCTCGACCGTTGGTGCAGATCAGAGTTTAAGGTCGTCGCTCGACCGCTGACGTAGGCCGGGATTTAAGGTCGTCGCTCGACCGTTGATGTAGACCAGGATTTAGGGTCGCCGCTCGACCATTGACGTAGACTAGGGTTTAAGTGCGTCGCTCGACCGTTGACGTAGACCAGGATTTAAGGTCCCACTCAACCCTTGATATAAACCATGGTTTAAGGTCGTCACTCGACTGTTGATGTAGACTAGGGTTTAAGGTTGTCGCTCAACCGTTGGTGAATACTAGGGTTTAAGATCGCTGCTCGACCGTTGATGTACACTAAGGTTTAAGGTCGTCACTCGACCGTTGATGTAGACCAGGGTATAAGGTCGCCGCTCGACCGTTGATGTAGACTCATCTCAAGAGTGTCATTCTTCGCTTTTATTCATATTTTGCCCCTGCGTTCAGGAAACATACAAAAATATATGTATTCACTCGTGCACCTCTCATTCGGCCCTGTAGGGTTGGAGATGATTCCCGCTCCACGGCCTCCCGAGTTGCCTTCTCCCCTCATCCTCCAAGTAGTGGACACTCGAACAGAGCTTTTGTAAGATCTTGAAAGGTCCTGTTCTTGGGGTTTCGAGTTTGGTGATGTCGTCGACCGACTCTACTTTCTTCTTAGGTTCCAGATCGACCGTGATGAAGGTGGTGGCCTCCATCCGGCTTTGGTGAATTTGAACCTCCTCCTTTTCTTCGTAGACCCACCCAGGAGGCTTCTCGGTGACGGTGTTCACCTCCAAGCGCCGATTCTTCCGAGTGCTTCTCGCTTCGGTCTTGACTATCTCAACGAAGCATCGCTGAGCGGCCAACTGATCACCTTTGACTTTACCCACCCGGTCGTCCACCGGGAACTTGATCTTTTGGCAATAGGTAGACACTACCACCCGGGATTCGTTGTGGGTCGGTCGGACCAAGATGACATTGTAGGCCGACAGTGCCTCTACCACGATGAAGTTGGTGGTCCTGGTTATCCTCAGTGGCTCTTCCTCGAGCGAGATGGCCAATCGGGCATGTCCGAGCACCAGTACCTCGTTGCCCGTGAAATCGTAGAGAGGGGTAATCATGGGCAGCAACTCATTTCGATCGATTTACAACCGATTAAACGTCTTCTTGAAGATGATGTTCACCGAACTCCCTATATCAACAAAAGTTTGGTGAATAGCATAATTAACAATTACCGCTCAGATAATCAGTGCGTCGTCATGAGGGATCTCCACTCCCTCCAAATCTTTGGGGCCGAAGCTTATCTCGGGCCTTTCTGCCTTCTCCCTGTTGCATCCCACCGCGTGGGATCTTCAGTCGCCGAGCGTACGACTTCCTCGCTCTATTGGAGTCACCGTCGGTCGACCCACCGACGATCATGCCTATTTCTCCTCGGGCGGTGTTGCTTCTGTTTTCTTCTTCCCGAGCGGAGGGTATATTTCGCTCGGCCAGAACTTGAGAGAGATCAGTGCTATCCCTCCGCTGATGCTAATGGTGGCGCCCTTCTTTCGTCCTCTCGTCACCCGGTAGATCGTTATCTATGTCACCGATCGGGTGTTGGAGATCGACAGCGGTATCCTCTTGGCGTCGGTCGACTGTCGATCGGTGTTAGATCGTAGCAGTCGCACGTGTTGTGCATCGTCGACTGATGGAAGGAGCAGAACATTGGCGCCCATACCTCGCCTTTCGTCGTCTTTTGCCGACCAGCGACCACATGCTGCATGACATGTCTCCTAGCCTCTTGGTGTGGCCGCACTCTCTCCACTCTTGACCCTTTGGGCAGTTGGTGGCTACTTGTTGGTCGCCGCTCGGGCGCCACCGCGGGCTCGGCTGGCGTTTCCTTCTTCCTCGCTGCTTGGGCTTCTTCCACATTTATGTATTCATTGACCTTCCTGAGCATGTGGTTGAAGTCCTTGGGCGGCTTCTTAATGAGTGACCGAAAGAATTTTCCTTCGACGAGCCCTTGAGTGAAGGTGTTCACCATCGTCTCGGATGAGACCGAGGGGATATCCATGACTACTTGGTTGAAGCACCTGATGTACGCTCGAAGCGCTTCCTTGGGCCCTTGCTTCAAGGCGAAGAGGTTGACACTCGTCTTCTGATAGCGTCGGCTGTTGGCAAAATGGTGTTGGAACGTAGCTCGGAAGTCCTTGCAGCTGCATATGGATTCATCCGGCAGTCTTTGGAACCAGCGCTGCGCCGAGCCGGAGAGAGTAGTGAGAAAGACTCGGCACTTCACACCATGTGTACTGGTGTAGCGTGACCACATTATCAAACTTATCTAGATGATCATCTGAATCGATTATTCCATTATATTCCCTAATCGCCATTGGGGTATAGCGCCTAGGCAGAGGATTACACAAGATCGCCTAAGAGAACTGCAGAATGATCCGCTTGGGCGAAGCGTGACTTCTAGGCGTCTTTCCTTTTCACGCATCCCTAACGGGAGCGTCATCCAAAGATGACCCCCTTTCCTGGTTTACCTGAGCTATCTCTGAGGGCTTTGGAACAAGGCGCGATGAAATGAGATGGGTGCGGATGTCACTTCCTACATGCTAGTCGGACCTCTATTCTGCCCTCATATGGAAACGGGGTTCGATCAGTCTTCCAGTCCCGCTCGGCCTCTTGTTACTGACGTCGACGACAGTTGTACTAGCCGATCGGCTAGTGTTTGCTGTTGCTACTGCTCGAACATCTTCGCTGCTCGGGCTTGCACGAGCATGTCGAGCTCCTCTTTGGTGAGCGTCACAGTTATGAGTCGTCCAGTGTCTTCCATCTTCTCAACTCGGATGCAGGTTAAGTTCCCACAGACAACGCTAAATATGATCATGACCAAAAGTCGATGAGATGGAAAGATGGGGATGTGGTACTCCCACTGACTACCTGTAGACTCCATTCCGACCTGCAACACAGATTACGTCAGTGCCGAGTCAGGGAAGGGGTCCTCGGTGTTGGCCCTCCGACGCTCAAGTCAATCACTGACGATGAAGTAGAAGGCAAAACAACAAGAATGAGTAGTAGCGAAAATAGTATCTATCGTGTATTGCATACCACCGCCGATACTTGGACCCCCTTTATATGGAGTCGTCCAGCGTCTTCCATCTTCTCAACTCGGATGCAGGTTAAGTTCCCACAAACAACGCTAAATATGATCATGACCGAAACTCGATGAGATGGAAAGATGGGGATGTGGTACTCCCACTGACTACCTGTAGACTCCATTACGACCTGCAACAAAGATTACGTCAGTGCCGAGTCAGGGAAGGGGTCCTCGGTGTTGGCCCTCCGACGCTCAAGTCAATCACTGACGATGAAGTAGAAGGCAGAGCAACAAGAATGAGTAGTAGCGAAAATAGTATCTATCGCGTATTGTGTACCACCGCCGATACTTGGACCCCCTTTATATAGAGCTCCTGTAGTGCGCGTGTACGCTTCCTAAGGCAAGCACGCTTCCCAAAGTTTTTCCTGAAAAGACTTATCAGTAAAGTGTCCCTGACACAGTACCTTAACAAGCTGAGTATATCTCTGAAGTGACAGTGGAAGCTTCCGTCGTACGATCTCCTGGCTGTCAGTGCAATGTCTGCTCGTCCGGGATTCCGCTGTGCTTGTGCCACGTCCGCTCAGCCGAAGTTCCACTTTGCCTGTCGAGTCCCATTGCTTGGCCAAGCAGGGTAGCTGCTCGGCTCGGCTTCTGCACACTGTTTCTTCCTTCCGTCCGACATCTAATACTCCATTAAGAGTCGGTCATTTGGCACCTCCCCATGTCAAAGGAAGGACCGGAACCCTCTCCCCCCGGTCAGAGCATGATAACCCGATCGACCGATGATATCTGAGTATTGACCATCTTAATTTTAACCTTAACAGCTATCCTCCATAAAATGAGGCCCCTCCTTATCACCACATCATAACCTAAACAGCACCTTTAAATCCTACCCCACACACGTAACCAGTGATGAAGCTTAATTTTAAAATCTGTTAAAAATGATGCGCACATGAACCCAGATCTATAAACGTGTCACAGTATGTCTTGGAATAGTTGAGGTTTTCCGTTATATAAACAATATTCCGGTCCGTTGCATGCCAAGTTATAAACCACAAGTACTCGTCGTTGTGTAATTTGAGAGAGAGAGAGAGGAAAAGAAAAAGGTGTAGCTAGATAGCGAATTGAAAAATATTATCGTCGTCCTCTCAGATGACGACCGACGGCAGCAACGGTAATGCGGTCCCTGCTTCTCCTTCTCGGAGGTAATTAATTTACCAACAAAAAATTAAATTTTGATTCATGTATATAATTAATTGTAATAATTAATTTTGAAAAAGAAAAATTAGTCTAAAATCGCATAGAGTACGTGTAGGTTGGAAGGCAAGGTAGCTTTCATTACCGGCGGCGCCGCCGGTTCCGGCGAGGCGACCGCGCGGCTCTTCGTTCTCCACGGCGCGAAGGTGGTGATCGGCGACGTTCGCGACGAGCTCGGGCGAGCAGTGGCGTCCAGCATTGGTGGCGAGGACGCGATCACGTACGTGCACTGCGACGTGTCCGAGGAGGCCGACGTTGAGCGCGCCGTCGGCCTGGCGGTGGCCAAGTACGGCCGCCTCGACGTCGTTTTCAACAACGCGGGCGTGCTGGACGGATGCCGCGGCTTCGCCGTCGCGGAGGCCGACGACTTCGACCGCGTGATGGCGGTCAACGTTCGGGGCGTGTTCCTGGGCACCAAGCACGCCGCGCGCGCCATGATGGCGGCGGGCGTGCGGGGGAGCATCATCAACAACGGCAGCGTGGCGACGGTGGTGGCCGGCGTGGCTTCGCACGCCTACGTGGCGTCGAAGCACGCGGTGCTGGGGCTGACGCGGAACGCGGCGGCGGAGCTCGGCCAGCACGGCATCCGCGTCAACTGCGTGTCGCCCTTCGCCTACGCCACGTCGTTGGCCTGCGACTTCATTCACATGGACCAGAAACAGGTCGAGGAGTTCATCGGCACAGTAGGCAACCTCAAGGGGGCGGTGCTGAGGGGGGACGACGTGGCGCGCGCCGCCGTCTACCTGGCCAGCGACGAGTCTTGCTACGTCAGCGGACAGAACATCATCATCGACGGTGGCTTTACCGCCGTCAACCACGCCTTCGGCCTCTTCAAGAACTGAGCGATATATCACTCGGATCCAGCTGGATTCACCTTAAATTACTATAAATAGTGTCGGTCCGAAAAATGATTATATGCCGTTAATGAGTGTAACAGCTGGTTAATGGCGGTTAATAATAATAATAATAATAATAATTTTAATATTTTAAAATATATTTATTTAATATAATATAATTTTAAAATAATTGAGTGTATCATGAAATCCATAAATAATGAATGTTAATATTAAAAAAATATAAATAAAAGAAATATATTATTATAATAAATATGTGAGAATAGACTCATGTTTTTTTATGAAAATGATGAATATTTGTGAATGCTCTAAGCAATTTCATTCTGTGTATCTTTTGATCTTACACATTAATGATCAAAGTTTTATGGATTAGGAAGTAAAGAAATTTCCCTTTCAAAAACCATAAATTAAGATGATTAGTGAGCTAAAAAAAATTATTGGCCATTTAGAGAGTGGAACAAATCCTTAATTATCGACAAGTAACCTTCCTACCTCAAAATTCAAGTCCTACAAAAGGTGAAACCAGTAGTGATAGGAGAGGGGACAAATCCTTAATCTCTAGAACGAGCTTTTCTATTCATCCTCCTCTTAATTCCTTTGTTTTAGAATTCCACCATATAATCTTATTTAAGATCTGTCCAATGTATTCTAATTTGTGTTAATTCATATAGATTTGATCGTATTAATATTGGAGAAAGAAAGGTGAATTCTGGATGCGTCAAAGCATGACACATAAATCTTAAGAGGTGCATGTTAATTGAAAATTTGATTAATTTTCTAGTAAATATAAAAATTACAACACGACATTCGAACGCATTTTAAATGAAGAGAAAATGACATATGTGACCCATTTTGGAATGCGTTATTTAGACCAGCTGTTGCACGGCAATTTTCACGTTTAGTGTGGCCAAAAAAAAAAACAAACAAAATCACTGCTTTGAGTCTTCTCATTATTGATATGTCCTATTCATGAGAACAACCGGTTGAATGGACTCAACTATAATATATTATTGGATTTTTTTTTTAGTGGATTAAATTTAAAAATATTAATCAGTTGGATAGACATCCATAACTCCTTTACAATTTGTCCCTTTGGGACTGTGCTATGATAGTATGATTAAATATGAAATATTATCCTATGAAAATTTGATACTTTTAAATATGTCTTTTTTCATAATTTGATCATTTGTATTAATATTAATAATCAACCGTAATTTATTTTTTTTATATTGACCTAGAGAGATTAATTAAAGCGTTGGAGAGTCTTTTATAATATAAGTCCTTTACAATTTACTGTAATAATCAATAGTTTTTTTTACGAGATTAGATTCATCATTTTCGTAATTAGTCGGTTTTAAAAATTAAATAATTAAAAAAATATATTAGACATATATAATCCAACAAATAGGATTAAAATGAAAAATATATCAAAAAGAAGAACTTTATATAGTGCATTAATTCCGGTCACAATAAATGGGAAGCAGTAAGACTGTTATGTAAATTTTATTAATTTTAATCCTAGCTTTAATATAGAGAGAGTTTTAATATCCTATACTCATGTATATCTAATTTTTTTAATTTAATTTTTTTTATACATAATACTATAATCTAACCCTTAAACCTAAAAACAAAAGCTTATTAACATAATTGAGAGCTTAAACAAAATTAAAAAAAAAATGGGTACGCATAGACGCCTCTCTGCATGAGGATGATATCCAGGCTCTTTCGCTTTCATTTGTCATCCTTAACACATACATAATTTTTCTAACTATTTTTTGCCAACAACAAGATTATGGTACCATGATAAACAATATACACCTTCCAGTGCACACCTCACACCCATCTAGTATATTTTTTCTCACTTCCTAAACGTTAAGTACTATACCTTAAGCACATCTATTTGAATGGGGTGATGGAAGGTTCATTGACCAAAGGTAAAGGGAGAGGTAAAGAATGGAAGGGAGGAGAAATAAATTATTTATGTTTCCCTTGTTTGAGAAGGAGGTAAGGTTAATAGGAAGGGGAATGAAGGTTTATTATATAAAGTTACAAAAATACTCGGCTTGTATTTTGTTCGGCTATGAACTCTAAAGAGGAAGAAGAGGCGGTTGCAATGGCAATGAATACATCAACACAAGAATAGCTAGTCAGCCCTAACGTCTTAACGTTTGACTCCCTTCCACCCCATCTACGCCATGGCTTTCTCGCCTTCCTCCGCCTCCCACGGATTGCTCCCGGATCATTGAGGACTACTCCAACCACGTCAAGGTGGTCGGCTTTGACAAGGACACCCTCACCTTCCGGCCCGTTCCTTCCCTATCCTTCGTGTTGGGGAATGCTCGATGTAGTTATGTGATGAAACACGTTTCATAAACATATACATCGGAAGATAAAAATAATAATAATTCCTAATTATTGTAGCACACATATCACACGAATACAAGGATACATCTCATGCAGACATGATCGTAATATAAAATTTTATGAAAAGTAAATTTATACTAAGCGTACCTTAAATGTTCATTAACGAACCTTGTCAAGAATGTTTGCTGGCCTCACAAAGCAAGTCTCCTTCGGAATGAACGAGCAAGCGACCGATTGATGAGGAGTGGAATTGAAATCAATCAAGCAACACTCGGAAGCCTCACCTCTATTTGTATCCACGCCAAGCTTTTGTCAAGATGACTTACAAAGCCCGAGTAGAGTCTCCGCTTCGATACTAGCTAAAGTGGGGAGACGGAAAGATTCGAGAGAGTGATCACGATACGATTCGGTGGGCGGCAACAGTGTATTGTCGGTGACACGGAAATCGTCGATACCGAATTTGTTGACACTGAAATCATCGGCACAGAATTCGTCAGTTCTAAATTTTGGTGGCTGGAGATGGCCGACAGTAACTCTTGGGTAGCAAGAGTTTGGGCGGTGACTAGAAAGAGGGAGAAGGAGAAGTGGTTGAGAAGAAGCCCTAATCAAATTAGAGTTTTCTCTCAAAGAATAAAATCTCTTATCTCTTCTCCTCATAGGGGGGTATTAATTTATAAACCTCTACATAACTTGGGGACCAAGTCATCTCCCAAAACCAATAAGCAAAGCCAACCCGATCCATTACCATTAAGATTAAGTTTGGTTCAAAACTAAACCATCTTGATTCATAATTAAACTAAATCATTTTGATTTATTATTAAACCAAATTATTTCATAACTAAAGCAAACCCCTTTTGGTTTATTATCAAACCATAATGAATTCATATCTCCTACAATTGTCATGGCCCATTCGGGCTTCCTTTCTGACAAATATTTTTTCATGTTTATCTTTTGTTTGGTCCAACCAAACTTTGTCTCTCTTTCTATTTGGGAATCTTATTCTCAAACTCATTTTAAGTCTCTAAGATAAACTCGTAGTGTGTGTGACCTTATAAGTTACTGGTTATGTTAGTCATCCATAATTAACCATTAATTATTGATCGATCATGAGTGATACCTAGTAGTACATCATAATCCTCAATTAATCAAAAATCATAGTTGATTTAAAAACCACTTCTGAACCCTTCAGCAGCTATAGTCAGTCGTGTCTTATTCTTTTCACTCATCTTATACTCAATTGGTTCGGGACATAATCTATGTGTCTGCCCCCACTAGGCTAATTATGTCACACCTAACCTAAGTAATACTTTCTCACCCTACGGATTTAAGTTACTTGTACATGTGTCCAAGAGTCTCATACTCTTGACATGTAAAGCTTTGGCCAAAGATTTTTTAGTAACAATCTTGATAAGTTGTCATAGGGTATACATCTCCTTATAAGGTGTGGTGAATCCTTTCTTGGCTATTCAAACACTTTCGGACACTTTGACTTATACCCAATCTTTCTGGATTTACACCCCCATGGAAATGTTTGCTCAAAATGTCAAAGTATGAGTCTCCTTGATCAAGGTGACTTGAATACCTCAAGTCAAAGGAAACTTGCATTCGAGCTGCAATGAGATCTTCATTAACTTATCTATATATGTAGAGAACCATATGAAGTCTCATAGCAGGTCACTCCAATGAACTAGTTACCATAACTAGCATCAACGTTTATCTCTCGACCATCCCAATGTCTCCAGCTAATGAGGAACATCTGCTTAGATAAACTAAGGAGTATAATATATGCTAGTCTTATATAATCGATAATGTTCGAACTCATCAATTCAATGACTAAGGACTATTTCAATATATCCATAATTACATATGTAGAGATGCTCACTAGTTGCGATGTAATCACAAGTTCTCTCATGCTATGAATTATATTGCGGGCATTCATTAAATGAGTTTAAGATCCAATCATACACATAGAGAATATGCACTCAAATAGTGAATCTCTATTTATCAAATAAATAGGTATAAACCATAAGACGATTGCCTTAAGAAACCTCTCAAAACTAACATGGTAAGACAATTATCACTCTCGCTTGTTGAGAGATTGTTGGTGCAATCATCCTCGGATCCTCGGGTCAAGGTTGACTAATTGGACTAAGCTCAAGTGGATTTGAGCTTAATTTTTGATGTTTGGACAATATATGAGAAGAGGTCAAATAGGCCAAGGTTGACCAGATATTTGACGATATGAGGGACTAGAGTCAAGTAGGTAATGGAGGACTTGCTACTTAATTGTAAAGTCTAAACTCAAGGGTTAGGCAAATAAAAGTCTAAGTGGATCAAGGAGGACCTTCCGTTGACAAACGAATGTCCAAGTGGGTCAAAGGGAATCGTACGTTGGTAAGAGAAGACTTAACTGTGGTTAGGCAAGAGGAAAATCTAAGTGGGTCAAGGAAGACTGGATACTTGACTACAAGGTTCTAACTCAAGGGTTAGGTAAAGGAATGCTCAAGTGGGTTAAGGAGGATCACACATTGGTAAAGGAAAGTTCAGGTGGGTCAAGAAGGATAGCACATTGTAAGAGGAAAGACTTAATTGCAGTTAGGCAAGAGAAAAAATCCAAGTGAATCGAGGAGGACCTCACTTGGTGATCGAAAGTCCAACGAAAAGTTGGCACTAGAGAAAGTCTAAGTGAGTCAAAAGATTGATCAGACACTTAGTGGAGAAGTTCCAACAGGTTATGGTTGACCAAATATTGAGCAAGGGAACCAAGACTTGAGTTAAGCAAGTTAGGATTGGACAATCAATTGAGGTAATCAATTATCCCTAGCCTAATCAATTAGGGTAATTGCTTAGGCCAAGTCTAATCGCCGTGGTTTTTATGGCGAGCATAGAGAGATGTTGAATTGATTGAGCCCTTTACAATTGCTTGGGAAATCGATTGAAGTTGAATTTCATGAAGCACAATATTTTCTGTGGTGAATTGATTGAGAAAGTTTCCAATCGATTAGGAGAAGTTCATGATGAATAGTGTGTTAATACAGTCTGACCTGGCTGTTGTTTTGATGTTGACAATGATTTAAGTTTGTATCAGATATTAATTAAACTCAGACTGATTAATGATCAAGGTTGATCATGTGGAGAGGAAAAGTCCAAGTACGGATACTTGGCATGCAAAGTCGGAGAGGGCTCGATAGCTCGTTCTCCGGACTAGGTCAGAGAGGGCTCGGTAGCTCGTTCTCTGGACCGGACGAAGTCGGAGAGGGCTCGGTAGCTCGTTCTCCGAACTAGGTCAGAGAGGGCTCGGTAGCTCATTCTCTGGACCGGACGAAGTCGGAGAGGGCTCGGCAGCTCATTCTCCGGACTAGGTCAGAGAGGGCTCGGTAGCTCGTTCTCTGGACCGGATGTGGAAGTCAGAGAGGGCTCGGTAGCTCGTTCTCTGGACCAGGAAGACGTTAGGGTTTAGGGCTGGGAAGCTCTAAAACCAACAGAAGCATTGGATCGATCTGTTGACCGATCCAGTGATACTTTGGTTGTCTGGATCGGTCTGTAGACTGATCCAGTGATACATTAGTCATCTGATCGGTTTCGTGACCGATCAGTAACCACACAGGAGCAATCTGTGGATTATCTAATCGGTCTCGTGACTGATCAGTAACCACACAGAAGCAATCTGTGAGGTTATCTGATCGGTCTAGTGATCGATCAGTAAGAAGAGATGGGATGGGATGGGATTCAGAGCGATAGGGGGGATCGGTCTGTGGACCGATCCACCTATAGGCTAATCGGTCCACAGACTGATCAGAATCATCCCAGACCGATCAAGAGGTGTCCTGATCGGTCTAAAGGGCTATGGATCGGTCTGATGACCGATCCACAACGATGTCGTTTGTCTTCTGCTGTTTCTCTGCGATTTCTGATTCACCTGATCAAATCATTTGTTGTGAGATTTTTGAGTTGCAGGTTGCAGGTGTCGTGCCAATGCTCAATTTCAAATTAAGCTCCATCAGAAGAATAAGACCAAGTGCTCTTTCTGCTGTGTTTCGCTGCAAATGGTGCAATTGGAGCGTCAACGTTCACTGGCTGCGATCAGTTGGCAACAGCTTGACTCTTGCTTATTGGTTCGAGCTCAGAGACACCAGTGAAGATCATGGATGGTATTGGTGTGAGTTCAGAGAACCAGATGAGGAGGAAGAGTGATTGGCGACGTCTGAGTTGGTCGCAGTGATTCGATACAAGTGACAGTGATTCGGCTCTGGCTGAAGACAGTGAGAAAGCAGAATAAGAAGAAGGAAGAAGAGAGGTTTGGCAAGATTTTTGAAACTCTCTGTCGACCGAAGCAAGGGTGCTGTGTTGTTGAGCTCTTGGCTGAGGAATCCCTTCTGTCTTTGCGTTCTGCTTCGTGGCTGTAAGTTTCATTGTTCATGTCTTTTGGCCACTGAACTCTGTAAGTCTTGTGCTTCATTTCAAATCTTTTCTGTGACGTTGTGGAGAGGTTACTCCACCGAGAAGGAGAAATACTTAGACGGATTTTATCCGGGGTGTGATCTACCAAAAGATCAAGGGATCGTCCACCTTACGGACACGCCGAGGAGTAGGGGCAAGTTATCCCCGAACCTCGTACATACTTGTGTTAGTTGTGGGTTGTTTCTTCTCCTTGTATTAGTTGTTCTTTTGCTTATTTCCGCTGTGCTAACAAACTTTTGTGAGAAGATTATTTAAGTTTTAAAGGAGGCTATTCACACCCCCTCTCTAGCCATCCGAAGGTCCTAACAAGTGGTATCAGAGCAAGGCGCTCTTCATCCGGATTAACACCCTAAAGAGCAAGAAGATGGCTATGAAGGAAGGTTTTAGTACCAATCGTCCACCCTACTTCGACGGAGCGGACTTCCAATATTGGAAGAGCCGTATGGAGTACTATCTCAAGACCGACATCTCCATGTGGTTCTCGGTCAAGGAAGGGTTCACACCTCCGAAGGACGAAGAAGGTAAGGAACTAGAATCGTCAAGGTGGTCCGCCGAGCAAACTCGCAAAGGACAAGCCGATGCCAAGGCGGCGGCCACTCTACAATGTGGGATAGCCAAAGATCAACTTGTCAAGGTAGGTCCATTTGTGAGTGCAAAAGATTTGTGGAACAAGCTCATCGAGCTCCAAGAAGGAACCCGAGACTCTCGGATCGCCAAGAGAGACTTGTTCCTAAACCAACTACAAAATCTCACCATGAAGGAGAACGAAACAGTAAGTGAACTACACGGAAGGTTCAAAGAGATCATCAATGGTCTTCATTCCGTAGATGAACGCGTAGAGAACCACGATCTTGTAAGGTACGCTCTCAAAGCCTTTCTGAGGAATGCCTTGTGGTCATCTATGGTAGATGCCTACAAGGTCTCCAAGGACCTTTCAATTGTTAAATTAGATGAATTCTTTTGTGAAATGAAACTTCATGAACTTGCTAACAAGGGTCAAAAAAAGAAAGGTATTGCCTTAGTTGCAGGAGAAAAGAGCAAGGATGGAAGAAGGAAGAAAGAAAAGAAGAAGGAGAAAGAAAGTCCTACATCCTCATCCTCCTCCGAGTCCGATGATGAAGGTGGATCATCATCAAGCGAGATGGCCAGCTTTGTGAGAAGAATCATGAGAAGGAGCCGGAGATACAAAGGGAAAGGTAAGTCTATTGATCAAAATGTTGATAAGACTAATGTTACGTGTTATGAGTGTAGCAAGAAAGGACACTATCGGAGCGAGTGTCCAAAACTCAAGAAGAAGGAGGAAAGGGCCAAGAAGAAGAAAGCTCTAAAAGCTACTTGGGATGAATCCTCCTCAAGCTCATCGGAGGAAGAGAAGAAGGAGAAAAGCACTCGTCAATTAGCACTCATGGCAAGGGAGGAATCGGATTCCGGAAGTGATACATCAGCCGCGGCTTCATCATCTTCGGATGATGAAGAGGTAACTTCTCCTCACTTAGAAAAATGCTATAAAACTATTGCACATTTATCTACTTTGCTTAAGAAATCAAAAATAGAAATTAAATCATTAAAAGATGAAGTAGAACACTTGAAGACTCTTAGGGAAGATGAGGTTGATGACCTACATCAAGAGCTTCTTGAGGATGAAAACAAAGCCCTAAAGAGTGAAGTTGAGAAACTCAAGAAAATGCTTGAGAAATTCTCAACTAGCTCTAAGACCTTAGATATGATTCTAAATGCCCAAAGGGCGGTCTACAACAAGGCTGGGTTAGGATATCAACCTAAGGAGTCTAGTTTCATTTCCCTAGTGTCTAGAACCCAATTTCATAGATCACATGCTTCTAGGGTTCATGAGACTAGGAAGGGTGTGACCAAGGCGTGGGTTCCTAGGTCTTTCATTGTAGATGCATTAGGTCCCAAGATTTGGGTACCTAAAACATCTATCTTTCGTGTCTTGTAGGCATTTGTCAAGGGGGAGCACCTATCAACTTGGTTTGTTGATAGTGGATGCTCCAAGCACATGACCGGGGACAAGTCACTCTTTACTACCCTTCAAAACAAAAATAGAGGTAATGTGTCCTTTGGTAATAATGGTAGTCTTAAGGTGATAGGAGTTGGAGATATTCATATATCCGAATGTCTCCAAATCAAAAATGTCCTTCTAGTCAAGGGGATGACCTTTAATCTCCTAAGTGTCAGCCAATTGTGTGATACGGGTTACACAATTGAGTTTCATTCAAGTCAATGTCTGGTCAAACACATTGACACACTTGACATGGTACTAGTAGACACAAGGGTAGACAACATTTATCAAGTATCTTTTAAAAGTGCTACTAATGCCTCTGCTAAGTGTTTCATGTCAAAAGAAGAAGAATCATGACTGTGGCATAGGAGGTTGGCCCACGTAAACATGAAGAATATTCGAAAGCTGGCCAACAAAGGATTAGTGCGAGACTTACCAAGCATCAAGTACCAAAAGACAAAATTATGTGATACATGTCAAAAGGGTAAGCAAACAAAAGCGTCTCATAAAGGTAAAAGCGCTGTAAGTACATCTACTGCTTTAGATTTATTGCATATGGATTTGTTTGATTGCAGTAATGTTATTTCATTGAATGGAAGTAGATACTGCTTAGTGATCATTGATGATTTTACTAGATATACATGAACTTTCTTTTTAAAAAATAAGGATCAAACCATAGATGTTTTTGTTTCTTTTTGTAGAAGAACTGAAAATGAAAAATCAACAACAATTAAAACAATTAGAAGTGATCATGGCGGAGAATTTCAAAACCATAGATTTTTAGAGTTTTGTCAAGAAAAAGGATATAGGCATGAGTTCTCTACTCCAAGGACCCCACAACAAAATGGGGTTGTGGAGAGAAAGAACCGAGTCTTGCAAGAGGCTGCACGAAGCATGCTCAATGAGTACTCACTACCGAGCTACTTATGGGCTGAAGCTGTAAATACCGCTTGCTATGTGCAAAACCGAGTCTTGATACATAGGTTTTTAGGAAAGACTCCCCATGAACTTTGGTTTGGGAAACCCCCTACAATTAAACATCTTAGGGTGTTTGGTTGTAAGGTGTTTATCTTGAACACCAAGGATCATCTTGGAAAGTTCACGACTAAGGCTGATGAAGGGATACTGGTCGGGTACTCTCTCATCAGCAAGGCCTATCGAGTCTACAACAATAGGACTAAATTGATTGAAGAGTCCTCGGATGTAGCATTTGAAGAAATTCCTAAATCAAAT
This sequence comes from Zingiber officinale, assembly GCF_018446385.1. NCBI lineage: Eukaryota > Viridiplantae > Streptophyta > Magnoliopsida > Zingiberales > Zingiberaceae > Zingiber > Zingiber officinale. The sequence goes on from NC_056002.1 coordinate 10,546,702, forward strand.
GATCAATCAAGGAATGTAGGAGAAATTCAATTTGAACTTAGAAATCTAAGTTTAAATGATCAAAACATAGGAAGAGTCGAAATTGACTCCGATGATGATGAGCAAAGGCAAGAGAGGACTCAGTCTGATCCTTTACCTGATACTGAGCTCATGCCTGTGTCTAGTGAGACCACTCATGAGGCACTGCCAACACCAAGGCAATCTAGGATAGCCTCTAGTAATCCCCAAGACCAGATTGTGGGAGACATTCAACAAGGAGTTAGGACTAGATCATTCTTTAGAAATGAGTCTAATGAGGTCGACTTGATCTCAGAAATCGAACCAAAATTAGTTGATGAGGCATTACACGATCCTGATTGGATCATAGCTATGCAAGATGAGTTAGGTCAATTTGAAAGGAGCCAAGTGTGGGACTTAGTTCCTAGACCTAAGAAGACCACCATTATTGGAACCAAATGGGTCTTCAAAAATAAGTTGAACCAAAAGGGAGAAGTCGTAAGAAACAAGGCAAGACTTGTAGCCAAAGGCTATAGTCAAGTCGAAGGCCTCGATTATGATGAGACTTATGCTCCCGTGGCTCGATTAGAGTCCATTCGTTTAACGTTAGCTTTTACTGCACATAGAGGCTTCAAGCTCTATCAAATGGACGTTAAATCGGCCTTCTTAAATGGTTTCATTAAAGAAGAGGTCTATGTTGAACAACCACCGGGGTTTGTGAATACCGAAGCTCCAAACCACGTGTACAAGCTCAAGAAAGCTCTTTATGGGCTTAAACAAGCACCTCGAGCTTGGTACGAAAGGTTGTCAACTTACTTACTAGAAAAGGACTTTGTAAGAGGTCAAATAGATCCAACACTATTTCTGCGTAGAGATGGTGAAAACATATTTGTAGCCCAGGTGTATGTCGATGACATAATTTGTGGCTCAAATAACAAGGGCTACTTGAATGAATTTATCACTCACATGGAAAGTGAGTTTGAGATGAGTCTGGTGGGAGAATTGACATTCTTCCTTGGACTTGAAATCAAACAAACTCGAGATGACATTTATGTCCATCAGACGAAGTACACTCAAGAGATGCTCAAGAAATTCAAAATGAGTGACTCTAAGGAAGTATCCACTCCAATGGCGACGAACACTCGCCTTGACAATGATGAGAATGGAAAACCAGTTGATCTAACGCAATATAGAAGCATGATCGGTAGTCTTCTATATCTCACAGCTAGTCGACCGGACATACTTTTTGCTGTGGGCATGTGCGCTAGATATCAAGTATGTGCCAAGGAATCTCATTTAATTGCAGTTAATGGAATTCTGAGATACCTTAAGGGCACAATTAGAGTAGGTCTATGGTACCCTCGTACGGAGTCTTTTGACTTGATAGGTTATACCGACTCTGATTATGCTGGGTGCAAATTGGATCGGAAAAGCACCAGTGGGGGTTACCAATTTTTAGGTTCATCATTGGTTAGTTGGTCAAGTCGGAAGAAACATTGCGTTGCTCTCTCCACAACCGAGGCTGAATACATTACCATGGGAGAGAGTGTATCACAATTGTTGTGGATGATCCACACCCTAGAAGATTATGGGCTTTCGTATAAGGGAGTGCAAGTGTTGTGTGACAACATCAGCACAATAAACCTAACGAAAAATCCAGTCCATCATTCAAGGACCAAACATATTGAAGTGCGTCATCACTTCATTAGAGATCACGTAGCTAGGGGAGACATTGCACTCACATATGTTGAGTCAAAGTCAAACCTAGCCGATATTTTCACCAAACCTCTTCCGGAAAATGAATTTAGTCATTTGAGGAGAGAATTGGGAATGTGTTTGGCTCAATAGGCCATTAGGACCCCATTATGATCAATAAGGACAATTAAAACGATAAGAAAAAAGGGGAAATTAATTTGGGCAACTTGGGAATATCTCTCGCAAACTATAAGGTTAACAAATGATTTTTGTTTGCTAGAAATGGGGTGAGATGCTAGGATCAGCCGAATTATTCAAAATGTATCATGCATCCCTTGAATAATTAGGTTGAAGAGACATAAATTGAGTATGGGGAAGACCATTACATAATTATTGTGTATTTGGTTCCTAGATCTTATTCATATATTCCAACCAAGGAAACTTGGTTGGGTTTTTACCTAGATTTTATCCAACCTTGGTTAATGAGTTGATTGATATTTTTAATCGATACCGTTCATGATTCTGATTGAAAATAAGACAAGCTATTGAAGTAATGATAGCAATTTGAATATATTTTGACAAATTTGAAACTGTACATAACAAAGTCGGAAAATTTCAATTCTCAAGCCTTGAGTTGTCTGTTTTTCGAAATGTTTGAAACTCTCGGGCTATAAACAATCTCATACCATAATCTTTAGGAAATAGTTTTGCTTGTAGATTCTTCAGGGTCTAGGTACTGGACTTGGAAGTTTTACTGGAAAAACTTCTATCGAACACCTCTACGAATTTCAGTTACTGAAATTCCTGGAGAAACTCCAGTATCAGACACTGATCGGTCTACAGACCGATCAGAAGGTTCACTGATCGGTCCAGGGACCGATCAGTAGGCTACTGATCGTTCCCTGATCGGTCTACGGACCGATCAGAATGTTCCCGGATCGGTCCAGGGACTGATCAGGAGGCTCCTGATATCTCCTGATCGGACAGTCGTCCGATCATTTCAACACCTAACACCCATCTCCCTTAAATCTTCCCGATCCTTTCTTTTCTCCTTTCACGCGGAAGCCCTAGCCGACTCTTTCCTACACCTCCACTCTTCTCTTCTCTTTGCCCGCCGAAGCCCTAGCCAAAGCCCTAGCCAAAAGACACTTCACTGGCACCAAGGTAACTCCATACTTCCCTAGAACTACTCACCTTGGCATTTCGGTTTCATTTCTCACCGTATCTGTGCTTTTTGTTTCGGGTGTTGGTGGCTCCGGTGCTCACTTACTTGCCCCATTGTATCACATTGTTAACCCTTAGGAAGAAACTAGTGGGTGAAGGAACCTCTAAGTCTAAGTCACCTGAGAAGTCGAAGTCTAAGGCTCCCTCCCGACCTCAACTATCTGTCTCTGGGAGATTTCCAAACCACCATTTTGAACAAGCTTTTAACAACGGGCCTTCAAATTGCTCCCTTGTAGGTCTGTGGATCGAAAATTCATGGACGAATTTTGTCCATCTGTATCAGAAATCATTGCCTATTACAAACTTGATTCCCTTGTCTATTTAGAGCGAGATATCAACTATGACTTAGTATCTGAGTTTTATAACAATCTTCATCAAACTAATGATGTAAGTTATAAAACAAAAGTTGCTAAGCAGACTCTTGATTTCAGTTTCTCAACTTTCTTTGATTATCTTGCTTGCCGTAGGTGTTCAGGAAATGTCTTTTCTATATATCCTGACTTACCAGACCCCTTACCTTCTCCCTTTGATATTTCATCTGACTCCATTTACGAGTATTTCTTTGGACATCCTAGACCGGGTGGGCTAGATGAATTAGATGTTGATTTTCCTACTTTTGCAGCCTTGAGATTATCTGCCCAAGATTACATCCTCTTTAAGATTGTCACAAACTACTTTATGTCAATCACATCTAAACCCTTGTCTGAAATCCGTCCATATCATTGCCTGATGCTTTATGGATTGCGTCGGTGTCTCGACTTTGACATCATGTCCAGCATCTACTCTTCGATCATCTCCTATAGTGAGTCAAACAGCTTTACTGTTTATATGCCTTATGGGCATATCATTACAGATTGGCTCGAGACCCTTTAGATTGATGTCTCCAAGGGTAGAATAGTCAAGATGGTCAGGCAGGACTGCAGACTTGGGAAACAAGCATTTTCCAAGTCTGGCATCATAGAACAGGATGGGGACGTTCGGTGGAAGGATGGGAGAGCTCTAGGTGAGTTACCATGGGGACCTCCATGACAGGTTGCTGCTGCGCCTGTTGCTGCTCCTCTTGCTGCTGCTGCTGATGATGGAGAGGCAGATCCTGATCTGCACTGGCAGATCGCCGAGCTGGAGAGTCGCATTGATCGGCACGATGAGCTGCTGGTTACTGATCTCCACGGGCTGCGCGTCCGGATTGATCAGCGCTACGATGATTTACGCAGTCAGCAGCTGGCGACACATCAGGCGATTATGGGATGGATGGCCAGATACCCACCTCCGCAGGATTTCCCGGGCTATCCATCCTCGAGCAGCGGCATGCCACCTCAGGGACCCACTCCTCCCGTTGATGATGCTGATGCTCCTCATGATGAGGAGGCTGAGTGATACACATTGTTCTATGATGTCATTTTGATTATCTATGTTTTGGATATTGTTTGTTGGATACTTATGTCTGACCTGGCTACTTGCTGATTTCATGCTGCTCATTTTCTTATTTTTCTTTATGTTTCACTTCCTATTGTCTGTTAATTTGCTGTTCATATGTCATGTCTTGTATGTCTCTTATTTCTTTATTACTATCTTATAATACACTTAGAGGGCATTCTAGGTGGATTAAGAAAAAGACAGTATGGGTTAAGGGGGAGTCCTTTATCGTTTTCTTACCTAATTCGCACCTTTTCGGTGTTTGACAAAGGGGGAGAAGATAACTAAATTTAGAGATAAATGAAAGTTTTGCTTTAGGGAGAGGATCTTGATTTTCCCATCCTTACATGGTGTTGTATCTGTCTTAGGGGGAGAATCTTGATTCCCCTAAAATTAGGGAAATATGAACATTTCTGATCTAAACTTAAATCGTGTTGTCAAACAACAAAAAGGGGGAGATTGTTAATACAGTCTGACCTGGCTGTTGTTTTGATGTTGACACTGATTTAAGTTTATATCAGATATTAATTAAACTCAGACTGATTAATGATCAAGGTTGATCATGTGGAGAGGAAAAGTCCAAGTACGGATACTTGGCACGCGAAGTCGGAGAGGGCTCGATAGCTCATTCTCCGGACTAGGTCAGAGAGGGCTCGGTAGCTCGTTCTCTGGACCGGACGAAGTCGGAGAGGGCTCGGTAGCTCGTTCTCCGGACTAGGTCAGAGAGGGCTCGGTAGCTCGTTCTCTGGACCGGACGAAGTCGGAGAGGGCTCGGCAGCTCATTCTCCGGACTAGGTCAGAGAGGGCTCGGTAGCTCGTTCTCTGGACCGAATGTGGAAGTCAGAGAGGGCTCGGTAGCTCGTTCTCTGGATCAGGAAGACATTAGGGTTTAGGGCTGGGAAGCTCTAAAACCAACAGAAGCATTGGATCGGTCTGTTGACCGATCCAGTGATACTTTGGTTGTCTGGATCGGTCTGTAGACCGATCCAGTGATACATTAGTCATCTGATCGGTCTTGTGACCGATCAGTAACCACACAGGAGCAATCTGTGGATTATCTAATCGGTCTCATGACCGATCAGTAACCACACAGAAGCAATCTGTGAGGTTATCTGATCGGTCTAGTGACCGATCAGTAAGAAGAGATGGGATGCGATGGGATTCAGAGCGATAGGGGGGATCGGTCTGTGGACCGATCCACCTATAGGCTGATCGGTCCACAGACCGATCAGAATCATCCCAGACCGATCAGGATGTGACCTGATCGGTCCAGAGGGCTATGGATCGGTCTGATGACCGATCCACAACGATGTCGTTTGTCTTCTGCTGTTTCTCTGCGATTTCTGATTCACCTGATCAAATCATCTGCTGTGAGATTTTTGAGTTGCAGGTTGTAGGTGTCGTGCCAATGCTCAATTTCAAATTAAGCTCCATCAGAAGAATAAGACCAAGTGCTCTTTCTGCTGTGTTTCGCTGCAAATGGTGCAATTGGAGCGTCAACGTTCACTGGCTGCGATCAGTTGGCAACAGCTTGACTCTTGCTTATTGGTTCGAGCTCAGAGACACCAGTGAAGATCATGGATGGTATTGGTGTGAATTTAGAGAACCAGATGAGGAGGAAGAGTGATTGGCGACGTCTGAGTTGGTCGCAGTGATTCGATACAGGTGACAGTGATTCGGCTCTGGCTGAAGACAGTGAGAAAGCAGAATAAGAAGAAGGAAAAAGAGAGGTTTGGCAAGATTTTTGAAACTCTCTGTCGACCGAAGCAAGGGTGATGTGTTGTTGAGCTCTTGGCTGAGGAATCCCTTCTGTCTTTGCGTTCTGCTTCGTGGCTGTAAGTTTCATTGTTCATGTCTTTTGGCCACTGAACTCTGTAAGTCTTGTGCTTCATTTCAAATCTTTTCTGTGACGTTGTGGAGAGGTTACTCCACCGAGAAGGAGAAATACTTAGCCGAATTTTGTCCGGGGTGTGATCTACCGAAAGATCAAGGGATCGTCCACCTTACGGACACGCCGAGGAGTAGGGGCAAGTTATCCCCGAATCTCGTACATACTTGTGTTAGTTGTGGGTTGTTTCTTCTCCTTGTATTAGTTGTTCTTTTGCTTATTTCCGCTGTGCTAACAAACTTTTGTGAGAAGATTGTTTAAGTTTTTAAAGGAGGCTATTCACACCCCCCTCTCTAGCCATCCGAAGGTCCTAACATAGTGGACTTATGAATCGATTGGATGATCGATTAAAGCCGCTTAATTGATTGGGTAATTGATATGTATAGGTTATATATATTTTTAGGTATTTTTTGATACACATCTATTAGTATTTTATGAAAATAAGATATGTTTATTACACTATGTTCCATTATTATGTCATACTTCTATTTAGATTAACTTTAAACTTTATTTACTTTCTAATTTATTGTATTTAATTTCTAAAAATAAGGTTTTAGACTTTAGTATTGAATTTAGGTCTAGATTAATTAAATTTTATGTTGTGTAAGTTTTTTTTTTACTTTAAGTTTTAGTTTAAGTTTATATTTTTAAGATTTAAATTAAATTATAGTTTAAGTTTTAATGAATTAATTTATTAACCTTGAATTTAGTTAAGTTAAGTTTTAATTAATTTAAGTTTATTATTATTAATAAATTTATTTATTAATTTATGTTTTAGTTTAGAAATTTCAAGATTAATTGTTAAAGAGAATTAATTAATTAATTAATTAGTGATTTCAAGTTTAATTAATTGATTAATCATTTAGTTATGAATTTAGAGTTGATTTAGTTTTCCTTTAAGTTTAAGATTTTAAGTTTTAATTATAATTTTAAAAATTAAGTTTGAGTTTAATTGAGTGTTAATTTAATTTTAGTTTTAATTAGAATTAAGTTTTAACAAAGTTTTTCCCTTTTTTTTTAAAAAAAAAATAATTAAGTTTTAATAAAGTTTTAAAAGAAATTTAAGTTTTATTTTAATTAAGTTTTAAAATAATTTTTAAATTAAGTTTAAAATATTTTTTTAATTAAGTTTAAAATAAACTTTTTTAATTAAGTTTAAAATAATTTTTTAATTAAGTTTTAAAATAATTTTAATTTAGTTTTAAAATAATTTTAATTTAGTTTTAAAATAATTTTAATTTAGTTTTAAAATAATTTTAATTTAGTTTTAAAATAATTTTAATTAAGTTTAAAATAATTTTTTAATTAAGTTTTAAAATAATATTAATTAAGTTTAAAATAATTTTTAATTAAGTTTTAAAATAATTTTAATTAAGTTTAAAATAATTTTTTAATTTAGTTTTAAAATAATTTTAATTTAGTTTTAAAATTATTTTTTAATTAAGTTTAAAATAATTTTTAAATTTTAATTAGATTTGAAATTTAATTAGGTTTGAAAAAGGTTATTGAACCCTTGTTAGATTCAAATTTAGCTTTGTGTTAATCAAGCAAGCTTCCTAAGGATAAGCTTTCAGTTCAGTGGTGAAGCTTATGACCTTCTTGTGTATCAACGGTGGATCACTTGCTGAAGACTTTCCAAACTTTTCCCGCTCAAAAAATTTAATACTAAATTTTGGTCCAACTAGCCTATGTTTGACTGGGGTAGCTTTGGTCAGATCCACTAAGTCTAGTGTACCAGGTATAATTCCATATTCAGCCTAGATATGCCTTCGACAAAGCTTCCTTGACGTACTATCATCCCAATCCATTCCGATGCTATGTTGTAGGGTTTGGTAAACTTTTTTTTATCTAACCATTCTAAGCAGAAAATAAACCTAATCCTAAGTGTATGAGTTTGGTTAATCAAGTTGATTGTATTGTTTTTCTACTTGCTCCCCCTGAGTCATAGCTTAGATAAAGTCTATCTAAGTAATGAATTTGACTCTTAGGGACTAAGTAGAGGTTTAGTTTAATTGGTTTGGTTAAACATTTTATTGGAACTCATGCTTGGACTTGACTTCTAACATTTTGACTGATTAAAGATAAGTATGATTTGTTTGTTTTATTTGGTTTATAGCCGAGTCCCGATTTGTTGTACATAACTCGTTGCGACCCAAGTATCATATTTAGACACTTGGATCCCAGTTCGAACTTTTCCAACATTTCCTTGAGTTGCTCGACTTGTCCTTTCAAGTTGGAATTTTCTTCCTCAAGTTTTGTAACTTGAGTCGAAGTTACAACTTGAACTTGATTAGTCGAGTTACTCAAGTTAACTTGCTCCTTAAGGTGGTATATTTCCTTAAGTAGCAAGTTATTTTATTTTTTAGATTTTGTTAATTTTTTAAACAAGCATTTAATTACTTTTAACATTTCAGACTTCGAATTGAAAGTTATTGTATCGGGTCCTTTTGAAACGGATGCAAATCCATGGCTTATCTCAGACTCGTCGGACTCTGACTCATACTCATCTTCAGACTCGGATTCAGACTCTTTAGTCTTTGCCATAAATGTTATATGACTCAAGTGCTTTGGTTCTGGTTTTGTTCGGGGCTTAGCTTCCTTGTTTGACCCTGCATACAAAGCTAACCCTTTATTGGCTTAACTCAAGTTAGTCTGTTCATGTAATGTTAATTCACAAAATAGTTCGTCTAATTTAATAATGGAAAGATCCTTCGCAACTTTATAGGCATCTATAATAGATGCCCATAAGGAGTTTCGAGGGAATGAGTTAAGCGTATACCTAATGATATCACGATTCTCAAGTTGATGGCCGATGATATGTAGTCCATTTACGATGTCCTTAATCCTCATGTGTAGTTGGCTTGCCGACTCACCATCTAGCATTTTAATATTTAGTAATGAATTTAATAAAAGATCACACTTTATTACCTTTATATCATTTGTCCCTTCATGTAGTTTAACTAACTTATCCCACAAATCTTTTGCATTGTCGAAGGGGCTGACTCGTTTTAATTATTCTTTTGATAATCCACATTGTAAAGTGTTGAGTGCCTTTGAATCAATTTGTACTTTCTTCTTTATTTCTTCTGTCCATTCCTCTGGATTGTTGACTGGTGATGTGTAGCTGCATTAGATAATGAGCCATTGATCAATGTCTATTTTGAGAAAAACTTCCATCCTCTTTTTCCAGTATGGGAAATCGCTTCCATCGAATAGCGGAGGACGCACGGTCGAATATCCCTCGGATTGTGTCATTTGTTCTTGCACCAAAAATTGAGAAACAAAAAGAATTTCCAAGACTCTTGTCTTGGGATTAGCAGTGTTTGAAAAATAATAAAAAATTATTCTAAAAAAATGAAGAAAAGAAAAAGTTTTAAAAGATGCTTTGAAAAATGGCTAAGTAATTTCAGAGCTAAAGAGGCTCTGATACCAATTGATAGATCGAATTAGTGCGATAGAGGGGGGGTGAATATCGTGCTTTTAAAACTTTTCTTTATCCTTTTAAAATCAGAGTTGTGCAGCGAAAAATAGAAAGAGACAAGTTCATTTACTTCGTTCGGAGCCTAGCTCGACTCTTACTCGAAGGCCCACGATCCTTGACCGCACCGATGGGCAAATCACTATAACCCTTCTTTTCGAGATCCTCGGAAAGAAGCAGATCGTACAAATGAGCAAGATAGTAACAACTCTACTATCTTGCTTAAGTGAATTACAATGCAAGCTTATATAAAAATATACCAACAAGTAAATGCAGTTGAAGCTTTGGTCGACACTTTCGGATAGTGTGGCTTGTTGAGCTGATGAAGGCTTGTAGCACGGTTTGCTTGCAGAACAAAACTTGAGTCGATCAGAAAGAGTTGTACTGAGCCTCAGACCTCGAGCTCCTTTTATAAGTGCCATTGTTGTTCGGTCGACCGATCCCTCTGTTCGGTCGACCGAACCCGCTCCCTTCCTTCCTGCCTAGAGTCTAACGCTAGCTCGATCTTTTGCATTAACTGATCTTTAATGGTTCGGTCGATCGATCCCGTTGTTCGGTCGACCAAACAGTGACCTTCTGTGTTCGTTGAGATCTGCACTTAATGCTCCATTAATGATTTTATTGTTCGGTCGATCGATCATGCTGTGATACCATATTTGCGAGCCTGAACTGTTTTGCCAAATTTACTTGTTCGGTCGACCGAATCTTTTTTCGGTCGACTGATAAAATACCTTGATCGGTTGACTGAACCTCTTGTTCAGTGGACTAAACCCTTGGTAAATTGAAGGTTTCTGAGTGTTGAACGCATGACCGCTGACAGAGTCTGATTCTAAATTCTGAGTCAAAAGTTATGATCATTTGAAGTCCAAGGAATCATATGATTCTGCAACATAAAGTTAGTTCGATATAACAATAATATTCCTACAAAACAAAGTTAGCACAGTTATAATACATGAGTAGTAATATGCATGAGTATAACAGTTAGGACTGTCTTGATCTCAACTTGGAAACCTTCCCGGTTTCTTCAGTTGGATCAGCGACCTTAGGTTGTTCCCTTTAGGAACCCGACCTCACTGTCGTTCCTCCAGTTATTTACCCCAACCTACTTGTCAAACATTAGGTCCTCCAGACCTGTTTGGACTTTACTGTCTGGCTATGACTAGGGCTTTCCCGATTGAGTAAATAACCTACACACTTAGCTAAATCATCAGATCATAACAAAACTTAACTTGAACCTTTGACAACATCAAAACTCAGGTTTGATTCTGGTGCACCTTGCACCAACAATTATGTCATACTTCTATTTTATTTGTTCGAAGATCTGCTCTTTGTTTGTTTTAATTAACAGGACGTAAATTAGAGCGAAAAATAGAGCAAAGACTCATATTAGAGCAAACAAAGAGGAAATCAGCAACCTGGTCTTGCCCTAGAGGCATAGCCGTATGCCAATCCAAGTACAAGTCGTGCCCAATACCAGCAAAAAAGCATGGGTAGACCATGCCTAAAGGCACGACTACGCCTCCCACCAACATCCAATAGAGGGGTAGCCATATAAAATCATACGGTTGTGCTCCCTTTGAGAGCCAAATCGTGGTCTGACCATGCCAAATGGCACGACCATTCCATATGTCTAGAACTAATTCAAAGGTTGGTCGTGCTAAAAGGCATGGTCGTGTCCCTCCATTTGGTGGCGATACACGCCTCGGCCGTGCCTCTAGGCACGACCATGCGCGGAGAATATGAGGGGTCACACCTCTTACTATAAAAGGGGATTTTCTCCCCCTTTTCAAGGATCTTTGGTTTTGGGACTCCGCCCCCATTCCTTAGGGAAGGGTTCTCTCCTTTGGGGGGACCCTAGAATCTTCATCTTCGTTGATCCGAACCATCCATCCTCCTCCGGAGTAAAGGAACACCTGTAAAGATGCCAAGCTTCAAGTATAAGCACTCTCTTATCTCTATTTATATATATTGAGTTGTAGTTTGCTACTTTTTTTATTCTTTGGTTGTATTCTCTTGTAATAGAGTAGATTCTTCGATTCTTAGGATGTAGGAAGTAATTATGGTGTGTTGTTGATGCATAAACTATGTATTTGCTTATTTTCTTATTCAATGAAGTATTTATGACTTGTTTTTATGTATTGTTCCTACTATATATTTGACAAAATGTGTGTATGGTGTATACATGTGGATTGTGGTGGATTAACTACCTTGTATGAGGAGAAGCGCTAGATTGTATGACAAGGGATAATCCTTTAAGGCAACTTTCTAGAATGATCCTCTTGTAAGAAGACCAATTCACTAAAAACGAGTATCTAATTAGAGTTTAGAGGACTTTTTCTAAATTAATGTTAGGAGGTGACTTATGTAATCTAGAATTGTATGACCGGGGGGGGGGGGGGCTTAGAGTAATCCTTTAATTGGACTTTCTAGGTTACATCTTTTACTTAGTTGTGTTAATCTACTATTAGGGAGTAAATCAGATAACTCTAGATTTGTATGACTAGGGGGTCTTAGGGTAACCCTTTAACCGGACTTTCTAGAGTTGTTTCTTTACTTAATAGCGTTAGAACTTTGGTAAACTCTCCGCCATAATCTTCATAGAGTTAAGCCGAACTTTAGTTAGAATCCCTATAAAAATGTAAGCATGAAGATAAGAAAATGAATAATACATAGGGATATTAACTAGTGACATAGTAAAAATGAACTCCTAGAATCATTCATCCACCATCTAACTCCTTATTCTCTTTGTTCACTTGCACTTACACTCTTTCCCTCTCTCTTCTCTCTCTTCTCTCTCTTCTCTCTCTTTTCTCCTCTCTCTCTCTCTCTTTTCTCAATCTCTCTCAAGTGTTAGTGACAAAATCATCCTTCGATTGTCTAGATGATTCATTGTATGAATTCAACTAGTGCTAAATCAATAGTTCCTATAGAGTCGATATTTTTAATACTAATAACGTAGTCATGCACTTGTGACTTCAGAACAAGTTTTTTTGGCACCATTACTGAGGACTGTTTCAATTAACATTAGTTGATTAGCATACGAGTTACTCTAGACTTGTTAAGATTTTTTTTCTTATTTATTTTTTTATTTCTGTACCTTTCTTTCTTGAAATTTAAATTTTATATTTTCTTCCTTATTTTTTATTATGCATTTTATTTCTTATCTTTAATTCTGTATTTTTATTTTTTTTCTCATAATTTTTTTAAATACCTTGAGCACTGACATGTCAAACAAACTTTTAAAAGAATTTTTCACACCCATAAGTGCAAGAGTAAAATCTCCCATTGATGAAAATTTTGATTTAAATGATGACCAATTTAAGTACCTTTGTAGAGTATGTGGTAGAATATCTCATCCAACTGTTATTTGTCACTTATTCCAAAAAGTTACTAATGCTCCTATGGAATTTTAGTGTTTATTTCAACCTCAACATTAAGTCATGAATGATCCAATTTCTAGCACTGATAGCTGTGATTTGGGCAATCATTAAACTCAAAATTTTGAACCCCGAGAAATTCCCAAGCAGCATGAGTATTTCCAAACATAGCAGCTTATCCTTGACTCACCTCAATACTACAATCAAGATTAGATAGATCAACAAAATTTTGATTATAGAAGTATGCAAGGTGTTGATCAATCTTTTCACACATCCCAGAGTCTGTCAGAATTTTAGGATGATTTAACACTCGATGGACTACATCAATCTCAACACATTGAGCCAATTTTCTAGGAAGAATCCCAAGACTTAGAAACTCTTGATCCCAATCAAATGAAGACCACAACATAATATTCTGAAGATCTAATAGTGCAATGGGGATATGATTTTTACGGACATTACAACAAATTGATGAAGATTTTTCCGATGTGGATGGTCGATTTGAAATTTTTGTCTATCCTTTAGTTGATAATATTGATGTTAGTGGACTTTTTCACTACTTATGATGATGATATGGTGGATAAAAGTGTAGGAGCATGTACTATGGATGAAACATCTCGAGAATCACCTCCTTTGATCACACAATCAATTAACACTATAAAATTTGTAAGAATAGAATTGGTTGATGATAAATGTGTAGGGTCTTGTGTAGTGGAAGCGAAACCCCAAGAATTATGATCTTCAGAGATACCACTACTTGAGAAAGAGCTAGAGCCACTATAAGACCATAAGTAAGTCACTATCCACATGTTTTAAACTCTTAGGTAACTCTCAGCAATGTAAGGTTGATATTTTTAGTGATCTTTTAAAAGCTTTCATAGAGGTACCTATAATCAATTTTGTGGGATGTGATTCATTTTTTCATTCATTCTCCAACAAATTTAACATGGTTTTAGTTGTTTATTATATTGCATGCTTGTGGGAGGTGTACTTTTCTTTTGGGTGTGCATATTTCACTTGGGTTAGAAATTAGAAGCTCAATTTGAACTGTCTTTGACCGCCTAAAAGATTTTCAAGAAGATGAAGATGGATAGAGCGGTGCTACACTAAAATGATATGATAACGACAACTCTCTTCATAATAAAATGGGTGATTAGAAGAAAAGTCTGGAAGTTTCTCACTCCGACCAGAGCGCGATTTAGAAAAGCCCAATAAGGGGTCAAGCTAATAATCTAAAACAAACACTTTTGGGGAGGCAACCCAAGTTCTTCCATGTTTTCATTTAAGCTTTTAGTTTCTTTCTAATTTCTCTTCTTTCTTTATAATAACCCAAATCCCTCTACCTAATTTTTTTGTCTAATTTCTTTTTGTAGGTTTCAAAGTTATGGAGGAATGCAAATATTAGATAGAGGAGTACTTTCAACACATGAATGTCTCAACCATTTGAAACTCATCACTTGATAACTTCTCTTACCTTAAAACTTACTCCATAGTACATTTCTAGTTTTTATTGGGATAATGAAAAGTTTAAGTTTGAGAGATGTGCTGGGTTGCAGTTTAGTTTTCAGTTAATTTTCTTTTTACATAATAAAATTTTTCATGTTGTGTCAGTCATCACATCATGATTGTTTGTTCTTTCATGCAAAAATACTAGCACGCTTGTTCTAGATTTCATATGGTTTATTGTTGACTTATGGTGATAGTATGTTTAGTGATATCTATCTTTTTATATCCATGATAGCATGAAATGAGTAACATTTTTATTGTAAGAGTTTAAGTATTGACCTTATTTTAAGATCTCCCCACACTTTATCTAGTTTTAATGTTAGATAACTTTGAAAATAGTCATGATTCATAGAACTTAATTAATACTAGTGTTTCCATGATGATTTCTCAAATTTCAGTTTGGTTACTGGATGAGGCTCAAATCAAATTAGCTCACTCAAAAAAATTAAAATATCCCTACATTTACATTCATGTACACTTGTATTCAAGTGTTGTACCTTGCAATAACTTAGAGAAAAAAAATAAAAATGAAAAAAATGAATAAGGGATATAACAAAATAGTTATCGCGAGTAGAAACTAGTGAGTTACCCTTTTGAGACCTAGTTAAGTTACTAGAAAAATAACTGATATGTTTCTCCTGATATCAAACATCACTACAAGAATATATGCTTTTAATGGCATTTAAAAGTGTCTTCGTATACTACTTATACTGACACTTTTAATATAGTGACATTAAGTCAAAATGTCCTCTATAGTGATGTCGTCTAAAGTCTTATGACATTTCCTAGTGTCACTATAGCATAAAAATAGTCACACCACTAATGTTATGAATAATTGTTATAGTGACAAAAACAATGTCACTATAAGATTTGTAATGACATTGATACATGCCTTTATTATAATAATAATATGACAAATTTATATGTCCTATAAAATCATTTAACAAGACACCTATAAGTGTCGTGAATTGTTTTTATAGTGACATGAAAAAATGTCCTTAATGATAATTTATAAGGTTAATTTAAAATGCCTCATTATGTAATTTGTAATGACACTTACAAATGTCTTCTATACTAGTCTATAATGTCTTCTATACTAATCTATAAGGACATTAAAAAAATATCATTAAAAGTTATTTATGATGACTTTTTTAAAAGTCTCCAATGGATTTAATGGTCTATTGTGACCTAAAAAATCCATATATTATGAAAGATGTCATCCATTTTCAATATTTTCATGATATAATATTCACGCACATAACAAATTAACATAAATACAAATAAAAAGTTTTAAAATAGAAATTAAAATGCTAATCAATAATTGTCATTAATTTTCTAATCCATAAGGATAATAAATTTGTCACATCAAAAATATCTATATACCAATTACAAATGTACCCAATGTATTTAGTTTTAGAACTAGAAAAAAATTAAGTCTCATAAAGCAAAACATCACCAAACTTGTAGTGCATCTTCATTCTTCAACCATCACATCTAAAACAAAATCCAATATTCTTGTCACCTACAATAAAAATTCATATATTTGTGTAAATAAAATAACATAAAATAAAGAGATTAAAATTTAATACCAAACTAGCAAATTTTTACCAAATGATAAACCGAGAAAATTCCACAGCATCAAATATGATTGGTTTAAAAAGACACTAACATTTACCTTACTATTGTGCCACAAAACTCCAAATGCACTTAGTAGAAGTCTTCTTCACTAACTGCCAACTGTAAATATAATTGATATTGGTATAAAAAAGTGTCATAACATGATGGGCATATACAATAAATAGTAATTAATTAAAAAGTTACATATCATACCAGATGGCAAGGCCAAGCTATCATTCCTCCAAGTGTATCCTCAAACCTTTGTAAAAGATCATATGGCCTAATCAAACTCTCTTCCCGTTCTAAGACAACTAGAACTTGTATTTCACACCAATTTGGTCCCAATGCCTGTCTTCCTACTTCAGTATTTGGATCCATGCTATGAACAACTCCTTTTGCCACAATTTTCATCGAATCAAATAGACTTTTTATCGAGACAGAGCATCCAACCTAACAAGGCAAAAAGAGAAGGTCATGATGAAAACAAATATGGTATACCATCAACAGCAACATTTATGCTAAATAAGATTATACGTTATTACTCAATCTAACTGAATTCTCAACTTCTCAATAAGCAGCAATACACATACAAGAAATCAATAAATGACTAACTCATGATAATTATAATCTCACACAAAAAACATATATAGCTTGGAAGAAAGCAAACTAGATAAAGACTTTACCCTTAGAGATAAACTAACTGGATCAGAAAGTAATGGACTACTTGATAATGTTGTGTGTTGTATACTGTTGTAATTTGAACCAAGGTTTTGGTTTGATTGATTGCAAATCTTTGATTCTAACATTGCAATGTGTTGGCCTTGCTTTCTAACTTGTTCATCCATTTTTTCTAACTTTGTCCTTTGCTCCATCACTATTCGATTGCATGTACTACGGCTTGGAACTTCTCCCCATAAATCAGATGGGTTAACACCATCACCAAACATACGTACTCGACCTGGTCTATCTGGTCCAATGATTTGAGCAAATATGTCATTTTGACCAACTTGATCATCCTCGTCTTCAGGAAGTTGATTTTCTAGTTCTTTCATTGCAGCCTTTACCAAAAAAACAAAAGTCATAATTTATACATAGACATGATGAAAACCAATATCTTTGAAAGTAATATAATTGTAGTTTATACTTAACTTACCAATTTTTCCGCCACAATGTTGCTTGAGGGGCTTCCATTAGCATGAGTAAAGCAAGCATAGAATAATTCGACTCGTGATGGAGGGCGTCCCCTTTCTTTTCTTGTAGTTCAGGATTGGAGAACTTGCATTGGTAACTCAGGATCATAATACTTCTTTTTAAGTTCTGACTTCCAATTTCTCCATTTTTTTGATATTGAACGTAGTGTCCAACTTTCTGTTCCAGGAGGAAGGTCATACTTTTCCTACACAGACATTTAGAAAATTTATCCAAATAATAAAAAATTATTTAATAATAAAATTATGCAATAACATTTCAATTACCTTTATAACATCTAACATTTTTTTCTTATTTTCCATGGGCATTTTATGCCAATCTTCCACGTCAATTGGACAAAATTTACCATTTCTTGCCAAAGTACCTAAAAAATCAGCAAATTTATTTCTTCTTGATCCTATAGGGCGTCCCATACCATCACATTGGATCTTAATACGTGGCAGCGTACTAGGTCGACCCCAAATGTCTTTCATAAATGTAGGGCCTCTGATTTTCTTCTTAGCATTAGGAGATTCACTTTCACTATCTACATATAGAAAAAAAGGAGAAATAAATGATTGAATAAATACAGTGAAATAATTTATTACATACTTTGCACAAGTTACCTTGATCAAATTCTTCATGCATAAAATCATTTTCAACAATCTTATTTGAAGCTTGTAACTCAATGTCTTTCTGATTTGAAGCTTCATCTATTTGGTTATTTGATGCACCTTGAATATTTTGACAGTCTGCACAAGTATTGTTTGAACAAAATATAAACAATTTGAGTTTTAAATTATAAACAAGAGCGTTCTGACCTTTTCTGCTAGTTACCACATTCTCAATTTCCCTTGCATGATAGACTTGAATAATGTATATAACATATAAAAGAAAAAGTCAAATCAGAGTTATACAAAAGAAAACAATAGATGGCTGATGTATAAAATAATATGCTACCTCTTTTTTTTGAGTTTCGAGTTGTGTAATTGCCAATCAAAATCTGTGGTTGAGTATTTGTCCCATCTTGAAGTTGAACATAAGATTTTCCAACATTTTTACTTTTAAGGGGCATTCCTATCAAAGACAAGTTATATAAGATAAATAAAGCATGAAATAACCATTATACCAAAGTATATTAAAACTTAATATTTTGAAATAAAACATTCATAAGTTTCATATATTTTTATATCTAATACCTTGTACATCATTGTCTTTCTGATTTGAAGTTTCATCTATTTGGTTATTTGATGCACCTTGAATGTTTTGACAATCTGCACAAATATTGTTTGAATAAAATATAAACAACTTGAGTTTTAAATCATAAACAAGAGTGTTCTAACCTTTTCTGCTAGTTACCACATTCTCAATTTCCCTTGCATGATAGCCTTGAATAATATATATAACATATAAAAGAAAAAGTAAAATAAGAGTTATACAAAAGAAAACAATAGATGGTGATCTTGTGAGACTGCCAATTTCCCTTGCATGATTGCAATGTCTGAAATTGCCAACAATTGCCTATCTTGTGAGAGAAATGAAGTCACCAGTCACTGAGTATGTGTTTGGAGGATGTTAAAGTATGTGTTTTGGAGGGAGAAATTGGAAAAGATTACGTGTTTTGGAGGATGTTACCAGTCACCAGTCACTTTAAAGGATGTTAAAGTATGTGTTTTGGAGGGAGAAATGTGTTTTCTGCTGATTGTTATGTAACTAGTTAAAGATTACGACCACAGATAATGGAGGATAGTGCCATCCTTCACTGAATAGAGCAACATGGACATGAATAAACTCGTCAAGTATACAAGCATGAAATAAAGCATTCCTATCAAAGACAAGTTATATAAGATAAATAAAGCATGAAATAACCATTATACCAAACTATATTAAAACTTAATATTTTGAAATAAAAAAATCACAAGTTTCATATATTTTTATATCTAATACCTTGTACATCATTGTTTTTCTGAATTGAAGTTTCATCTATTTGGTTATTTGATGCACCTTGAATGTTTTGACAATCTGTACAAATATAGTTTGAACAAAATATAAACAACTTGAGTTTTAAATTATAAACAAGAGCGTTCTGACCTTTTCTGCTAGTTACCACATTCTCAATTTCCCTTGCATGATAGACTTGAATAATGTATATAACATATAAAAGAAAAAGTCAAATAAGAGTTATACAAAAGAAAACAATAAATGGCTGATGTATAAAATAATACGCTACCTCTTTTTTTTGAGTTTCGAGCAATCAAAATCTGTGGTTGAGTATTTGTCCCATCTTGAAGTTGAACATAAGATTTTCCAACATTTTTACTTTTAAGGGGCATTCCTATCAAAGACAAGTTATATAAGATAAATAAAGCATGAAATAACCATTATACCAAAGTATATTAAAACTTAATATTTTGAAATAAAAAATTCACAAGTTTCATATATTTTTATATCTAATACCTTGTACATCATTGTCTTTCCGATTTGAAGTTTCATCTATTTGGTTATTTGATGCACCTTGAATGTTTTGACAATCTGCACAAATATTGTTTGAACAAAATATAAACAACTTGAGTTTTAAATCATAAATAAGAGCGTTCTGACCTTTTCTGCTTGTTACCACATTCTCAATTTCCCTTGCATGATAGACTTGAATAATGTATATAACATATAAAAGAAAAAGTCAAATCAGAGTTATACAAAAGAAAACAATATATGACATACAGGATTACTTAGTATGTTAAGTATGCAAGATCAAGAAAACTCAAATAACAACTAGCATACAAGATTACCATGCTTCTCATAATCAAGCATTTACCAAGAACAACAAGCAGCACATTTCCCACCAAGCAAATTTACCAATAAGAAAAATATTACCATGCTTCTCATAATCAAGCATTTACCAGCAAGCAAATTATAGAAGTCCCTACTGGATTTTTATAAAGTCTAACCATATTTCCTGGTAACCCAATGTTGGTATTACAAACTCCATCCATTTGTTGGTTGGTATATTACTTACACTAGCAGATTTGAAAACAATATATTGTTGATTTGAAAACAATAGATTGCAGATTTGAAAATCTTTCTATAGATTTTCGAATCAATAGAAAGAGATGGCATCAAATCCAATCATACAAAAGAAAACAATAGATTGTTGATGTATAAAATAAGATGCTACCTCTTTCTTTTGAGTTTCGAGTTGCGTGATTGTCAATCAAAACCTGTGGTTGAGTATTTTCCCCATCTTGAAGTTTAAAATGAGGTTTTCCAACATTTTTACTTGTAAGAGTCAATCCTATCAAAGGCAAGTTATGTAGGATAAATAGCATGAAATAACCATAATTATAAGTGTAACGACCCACCTTCTACTGCTAGGCTGCAAGGCGGACCGCTACAGTTTCTTTGCTAACTGCAGCTAAATTTCTAATGCGGAAAAACTGGGCTGAATAAAAATTTTACTAAACTATCGTAGTTGCCTCTGTTAACTCCGTGAGAGTGAGATTTCATGTCCCACTACCTTCTAGATATTCATAGCTAGGCTGAGGAGGCAAAATTGGAGCTTTGGATCGGTCCGTTGAACGATCCATTGACCCCCACGCGAACACTGGCTGGATCGGTCTGGGGACCGATCCAGTATAGGCTGGATCGGTCGGCAGACCGATCCAGGAACCTGCAGAATCCTGGGTTCGCTACTGTCCCGTGATGGATCGGTCGGCAGACCGATCCAGGTATGTCTGGATCGGTCGGCTGACCGATCCAGGCACCTGGAATACCTGGGATCGCTACTGGTCGGCTGACCGATCCAGGAGGATACAGTAGCATACTGTATCTCGCTGGATCGGTCGGCTGACCGATCCAGTGGCACAGCTCAGACCCTGATCGGTCTGGAGACCGATCAGAGTCTGATTTCACCCGGAAGTTCTGATTTCAGCACTTTGGCGTGCCAAAACCTCACACAGCAGTTCTAAATCAATTGAAGCTACTTCTAACATGCATTAACAAACATTCCCATAGTGACTACTAACAATCTAACTCGTTCTTTCATAGTTTAGTACGTTCCAAAACTAAAGGTGCATAAAAATGAAAGTATTAAACCATAAACTGTAAAGTGCTAAGGTAAACATGCTAAAGAGTCTAATGTTCATCCTGCTAAGTCCCCTAAGGACCTTTGATTCCAGTTCCACACACACACACCATCTTCGCATTGTCCTCCAGCCTCCTCTGCTAGTCCATTTTCCTTTTACCTGTATCTGCAGTATAAGGAAAATAGTATCTGTAAGCTAAAAAGCTTAGTAAGAAACCATCTACCTCACTAAATCATGCATACGATGCAAATATGCTTTTAAAACATGCTTTTGGAAAACATACTGAATATGCAAGCATGGCATGGCATAGCATCATACAAACATGGCATAGCATAAGCTGAAACATAGAGTTAACATGGAAAATTACACTGAAGCATAATGCTGAGCTAAGCTAAACTCTACTGAAGCTGCAATCAAACTCAACTGGTATAACTGATTTTTGAGTCTTGAAAACTAATACATAGTAAGTGAAAATACTAAACATGCTGCTGTAGGGCCCTGGCAACTGTACTTGCTATGCGCGCATCCCTACTAGACCCGGGGTTGTAAGTTCCGAATTTAGCAGGGTTTACTAGGTTATCTGAACCTAGGGACGACTGTGGGAGTCCAACCCAATGGATATCTAATCCAGTACAGTGCCGCTGCTGAAAGTAAAATACTGATATGCTAGTTAGCTGAATCTAGGTTATCTGAACCTAGAACTAGGTTGTCTGAACCTAGAGGCGACTGTGGGAGCCCACCCATTTGGACATCTAGTCCCGTATAAGCTAGAATAAACTGATTTACTGATCTAAATGCTTCTAATGCATTTATCTACGCTGTTTAAAATGCCTAAGTTGCATTTTATCTGGTCTAGTCATTTTATCGAACACTTGGTGTGCCTAAACCCTCCTTTCCCTTAGGGAAATCACCTCTAGGCACCCAACAGCGTCTATGACCTCCAACTGAAGGAGAATAAACGTGTTCGGCCCATCTAAAGGTGCTAACTAAATCCCTAAATCTGAGAGGAGGGTTAAACACCCTACATGTCAACAAAAATCTGCATATTACTAATCTAATGCATAGAAAGTCCAAACGGAGCTATTATACTGCAGGTGAGGGGTTTCTTACCTCCTATTCGTAATTTCTTACGATTCTATTCGCTAGAACTCCGGTGGAGATGACCTTCTTGACGAACCGCTCACGTCTTTGCGTTCCTCTCGCGGAGAAGAACCTTCTCCGTGTTGGAGTCGTCGCCGGAAGGTGCTCCCTTGAGCCCTTGGGGCTTGGTGTGCCGAGAGAAAAAGGGGAGGAAGAAGGTGTCGGCGTTGAGGGTTTGGAGAGGGAAAAGTTGCGTGAGGTGAGGAGGTGCCGAACCGATTACTAAACCCAAACCCTACTCAAGTTTATATTTATATTAAGTGGTTTAATGAACCCAACTCTAATATAAATATATTTGGTTCTCCTTTCTTTCAGCACAGCCCTGCTGGGTCAACTGGTTA
Source organism: Zingiber officinale (assembly GCF_018446385.1). NCBI lineage: Eukaryota > Viridiplantae > Streptophyta > Magnoliopsida > Zingiberales > Zingiberaceae > Zingiber > Zingiber officinale. The sequence continues at coordinate 10,569,651 of NC_056002.1, forward strand.
TTGGCCTTGTCCACTAAACCATAGGTCTCGGTTCGATTCCCGCCTAGGCCGTTTTACGCTTATATTTATTTTTGCTGCTTCCGCTACTCGGAAAATTCCGGAAAAATATCTAAAAATTCCAGAAAAATCGTAGAATAATTCTAATGCAAGTTTGAGAATTTTCGGGCGTTACAATAAGGAAGAAAGTCCTAACCTCTTTTTGAATTTCGAGCTGCGTGATTGGGAATCATAATTCGAGATTGTGTATTTGCCTTATCTTGATGTTGAAAATGAGGTTTTCCAATAGTTTTACCGTCACAAGTCATTCCTATCAAGAGCAAAAGTTACAATTTATAGATAAAAGAAAGTTAGTTATATATCCATTGATATGATAAATAAAAGGTCCATAGTCAACAGTGAAATAACATATATATATGGCAAATCTACTCTCTTACTATCACTTTATATCATATTAATTAAACATAAAAATTATATATGCTAGACAAAATCTCATCATAAACAGAATCTCATCATATATCAACATCAATTTCAACTCCTGTAGCATCATCCCGAACCCAAACGATTTCTTCATGATCATGGTCGTCTTCAGGATTACAAATACAACTTTGAAGGTATGTATCAACATCTGCAACAGGTTGCATTTTATACTGTCCTCGTGCATCGGTGGTGATAATTACATGCCAATTACAATCAACTGGATCTTCCACATAAAAAACTTGCATGGCTTGGGATGCTAAAATATAAGGCTCGTTATGACGCTTCACATTTGTAAAATTGGCCAACATAAAACCATCCTCGTCTAGTTTTAGTCGTTTGCCTTTGGAGACCCAATCACATTCAAATAAAACAACTCTTCGACCTCCCTCGTAATCTAACTCAATCACATTTTGCAAAATTCCATAATAATCAAGTTCACTTGATATTGGATTCTGATCTCTAATACTTGAATAACTTGAAGTAGTAGCCCGAACAATAACACCACAATTCTGAGTTTTCCTCTTGCGTTCCACTTCTTTTGTATGAAACCTAAATCCGTTGGAAAGGAATTTTTCATATCGTATCCCTATGAAATTCGGACCTCTGGCAAGTGATTTCAGATCATTTGATATTGGATCATCCTGGGAACGGTTTGTATTTTCGATCTATCACAAAAAAAAAATGATAAAATATGTATAAAAATCATAATATATAACTTTAATGACAATTACACCACAAACTTACATGTTTTGCAAACCAAGATGCAAAAGACTCACTATGCATACATTCAATCTGGTGAGGTGGAAGACCAGAATGACTAAGATTCAAAATCCGACGGTGTTCACTGAAATTAAGAATAACGATTTGATAAACATTGATGATTATATATTTAAACTCGATGAAATATATATTAACATACTCTATATAAGATTGTACGTGATGACAGTTGAATAACACATATTGATGTGCCTTCTTTAATGTCTCATCATCAAACTTAGTTGCAATGGCCTTTCCAAGTGCATAACCAGAGGCTGTAAACACGTCCAATGCAAATGTTGAACCGATAGTTGTATCATCATTTCTCATTGATTGATTGAATCTTGTCTCTACATAATCAGCTAAATATAAAGAACAGAATGTCAAACATTCCTCAGCCAAATACCCCTCAGCAATGGATCCTTCTGGTCGACTTCTATTTCGAACATATGACTTCAATGTCCCTAAGTACCTTATATCAAAAATATAAATTTTATATTATTGAGTGAAAATAATAATTTAAATAAAACAATATCAATAAGAGAATTGTTTATTACCTTTCAATTGGATACATCCAACGATAATAAACTGGTCCAGCAAGTTGTACTTCAGTAGCCAAATGTACAGTCAAATGAATCATTATGTTAAAAAATGACGGAGGAAAAATTTTCTCGAGTTGACAAAGAATCACCGCAATGTCTTTCCTCAGACGAACCACATCAGTAGGAGAAATTACTTTACAACATAGCTCTCTGAAATACCTACACAATCTGATCAAAGGATTCCGAACTGATTTAGACAAAGTTTTACGTAGTGCTACCGGCAACAACTGTTGCATCAAAATATGGTTGTCATGACTTTTTAGACCAATTAATTTTGCTGGTTTCAGTTGAACGCATCGTGAAATGTTAGATGCATAACCATCTGGAACTTTAACTTTTTTCAAAACCTTGCAAAATGTACCTTTCTCTTTTTTCCCCATTGAATAACAAGCTGGAGGTAGGTAAACTCTACTCGGTCCCTTCTCAATAGGATGAAGTTCTGATCTTATCCCAATTTCTTGCAAATCAAGACGTGATTTAATATTATCTTTCGTTTTTCCTTCCATATCTAGCAATGTCCCACAAATTGATTCGCACACATTCTTTTCAATATGCATAAGATCAAGATTGTGACGTATCACATTATCTTTCCAATATGGTAAATCGAAGAAAATACTCAGCTTTTTCCAATTGAATGGTAGTTCTGGATTATCATCAACTATTTTTCCAAATTTCAATTTAAAATTTTTTAACTCATTAATCACTGTGTCTCCTGAAAGTATTGGTGGTGGTCTTCCATACTCTTCTGTGCCATCGAAATGTTGAGAATCTTTGCGAAACTCATGATCACTGTTTAAAAAAATTACGGTGACCCATATAGCAATATTTTTTACCATTTTTTAACCACCGTGAATGTGTAAATTTGTGGCACACCGGGCATGCAAATTTACCCTTGGTGCTCCATCCAGATAGGGTTGCATATCCAGGAAAATCACTTATCATCCATAGTAATGCAACATGCAATTTAAAATTCTGTTTTGTTGATGCATCATATGTTTGCACTCCTACTTCCCACAAATCCTTCAAATCTGCAATAAGGGGCTGCAAGTAGATGTCGATGTTATTTCCAGGAGCAGATGGACCAGGTATTAGCAATGATAACATAAAGTATGGTTGTTTCATACACATCCATGGTGGAATATTATAAGGTACTAAAATGACTGGCCACGTACTATGCACCGCACTCATATTTTTAAATGGATTAAATCCATCTGAAGCTAATCCTAGCCTTATGTTTATAGGATCCTTCGCAAATTCTGGGTGGTTATGGTCAAACGTTTTCCAAGCTGGGGAATCAGCTGGGTGTCGCATGTAACTGTCTTTTGTGCGAGATTCAGAATGCCATCTCATATGGACGGCCGTTTTGTAGGACATGAACAAACGTTGTAACCTAGGCTTTATTGGAAAATACCATAAAACCTTACATGCAACTTTCCTCTTGTCACCAGTAGGATCATCTTCAGATGTTTCCCATCTAGGCTCATTGCATGTTTTACAGAGAACTCTTTCCTTGTCCAACCCCCAGTACAAAGTACAATCATTAGGGCAAGCATCGATTTTTTCATAACCAAGTCCTAATTGCTTCATCAATTTCTCTGCTTCATAATATGACTTTGGTAAATCTTTCATGGCATTTGGAAATGCTTCTCTCAACAAATCCAAAAGCATATTAAAGACTTTATTGGTCATTTTCCAAGACATTTTAAGTGAAGCAAGCGAATGATGAATGCAAGTTTTGAGAATTTCTTACATCCGGGATATAACTCCTTTTGTGAATCATCAATTAATTTATAGAATTTCTCGGCCTCCCCAAACGGAATATCTTTATCCTTTTCAAATCCTGCTGTATTGATTGTACTACCATCGTGTTGTTGGACCCCAAAAGCATCATGAACTAGTCCCTCCATGTTATCTACATCATCACGAGACAGAACCGAACTAGATATTGAAGGTGCACTACATGCTATCTCTCCATGAGCAACCCAGTGAGTATAACCTTTAATAAATCCATCAACCGTCAAATGATCATAAGCCTCCTCTCTTGAAACACATATGCCAATCTTACATCTTGCACAAGGACATGCAATTGTTCCATTTATGTTTGCATTAGAAAATGCAAAATCTAGAAAATTCTCAAGTCCTTTTCTGTATTCCTCGGTTTGTCTTGGTAAAAACATCCAACCTTTATCCATCACAATTCCAGTAAAAATATGTACTAAAACTGGTTCAACAAAAAAATAGATTCAGTCAAAAAATCAAAAAACTTAACAACCAATATAGTAACTAAATAATCTATCTGTAAACAACTCAAAAACACTAAATATTTTATATATAAACTGCAAACATGTTATTAAATAGATTCAGTCATTGTGATAAACATGATAAGTCAATAAGATAACATGATTTCAATATCTCAATAGATGTATGTTTATTTTTAATTCTAAAAACATAGAAGAGTCCATTATCCATTCCTACAAGCTAAATTTAATTTTTAAAAATCATGATAGTACAGAATGTTTTTATACTTGTTATTAAAGAGAAAAGTTTCTAGAGCATAATGGATTTGAATGATGAGGAAAAGTCAAACTTGTTGGAATGTGTACCTGAAGATTCTTTGATAGAGTTGAAAGCTTGTCAACTTGTTTCTCGATTACTTGAACCTAGCAGAAAAAACAAGCATCAAGCTCTTTAACAGCTCAACTATGATATTGCATACTTCATAAACTTAATGTTGTAGACTTGGCACTTGCTTAAAAATACTTCCAGTCCCTGTTCTGCAGCACTAACTGGAGGCTGCTGTCCTAATTCAATGTCGGCATCTCTTGATGGCTCTCCTCGAGGGAGTTCGAAAGAATCCTACCAAAATAATTGAATAGTAATACCTCAGTTCATAATATATACATTCTCTAGAGAAAAGAATAAGAGTGAAATATTTCAGAATGTTAGAATTGGCATTCATTTGAAAAATTATCTTCTCAAGCAATTGAGAAAAAACTGACAACTATTTACCAGCTGAGATAGAATAATATACATGTTTGTTTGTGTAGCAATATCCAAATAGAAAAAAGTTCAACCACTAGTAAAAATGAAGTATGTTGTCATCAAACTTATCATATATTTCTGAATGCCTTGACAAAAAAATTGTCTCCATATGAAGAGCAATGCAGTTGGCTAGAATTAGACTATTTTGGATCTTTAAGAACCAGATGCATTTATTTAGTGATGTATGGTAAACATATTGAACAAAAAGATATTTGCCATTGGAATAGTGCAAGCTATTTAAATTGTTGGTGATAGGTTTATATAGAAACAAGAAAAACAAGAATTATATTACTGCTTTTACACAATGTGAAATTGTGAACCATCAGGACACTGTCCAATATTTCCATCAGCAAATTGTGAACCCGACTATTTGGATTCAGCTACATGAATGCTATAAACCATTAAGTACTATGTAAAAATATAACACCGGTAGATTTTAAATCAATTAAATTAATTTTTTGATAGATTGACTATGTTGTATATCTATGTTTCATAATTGACGTGCCCATTCCACAAAGAACCAAAACCTTGATGTAGATTTGAGAGTAGTAACATGCTACAGCATTTCTAGGAAATGGCTGACAATAGCAAATATGTTAAAAAATCAGGATAGAAACTTTCTATGCTTCTTTTCTTGTGGTACCAAAATTTATCCACTATTCTCTCAGGATAGAAACTTCATTCATTAATAGGATGGTGAGTTTAGAAAGAGGACCTCACTATAGCTGTCAAAGTTTTTCATAACTTAATGGCTGACAATGTTATCTAATGAAGAATCATGAATGGTGTGTCAATCAACAAAACAAACAGATTGCAAAAGAATAAATGTTTTACTAACTAATGTCTTCTTATAAGTATCACTAGTCCTTCTCAACTCAATAATACAACAAAAAATAACACAGAAATCAAGTCAACGAAAGTAGAGAAGAGAGGTAGATACTGAAATCAACCTTAATTAAAACTTCCTTCAAACTAAACATATTGAAGCAAGATGTGGTTTCACAGAAATCACAAAAAATCAACAAGAAATCAACCTCTTTACCACAAAAATTCACAGCAAGAAACAAGAAAACCTTCAAAGGAAACAGAGCGCATAAATAGTTAGCTTGCAACCTAGGGCTTCAGATCATGAAAAGAGGAAAGAATAGGACCTTGGCGTCACAAGCAAGAGGGCAGACGGCGCACAGACACTTGCAACCTAGGGCTTCTGATCACAAGACGCTAGAAGAGGAAATAATAAGGGCTCGGTGTTGCAGATGACGGGGTAGATGACAAAGGGGCAAGCGGACGACGAGGCAGGCGGCGCAAAGGATGTCGAGGCAGGCGACAGAATACGGGGCAGGCGCCGCAAAGGATGTCGAGGCAGGAGACAGAATACGGGGCAGGCGGCGCAAAGGATGTCGACGGTTCGGCGAGGATCGGGCAGGGACGATGATCGTCGATGGAAATATTGAAAGAGGGAAGAAAAATTAGGGATCGTCTGAGTGCTTTGTTGAAATAGGGAAGAAAAATATAGGAAACTTGCGGCGCGGCTGAGTGCTTTGTTGGAGGGAGTGAGGAAAAAAATTGGCGCGCAGTAAAACATTACATTACATTTATTAAGTGTCATAATAATATACCTAATTAGATTTTAATTTTATTAATTTTTCATTTGTAATCAATGTCATTATATATATTGATCCTGTCCGAACCAGAAGTCAACAGACGCTGGGCACGTGACGCTCCAAGGCTCGCCGATGTAGGTCTCCAACTAGTGTCGAGATGCTCCGGCTATCCTGCACAGAAGTCGAGCCGGGAAGGGGATTCCCAGCGACGACCCTCCGACGCTCAAGTCAGGTAAATCACGATGAACAAGGTGGCTCCAGAAGTCTCAGAGTACATACCAGAATCCCTTGTCGATGAAACCTGAGGTTCTTTATATAGAGCTGTGAAAGGTTTGGGCACGCGTACCAAGGTGCATAAGTGTCCCCTGTCCTATCCTAGGTATGCGGCTGTCAGAAAGCTTACCTGTCCTTTCCTAGGTACGCGGCTGTGACCCATATCGCTACAGTCAAAGCATGCCCTCGATGGGACAGCAGAATCCCCTGTCACAAGATTTGGAGCATGACACACACGTGAAACCTACAGGTTGTCAGAGAAAGAAATCCTCTGGCCCTTTCCTTTGCTCCAAACTTGTAGTCCGAGCGGAAAGATACCTAAACATCCGACCGGACATCCGCAGTGGTTTACTTGTGCTTTGTGGAGACTAACAAACAGTGGTGCTTTATGACCGTGATCGGTCAAAGGTCAGCTCGGTCCATGACCATTTTAACTGCGTCGGAACCCCGATTTGACAGGTGCCTACCAACTATAAGTGCAACCGGCCGGACCCTCCGGTACTCGATTCCATTGGGACCGGCCATCTATGGCCGTCCGTCCGGTCGGACCACACTCTCCTCTGGGTGGGCGGCTGTTCCGGTGACTTCCACTTGGCGTTGACTTTGCAAGAGAAGGGGGGGCCCGCTCTTACTACCGGATCACTTGCCTTCCCTTCAAGTCTAGTCGAAGGAGGCGCATAGTCCGACTGACTGGACTGTGAGTCTAGCCGAACGGCTCTTCCATGCTAATCTTCTCCGCCCGGTCAGCGGCAGAGGTATCCTTGAATGAATCAATGATGGCTTTCGCCGGATCTCCTTGCGTTCTGCGCCAATCTTCGACATCAATGTCGATCATACCTTCATTAATTGCTCCGAATGATTGACTGCCACGTGGAGCAATGCCATCAGAGTACGGAGGCGGTTGCATGATATTTTGATGTGACCGAAGCAATTCGAAATAAACGGCTAGATGTATGCATTGATTCCCGTGACCTGAATCCGACGGTGGAGGCCGACCGGCCCTCACCCTATAAATTCTTCGTTTCCTTCTCGCCTTCACACGCCTCCGTTACCTCTACTGTTGCTCTCTGCGCTGTGGAGCTCCGGCGATCTTGTTGCTGCCTTCTGACGCTCTCCGGCGCCTTTCCTCGATTCATCTCCCCTCAGTAAGGTTTTAGATCTCTCCTCCTTCCTTTCCGGTATCTAATCCGTATTTCTTCCCCTAGCTCGAGTCTTTGAAATTCCATTCCTTCGTCTTTGGAACTTCCTTTTTGATTTCTTCTGCCCCGATCATGGCCAGTTCTTCTCATCCCGAAGAACAATCCTTAGGCCCATGGTATACTACCATGCGATCTCGTTTGAACAACGGATTTTGATATTTTGGTGACAATTTGAAATCCCGAGGATATCGGTTCGCTTAGTTGGTCCTCGGCCACACAGCCGGTGGTTTCGTGTTTTCATGACCAATTTATCTGCGGTTCCCGTCCATCCTTTTATAGCGACGCAATTATTTTTGCGTCGCTCGGAAGTTTAGTACCAAACACCTTCCGTCTCCTCTGCGTTGTCGTTTTGTTCAAGATTCACAACATTCCCCTCCGACCGGAGGTCTTTATTTCTATTAAGCAAGCCGAGCCGGGCACCTTTATGTTCCAAGCTCGGCCCGGTTTGTCTTCTTCAATAAACTACCCACTTCCAATAAACATTGGAAGGACTATTATTTCTACCTCCGCATGCCCAGTCAGCCAAACTTTCCGACCCAGTGGCAAGTCAGTCTACCTCCCCCTCCCGAACTGAAGAAATTCAAGACCCGACCGGACTATCTTCACGCCGCAAATGTACTAGCCGGTCTACGACTTGACATCAACAAGCTTCTTCACGAGGGAGTGATGTACATTTTTGGGCTGAGTCCTATACGGACCCCACTTCCGACCGGCTTCGGTAAGAACTTTGCTTTGGCACTTGCTTTAATTGCTAACTGATTTCTTTTTCTCTTCATGCAGCTGACATCGTCATGGACTCGGTGATGGCCGGCGTTCTAAAGAGAAAGGCAGCAGCGCTGGAGGCTGTGGCAGCCAAAGAAATGAAGGCGCTGGGTATTCAGCCGGTCGGTTCTCACGAAGGAGAAAGCGGCACCCAGGCTGAATCGGCCGCTCAGGCCTCTCAACAGCATGTGGACAGCGGCGCTACCCCCTCCAGGGAACCAACGGCCCCCGAGGAAGGGTCCGTTCGGGAGGAGGATCAGCCGCTGCAAAAGAGACGCCGAGTGGAGACACCGCTTCGCCGGCTACCTCCGCGGTCCAACCCTCCGACCGGGCCGCCGAGACTGCGAGAAGCCGGTGCCCGAGACCATTTCATCTGACCGGACGCCTTCCGACTGGGACGAGCCAGCTGCTCCGGTCGACACTCCCCCCTGCTCGCCGTTCAGCCCAACGTTCGACCATCCATTCGCGGTCTTCTGCGCCAGCTTCTGGGCCGCACAATACGGGTTACTCTTCATCTTCCGATCAAGAGTGGCGGGGATCCGTGCCCGAGCACACCGTTACTTTGAAAGGGCCCTCGCCGAGATGTGGGCCGCCGCTCGGGCACGCGCATCTTCCCCAGCCACATGCAAGCGGCTACGGGGGTAAGTTCTTCGTTGTTTTTTGTTTTACCTAAAATATTTCCGCTCGGCTTCTAACAACTGCGACTTCTTGTTTCAGAGGTGGGTGGAAGAGATAGCAGTTTCCAACCGTCTGGCTATGGCGGACGAGGAGATAAGGCAACTGCGGGCGGCAGGTGGTCCGAGCGGCTCCCAAGGACCTTCCTACTCCGAGTTGCAAAAAGAGCTGAAGAAAACTCAAACTCTGCTAGCTGCTGAGCAGAAGAAAACAGCTGATCAGGCCCACGCCCTAGCCGAGTCCGAGCGACAGGTCAAGTCGCTTGACACAAAGATAACTCTGGCCACCACCCGGAAGAACACAGCCATCTCCGATCTGGAGAAGAAAAACGTGGAGGCCCGGGGCCTGGAGTTGAAGATAAAGGAGCTGACGGAGCAGCTCGATCGGGAGAAGGCAGGCCGCCTACCGCGGAGAAGATTGAACGTCTGAATGAGGCCCTGACAAGCTCCCAGGCAACCTTCAAGGAATACCAGGATGCCGAGCCGAGCCGAGTCGCCGCTCTCCGACAAAGTTACATCCGATCGCCCGAGTTCTCGGAGAAAATTTGCGAGCGGATGTACTCGGCTTTCGACCTGGCAATTACGGCCACTATGACCTATCTGAAGTCGAAGGGCCTTCTTCCGGAGTCCACCAATATTCCAGTGGAGCTCCTGAGCAACATTCCGAGGGACCTCTCGACTACATCGAGTAATTTTGTAATTTCACGCTCGGCTGAACATGAACCTTTTTGTACTTAGGCCACTCGACCTAAGGTTCTAATTTTAATGAAATGCTTTCCTTTCGTGTACTCTATCTTTTTGGACTGTTCCCTGGCTAACACTTGTACGGTCCGCTCGTCTTCTATCACATCATACCTTGGGCATTCGAGGTGCATTCTTCCAGAATGAAGTGTTTTCCCCAGCTCTTCCGTCCGGCCGAATATCAATCTGGGCTGCTAGCCAGAATCGCTCGCTATAAGCCGATCCGAACCTTTTATACCTCGAGTCCGATCGGAAAATAGCTTCGGTCTGACAATCGGCGGGGAATACGAATAATCGCAGTGTCGACGATATTCCGCTCGGATTATTTATAGACGCCGGCTCGTCTCTTGATTTTTAACGACGGAGCTCGTCGGCGCGGATATTTATAGCCGGTCGGCGCGGCTCTCGATCTTTAACGACGGAGCTCGTCGGCGCGGATATTTATAGCCGGTCGGCGCGGCTCTCGATCTTTAACGACGGAGCTCGTCGGTGTTCCGCTCGGAGGGTTTATAGACGCCGGCTCGTCTCTTGATTTTTAACGACGGTGCTCGTCGGCGCGGATATTTATAGCCGGTCGGCGCGGCTCTCGATCTTTAACGACGGAGCTCGTCGGTATTCCGCTCGGAGGGTTTATAGACGCCGGCGCGTCTCTTGATTTTTAACGACGGAGCTCGTCGGTATTCCGCTCGGAGGGTTTATAGACGCCGGCGCGTCTCTTGATTTTTAACGACGGAGCTCGTCGGTATTCCGCTCGGAGGGTTTATAGACGCCGGCTCGTCTCTTGATTTTTAACGACGGTGCTCGTCGGTATTCCGCTCGGAGGGTTTATAGACGCCGGCTCGTCTCTTGATTTTTAACGACGGTGCTCGTCGGTATTCCGCTCGGAGGGTTTATAGACGCCGGCTCGTCTCTTGATTTTTAACGACGGTGCTCGTCGGTATTCCGCTCGGAGGGTTTATAGACGCCGGCGCGTCTCTTGATTTTTAACGACGGAGCTCGTCGGTATTCCGCTCGGAGGGTTTATAGACGCCGGCTCGTCTCTTGATTTTTAACGACGGTGCTCGTCGGTATTCCGCTCGGAGGGTTTATAGACGCCGGCTCGTCTCTTGATTTTTAACGACGGTGCTCGTCGGTATTCCGCTCGGAGGGTTTATAGACGCCGGCTCGTCTCTTGATTTTTAACGACGGTGCTCGTCGGTATTCCGCTCGGAGGGTTTATAGACGCCGGCTCGTCTCTTGATTTTTAACGACGGTGCTCGTCGGTATTCCGCTCGGAGGGTTTATAGACGCCGGCTCGTCTCTTGATTTTTAACGACGGTGCTCGTCGGCGCGGATATTTATAGCCGGTCGGCGCGGCTCTGCGGTTTAACGTCTGGGCTAGACGGCCGTCAAGGCTAATTTTGACACTTCCGTTCGGAGTTGCTCTTCGCCTTTCCCCCAGCTTGGATAATGCCCTCCTGGCCGCACGGCTCAGGATCTACTTCATCGAGTATTTTGGCTCGGATAATATACCTCCGTTCGAAGGGTACGGGGCCTTCGATCTTCGAGCGTTTGGCTTGACCAATTTAATTCCGGCCGAACGGCACGGGTTATTTGCTTACAAGTCTAACCACATAAACCTCCCGGCCGATCGGCCTGGGGGCCTTCGCGCTACGATGATAATGCCTTATATTCGCTCCTTGGACTTTTCATCTCTGCATTTCAAGTATTTAGTCGAAAAATGAAATACACAGGGTGATTTACAGTGATACACCTTTCACCCTGCCCGGTAAGGCTGGAGGTGGTTCGCGCTCCACGGCCTATCTAGCTGCCGTCCGTCCTCATCCTCCAGATAATACGCGCCCGAGCGGAGCTTTTCGATGATTTTGAAAGGGCCTGCCCATGGCGCTTCAAGCTTGCCGACGTCGCCGACCGGCTTGACTTTCTTCCAGACAAGATCGCCGACTTGGAACGATCTGGGAATTACGCGCCGGTTGTAGTTTTGCTTCATCCGCTGACGGTACGCCATCAGCCGAACGGAAGCCTTTGCCCTCTCCTCTTCTACCAAGTCCAGCTCCATGTTTCTTCGTTCGGTGTTGTCATCATCATAGTTCTGGATCCTGGCTGACTCAACGCCGACTTCGACCGGTATGACAGCCTCACCGCCATATACCAAATGGAACGGTGTGACTCCCGTCCCTTCTTTTGGCGTCGTTCGGATAGCCCACAAGACGCTCGGCACTTCATCCGGCCAACTCCCTCCCAAATGGTCGAGCCGAGCGCGCAGAATACGAAGAATTTCCCGGTTGGCGACTTCAGCTTGACCGTTGCTCTGAGGATAGGCCACGGACGTGAAATGTTGCTCGATGCCGTAGCTTTGGCACCAATCCTCCAACATCTTCCCTGTGAACTGCCGCCCGTTGTCGGACACCAGTCGGCGAGGGATGCCGAACCGACAAATGATGTGCTGCCAGATGAATTTTTTAACCATTTGCCAGCGGCTCGGCCTCCACCCACTTGGAGAAATAGTCTACCGCCACTAGTAAAAATTTCCTCTGCCCGGTCGCCATCGGAAATGGACCCACAATATCCATTCCCCACTGATCGAACGGCCATGAGATGGTTGATGCCTTCATCTCCTCTGCCGGTCGGTGGGAGAAGTTGTGATACTTCGCATGAAAGGCATGTAGATATTTGCTTGTAAAGTTGGCCAAAAGTATCCGGCGAAGAGGATCTTCTTGGCTAACGAGCGTCCGCCCGGATGACCTCCACATGATCCTTGATGTACTTCCTGGAGGATGTAAGCTGAGTCCTCCGAGCTTACACATTTCAGCAAAGGACGCGAGAAAGCTTTCTTGTAAAGCTGATCTCCGATGAGTGTAAACCGACCGGCTCTTCTTCTGAGGAGCCGGGCTGCATATTCATCGGATGGTGTGGTGCCCGAACGGAGGAATTCTATAATAGGTGTCCTCCAGTCACTTGGAAACGCGAGGCCTTGCATCCGGTCGACATGTGCCACCAGCAGCGTTTTTTCAATTGGTTGCTGAATGGCGACTGACGTTATTGAGCTCGCGAGTTTGGCTAACTCATCGGCCGCCTGGTTCTCCGTTCGGGGAATCTTCTGAATAAGCACCTCTCGGAAAGTAGCTTTGAGTTTCTCAAAGGCCTCAGCGTAGAGTTTAAGCCGAACACAGTTGATTTCAAAGGTGCCGGAAAGTTGCTGAGCGGCCAACTGTGAATCCGAATAGAGAGTTACCCGACCGGCCCCACATGTCGGGCCGCCTGTAATCCGGCTATAAGGGCCTCATACTCTGCCTCATTGTTGGTGGCCTTGTAGTCCAGCCGGACGGATAGGTGCATCTTTTCTTCTTGCGGTGAGATAAGTAATATCCCAATCCCGCTTCCGAGTCGAGTGGAAGACCCATCCACATATATCTTCCACAGAGCTTCCGGCTCGGGCCTCTGCACTTCGGTCACAAAATCAGCCAAGGATTGGGCTTTAATCGCCGAGCGGGGCTGATGTCAAACTCGCTTAATTCTGTCGTCCACTTGATAAGCCGTCCGGACGCTTCTGGATTCAACAGGACTCTTCCGAGTGGACTGTTCGTCAGGACAATGATTGTGTGGGCCAAGAAATACGGTCGAAGGCGCCGAGCGGCTAGAACCAATGCAAAGGCCAACTTCTCGAGCCCGGTGTAGCGAGATTCAGCATCTTTCAAAATATGGCTCAGAAAATACACCGGTTGCTCTTCACCATTCGCTACAGCATGCTCAGTTGACGACAAATACATATACAGTGACTCGCCTCCGATCGGCTTGGCCAGTACAGGCAGGGAATTCAGATATGTTTTCAACTCTTCAAATGCTCGGTCACACTCTTCGTTCCACTGGAACTTAGTAGCTTTGCGTAGGATTTTGAAGAATGGCAGGCTCCGGTCGGCAGTTTGGAGATGAATCTGGACAAAGCGGTTATCCGACCGGTCAACCGTTGCACTTCCCTTGTGTTTCGGAGGAAGCATGTCTTGCGAGCTTTCACCTTGTTGGGATTTGCTTCGATCCCCGCTCGGTCACTATATACCCCAAGAACGCCCTCCTTTCCGAACAGGCATTTCGGGATTTAGCTTGACTCCATATTTGCGCAGTGTTCGGAATGTTTCTTCCATATCCTTGAAAAGATCGGCCGCTCGGACGGATTTGATAAGAATGTCGCCCACGTAAACTTCGAGTTCCGCCCGATCTGCTCCTTGAATACCTTGTTCATCAAGCACCGATAGGTGGCCCCGGCATTCTTCAATCCGAACGGCATCACATTGTAGCAATATGTGTCGTTGTGAAGCTCACCTTTTCTTGATCTTCGCGGCGGCGGTACAGTGATAGCCCGGTAGGCGTCGAGCATGCAATTAACTCACACCGTAGAGTCCACCTGATCTATCCAAGAGGATAAAATCTTTGGGACATGCTTTGTTTAAGTCCCGAAAGTCAATGCAACCGCCACTTGCCGCCCGGCTTGGAGACCAATACCACGTTGGCTAGCCACTCGGGAACCGCACCTCGCGATGTGGCCGGCCTCCGTAGTTCTCTACTTCCGCCGGATTATGGCATTACGCTCGCTAAAATCTCTTTTTTTCTGCTTTCTGGCCGAGCGTCGGTCGGACATGCAACTCATGTTGCGCTAGGCTAGGCGAAATTCCGGCAACTCGTGTGTCGACCAAACAAAGACATCATGATTTTGCTGGAGGATCAGCTTCTTCTTCTGTTTTTCCTCTAGATCTGAGGCGATGAAAGTGGTGGCCTCCGATCGGGTCGGATGGATCTGAACTTTCTCCTTTTCATCATAAATTAAAGCAGGAGGTTTCTCGGTTATGGCGTGTACCTCGATTCGGGGGACCTTCCGAGCGGAAGAAGCTTCTGCTCGGATCATCTCTATATAGCAACGCCGAGCTGCTAGTTGATCTCCCCGCACTTCTCCAACTTTGTCCTCCACGGGAAATTTTATCTTCTGGTGGAAGGTTGAGACAACCGCTCGGAATTCGCCGAGCGCCGGTCGTCCCAAAATGACGTTGTAGGATGAGGGAGAGTCAACCACCACGAAGTTTGTTGTCCTGGTCCTCCTGAGCGGCTCTTCTCCCAGCGAGGTGGCCAACCGGATTTGTCCGACCGGCTGAACTTCATTGCCCGTAAACCCGTAGAGCGGGGTCGTCATTGGAAGCAGCTCGGCTCGATCAATTTGCAGCTGATCGAACGCCTTCTTGAATAGTATGTTGACCGAGCTCCCTGTGTCAACAAATATGCGGTGAATGGTGTAATTTGCTATTACCGCTTTAATGAGCAGCGCGTCGTCGTGGGGTACTTCTACTCCTTCCAAGTCTCCGGGCCCGAAAGTGATTTCCGGTCCACTTGCCCGCTCGTATGGATCTGCAGCTGCCGAACGCCTGCCTTTCTTGCTCGGTTGGAGTCTCCTCCGGTCGGCCCACCAGCAATAACGTTGATTTCGCCCCGGGAAGTATTGCTCCTGTTTTCTTCCTCCCGAGTGGATGGTCGGGACCGTTCCCTGGACGTCCGGCGACTTTCCTGTCTTGGGGATCTATGCCGATCGGACGTATGGTGATGTCGCCTCTCTATGCGGGTCCGGTCGGCTTCCGGGGTCCTTTGCCTCGTGTTGAGGGGAGGAGACCGTCGTTCGGTTCTCCGGGGAACAGGATTGGACACAAAGGGAAGGCTTCGGCAATCCCTCGTGTTGTGCGTATCCGTTTGGTGGAATTTGCAGAACATTGGGGTCCACCTCTTCTTTGGCTTGGGCCGAGCGGCAGCCACTTCTTGCACGTGCGATCTGGTGTGGGGAGATCGAATTGCTTCAGCCCTTGGTCCTCTAGGTGGTTGCTGAGCGGAGTGCTGCTTCCGCTCGGCATGAACAAGTGCACGCTCGGTTGGAGCTTCTTTTTTCCGAGCGGCTTGCGCTTCTTCCACGTTTATGTATTCGTTGGCCCGATGTAGCATGTGATCATAGTCTCGGGGCGGCTTTCGGATGAGCGACCGGAAGAAGTCCCCATCAACAAGGCCTTGTGTGAAGGCGTTCATCATCCTTTCCGATGTGGCGGTTGGGATGTCCATCGCCACTTGGTTGAATCGCTGGATGTAAGCTCGAAGCGATTCTTTTGGTTCTTGCTTGATGGCGAACAAGCTAACGCTTGTTTTCTGATAACGCCGACTGCTGGCGAAGTGGTGGAGGAAGGCCGTTCGGAAGTCCTTGAAGCTTGTGATGGATCCGTCCGGCAGTCTACGGAACCACCGCTGAGCCGATCCCGAGAGCGTGGTAAGGAAGACTCGGCACTTCACTCCATCAGTGTATTGGTGGAGCGTGGCGGTATTATCAAACTTACCCAAATGATCATCCGGGTCCGTTGTTCCATTATACTCGCCGATCGTAGGGGGCACGTAGTGCTTGGGCAGAGGATCTCGCAGAATGGCTTCCGAAAATTGGCGGTTGGTCCGCTCGGGAGATGAGTCCGTCCGGGGAGCTTTCCCCTTCCTGTCATCCCGCCTTGGCATTTCATCTGAGGAAGATCCTATATCTCTTCGGGCTGGCGTGGCTCCAGGGGTGCGAAATAAGGCCCGGTGGAATGCGACGGTGGCTGGAGGTGCTTCCGCTCGGCCCCCCGACGCGGACGTTGCTTGTTGCTCCGCTTTCTGTTTTTGCTCCACGAGTTTGGCGGCCCTTATCTCGACCAGAGCGCGAGTTCCTCCCTTGAAAGCGCCACCGTGTGCCGTCGTCCAGCCTCGTCCATTGTCTCTGCTCGGATGCAGGAGCGTTCCCACAGACGGCGCCAATTTGATCCTGTCCGAACCAGAAGTCAACAGACGCTGGGCACGTGACGCTCCAAGGCTCGCTGATGTAGGTCTCCAACTAGTGTCGAGATGCTCCGGCTATCCTGCACAGAAGTCGAGCCGGGAAGGGGATTCCCAGCGACGACCCTCCGACGCTCAAGTCAGGTAAATCACGATGAACAAGGTGGCTCCAGAAGTCTCAGAGTACATACCAGAATCCCTTGTCGATGAAACCTGAGGTTCTTTATATAGAGCTGTGAAAGGTTTGGGCACGCGTACCAAGGTGCATAAGTGTCCCCTGTCCTATCCTAGGTACGCGGCTGTCAGAAAGTTTACCTGACCCATATCGCTACAGTCAGAGCATGCCCTCGATGGGACAGCAGAATCCCCTGTCACAAGATTTGGAGCATGACACACACGTGAAACCTACAGGTTGTCAGAGAAAGAAATCCTCTGGCCCTTTCCTTTGCTCCAAACTTGTAGTCCGAGCGGAAAGATACCTAAACATCCGACCGGACATCCGCAGTGGTTTACTTGTGCTTTGTGGAGACTAACAAACAGGGGTGCTTTATGACTGTGATCGGTCAAAAGGTGCCTACCAACTATAAGTGCAAACCGGCCGGACCCTTCCGGGTACTCGATTCCATCGGCCGGCCGGCAGTCCAGTCGGACCGGCCATCTATGGCCGTCCGTCCGGTCGGACCACACTCTCCTCTGGGTGGGCGGCTGTTCCGGTGACTTCCACTTGGCGTTGACTTTGCAAGAGAAGGGGGGGCCCGCTCTTACTACCGGATCATATATAAAACAACTACATTTTTAAATAAATGTCATGAAGAAAATGTCAGGAAAGCCATTTTTTCTTGTAGTGCATGCCTTTGAGACCTTGGATAGATTGAGGAGGATGAAACATGTGAATGACATAAAAGTGCCTATCGTTGGGAGCATAAGGAATACAATCTTATGATGATTTCTTAGGCATTGAAACTTAAAAATTTTAGGTTACTATTGCACTGAACATGAAGAACTAAGTATGACCGAAGTATTACTTAGGTCATACTTAAAATAACTTTTGTATCTTGCTCATCAGTGAAATCGTTTGATAAGATTAAACTGATTCACTAGAGATGATGATTCACTATTAACCACAGGAGTCTAGATTATGGGTTTTTACTTGAGAATAAATAAATATTTAAGTCTGAGGGTTTGATGTGCATAAGTTATATATATTTTTAGGAATTCTTTGACGCACATTTACTAGTATTTCATGAGTGTAATCTATGATTATTACACTCTATTCCATTATTATGTTATATTTTCATTCTATTTGTTTAGAGATCTTCTCTTTACTTGTTTTGATTGATGAGACATAAATTGAAGTGAAAATCGAGCAAAGACTCACATTGGAGTGAACAAAGAGGAAATCAACAAATTGGTTGACGACTATGTGCTAGTGCAGGTGCTACTCATGCCTAGCACCAGTAAAGAAGTAGGGTCAGGCTATGGATGAAAACATGACTGTGCCTCCCACCAGTAGGCAACCGAGGGGCGGCTATGTGAAATCACACGGTCATGCCCCCTTTCAAAGCTAAATCGTGGTCTGGTCATGCCAAATGGCACAACAGTGCCATATGTATAAATTAATTCAGAGGTTTGTCATGCCCTTCCATTTTGTGGTGATACACGCTCTCGGCTGTGCCTCCAGGCACGACTGTGGGCAGAGAACACAAGAAGTCATGCCCCCTTGTTATAAATGGGATTTTCTCCTTGTTTTCAAGGATCTTTGGTTTTGGGGTTTCACCCCCATTCCTTAGGGAAGGGTTCTCCCCCTTGGGGGAACCCTAGAAGCTTCATCTTTATCAATCCGTATCATCCATCCTCCTTTGAAGAAAAGGAACACCTTCAAAGATGCTGGGCTTCAAGGATAATCATGCTCTTCTCTCTATTTCTATATATTGAGTTATAGTTTATTACTTTCTTCATTCTTTGATTGTATTCTCTTCTAATGGAGTAGATTCTTTGATTTTTAGGATGTAGAGAGTAATTATGGTGTGTTGTTGATTCATGAACTATATATTTGCTTGTTTTCTTATTTAATGAAGTGTTTATGACATATTCTTGTGTATTGTATCTGGTACATGTTTGATGAAATGTGTGTATAGTGTATGCATGTAGATTGTGGTGGATTGACTACATTGTAAGAGGAAGCATTAGATTATATGACCGCAGAGCCCTGTGACAGTGGGTAATCCTTTAAACAGACTTTCTAGAATGATCCTCTTATAAGGAGACAAATTTACTATAAAGGATTATCTAATTAGAGTTTAGAGGGCTTCTTCTAAATTAATGTTAGGAGGTGACTTGTGTAATTTAGAATTGTATGACTAGGGGAAGCTTAGGATAACTCTTTAATCGGACTTTCTAAGTTACATCTTTTACTTAGTTGTGTTAATCTATCATTAGGGAGTAATTCAAATAACTCTAGAATTGTATGACCGGGGGGTCTTAGGATAACCCTTTAACTGGACTTTCTAAAGTTGCTTATTTACTTAAGAGCGTTAGAACTTTGGCAAACTCTTCAGCGTGATCTTCACAAAGATGAGATGAACTTTAGTTAGAGTCCCTATAAGAATGTAAGCATGAAGGTAAGGAAATGAATAATGCATAAGGACATTAACTAGCAATATAATGAAATTGAACTCTTAGAATCATTCATCCACCATCCAACTCCTCATTCTCTCTCTTCTCTCTCTTTCCTCCTCTCTTTCTCTTTTCTCAATCTCTCAAGCATTAGTGATAAAATTGCCCTTCGATTGTCTAGATAATTCACCATGTGAATTCAATTAGTGCTTAATCAATAGTCCTTATAGGATCGATATTTTTTATTAATGACGAGGTAATCATGCACTTGTGGCTTCATAACACTAATCGATTGGGATAAGAAGAAAAGAGTAGTTGCGAGGTTTGGACGACTGAATTTGTTCAGATTTGACGTGATAATAGATTGAGGGTAAGGTCAATCGATTGGAAATCCTAATGTGCGAGATATAAAGGTTTTTGCAAAGATTCAATCATTCTTCTTCTTCTCCGCTCTTCATTGTTGTTGCTTGAGTTGAGGAAGAGAAGTGCTGCTACACTTTTGAAACTTCAAGAGGCATTTATAAGCAACAAGAGATCAAGAAAGGAAGGTTTTAATTTGTCTTGTATATTTACATCCTATTTTCATTGTATTATTGTATGTGGGCTTGTACAAGGTTTCTCCATCTCCGAATTATTTCTGAGAAGGAGTGTTCTTCATAGTAGAGTATATGCACTGTGTGGATCCTTAGATTAGTCATCTCAAGAAGGTGGATACCAAATAAATCCTAGTATTAGCATTTCTTTGAGTTTTCTATTGTAATAAATTATCAATAAAGCAATTGGAGCTAATCACCCCCTCTAGCTCCCAGAGTATCCTAACAAGTGATATCAGAGCTAGATTGCTCTTCATTGGACTAATAATCGAGAGAGCAAAGGAAAAGAGGAATAAGAAGATGTTTTGAAGTGAAACCCTAATTTCAACGGTCAAAGATTTAACATCAAGGAGCTCAACTTCAAATGGATTTTAGAGATGGATTTGGATATGATATTCGAGCACCTCCACCTTATGGAATTAGGAGTTTAGACCTTTGAAAATCAAAGGTTGAAATTTTCTTTATGATAAAGATAGAGAAATAGTTTGCTCTAGAAATACTTTATGAAGAGATTTTAAACTCCAATTGATAGAAATGGAAAGCTCCTCAAGAATAAGAAATGGAGTGAGGAGCAAATCAAGAGATGCAAGGCTAATGAGAAAGTTACCAAATTATTGGTTAATCTATTACTGAGCACCATCTTGTGAAAAATTGGAGAGGTTCAAGATGCTAAGGTGTTAGAGTGTATACTAAAAGCCTAGCTTTTGGTATAAACATTTATCTAGAAATAAGAATCACATTGGTCAAATGTCTACATTTGTGATAAATGTAGTTGTTCAATTAATTTATATTGTAGATAACATGGTGTGTGGTGTCACACACAGAGGATCATGTTATCAGTACCTTATAAATTATAAACAGTAGCTCACGACCAAAATGGAAAGGAACAAACCATTAGAAGGTCGTAGTGTAATTAGGTATCAGTTTATCTTGACTGTATAATTACACTAGTACACTTAGAGTGTATTGAGTAGGACCATTTGAGGTCGTTTCTTTTATACTGATTTTATAAAGAAACAAAGACCTCGGTTATTATGGAAGTGTGTGCTCTTAATCCTGATATAATAACAAGCACATATATTTGATATTTATTTCTTTAATTTATCAATGGGTGAGATTTAGTTTGATGAATCAATAAGCCCGATAAGTTGGGAAATGATATCACTTATAGTGTATATTGTTGATTATAGAAGGAAATTGTGTCCTAGAGATACTAGGTTGAGAATGTCCCCAAGAGGAGCTCAAAAGGATTGTCATGTTAAACCCTGCAGGTGGACTTAGTCCGACATGACGATGAAGTTGAGTGGTACTACTCTTGGAGCTAGATATTAATTAAGTGAGTTGTCAGTAACTTACTTAATTAGTGGACATTTGTTATCTTAAACACAGGGAGACTAACACACTCATAATAAGAAGGAGCCCAAAAATGTAATTTGGGATTGGTGCGGTAGTTCAATAATAATTCTCTAGTGGAATGAATTATTATTGATAAAATTAAGTTTTGTGTTCGGGGCGAACACGGGATGCTTAATTTTATCGGGAGACCAAAACCAATTCCTCCTCTCGGTCCCTATCGTAGCCTCTTAATTATAGAGTACTATATCCACCTATACCCACCTTCTTACCCATCCTATAGGGGCCGACCAAGCTAGCTTGGAGACCAAGCTAGGGCCGGCCATGTTTTGGTTCATGGGTGAATTCATGTGGCCGGCCCTAGCTTGAACTCAAGCTTAGGTGGCCGGCCCTATTAAAATAAAAAGGAATTTTATTTTTTAAATTTTTCTCATGTGGATAACATGATTTAAAAAAGAGTTTAAAAATTTAAATCTTTCCTTTTATAAGATTCTACAAAAGATTAAGAGAAGAGTTAAACCTCTTTCCTTATTTGTAGATTAAAAGGTTGATTTTAATTTTGGTAAAAACTTTCCTTTTAATCATGTTCATGATTTAAAAGAGAGTTTAAAAATTAAATATCTCTTTTATAAAGCTTCTACAAGGATTAAGAAAAGATTAGATATCTTTCCTTATTTGTAGATTGGAAGAGATTTTAATTTTTAAAGATAACTTTCTTTTTATCCACATGTTTAAAAGAAATATTTTAATTTATAAAATTTCCTTTTTATTGACCATCATGAAGGGAAAATTATTAGAGAAATTTTTTATAAAATTTCTGGAAACAAATTAGGAAAGTTTTTATTCTTGATTGAATTAAATTTCCCTTGCTTGGTTTAAAGTGGCCGACCACATTGTTGATGAGAAAAAAATTATTTTTAATTAAATAAATTTTCCTTATCAATGGCAAAAGAATTAAGGAAATTTTTATTTAAATTTCCTTATTTGCTAAGACCAAGGATTATAAAAGAGAGGGTAAAGGTGCC
Source organism: Zingiber officinale (assembly GCF_018446385.1). Lineage (NCBI taxonomy): Eukaryota > Viridiplantae > Streptophyta > Magnoliopsida > Zingiberales > Zingiberaceae > Zingiber > Zingiber officinale. The sequence continues at coordinate 10,592,193 of NC_056002.1, forward strand.
TTCATGGCTAACAACTCTATTATTTTTCCTCTCTCTTTTTCTTCCTTGGTGTGGCCGGCCATCCTCTCCTCTTTTCTTCTCTTTGATGGCTGAACCTCATCCTTCTTGTGGAGACTCATATGGTGGCCGGATCAAGTTTAGAGAAGAAGAAGAAGAAGGAGAGAAAGAAAGCTTTGTTTCTAGCATCCCTTGGAGCATGGTGGTGGTGGCCGAACCTCTTCATCCTAGAAGAAGTTTTGATGGCCGAAACTTGCAAGGAAGAAGAAGGTGCTTGGTGGTTCTCATCTCGGAAGATCGATGCCCCCACAACGTCCGAGGTTAGAAGAGGAATACGATAGAAGATCAAGAGGTTTTTCTAAAAAGTATAACTAGTAATTTTTCTTTCCGCATCATACTAGTTATTTTTGGAAATAATACTAAATACAAGAGGCATACGATTCTAGAGTTTCGAATTTGTTTTCGATATAGTGTTCTTTTGTTTTTCTTTTCCTTGTGATTTGATTGTTCTTTTCGGTTAACCTAAAGTTATTTTAGGAAATTAAATATTAACTTTCCATAAAAGGTTTTGTCTAGTCGGTGGTGGTTGCTCCCATATCCAAGAAGGCCATGTGCCTCGCCATGTCAGTACTGAGAACCAATTATGAAAATTAATATTTAATGGAATCAATAACTTAAGGTGATTTGGGTCGAACGTGTTAAGTTCCGCAGGAGACCCAAGTCAAAACCTAAAAGAACGAATAGATTAAGTTTTGGATCAAACGTGTTAAGTTCCGCAGGCGATCCAAAATTTAATTTAAAAGAACACATGGTAGCTAGGAAAAGGTTCAGACCTTTGTACAAAATTTTTGTACAGTGGAACCTCTAGGTTTTCCGAGTAGCAACCAACAATTGGTATCAGAGCTAGGGTTTTGCCTCTGTGTATTTGGTATTAGTTTAATTATGCACATGTCATACATAATTTAGGCAGGATAATAGTATGATGTGCTAACTTTGTGGATGCAGGATCCAACTATTATGGCTTATAGTTTTATGTGTGTGATTGGACCCTTGGACATGTCAAGGGCATTTATATGTGTGTGCATGATTGTATTATAAAATACAGCAGGAGCTGTATTTAGTTTTACTAGGATTTTATTTTTGATCTAGATACATGTACATTCCTTTTATGGAATATAGGATCAAAATTGTAAAATTCTATTTATGTCGCGGATCGAATCTTGCAAAGCGTGGAACCTTCTAAGGACCAGAGGCGCAGCGGAACAAGGAGCAAGATGGATGCGAGACCTGGAGGCGGTGGCCAAATATGGCAGTGACTTGGGATGACAACACACGGAGGACAACTAGAGATAAAAGCCATAATAGTTGAAAATTAGATTTTCTATTTATTGCTTTTATATTGTGATGTGTGTGCATGTTAGTTTACAAGTTTAGTAGGCTAGCATAGTTAAAATTCCTCATTAATAAATAACTAAGTGGGAGAGGGATTTTAAGTAAATCCCATGGTCTCCATTACTGGTTTGTAAGTGATGCAAACAAGCTTGCGTTGGCTCTGAGTGCCTTCCTCCATAACGGATGAGCTAGTTTGCGGATCACTAGAACAGACTTTCATTTTGGATGACTATAGGAAGTTAATTAAGGCGTGTGATCTTCCCCAGCGGAAGGGGCATAATCTTATTAATGGACTTAGTGTCAAGTAATGGTATACACTTAGACACATCTAATAGTATCCTCCCATGAGTCATTATTATTTGTGTGACCAAATGAAACCAACTATTAATTTGTCATAAAACTAGGTTGACAAGATAATAAAATTAAAGGGTTAAAACCCTCTTACAAATGATTGATTTTGTATCGTCCACACTAACGTGGCATACAAAATTAACGGTGTTGAGATAATTTTATTTGTCATAAAGTTACGTTGACAAGATAGTTAATGGGTAAAACCCTCCTCTTACAAATGTTGATTTTGTATACGTCCACACTAACGTGGCATGCAAAATTCACGGTGTTTTGAGGTGTTGGTAAATTTAAATAGTATTGTTAGAGGAATCAATATTATTTTAAATTTAGAAGTCTTGACCAAATATTTGATTAAAGATAGACCAACTATTAATTTTATTCGTCATAAAGTAAGGTTGACGAGATAATAAAATTAAATGATAAAATTTCCTCTTTGAATTTGTATACGTCCACACTAACGTGGCATACAAAATTCATGGGGATTTTTAAGGAGTTGGTCTTAACCAAATATTTTTGTGATTCTTAGGATGATGGTCAATCCCTAGCTGATATACTTTAGGATAGATTTAGTGGTCCCAATTATAATTGATTGGAAATAGGATTTGGACATTAAGGTAGACTGTCCTTTTAGAACTAAGAACAATATAGGTGTATTTTATTCATTAGTTGAAACATGTTTAGTGGTGTTATCTACCATAACCTGGAGTGTAGATACAGATGCCATTAATCATGTCCGCAATTCATTGCAGGGTTCCAGGAAACCCAACAACTAAATGAAAATAAAAACACCGTCAACATGGGCACTGCTGTAAAAGTGGCAGCTGTTGCAGTAGGAGATGTTTATCTTTGATAAAAATAAAACATGGATTTTTGAGTAATTGTCTTTACGCACCAAGTTTAGAAAGAACTAGTTTTCAGTTTCTAAACTATTCAAAGAACATGATATTCTGCTTTTTTTTTAATAACAAAGTTGTTATTAAGAAAAAGAGGGAAGTTATTTGTTCTGGTACATTGGTTGGCAATTTATAAATCCAATAACTCTCACGATGCAACAAATGAAAATTAGTAACACATCTTCTAACTTTAAGAGAAAGTAACCTTCAGAAATGAACCAATTATATCTTTGGCATCTAAGGCTAGGTTATATTAACTTGAGTATGATTCATTGGTAGCTGATGAACTTTTGGGTTCATTAGTAGTGGAAATCTTTCCAACCTGCGAGTCTTACTTGGAAGGAAAAATAACCAAGAAGCTTTCAAGTCTAAGGGGTATGGAGTCAAAGATATGTTGAAATTGGTTCATTCTGATTTGTGTGATCCTATGACTATCCAAGCAAGAGGTTGTTTCAAATATTTCGTCTATTTTATAGACAACTATTTGATATACGGATACATTTACTTGATGTGCCATAAGTCTAAGTGCTTTGATTAGTTCAAAGAGTATGAGGCTGATGTGGAGAAATGTTAAGGTAAAAGTATCAAGATACTACGATGAGATCGTAGTGGCAAGTACCTCTTGGGAGAATTTAGGAGTCACTTATCAGAAGTAGGGATTCAATCCCAACTAACTACACCTAGGTATATCCCAACATAATGGTGTAGAAAAAGGAAGGTATAGGACTCTTATGGAAATAAGTAGATTGATGATGAGTTATTTAGAAAATTACCAAATTCATTTTAAGGATATACTCTGGAAACGGAAGTGAACATAGTACTTTCCAAAGCCAGAACTCTCTACTCATATAGAATTGCTGAATAGGTGTAAGTCTATTTTGAAGCATATTCGGATTCGGGTAGTCCAGCACATATGCTGAAGAGAGACAATGATAAGTTGGACAGGAATTCACTTGTTTGTGGGTTATCCTAGAGAAATAAAAGTAGGTTTATAGTCTTAAAAATCAGAAGGTTATTGTTAGCATCAATGACCGATTTTTAGAAAAGGACTATGTAATAAACCTCATGCCCATAAGTAAATTTGTTCTTAAGGAAATAATAAAGGACATGTCTAATCTAGTACCAACTGTACAAGATGAAATATCACAAGAAACTGCAATATGTATCATAAATGATACACAATTACAGTTAGTGCCTCATCGTAGTGGGAGGGTTGTCAGGCAACCTAAAAAGATTTATGTTTTGGGAGAGTTTTTGGACTCGATCCCTGGAGGACATGAACCTGATCTCCGGACATATGATGAAACACTCCAAGATAAAGATGCAATATCTTGGCAAAGAGTAATGAATAACAGAATTAGAATATATGTATTCTAATAAAATCTGGAAGCTTATAGAACCACCAAATGGTATAAAAGCCTTTGGGTGTAAAAAGGTCTATATTAGGAAAAGAGGGATAGACAGGAAGGTAGAAACTTTCAAAGCAAGGCTAGATGAAAAAGGAAACTTTTTCACTGGTAGCCATGCTTAAGTCTATCCGGATTCTTTTATCTATTTGGCAAGTGGATGTCAAGACAGCATTCCTTAATGGAAGTCTTGAAGAAAACATCTATATAAAGCAACCAGAAGGGTTCATTGCAAAGGACTAAAAGCATCTTGTGTGTAAGCTCAATCAGTCTATGGACTGAGGTAAAGCTTCAAGGTCTTGGAACATCCGGTTTATCAAAGTAATCCAGATCTATGGATTTAGTAACCGGATAAGTCTTGTGTATACAAAAGATGTGATGGAAACGTGGTGGTATTTCTTGTACATACTTAGATAACATTTTTAGTAGTTGGAAACAATATCAAAATGTTGTCAGAAGTAAGGGTATGGTTGTCCAAAATAATTCGATATAAAAGGACTTGGGAGAATGTATATATTCTTGAGATCAAAGTAATAAGGGATCGCAAGAAAAGAATATTTTACTTATCCCAAGCTTCATACATTGGAAAAATCCTTGCTCGTTTTAAGCATACAAAACTCCAAGAAAGGTTTCTTACCTTTTTAGGATGGAGTAACTTTATCTAAAGTATGTCTCTGTAGACATCAAAGGAGATAAAGGAAATAAAGGCAGTTCTTTATGCTACGGCTGTTGGAAGCCTAATGTATGCTATACACGAGATTAGAAATCTGTTTTGCCAAGGGCATAGTTAGCAGATATCAAAGTAACCCTGGACAAGGACAGTGGACTGCAGTAAAGCATATATTGTAGTACCTTAGAGGCACTAGAGATTATATGCTAGCTTACAAGGCAGTTAATTTAGTCCTTGTGGGTTGCATGGATTTTGACTTCCAATCGGATAGGGACAATAATAAGTCAACCTCGGGGTTTTGTGTTTACTTTAGGAGGTAAAGTCATAACTATGGAAGAGTGATAAGCATAGGTGTTTTTCTGGACTCCACCATAGAAGCTTAGTATATGACAAGCCTCTGAGGTAGCCATAAAAGCTGAATGACTCAATAACCTCAAGATAGACTTAGATATGATTTCTGGTTTGTCCAAAAATTATTACAATTTATTGTAATAATGTTGGTGCAGTAGCAAACTCGAAGAAACCATAAGTCTATAAGGCAAGTAAACATAATAGAGCGCAAGTACCACCCAATACGAGGAATTGTATAAACGAGGAGAAGTTGTTGCCGCCTAGATTACATCAGGTGATGACCTATAGATCCTTTCACCAAGGTCCTTAAGGCAAGAGCTTTTGATGGGCATGTTGAAGGGATGAGAATCAAATGTATGGCAGCAGATATGGCAGCTTAGTCTTTTAGTATAAGTGGGAGATTGTTAGAGTGTATACTAAAAGCCTAGCTTTTGGTATAAACATTTATCTAGAAATAAGAATCACATTGGTCAAATGTCAACATTTGTGATAAATGTAGTTGTTCAATTAATTTATATTGTAGATAACATGGTGTGTGGTGTCACACACAGAGGATCATGTTATCAGTACCTTATAAATTATAAACAGTAGCTCACGACCAAAATGGAAAGGAACAAACCATTAGAAGGTCGTAGTGTAATTAGGTATCAATTTATCTTGACTGTATAATTACACTAGTACACTTAGAGTGTATTGAGTAGGACCATTTGAGGTCATTTCTTTTATACTGATTTTATAAAGAAACAAAGACCTCGGTTATTATGGAAGTGTGTGCTCTTAATCCTGATATAATAACAAGCACATATATTTGATATTTATTTCTTTAATTTATCAATGGGTGAGATTTAGTTTGATGAATCAATAAGCCCGATAAGTTGGGAAATGATATCACTTATAGTGTGTGTTGTTGATTATAGAAGGAAACTGTGTCCTAGAGATACTAGGTTGAGAATGTCCCCAAGAGGAGCTCAAAAGGATTGTCATGTTAAACCCTGCAGGTGGACTTAGTCCGACATGACGATGAAGTTGAGTGGTACTACTCTTGGAGCTAGATATTAATTAAGTGAGTTGTCAGTAACTTACTTAATTAGTGGACATTTGTTATCTTAAACACAGGGAGACTAACACACTCATAATAAGAAGGAGCCCAAAAATGTAATTTGGGATTGGTGCGGTAGTTCAATAATAATTCTCTAGTGGAATGAATTATTATTGATAAAATTAAGTTGTGTGTTCGGGGCAAACACGGGATGCTTAATTTTATCGGGAGATCAAAACCAATTCCTCCTCTCGGTCCCTATCGTAGCCTCTTAATTATAGAGTACTATACCCACCTATACCCACCTTCTTACTCATCCTATAGGGGGCCGGCCAAGCTAGCTTGGAGACCAAGCTAGGGCCGGCCATGTTTTGGTTCATGGGTGAATTCATGTGGCCGGCCAAGCTAGCTTGGAGACCAAGCTAGGGCCGGCCATGTTTTGGTTCATGGGTGAATTCATGTGGCCGGCCCTAGCTTGAACTCAAGCTTAGGTGGCTGGCCCTATTAAAATAAAAAGGAATTTTATTTTTTAAAATTTTCTCATGTGGATAACATGATTTAAAAGAGAGTTTAAAAATTTAAATCTTTCCTTTTATAAGATTCTACAAAAGATTAAGAGAAGAGTTAAACCTCTTTCCTTATTTGTAGATTAAAAGGTTGATTTTAATTTTGGTAAAAACTTTCCTTTTAATCATGTTCATGATTTAAAAAAGAGTTTAAAAATTAAATATCTCTTTTATAAAGCTTCTACAAGGATTAAGAAAAGATTAGATATCTTTCCTTATTTGTACATTGGAAGAGATTTTAATTTTTAAAGATAACTTTCTTTTTATCCACATGTTTAAAAGAAATATTTTAATTTATAAAATTTCCTTTTTATTGACCATCATGAAGGGAAAATTATTAGAGAAATTTTTTATAAAATTTCTGGAAACAAATTAGGAAAGTTTTTATTCTTGATTGAATTAAATTTCCCTTGCTTGGTTTAAAGTGGCCGGCCACATTGTTGATGAGAAAAAAATTATTTTTAATTAAATAAATTTTCCTTATCAATGGCAAAAGAATTAAGGAAATTTTTATTTAAATTTCCTTATTTGCTAAGGCCAAGGATTATAAAAGAGAGGGTAGAGGTGCCTTCATGGCTAACAACTCTATTATTTTTCCTCTCTCTTTTTCTTCCTTGGTGTGGCCGGCCATCCTCTCCTCTTTTCTTCTCTTTGATGGCCGAACCTCATCCTTCTTGTGGAGACTCATATGGTGGCCGGATCAAGTTTAGAGAAGAAGAAGAAGAAGGAGAGAAAGAAAGCTTTGTTTCTAGCATCCCTTGGAGCATGGTGGTGGTGGCCGAACCTCTTCATCCTAGAAGAAGTTTTGATGGCCGAAACTTGCAAGGAAGAAGAAGGTGCTTGGTGGTTCTCATCTCGGAAGATCGTTGCCCACATAACGTCTGAGGTTAGAAGAGGAATACGATAGAAGATCAAGAGGTTTTTCTAAAAAGTATAACTAGTAATTTTTCTTTCCGCATCATACTAGTTATTTTTGGAAATAATACTAAATACAAGAGGCATACGATTCTAGAGTTTCGAATTTGTTTTCGATATAGTGTTCTTTTGTTTTTCTTTTCCTTGTGATTTGATTGTTCTTTTCGGTTAACCTAAAGTTATTTTAGGAAATTAAATATTAGCTTTCCATAAAAGGTTTTGTCTAGTCGGTGGTGGTTGCTCTCATATCCAAGAAGGTCACGTGCCTCGCCACGTCAGTACTGGGAACCAATTATGGAAATTAATATTTAATGGAATTAATAACTTAAAGTGATTTGGGTCGAACGTGTTAAGTTCCGCAGGAGACCCAAGTCAAAACCTAAAATAACGAATAGATTAAGTTTTGGATCAAACGTGTTAAGTTCCGCAGGCGATCCAAAATTTAATTTAAAAGAACACATGGTAGCTAGGAAAAGGTTCAGACCTTTGTACAAAATTTTTGTACAGTGGAACCTCTAGGTTTTCCGAGTAGCAACCAACAATTAGTTAAGAAAAACCTATTTACATCTCACAAGACCATAGGTTTTACTTGTGTGTGCTTTTGAGACATATTAGATACATGTTAGATGTTAAGAAGATGAACAAAACTTAAGATGTTGATTTAGTACATCTTTTTAGAGTTTTAGTATCATTAAAATAATATATTATATAAAGTCCAATCATTAGAAAAACTAATGTACAAGTCATGTGCATATAACCCAAAGAATGTGGTTGGAAATTTATTTTAAAAATCATTTCAAAATTATTTTAGAAAATCTTGGAGTTTATCTTTTGATATGAATAATCATTGATTAGTTCTATACAAAGTAGAGTGAAATATTGAAGTTTTCAATAGTTTTCCATTTTCTATCAAACTTTGAAAATGGAAGCTATTTTAATGTATAACTATTTTTCCTTGATAGTATATGACATAAGTAATGCTTATGTAAAATTTCATAATTTTTTTAATAATTCTAGAATTATTTATAAATTTCTGAAATTGAATCTAAAATTATTTTTAGAAATTAGAAAATTCAAATATGGGTTATCGATTGGTTCAATCGATTACCACACCCCCAATTGATTAGAATAATCGATTGAGGTGAATTTTTCATGAGCACAGGGGTTCACGGAATCAATCAAGTGATCAATCAAGACTCTATAATCGATTGGATCAATTAATTAAAATAGGGTAATTGATTGAGTACAACTTCAATCGATTCAGAAGCTATAATCGATTGGTAGCTGAAATTAATCTATTGTTGGGTTTTTCGGACCGCGAAAATCACTTTTTTGCATCGCGGAAACCGCGAAAGCCCCGGCCACCGGATTCGTGCGAAGAAAAGCTTTTGAAAAACTTACGAGTAGGAGTTTCTAAACCTCGATCTACAGTAGATCTACAAAGGAGAAGGAATATACCCTTGATGCGAAGCCCTTCTCAATCCCGCTTGTCCTTGGTTCGCCGGATCTCGAAAGTGTCAAAGTAGACACTTCTCTATGTGTATCCATACAAGCAAGAGATGGAGAAAAACCTCTAAGGATGTGCTAGCAACCTTAGAGATCAGTAATGGAGGAGAGGGAGAGCAAGAAGAAAGCTAGAGAGGAAGAAGATGGGAGTTACCTCAAAAAAATTAAACTCTCCACATGAAATCAAAGTGGTCGGCCACTTTAGTGGAGGTTGTAATCTCCATGGGATACCAAGAGTCACAACTCTTGGTAACTCCCATGAGGTGGCATCTCACTTAAGTAACCATGATGATGTGGAGCATCATCATTGGTCCACTTCTTGCCAACTCACCAATGATGTGGCAAATGGTCAAGTCAAACTTGACTCTTCATCTTCCTCTCAAGTCAAGTCAAACTTGACCACTTCTCTCTCATGGTTGATCAAATCTAACCATTGGTTCAAGTCAATTTTAATTTAATGAATCTCTATTCATTGAATTAAATTGATTCAATGAGTCAAAGTCCAAATTAGACTCATTTAACACATGAATCAAATTGAGTCCAACTCAATTAGCATAATTTGGATTACTCTTAATCCAATTTAGTTCATCACATGAACCTAATCCTTTAGGTTCATCACATGAACCTAATCCTTTAGGTTCATCAAATGAACCTAATCTCCATCTAATTGCCCTTTATGTGTGACCCTATAGGTTCTTATAACGTTGGCAATGCTCCTAAACCCATTTAGAAGCATAAGTAATGAGCGGTATCTAGCAACACATCATTACTACCCAAGTTATAAGAATGTTGAGATCCAACATCACCTTGTGACTACTAATTGTGACTCCTCACAATATATAACAAGTATCCTTCTATCCTAGACATCTAGATTGATCAATGTGAGGCATAGACCGTGTCATCCTCTGACCAATCTAAATCTTGAACTCCAAGTAGACTCACTAAATCAAATGAGCTCAATATCTCATATTGACTCATTTGGGCATGGTCATGCACTTCGTGGTCTCACTCTACCAAGAATATCTATGTCGCTCCTGTCATATAGGAGGGATAGATCTCATCTACATCACTCACATCCCTCTGCATAATTCGTTACATACCCAGTAATCGCCTTTATAGTCCACCCAGTTACGAGTGACGTTTGACGAAACCAAAGTATATAACTCCTTATGTAGGGATCCATGGTGACTTCATGTCCAAGGACTAGTAGTCATACTAATAGCCACATGAGAAAGTATATGACACTCATATAACGATCCATGATACTTTCTCATGGCAGGTCATTCAGTATACATTCTCCAATGCATACCCATGTGTCAACTTGATATCTCTATATCCATGACTTGTGAGATCAAGTCATCGAGTTGACCTACATGCTAGTCTCGTCGCATTAACATTGCCCCTGAATGTTAATACTCGACTAGGAATGATTAAGAGTAGTGTTCCCTATATCATCTGACTATCGGTTCAACTAACCGATTGATATAGGTGAGAACCTTCTACTCAAGGACGCTATTATACTTAGTTTATTTAGCACCAATACAAGTAAGTATAATAACCAAAAACCAAATGCCTTTATTTATATAAGAATATGATACAACAAGTCCATAATACAATCATCAAATGATTGGCTCTAGGGTTCTAACTAACATCTATTAGAAAGACTGATTTTGATTTTAGTGGTCTAATTTCAGTCCATTAAACCACGTTTAGTCGAGTTAACCATTCTTAATCCTCTAAAGTACTTAATAAGTATTTAAGGGTAATTTTCTTGATGAAAATAAGAAAAAAAAATGGTTAAATGAGATTAATTTGGAGTTTAGGAGGAGGTTTAGATTCAAAGTTGAATTTTCAACCTCAGAACTTCAATTTTGGGTTTCCTAAAGATTTAGAAACTTTAAATTATTACTGTGTAATGATAGAAATTTAGATCATGTTTTAAGGGAGAGTTTCTTCCTAAAGACATGATTTTTTCTCATTGAGGGAACAATGGAAGATTGGAAATCTTCATTGTAACGAATGAATGCTTAAGGGTGAGCATAGTATACAATGAAAGATATGAGACTTTTATTGGGTTCTTTTGAACGAATTGACTCTAAGGTGAAGAATTTTTTATGTGCGTCAAAGGGAGAGAAAATGTGGGGTTTAAGTTATTCATGCTTTGGCACGGGATAAAAAATGGAGTTGGGCTAATATGGGTTAGCCTAACTTCAACATATTATCAAATATCAAAAAGAGAGAGATTGTTGGGAGATTGTCAGTGCAATCATCATCGGGTTAAGGTTGATTGGTTTGACTAAGCTCGAATGGATTTGAACTTGAGTTTCAATGTTTAGACAATATGTGAGAAGAGGTTAAATAGATCAAGGTTGAACAAATATTTCACGATATGTTAGACGAGAGTCAAGTAGGTCATGGAGGATTGGATACTTGACTGTAAAGTTCTAACTCGAGGGTTAGGCAAAGGAAAGTCCAAGTGGGTCAAGGAGGATCACATTTTTGCAAAGGAAAGTTTAAGTGGATCAAGGAGGACTGCATATTGGCAAGAGGAAAGACCTAACTGTGTTTAGGCAAGAGGAAAATCCAAGTGGGTCAAAGGGTACTGGATACTTGATTGCAATGTCCTAACTCGAGGGTTAGGCAAAAGAAAGTCCAAGTGGGTCAAGGAGGACCGCATGTTGGTAAAGGAAAGTCCAAGTACATCAAGGAGGACAACACATTAATAAGAAGAAAGACCTAACTAGAGGAAAATTAAAGTAAATCAAGGAGGACCACACTTGGTGATCGAAAGTTCAATGGGAAGTTTCCATAAGAGAAAGTCTAAGTGGTCAAAATGTTGACCAAACACTTGGTGAAGAAATCTTAACAAGTCACTGTTGACCAAATATTGAGCAACGAAACCTAGACTTGGGTTAAGCAAGTTAGGATTGGACAATCGATTAGGCCAAGTCTAATCGATTGACCCAATCAATTAGGTGCTTTTTATCGTGAGCACAGGGAGGTGATGAATCAATTGACTAATCAATTCAGCCCTCTACAGTCGATTAGGTAATTGATTGAAGTGGAATTTCATAAAGCACAATATTTTCTATGTTGAATGGATTGGGAAAGTTCCCAATCAATTGGGAGAAGTTCACAATGAATAGTGAGTTTCTGAATCGATCAGATGATCAATTGAAGCCACGTAATCAATTGAGAGAAGAAGAAAAGAGTCATTGCGAGGTTTGGGTAACTGGATTTGCTCAAATCTAACGTGACAATTGATTGAGGGTAAAGTCAATCAATTGGAAATCCTAATCCTCGTGATATAAAGGGTTTCACAAAGATTCAAATCCTTCTTCTTCTCCACTCTTCATTGTCGGTGCTTGAGTTGTGAAGGATAAGTGTTGTTGCACTTTCCAAACTTCAAGATGCAACTACAAGCAAGGTTTTAATTTGTATTGTGTATTTACATCTTATTTTCATTGTATTCTTGTCTGTGAGTTTGTACAAGCAGAAAGCAGAAAGCTTCTAAATCGATTAGGGCAATCGATTAGAAGTTGTCGAATTGATTGGTATGGCTCACCAATCGATTAGATGTTCAAAAAAGAGTCATTCTGCAAGTTTGAATGAGCAGATCCTACATGACAATTGGTTAGGAGTAAGACTAATGATTGAGAGGCATCGAAGAATCCTAGGAAAGGATTTTTGTGGACATTTCGAACAACGATTCACGCCAGCTCTTGAGTTTTGGATGACAAGTGTTGCTGCACTTTCCAAGTATCAGGAGGCTAACTAAAGTAAGAAAAGTGCAAGCGAAGCAAGATTCATGTTGTAAAGTCATTTTCAATTTCTTTTGTAACTTAGTTTGCATTTCTTGTTGGTATTCTCATATTTGTTCTTGTACAAAACTTCTCCACCTCCAGAAAGGAGATTTTCATAGCGGAGCTATGAGCAAGGAGTGAACTCTTAGATTAGTCACCTCAAAGAGGTGGATACCAAGTAAAATTAAGGGTGTTGGCATTGTGAAAATCTTTGCTTTAAGTTTCCATTGCAAATCAAGTTCGAAGAAGTGAACGAATCTATTCACCCCCCACCCCCTCCCCCTCTAGCTCTCTACATGTCCTAACACAAAATGCTTGAACCCTAAGTTTTTTAAAAAAATTATAAGGCAGGCAGTCTTTTATATATATACATGTGTGTGAAATCGATATGTTGCTCGACTCTCGTGCCGAGTGTGTGGGGGCGTCAGAAAATGTGATATTATATATATATATATATATATATATATATATATATATATATATATATATATATATATATATATATAGAGAGAGAGAGAGAGAGAGAGAGAGAGAATATGATAGGTTGCCACCTTATGTTGCACACCTTGTTCACAAGCTATCCATAATCTATCGGAGAGACAATGATTACTTATATGTTAAGATGACTTAAGCTGATTATCTCAAACTCTTGACCTAGTTAAATAGGCCTATTGTTAACTTCATTTAGAGCTACCCTAGTCCGAGTGGGAGAGGGAATTTGTTGAGTTAGTAATTCGCCAAGTTGCAAAGTCAACGAGTGCTTCAAGTGTCGAGTCAATGAAGTTGATGCCGAAAACTTAGGACGGACGTCGAACAAATTTGGAACTTGAGTCCGAGTGGATTGTGTGAGGAGAGTTGCTCGAGGAACAAAGACGTCAAGTCTTACAGCAAGGCAGTCTTCTTAAAATAGATTTATCACCTCTGGTGGTCCTAAGAAGTCACGCTTGGACTTATATTTCCTAAGATAAAATGATAAAATCATTAACACAACCGAGCATAGATTGTCATGGTAAATTGAACGTATATCTGAATGTTATTATAGGCATCTACCAAGTGAAAAATTACATAGTAAAAAACAAAGAAGAAAGAAACGAGTGGATTAAAGGAGAAGAGATCTCTCTTTCCTTGTTCTCTCTTGTTTTCCTCTTCCGTACAAACAAGTTTTGCTCGCTTACTCCTCATACTCTCTTATACACAAGCTTAACCTCCTTCTTATAAAGGAGAGCTCATCTAATTGAGCGAGCAACATGCCAAACATTTGGCATGCATGTAGCTTGGTGTAGGCAATAACATGTGGCACACATGCAAAAACATGCGGTATACATGTAAAGCAAAGGCAACTTGCATGACACTTGCGCCTTCACACAAGGCATGCGTCAGGCATCAACATGCGGCATGTGTCCTTGAGCAAGCGAAAGAGAATTGAGAAAAACATTGGCTGATTCACATGGCCACATTGTGCCCCAACCATGGTTTGATCCTGTCCGAAAGTTGAGTCGGACGAAGGCTGGTCACGACGGCCTGATTGTTAATGGAAAGTCATGGGTGATTCGGCTCCCACGGGCGGCTGACGATGCTGTAGGATCCTGCACACACTCAGACGATCTCCCCCCTCACGTTAGAGACCAGAACCCAGGGAAAAAGTCCCCGGATCAGGCCCTCTGACGCTCAAGTCAGGTCCTTTTTCTCCAGAAAAAAGCAGAGAGCCGAAAAAAGTGACTGAAAATGAAAAGTTGTGGAAAAAGTGACAAGAGAGCGTACCCGCGTATGAGGAATCCCCTCCTTTTTATGCACCCGCCTCGCTTCCAGAACCTGCAACCCTGTCAGAAAACGTTAGACGCTGGGCTTTGTCGTATATCCTGGACACCTGTCGTGCTGCTATTGGTCGTGAAGGCATCTTCTTGTTTAGGAACCTCCGCCTTTACACATGGGTTTTGTCTTGTAGCAAAGGACATCTGTCAGGCTACTATTGGTTTTGAGGGCATCTTTTCGTTTAGGAACCTCTGCCTTCGCACATCTCACTGGTATGTAATGATTACCCTTGACGGACAATTGTGATCCTCCGACTCCTGCACAGCTTAGCTCATCCTATTTATCGCGGTCTGCATCTACCTCACACCCCTCGACCAGGTCCCGCCTCTAAGCGTTACTTGTCAGTCGGGCTAACCCTGAACAACCCTGTCGATCACGGTCTGTACTCTGTACCCTGTATTTCCTGGCGCTCGACCATAAGCCTGTAGATCGGGCTGCCTCTACCCAGCTCTGCCGATTCCGATCTGTGATTTGTGACTTGCACTTCCGGGCCTTCGAATCGCAGGCCTGTAGATCGAGCTGCCTCTACCCAGCTCTGCCGATCCCGACCCGTGAGTATTTGCTGGCCCTCGACCGTAAGCCTGTAGATCGAGCTGCCTCTACCCATCTCTGCCAATTCCGATATGTGATTTGTGACTTGCACTTCCGGGCCTTCGAATCGCAGGCCTGTAGATCGAGCTGCCTCTACCCAGCTCTGCCGATCCCGACCTGTGCCCGGTGTTCCGCCTGTCGTCTCCCTTTGTCTTTCAACTACTTTGCCCCCTTGATCGACAAGTCTGCCTGACCTCTGACTACCCCATATGCTTGCCTCTGACTGCCTAGTCAGCTTGACTATTGACTGCCATGTCACCTTGACTGTTGACTGCCAAGTCACCTTGACTATTGACCGCCACGTCCTCTTGACTTTTGACTGCTATATGGCCTTGACCCTTCTCACCCTTTCCTCTGGGGCCCCTCCATTGCCAACCGTATCACAAGCCTCCCTCACAAGTCTAGTCGAAGGAGGACGACAGTCTGACTGACTAGACCTCAGCATATCTCCGTCATCTCAGCATATCTCTATGACCTCAGCCTATCTCTGTGTCTTACCACACCTCTGCGCGCTCTGCTTCCTGCCTCTCACACCAACCTTTGTGTCGCGTCACCGGGGATGCCATGCCTCCTTAATTGCTTTGCCAGTCGCTTGGGGTACCGTGCCCACGTAGTTGCTTTGACTTAGCTACCCATCCTCTTTATAAAGAGTCTTACGGTCACTTCTTTATTCTATCCTTCTTCTGTCACACCTTCCCACTTTCTTTTGCTAACCCGCGTTCTACCAGCTTCTTCCCCACGCGATGCATTCTCCTTTTTCTGAGGAGGTTGATCAACCACCTTCCCAGATGCGGATAGATCAGCTCACCTTACAACTTGCCGAGAAAGAACGTGAACTGGAGTGCGTATCCAAGGATCGAGCTCGTCAGCTAGTTGCCCTACACTCCATGGAAGCCCAGTATCGTATCGCGAAGTCTTGCGTGCATGTTGAGAAGGCGAGGAAAGAGGAATGCCAGGCTAGCCTGCAGCGCCAACTTAGTCTTCAGGAACGTTTGTAGCAAGAGCATGAAGCGGAGCTATCTCTCCTCCGTGCATGTCTCGACGATAAGCAACACACGATCGCTCAGCAGCAAACAGTCATCAGATCCTTACACGCGCAGCTGGCTCGAGCCTTGAACGCCCCAGAGGCTCCTGAGTCCCCAGACATTTCTTCACATGGCAGTGCTCATTCTCCATGACCAATCCTTTCCCCGAGTTAAAACTAGTTCAGGTCGTAGTTGTCTCAGTGGCTCCTTTGCCGCAAAACGTTCCCTCTTGTAGCCTTAGCTGTATCGCCTGCTTATTGAACTGTGCTGTTGTACTTGTATATCTGTCCTTTTCCAGCATAGTCTTTCCTGCTCAATTTTCATCTAGCAAGCATTTTTAGAAACTGGCCCATATGTAAGAGCCAAGAGTTACATCATGACTCATTTTTATGTATGAATTTTGGATAATAAAACCAACATAGTGCTTGAAAATTAAAACTGCAATGAACGTGCAAAACCTGATTCCGCAGTTAATATTGATGCTTTAGGGGTAGGGTGGATGGCGTCCCGTACTCCGTACCTTGCATATTTGCTGCATATTTGCAATTTGCATAAAGGAACTACAACAAGACTAGATGTAGTTAACCTGCTTATTGGGAGACGTTCCGCTCATCGTGAGGCATATCCATCTGAAAGGTAGTTAGGCGTGGGGGCCGAGTTCGCTTATGATTTCCGCAGGGGAGATGATTTTTTATTCCCGCATGGGGGCCGACCTGAAAGGTCGTTGGGCGTGAGGACAGAGCTCACTTTTGATTCTCGCATGGGAGCCGATCTGAAAAGTCATTGGGTGTGAGAACAGAACTCACTTATAACTCGCACTGGGGCGAGAGTCTGGAGATACCGACCTAAAAGGTCGTTGGACGTGAGCGCAAGGCTCACTTTTAATCCTCGTATGGGAGCCGACCTGAAAGGTCGTTGGGCGTGAGAACAGAGCTCACTTATAACTCGCGCTGGGGCGAGAGTCTAGAGATACCGACTTAAAAGGTCGTTGGGCGTGAGCGCAAGGCTCACTTTCAATTCTCGCATGGGAGCCGACCTGAAAGGGGCGTGAGAACAGAGCTCACTTATAACTCGCACTGGGGCGAGAGTCTGGAGATACCGACCTAAAAGGTCGTTGGGCGTGAGCGCAAGACTCACTTTTAATCCTCGCATGGGAGCCGACCTGAAAGGTCGTTGGGCGTGAGAACAGAGCTCACTTATAACTCGCGCTGGGGCGAGAGTCTGGAGATACCGACCTAAAAGGTCGTTGGGCGTGAGCGCAAGGCTCACTTTCAATTCTCTCATGGGAGCCGACCTGAAAGGTCGTTGGGCGTGAGAACAGAGCTCACTTATAACTCGTGACCGGGCGAGAGTTCTGAGATACCGACCTAAGGTGTTGGGCGTGAGCGCAGACTCACTTTTAATTCTCGTGATGGGAGCCGACCGAAAGGTCGTTGGGCTTGAGAACAGAGCTCACTTATAACTCGTGACCGGGCGAGAGTTCGAGATACCGACCTAGAACAAGCATGGAGCGCAAGGCTCACTTTTAATTCTCGGATGGGAGCCGACCTAGAGGCGTGAGAGCAGAACTCACTTATAACTCGTGACCGGGCGAGAGTCCGACCTAAAAGGTCGTTGGGCGTGAGCGCAAGACTCACTTTTAATTCTCGCATGGGAGCCGACCTGAAAGGTCGTTGGGCGTGAGAACAGAGCTCACTTATAACTCGCACTGGGGCGAGAGTCTGGGACTACCGACCTAAAAGGTCGTTGGGCGTGAGCGCAAGGCTCACTTTTAATTCTCGCATGGGAGCCGACATGAAAGGTCGTTGGGCGTGAGAACAGAGCTCACTTATAATTCGTGACCGGGCGAGAGTTCTGGGACCACCGACCTAAAGGTCGCGTGGAGCGCAAGACTCACTTTTAATTCTCGCATGGGAGCCGACTGAAAGGTCGTTGGGCGTGAGAACAGAGCTCACTTATAACTCGACTGGGCGAGCTGGACTACCGACCTAAAAAGTCGTTGGGCGTGAGCGCAAGGCTCACTTTTAATTCTCGCATGGGAGCCGACCTGAAAGGTCGTTGGCCGTGAGAACAGAGCTCACTTATAACTCGCACTGGGGCGAGAGTCTGGAGATACTCCGGTCCGAGACCGGTGGCGATGGTGCTGGTCTGAGACCAGTAATGATACTCCGGTCCAAGACCGGTGGTGATGGTGCTGGTCTGAGACCAGCTGGACCCCAAACGGCGAAGGCATAGATGCATTGCTCTTCTCCACCTTCATCCGTCTCGCCTATGCCGACCTCATTGCTTTAGTTGATCTGGTCGTTATTGCTAGCTTTGGGCTTACTCATTCGCGTTGTGTTTCTCCCTGCGATTGCATTATGTATGGTATAGAATTAATAATAGAGAAGGGAGCGTAAAAACTTTACTCAACCCTTGGGCCACAGTGCCCTTGCAGCTTATGATGACCCCGCAGTTCTCGCGATATGCTTGGTTAGCTGATTGGATCAGGGGCTGCCTACGCAAAGCTACTTGCTCGGATGATCCGAGCAAGCAACACCCCCACAGGCCTGCTTGATACTTCTCTGATCTGACATTCACTTCTGCTGACCTGCCTTGTCTCATTCGCGACCCTTTTGAATTGCCTGGCTCCTGCAGCTTTATGAAACTTCCCGCCTAGCCTCGGGCCTTTCATGAAGAATGCCCCTTTTTTGGGGCCATGCCCCTTCATGATTACCTCGCCATGTCAATCTTTAATGCGCTTCCTCTCGCGATGACACCTGTTCGACGCCTTTATTGCTCACGCCTCCTGATGCCTATTTCGCACCCTTCGGCGCATACTTCCCATCTGACGGCGCTGAGGCGTATTACCCAAAAAGATACTTGGCCCGACTCTCGATGTTTCCTAGGAATGAATGGGCCTTATAAACCCTAAAGGCAGTCCGTCATCTTCACTTCGACGCTTCGTTATCCTCTTTCTCTTGTTCGTGGCCACTTCTGGTAGTGCAACTCCTCGTCTTCCTGCTCGCGCCCGACCTGTGACCCCTCTTGTCTTCGACCTCCTCCTTTGCTTACTCCTCACAATCATGGACGGTAAGGAAACCTTCTAGTATTCATGCTATATCTTTGATCTGGACCATCACAACTTGTCATTACTGCAATTCCATCTGAAGTTAGATTCCTCGTATGAGCTTCGTCTCCCTTTGTCCACTGAACACCCCTCTTCTCCTCCCGAAGGTTTTGTCACCATCTTTAGGGATCAAGTATTAGGCGGCCTTCGCTTTCCTTTACACCCTTTCTTCTCCGAGCTGTGTCAGTACTGCGGCCTCAGCATTTCTCAGTTTGCCCCTAATGTATTCCGAGCCGTCTGTGGAACCATAATCTTGTGCCGCATTTATCACATTCCCTTGACCGCTCGATTATTCCATCATTTATATTCCTTCCGGCGGGCCGAGGCGGGGGTATTCAACGTTCAGGCCAAGCCGGGCTATAAGTTTTTTGATGACTTACCTTCTTCCAATAAAGGCTGGAGATCTCGCTTTTTCTTCCTCAAGCCCCTCGTCCCCTTAACCGGGCCTTCCCAATGGCGCCCCATCCTTGCTTCAGACTTTCCTTCGCACGTTCATGAACCTGCCTGCTCCGCAGCTGCGGACAAGCTGAGCGGTGTTGTTGTTCACTTGTCTGTATTGATGCTAGAAGGCATTCTGTACGCTTTTGGTCTTAGTCCTGTTTCCATAGAAATCGGAGCTTCTTTTGGTAAGTTGTTACTTTTCATATGTCGCTCTTCGCTAACTGAGGTGCTTTTTCCTCTTATTCTTGTAGTGGCTGCCATCCTCCGCTCTTTTGCCAATCAGGAGACACCCTCGGTGGCCGTTCTGCAAGCTCTGAACGAGGAGCTAACACAAGGCCTATCTTCTGACCCCGCTGCTTCCGCCGGTCCATAGCCTTCAGGACCCGAACCTCAGAGACGGTAGCCGCCTCGGCGCTTATTGAGCCACCTGCCCCCAGCCCTGCAGACTCAGCCCTACCCCGTATCTCTGATCAACCTGCATCTGAGCCATCGCCAGTAGGACAAGTGCCTTCGCTCCCTCCTACTATGAAGCTGCGCCTTACGCGCAAGGGCAAGAGAGCGGCCCTGGTCATCGCAACTTCTCCTCCACCTCCTCGCCGTCAACGTGTAGTGAGTATCTCTTCCCCCTCTAGGTCCTCGGATACGAGCTCGACCCAGGAGACAAGTTTGGCCCGGGAGAAGGCCTCTGATCTGGAAGTGGTAGACCCGTCATTGGACCTGACAGCTCCGGTACCAATCCAGAGTGTACTACTTGCCCCGCCTTCGTCCTCTGGCGATCAGCCCCTGGGCTTGCTGACTCCCCCAGCCTCTCCTCTTCTTGCGCCTATTAGCTCAGCCATGCCGACTCTGAACCTGCCTTCCGCAGACCTAGCTTTCGAGGCTTCCTGGAGACTTCCTTCAGAGACCAACCCGGCTTACGTGCCCGCTGTCGACCTATCTTCTATCTTTGGTAGGGTCAATTTCTATGGGGACTTGGCCACCACCTGGCAATCAGCCAACCGCCAATTCTGGGAGAGCAGTTCCCCTTTGGAGGGGTTTGATCAAATTGCTCGTTCTTTGGTAGCGGTAAGCTCCTCTTCTTCCTCTTCTGGGTATTCATATGCTTCTATAACCCCCTTTCCCTTCCTATGGACACCTGCAGACCTGTTCCGCGAGTCTGAGTGCCGTTTAGCGAGCGGCCGAGCTTCAGCGAGAGAACGCGGTGCTCAAGGCACGTCTTCAGGAACTAGAGCCCCCTGTGGCTTCCTCAGCTCCTCCTAAGTCTTCCCTTGGAAGCTTGGATGCTTATCTGCGTGCCACCGGGGAATTTGCGGTCTCTGCCCGAGCCATTTCCCATGTCGCCTTCGATAAACTTCAAAAGTTGGAGGCGGCCTTAAAGACAAGTGAGTCTTCCTTGGCTTCTGAAGCGGAGCGTCATCAAGCGGCAGTTTCTGAGCTGAAAGACAAAGAGGCAGAGCTGCTCTCCTGATCAGCGGAATTGAGATTGCTACGGCAAAGTCAGGAGCTCCTGCAAATGGGGTTGGCCGATGCCCAGGCCCTGGCTAGTACTATCGCTAGCCGGGAGGCAACCGTGCGGACTCAGTGGGAAGCTTGCCAAAACACTCTTCTATCTTTGCAAGCGGAGCTCTCGCAGGCCTAGGAAGCAGTGTCTCAGGGCCAGAGCGATTTATCTGTGGCTCGCGCTGAGGCTGCCAAGAACAAGAACAACCTGGAAGTGTACCAGGCCGGTGAACTAGGGCGGCTGAAAGCCTACAGACTGGCCTATGTCAGCTCTTCCTTTTTCATCCAAAAGCTGGGGCGCTGGATGGTCATGTTACTGTGTCACGGGGCCGCGGGCGGGGTCAAACAGGCCTTCGAGCAAGGCTTTCTACGCTCGGCACCTCCTGCCACCTTTCTGGACACAGCTCGCCTATCCAGGGAATTGCCGCAGGAAACTTTCCCTTCCTTCGAAGCGGATGATGGACTCTTCTTTTTGGAGGCTCCTCACCCTGCGGCCGATCCGGCCCCCGTGGATATTTCTGCCCAGGCCCTTCCTGTTGCGGCTCCTGAAGCGTCCGCTGATCCTGCGTCTTCCGCCATAGTGTCAGCCGACCCCGGGCCCCTTCCGTTGGCTTCCAGTGACCCTGCCCCTTCTTCCTCGGATGTTGTGTGATTGGCGACATGTTTTAATGTTAACTTCCATGTGCTAACGCTGAATCTTCCGTGATTGTACTTATTCGCATGGTCCTATTGAACTTTGGATGATTATACTTATCTGCCTTTATGTCTGGATAATCGTATGGCTTCCCCTTCATGTGTCCTTAGCTTGCTTCTTTTCTTAGTAGGTCGTCCGTGGCTTTGGTTGATCTCTGCTAATCCGCTCGCCCTTGCTTATTTTGCTCGGCTACGCTGCTCTTTCTCCGATAGTTGCCTTTATACCTAGCCCGGCCAGGGCTAGACTTTACCTTGCATGTCCCTGAAGCACGCTGATTTGATCTACCCACCTTCCTAGTGGCCCCTCCGTACACTTTTGTCCTGCTTGGAGCAATCACCTTAGGAGGCGCTTCGTATCTCGAGCCCCTGCCTTTCCCATAATGCCCCCTGGTTATACTCTCGAGGACCATCACAGGGCGTTCCTTGTCTGTCTCCGCCCCCGCATCAACCATTCGTTGCCAACTTACGAAAGTGTCCTTCTTCCGCCATACCTATAAGTATCTTCGTAATCTTTCCCTTCTGCTGTGATTCGCCATCACCGCGGAATACTCAAACGTCGCCGCCACCGACTGACTTTCTCGGGGACTTTGCCGCGACCCTCCCTTTTCTCCAAACCTCTTCTTTTTGTTTGCTCTTCCTATCTTCTGAGATAATCTCTTCTGTAATGGCTTCTCCTTCTTGGATCTCCTTGTTGGCGGAGCACTTCCCAGACGCTTTGACTTTCGCTGAGTTGGATTGGGATGACCTACGGTACACTTATGAAATCCCTACTAGCTTTCGCCCCATCATCCCTACTGGTGTGAACTTGTACTTCGATCC
Organism: Zingiber officinale; assembly: GCF_018446385.1. NCBI lineage: Eukaryota > Viridiplantae > Streptophyta > Magnoliopsida > Zingiberales > Zingiberaceae > Zingiber > Zingiber officinale. Next base: position 10,615,072 of record NC_056002.1, read on the forward strand.
TCCGCCTGGTTCTTGTACTTTCTTCATTGAGCAATTTGTATCTGGCCTTCGTCTACCCCCGCATCCTTTTCTGTCTGGAGTGTGCCGCTACTTTAAGATCCCCTTAGGTCAGCTAACTCCCAACTCCATAAAGATTTTATGTGGCTTTGTAATACTCTACGAAGTTTGCGAGGTTTCCTAGTCCGCTCCCCTCTTTCACTGCTTCTTTACTCTTGCTCGGCACGCCGATGGTCTTTTTTACTTCCAAGCTCGCAGTCATACTGCTTTCTTCTCTCCTCTTCCTCCTCCCAGTGCTAACTGGAGGAAAAAAATTCTTTTTTCTCCGATTTCCCGAAGAAACAGGCTGGCCTTTGCACTGGCAACTCTGGACGAATTCCACATAGACCTCTCCTTTGCTACGGCTGCAACCCAGATGGAGGATTGGCGCTTGAATCTGACAAGACTGCTATCTGAAGACCTACTTTCCTTTTTCCGACTGAGCCCCTCTTCCTCTGAAACACCGCGCTCCTTAGGTAAGTTCAGGCTGAGCCCCCCTCCCCCGCTTTCGACCATTTTCTTTGTGAGAATGACCTTTCGTATTGGTGCCTACAGCGGAGGTTCTGCATCGCACCTCAGAGGTTCTGCCTTTGCCCCTCGATGATCTGGAAATACTGCGACGCAGTCGGGTGATCTTGGATAGGAGGCTACTCCCTCATCTTGGATCCACCTCATTTGGGGTAGCGACTCAGCCCGCTTCCAACCCCGCCTCGCACACAACTTCTCCTTCACATGCCGCCCCGAACCGAGGCCGGGGTTATGGTCAAGCCAGCCGTCCGGCCAGCCGCGTCTTCCGAGGAGCCCCCCGGGCCTCTAGACGTGGTCGCGCAGCCCTTCATCGCGCAGGTCGAAGCTCGTCCGGGCGAGACGCCACAGACAGGGGTGCTGCAGCCTCTTCACAGGGTCAGCCTCGCTCTGATGACTCTGACTCTAACGACCAGCCCCTGCTTCACAGGCGGCGTCGAAGACTAGGTCCGACTTCATAAACGCTTAATCCTGTTCCTTTTACTGCCATATTGCCCCTGCTGCCATCGTGGCTGACTCTGACCACACTCCCTTCTTCATTTTTGTTTCGTTTATCTGGCAACCTCTCCCAACCCTTATAGGGGAAGACCAGCTGCATTCCGCTCTGCCTCCACTCCTGCTGAGGAAGACAGCCCAGGCGATCGTCATGACCCCGTGCCAACTGAGCCCGTTTCCGAGCCACCTCCTGCTCCTCCTGGTTCTGACGTCGGCCCTTCTCAACCTTCCTCCTCCACCCGCCATCATTACAGGACCACTATCCCCTCTGAAGCTGCTCTAGCTCGTCGACACGACGCCCCCACGAGCATTCTGATGATGAGAGGCTGCCTCGGTAGTTTGTGGGCAGAGAGCATGAGTCAAATGGATAGCGTGTCGCCATTAGTTCAGATGGATAGGTTCTCGAAGTCCTGGGCTAAAGTAAGTACTCTTCACCTTACACTTGGTATTAGTTTGCCTTAACTGAGGGTTATATCTTCCATCCAGACTCATGCAGAATCTTTGGTGCTGAACCAATCCTTCCATGCCCTCCATCACGAAAGCAAAGAACTCCGAGAGAGAGTCTCTGAATTAGAGCTGCAACTGAATGACCCCGCCCAAGCCAGTTATGCATTGCAAGCAGAGATCCAAGCCTTAACTAATCAGACCAACCGGCAAAAAAGTTCCCTGATGTAGGTCAAAGATGAACTCCGAGCTATGAGGGAGGAAAAAGCTGCCTCTAAGGCGGGGTATCAGCAACAACTAGCCCACCAGGCTCAGGAAGCACAATCCAAAGATACCCTTCTGCAGGAGAAGAACAATAGACTGGAGGTTCAGGCAGCTCAGTTGGAAGCTCAAGGAGCTGAGCTGAGGGCCCTGAGGGAGGAACTATCCTAGTCTCGGGCGGCTTTGACGGGAGTATCCGCTGCCGTGGCAATCTATCAAGAAGGAGAGGAGGATCGTTGCCTGCGAAGTCGAATGTCTTATCTGATCTCTCCTGAATTTTTATCCCAGGCTGGGGCACGCTTTTTCGCGACCATACCATACACGGCGGCTGGGTTTATCTGACAGCTTCACGCGCAGAATTTCTTGAACTCCATCGCTCCCGCAGACTTTTTGGATCAAGACAAAATCATTCAAGGCTTTCTGGATGAGATTTTTGCTCCTTTTAAATGATCTATGCTAGCCGCTTAAACTGAGGAATTTTTACATGTACATATGCATCTTCGGCTTTTTACTTGACTATCCTACTGTCTCCAGGCCCCTCGCCTGACCCAACTTACACCAACAGAGTCAGCCCCCTTAAACCTGATAGGGTCATAGGTAGTTAGCACTCCAAGGTCGATCCAGCTTCCTTCCTTGAGCGTCCTGCAAATAATAGGCCCCCGATGCCAATTTCTTGATAACTTTGTATGGTCCGTCCCATTGAGGCGCCAACTTCGTCACTTCCCCTAAGGGTTTCATCTGCTTCCAGACGAGGTCTCCTTCTCCGAAGGATCGGGGGATCACCCTTCTATTATAGTTTTGTCTCATCCTCTGTCTATAGGCTTCCAACCTGGCAGTTGTTTGTTCACGAATTTCGCTGATAAGATCTAGTTCGGCCAGCCGTCGCTCGGTGTTCCCTTGGTTATACATCATTCTTCTCACGGATGGTATCCTGACCTCCAGAGGTACTGCTACTTCATTACCATACACTAAATGGAAGGGTGTCAGACCTGTACTTTCTCGGGGTGTCGTACGATAGGCCCATAAAATGCTCGGCAGCTGGTTCACCCAACTGCCTCCCGTGTGATCCAGCTTGACTTTGAGCCCTCGCACTATTTCCCGATTGACTACCTCTGTCTGACCATTGCTTTGAGGATGAGCCACCGAAGTAAAGGCCTGAGTTACGCCGAACCCCTTGCACCAATTTTGTATTTTGCGTCATTGAAATTGTCTGTCATTGTCCGACACTAACTTATGAGGCAGGCCGAATCTGCAAAAGATATTCTTTCACAAGAACTGGATCACCGCATCTTCAGTGATTCTGGCCAGGGCTTCCGCTTCCACCCACTTGGAGAAGTAATCTACTGCTACCAGCAAGAAACGTCTTTGCCCCGTAGCCATCGGGAAAGGTCCTACTATATCCATACCCCATTGGTCAAATGGGCAGGACACTATAGAAGTTCTCAGCAGCTCTGTGGGTCGGTGCGTCAGGTTCTGATACCTCTGGCATGACAAACAAGTATTCACCAACTTCTGTGCGTCCTTCTGCAGGGTAGGCCAGAAATATCCGGCAATAGTACTTTCCGGGCCAGCGTTCTTCCACCTGCGTGATTGCCACAGTACCCCAAATGTATCTCCCGCAAGGCCTGATCTGCTTCTTCCGTATTTAAGCACTTGAGCAGAGGTCTGGAGAAAGACTTTTTGTACAATTGATCTCCGATCATAACATAAGAATGGGCCTGTCTCCTGAGCATACGCGCCTCTTCTAAGTCGGTGGGTACAATTCCTTTTTGGAGGAAGCTTATTATGGGCGCCCTCCAATCAATTACTTCTCCCAGGTTATTTTGTAGATCTATCTGAGCTATAAGGAAGGTATGTGCTATAGATCTATCAAGCGCCCAAGTGGTCAGGGAGCTGGCCATTTTAGCTAGTTCATCCGCTCTTTCATTTTCAGCCCTGGGAATCTTAGTGGCTGTGACTTCTTTAAACTCTTCCCTCATCTTTTCATAGGCTTCCTTGTAAACTTGCATCTTTTCATTGTTTACCTCAAAATGCCCGGTCACCTGCTGAGTTACTAAATGGGAATCTGAATATATTATGACTCGGCTGGCCCCTACATGCTGAGCTGCTTGCAGACCTGTTAATAGGGCTTTATATTCTGCCTCATTGTTGGTAGCTCTGAAATTTAGCCGTACAGCCAGCTGCATAATGTCTCTCTGCGGAGATATTAGAAGTGCGCCTACACCACTTCCATGATGGGTACCCGACCCGTCTACATAAATTTTCCAGACCTCCTCCGAGTCTGCTTGATAAACCTCTGTCAAGAAATCTGCCAGAGTCTGTGCTTTGATCGCAATTCGGGGCTGATACTGTATATCATATTCCCCTAGCTCGGTTGCCCATTTGATAAGCCGACCTGCTACCTCCACCTTGGTGAGAGCTCGACTCATTGTACTGTTTGTCAGGACGGTGATGGGATGCGCCAAAAAATATGGTCGGAGGCGCCGAGCCATGAGAACAAGTCCAGAACCAACTTTCCAGGCTGTACACGAGACTCACCCTTCAATAGATGGCTGAAAAATACATCGCCGTTGTACATTGTCCCTCTTTAACCAAGACGGCCCCACGGCCCTGGGGTGGGCGACAAGTAGACCCAAAGGGGCTCTCCCACAACAGGCTTAAACAGCGATGGCAAAGACTCCAGGTATTGCTTTAGCTCCTCAAAGGCCTGTGTGCATTCTTCCGTCCACTGAAACTTGGCTGCTTTCCTGAGCACTTTAAAGAAGGGCGCGGCTCGATCTGCAGATCTGGAGATGAATCGGGACAGCGCTGTTATCCTGCCGACTAGATTCTGCGTTTCCTTCAGATTCTGAGGGATCTGCATGTTCCGAAGTGCTTGAACCTTCTCAGGATTGGCTTCTATTCCTCGTTCAGTCACCAGATACCCCAGAAACTTCCCTCCTTTGGCCCTGAACAAGCATTTCAGAGGATTCAGCTTTACATCATATTGCCTTAGACTCCCGCAGGTTTCCTCTACATCTCTTATGAGATTGGACGCCAGGGGGGACTTGATTAGGATGTCATCAACATAGACTTCGACGTTCCGCCCAATCTGACTTTGAGGTAGCCCCAGCATTCCTGAGTCCAAATGGCATGACCGTATAGCAGAAATTACCGTCAGCCATTATGAAGTTAACCTTCTCCTGATCCTCCCTAGCCAAGGGTATCTGATGATATCCTTGATAAGCGTCCATCATGCATATCCTCTCACAGCCAGCAGTTGAATCCACCACCTGATCGATCCGCGGGAGAGGATAACAGTCTTTGGGGGTGGCTTTGTTGAGGTCGCGAAAGTCTATGCACACCCTCCACTTGTTGTTAGGCTTTTTTACCAGTACAACGTTAGAAAGCCGGGACGGGAACTGCACCTCTCGAACATGTCCTGCCTTCCTGAGCTGATCCACTTCAGCTCGGATAATTTTATTCTGGTCGGCAGAGAAGTTTCTCTTCTTCTGCTTGACTGGCTTGGCTTCGGGCATTAAATGCAGCTTGTGCTCGGCTACCTCTGGTTTGACTCCGGGCAGCTCTTCCGGTGACCAAGCAAAAACGTCCTTATTACGGCTCAGACACTGTATCAGCTCCGACCTAAGCTCCGGCAGTAAGTCGCTGGCAATGCGAGTGATGCTCTCTGCTCTGTCAGGGTGCAACTAAATCTCTTCCCAAGGGATAGGCTCCTCGGCAATAGGCAGAGGCTCCTCTTGGATAGCGTGTACACCACCATCCTGCGTCCTCCGGCTTTTGCGCGCCTCCACCCGGACCATATCAATGTAGCAGCTGCAAGACACCTTCTGCTCTCCCTTGACTTACCCGACCCGCTCGCTGACCGGGAACTTGATCTTCTGGTGAAAAGTGGAGATAGCAGCCCGGAACTCATGCAGAGTTGGCCTTCCCAGGATGACGTTGTAGGAGGAAGGTGAATCCACCACTATAAAGGTGCTCCTCCGGGTGCGCACCAATGGCTCAGTGTCCATGGAGATGGCCAGCTTGATCTGACCCATGGGCTTGACTTCGTTTCCTATGAACCCGTACAAAGAAGTGGTTATGGGTTGGAGCTCAGCGGCATCAATCTGCATCTCCTCGAACGCAGCTCTAAACAAAATGTTGACCGAGCTCCCGGTATCCACAAAGACCCGAGCCACTCGGCTATTAGCAATAACGACCTTAATTATGAGAGCGTCGTCGTGGGGCAGTTCCAGACCCTCCAAGTCTTGGGGCCCAAAGCTAATAACAGGGTCGGACGCCGACTCGTGGCTGCATCCCACGGCTCCCACATATAACCGCCGACCATGTGACTTACGGGCTCGGCCTGAGTCCCCGTCAGTGGGCCCTCCTGAAATCATGCTGATTTCTCGTGCCCCGGTTTTCCAGCTCTCCGCATCTCTTGATCTTCCCGAGACCGGCTTGGTTAGAAGGACCGCTAGGTCGGTCTCGACGAGCATGTCCACCGGCCGTTCTTCCTCCATTCTCTCAGATTTGGGCGCTAACTCATGGCAGACCTACCTAGCATCACCGAATCACGAGCGATTGGAAAAGCATACTAAGATCATGCATCCGGACCGATGATATGTGCAATATGGTGCTCCCTTGGTCCAGGGCTGGTATGGCAAAGAACTCGTGGGGGTCGACCGAGCGAGCCGAGGGCAGGTTGAACGCCTTGAAAGGGCTGAGCTGGTTGGGGTGCTCTCCTTTCAGGTCGGTTGTCAGGAGCCACCGTCTTTTCAGCCTTCCTCCTAGCGGCCTGAGCTTACTCCACCTTGATGTAGCAAGAAGCTTTCTCCACCATATCGTCAAAACTCCGGGCGGGGTTTTTGATGAGGTCCCTGAAGAATTCCCCTTCTCGCAATCCATGGGAGAAGGCGCTCATCAATATTTCTGAGGTGGCGGAGGGGACGTCATTGGCCACCTGACTAAACCGGTTGATGTAGCTTCGCAGAGGCTCGGTTGGCTCCTGTTTAAGAGCGAAAAGGCAATGGTCGGTTTTTTGATACTTACGACTACTGGCGAAACGACGTAGGAAGGTCATTTTGAAATCCATGAAGCGGTTGATGGACTCTGGGGCAATCCATCGAACCACTTCTGCGCCGACCCTGATAGGGTATGTAGGAAGACTCGGCACTTGACGGCATCGCTGTATTGATACAACATAGTCACGTTCTTGAACTTCCGCAGATGCTCTTCCGGGTCCTTGCTCCCATCATATTCTCCGATATTTGGGGCTCGATAACCCCTTGGCAGGCTTTCCCTCAAGATCTGAGCCGAGAAGGGTACCTTATCATCCGGATCTTCAGGCAGATCTCTGGTAGAGATTATAGCCTTCCCCTTTCCTGAATCCCGGGGTGGATGTAAAGAGCTCTCCGCCACCGACACCGGCGGCTCTTCTTTCTTCGGACTATGCTCTCGAGGTCCAGATTGATGATAGTTGCGGCGAGGCTCTCGGAATGAAGTACGAGGGAGTTCTTCCGGTTGCTTTCTCTTTGAGCTCCTGTCGGAAACAGGAGCTGGTTCTTTGGACGCTTCAGGTGCTAGGCGAGGTCATGAAACTGTGCCTTGTTTTTCAGAGGCGGCTCGCTTTCTGACCTCCTTGAAGAGCTCGTACTTCCCCGCGGTCATGGTAACGTTAATCCTCTTGCTGGAGCTTCGACCAGAGTCCTCCATCTTCACGCTTCGGATCAGGCTATTGTGTTTCCGACAGACGGCGCCAAATTTGATCCTGTCCGAAAGCTGAGTCGGACGAAGGCTGGTCACGACGGCCTGGCTGTTGATGGAAAGTCGTGGGTGATTCAGCTCCCACGGGCGGCTGATGATGCTGTAGGATCCTGCACACACTCAAACGATCTCCCCCCTCACGTTAGAGACCAGAACCCAGGGAAAAAGTCCCCGGATCAGGCCCTCCGACGCTCAAGTCAGGTCCTTTTTCCCCAGAAAAAAGCAGAGAGCCGAAAAAAGTGACTGAAAATGAAAAGTTGTGGAAAAAGTGACGAGAAAGCGTACCCGCGTACGAGGAATCCCTTCCTTTTTATGCACCCGCCTCGCTTCCAGAACCTGCAACCCTGTCAGAAAACGTTAGACGCTAGGCTTTGTCATATATCCTGGACACCTGTCGTGCTGCTATTAGTCGTGAAGGCATCTTCTTGTTTAGGAGCCTCCGCCTTTACACATGGGTTTTGTCTTGTAGCGAAGGACATCTGTCAGGCTACTATTGGTTATGAGGGCATCTTTTCGTTTAGGAACCTCTGCCTTCGCACATCTCACTGGTATGTAATGATTACCCTTGACGGACAATTGTGATCCTCCGACTCCTGCACAGCTTAGCTCATCCTATTTATCGCAGTCTGCATCTACCTCACACCCCTCGACCAGGTCTCACCTCTAAGCGTTACTTGTCAGTCGGGCTAACCCTGAACAGCCCTGTCGATCACGGTCTGTACTCTGTACCCTGTATTTCCTGGCGCTCGACCATAAACCTGTAGATCGTACTGCCTCTACCCAGCTCTGCCGATTCTGATCTGTAATTTGTGACTTGCACTTCCGGGCCTTCGAATCGCAGGCCTGTAGATCGAGCTGCCTCTACCCAGCTCTGCCGATCCCGACCCGTGAGTATTTGCTGGCCCTCGACCGTAAGCCTGTAGATCGAGCTGCCTCTACCCAGCTCTGCCGATTCCGATCTGTGATTTGTGACTTGCACTTCCGGGCCTTCGAATCGCAGGCCTGTAGATCGAGCTGCCTCTACCCAGCTCTACCGATCCCGACCTGTGCCCGGTGTTTCGCCTGTTGTCTCCCTTTGTCTTTCAACTACTTTGCCCCCTTGATCGACAAGTCTGCCTGACCTCTGACTACCCCATATGCTTGCCTCTGACTGCCTAGTCAGCTTGACTATTGACTACCATGTCACCTTGACTGTTGACTGCCAAGTCACCTTGACTATTGACCGCCATGTCCTCTTGACTTTTGACCGCTATATGGCGTTGACCCTTCTCACCCTTTCCTCTGGGGCCCCTCCATTGCCAACCGTATCAGTGTTCACATGAGAACTCTTATGTTGATGTCACTCTTATGGTATGGGATTAATAATTCACAAGTCATATTTTCATTCATATTTTTTCATCAATCCTCATATAAATGAAAATAAGATATGTAATAGCCTTTAACAGTTAAGTCGTGTATAAGATAGGTAGGTATCACCATTTAAATATTTTTATGAAAATTTGTTTACTCACTAGCTGATTAGTGGATGCGATATCTTTGAATTGTTCTGTCGTTTGTGTAAGTATGAATATATCTCAACTAGGATTCTCCCTAATAAAGCCCAGGTCTTATGAGTGTGTTTATTTTTTACTATGAACACGCCTAATTCTGTGAAAAATGCTAAGAATCATGTCTCTAATTCTCCTCGAAGTGGCTCCACTTATTTCTCACATAGATCATCTCTCGAGAGTATTTTTCATTACTCAATTGAGATCATTAAAAGTGACGTCAAGTAGGATATCTTGCGGGCAAAAGGAAAAGGGAGATTAGAGGAGAAGGTAAGAAGAAAACTCAAAGAATACAAAGAGAAAGCCGTTATTTGCCAAAAAAAAAAAACTTTGTTAATAATAGAGGATAAGTCCTCAAGCATCTACACAAGTGTTTATATAGATATACAGATCTCGATTTCTATCTTGTAAAGAAAGGAAAGAAATATTACTAGAAAGAAAATTTATTAACATGAAAAAAATAATAATACAGGATGCTGATATAGACAAACCATAACTAAATACCAAAAATATCATAAAATAAAAATTACTAAAAATAGTAAAACAAACTTTGAAAGCTAAAAAAAGGACTAAATAGTACTTTTGGGGGTCCAAAATTTGGAGGTTATGGGTACCCTGATAACAAAAGTAGATTTTAAAATTTTGCACGTGTGAACATTGACAAAGCCCGATTCCGAGTTTTGAGTCAAAAGTTATGCTCTCTGGGAAATTGGATCCTCCGATGTTGGCCCTACATCAGTCATCCTGAGTTGAAAAGAAGTCGTCCTCAAATCCGCAGTAGTATCATCAGTATCCACAAAGTAAGGAGTCAAGTTCTTTACATTAAAGACATCAAAAGTCTTCAAATAATTAGGAAGGCATAGCCAGTAGGCATTATCGTTGATCTTTTGCAGTATCTCACATGTCTCAATCTTCTGATCCTTCAACTTATTATACTCGCCAATAGGGAAATGATTAAGTTAATATAGCTCAGACAAAATCTCTAACATCAAAAAGTACCTAACGACAATGACTATCAACCCGAGCGTTGTACTTGGTATAGTTATCAAGAATTATTAGTTTCACTTGCTCATGGATGCTCTAAAGATGCTCTGTCATCTCATCAGCTTTAGGACTAAATCACCCTACATGTGGAACTGAGATTAAGTCCAGAACCCTAGATGAGTTCTGCCTATAGATAATATCAAAAGAATGCAATCTTGTGATCCTATTTCTCGATCTATTTTAGGCAAACCCTGCTTAAGGTAATGTCAACTCTCACTGTTTCAGTTTAGTTCCTGTGGGACATCTCAGCAGATTGCCCAGATTCTAATTCACCATCTCAGTATGTTCATCTGTCTGAGGGTAATAAACACTGCTAAAGTTCAACTGCATATCCAATTTTTCCCCCATAAGCTCTTCTAGAAATGACTGATGAACTTGATATCTTGATCTAAAGTCATGGACTGAAGAACGCCATGAAAACACACGATCTTCCTGAAGTAAGATAGGCAATCCGAGTAGCATCCATAATCTTCCTGCAAGCTACAAAGTGAACCATCTTTGAAAATCTATCAACCACAATAAAAACTGAATCTGAGGTTCGTTGGGTGCAAGGTAATCCTACTACAAAATCTATACTGATATCGAAATAAGGAGTTTCCCGAACAAGTAAGGGAATGTACAAACCTACATTGGTGAGAACCTCCTTAGACCGTTGACATACAGAACATTAGTCTACAAAGTGAGCCACGTTGTTGGTCAACTTACGCCAATAAAAATCAACAGAGATGAGGGTCAATGTATTATCATGTATGAAGTGCCCCTTATTATGAAATTCACTTATGATTTGTTGCCTCGGAGAGTAATCTGGAATGCACAATTGTTGTTGGTTTTGGAAGCACTAGCTAATCTAACTTGAGTTTTGATATTGACAAATGTTCAAGTTAAGCTGTGTTGTTGTTCTAACAAGTCCAACTAAGTGTACAGGAAAGTCCTAAATGATCTTAGACAAGAGGAAGGTCCTAGATGATGTTAGGCAAAGAAGTCCTAGTGGACACTAGGTAAGTGAAAAATCCTAGTTACGACTAGGTAATGAAGTCTTGGTCTGTGGGACTGGGTGAAATCTTGGCAAGTCAAGAACGTCAGGAAAAAATCCTAGAGTCGAGGATACTAGGTGAAAGTCCTATGAGTCATGGACACCAGGCGGGAAATCCTAGGGTTGAGGATACTAAGTGAAAGTCCTGAAGTCTCGGACGCTGAGCAAAAGTCTAGAAGGTCTAGTCCTGAGAGGAGTAGATAAGGACACGTTCCCCATAGAGGAAACAATAGTATCGATCCGACCTAGAGTTTCAGCGAAACTTAAATTCAGGACTGAACATGTCAAGAGTACGAGACTCTTGGACACATGTACAAGCAACTTAAATCCGTTGGGTGAGAAAGTATTACTTAGATTAGGTGTGACGTAATCAGCCTAGTGGGGGCAGACACATAGATTATGTCCCGAACCAATTGAGTATAAGATGAGTGAAAAGAATAAGACACGACTGACTATAGCTGCTGAAGGGTTCAGAAGTGGTTGTGAAATCAACTATGATTTTTGATTAATTGGGGATTATGATTGTAATGACCCGCCTTCTACTGACTAGGCTGTAAGGCCGGGGGTTACATTATGCTAACTATTCTTGTGCGGAAAAGACAAAGACTGCACTAATTAAAAGTCTCTACTATTTACTATTAACTCTGAAAATTATTCTTAGAGTACACTTTTGAAGTTGTACACATGCTAAAGAAGGGAACTTAACTTTATATTTGATCAAAAAGCTGAACTTAGACATTTTTAGTTGAAATCAGACATTCCAATCGATCGGCTGATCGATTGGAGAGGTCTGATCGATCCACTGATCGATTCAACAGGCTACTGTGCACAGGGTCAATTCTGGATCGATCGGCTGATCAATCCAGCCTGGCCAATCGATCCGATGATCGATTCAGAGGCTCTCTGTTCGCAGGATTTAAATTCCCGATCGATCGGCTGATCGATCCATGGCCGATCGATTAGCTGATCGACTCATCAGCTCTCTGTACGCGACAGATCGTGCTTCAATCGATCGGCTGATCGATCAAGGATTCCTCAATCGATCAGCTGATCAATTCAATAGCATTCTATGCACGGGGAGTTTCTCTCAATCGATCGGTTGATCGATTGAGGTTCTGATTTCAGCAAAAACCCACCCAAACTCATTCAGAACCTTCAGAAATCACTAAACTATGAAACAATACTACTAGACATGACTTTATACATCTTTTACTATCTATCAGCAAGACAACTAACAGTCTACGCATGGCATAATTCATAAAATCACAATTCATGATACTTAACATCCTAAGAGTGAAGGAAGTATCTAAAAACAGAAATACAAAGTCTTTAAATGGACTACTCCCCAAGGGTCTTTATTCCAGGTTCCTTCGCACACACATCACATCGCATTATCCTCCAGCCTCCGCTAATCCATCTTTCCTTTGCCTTTATCTGCAGTATAAGGAAAATGCAACTATAAGCTTGGGAGCTTAGTAAGAAACCATCTACCTCACAAAAACATGCATTTGCAGAAATCATGCTTTTTAAAAGATGTTATGCTGATATGTAAGCTGAGAATCATACTAGAAATGCTAAAACATGGCACACGAGCATGTAAATCATGGCAATCAAGAACTAAACATAGAGCTATCTGCTATATCAATAGAAAACTGAACTGAAGCTAAGCTGAATTCACTTATCTGTTTTGTGAAGTTTGAAAACTATTTTCGTAAATAGATAAAAATACTAAACATGCAGTTGATGGGCCCGACAACTGTACTTGCTATGCGCGCATCCCTAACTAGGCCCGAGGTAGCAAGTCCCGAATCTAGTAGGGTTACTAGGTTATCTAAACCTAGGGACGACTATGGGAGCCCAACCCAAGGACAACTGAAGTCCAGTACAGTGTCACTGATAAAGTAAAATACTGTTTATAACTGATTTATCTTATCTTGCTTTTACTAGGTTATCTGAAACTAGAGTTAGGTTATCTGAACCTAGAGGTGACTATGGGAGCCCACCCATTGGACCGTAGTCCCATAAAACTGAGGCTAGGCTATGTATGCTATTCAAAATGCCTCCATGGCATTTAACTAAAATATTAAAGCGCCTACTGCAGCATATAACTTTACTAGGCATTTTATCGAGCACCTGGTGTGCTCTAATTCTGCATATGGCTACACTAAGGTCATAAAAGTGAACTAAGGACATAAAAACATGAAATTAACTACTTATACTGTAGGTGAGGGGTTACTTACATCCTGCGCTAGATTTCTTACAATTCTGATCGCTAGGTTTCCGGAGGAGAAGATCTTTTCGACGATCTTCTTACGTCTATGTGTTCTTCTCGCGGAGGGGAGCGCCCTCGTGCCGGAGTTGTCGCCAGAGGGTGCTCCTATGACCCTAGGGACGGAACCCTAGGCTTCTTGAGGTTGGCGTGCCGAGAGGGTGCGGGAGAAGAGGAGGCGTCGGGTGAGGGTTTGAAGGAGAAGTGTCGTTCCAAAATAATAACTCTCCACTTAATTTCCCTATTTATATTAAGTGATTAATACACCCCAACTAAACCTTAAATATAATAATTCTCCTTTCCTTTCAGCACACCCCTGCTGGGGCCCCTTGGTTACTAGAATCACCCTATAGATCATAGAGTCCATAGGTCTCGGGTTCGATTCCCCCTTAAGCTGTTTTATGTTTTCATTTATTTTTGCTACTTCGGCTATTCTAAAAATTTCATAAAAATATTCTAAAATTTCAGAAAAATAATAGAATATTTCTAAAATTAATTTGAGAATTTTTGGACGTTACAATGATATACTACTAGGTATCACTCATGATCGATCAATAATTAATGGTTAATTATGGATAAATGACATTTACATTTTCATACTATTCGAAACTCGATTCGATAAATGAGTTTTTATCGAATCGAGTTTTGAATAACTCGCGAGCGACTTGATTCATTTACACCCCTATACATAAATAGATATTTGTTGTCATTACATTGAATCGATGCCAAGTCGTGATCAAACACATACATTAACATCATTAACTAAACATAAATTATGTTTACGTAATTGTAATTATTATTATTATTATTATTATTTATTGAAATAGTACATAATTATTTTTCGGGCCGACATTTATTATTTATACTAATTTAAGTTAAATCCAGCTGGATCCGAGCGATATATCGCTCAGTTCTTGAAGAGGCCAAATGCGTGGTTGACGGCGGTAAAGTCATCGTCGATGATAATGTTCTGTCCGCTGACGTAGCATGACTCGTCACTGGCCAGGTAGACGGAGGCGCGCGCCACGTCATACGCCCTCAGCACCACTCCCTTGAGATTGATGATTGCACCGACGGACTCCTCGATCTGTTTCTAGTCCACGTGAAGGAAGTCGCAAGCCAACGACGTGGCAAACGCGAAGGGAAACACGCAGTTGACGCGGATGCCGTCCTGGAACCCCTGCAAAGAATTACAGACATGATTAGTGACTCCCGTATCTACACACCAAGTGCTGGTAGATAACACCGCTAAACATGTTTCAACTACTAGAGCATGAGATATACCTTTATTGTTCTGATTCCTACGAGGACAATCCACCTTCCAATGTCCTCTGCTTGCAGATGAAGCACTTGCCCTTTGGCTTCTTCATTCCAGCTTTTTGTCCTATACCCTGAGGTTTATTCACTCTTTTTGCTGAAAAGACCTGTTTCTTCTTCTTCTTGCATTTCGACTTAAAAGTAGAACCATTTTCAGCATAGTTAATCTTAGAACTGTGACGAAATATACCTTCTGCTGCTTGTAGTTCTGTTAGAAGTTCCGCCAATGTATACTCTCTTTTGTTCATATTATAGTTCAGGTGGAACTGCTCAAAACTTCTGGGTAGCGTTTGGAGAATTTTATCGACCTGGGTTTCCCCATCGATTTCTCCTCCAAGGACTTGTATTTCGTTTAAATAAGCCATCATTTTGAGGATATGATCCCTTACGGGTGTCCCCTCAGACATGGTGGTTGTCATTAACTTTCTCATTGCCTCTTATCTAGCAGTCCGACTCTGGTGCCCAAAGAGTTCTTTGAGATTGCTCATTATATCATAAGCCGTTGGTAAATCTTGATGCTGATGTTGCAATACATTTGACATTGAAGCCAAAATGTAACACCGCGCCATCTCATCTTCTTTTACCCATTTCTTATGATACTCAATCTCCTCTGGGGTAGAGTCACCATTAGGTGTTTCAGGGCAAGCCTCGGTCAGTACAAACTTATAGCTCTCAGCAGTTAGAACAATGTCTAGGTTCCTTTTCCAATCTATATAATTAGGATCAGTAAGTCTGTTTTCTTTTAGTATGATGGTCAGTGGGTTGAAAGTCATCCTAAGAATCATAAAAATAACTTTGGTCAGGACTCTAAATTTAAAATAATATTGATTTCTCAAACAATACTATTTAAATTTACCAACACCTCAAAACACCGTGAATATTGCATGCCATGTTAGTGTGGACGTATACAAATTCAACATTTGTAAGAGGAGGGTGTAACCCATTAATTTTATTATCTTGTCATCCTAACTTTATGATAAATAAAATTAATAGTTGGTTTTCCTTTGGTCACACAAAACAATAGTAGTGACTCCGTTAGGGAGGATACTATTGAATGCGTATAAGTGTATACCATTACTTGATACTAAGTCCATTAAATAGAATTGTGCTCTTTCAGTTGGAGAAGATCACACGCTCCTAAATAATTTCCTATAACCATCCATAAAGGAAGTTTGATCTAGTGATCCACAACAAACCCATCCGTTGTGGAGGGAGACACTCAGAGCCAATACGCAAACTTGTTGCATCACTTACAAACCAGTAATAGAGACCGTGGAATTTATTAAAATCCCTCTCCCACTTAGTTATTTAAAAATGAGGATTTTAACCTATGCTAGCATACATCACATGCACATAAACATCACAGTAAATAAAAACAATAAATTTGAAAATTAATTTTCCAACTATTATGACCTTTTCCATCACTGTATTCAGTATGCTCCAACCTTAGCTGCTGCCATTTTTAACCACCGCCATCGGGGTTGAGTTGTCGCATCTATTTTGCTTCTTATTCCACTGCGTCTCTAGTCCTCCAAAAGCACCACGCCTCGCTAAGATATGATCCGCGACAAATATAGAATTTTACATATATCGATCCTATATTCCATAAAGGAATGTACATGTATTCTAGATCGAACAAAAAATAAAATTCTAAAAATAATACAGCTCCTGCTGTATTTGATACATACAATCATGCACATAAAATAATGCCCTTGACATGTCCAAGGGTCCAATCACACACAATATCTATATGTCATAATAGTTGGAGCCTGCAACCACAAAGTTAGCACATCCTACTATTATCCTGCCTAAATTATGTATGACATGTGCATAATTAATTTGAAAACCAAAACACACAGAGGTAAACCCTAGCTCTGATACCAATTGTTGGTTAGTCCTAGGAAAATCGTACCGGTTCCACTGTACAAAAATTTTGTACAAGTGTCGAACCTTTCCTTAAATAACCTATTGTATTCTTTAGAAGTTAAATTAGGAATCGCAGACGGAACTTAACATCATTGATTCCAAATTTAACTTATCTGTTCTTAATGGTTTAGATTTGAATCGCAAGCGGAACTTAACACTATTGATTCAAATCCACCTATGTTATTAATTCCATTAAACATTAATTTCCAAAATTGGCTTCTAGGACTGCATGGTGAGGCACATGACCTTCTTGGATATGGGAGCAACCACCACCGCATAGACAAAGTCTTTTAAGGAAAGGTAATATTTAATTTCATTAAATAACTCTAGGTTAACCAAAAAGAACAATCGAACCACAAATTCGAAAATAAAGAAAACACAAACTCGAAAAACTAATTCGAAATACTAGATCTAATGCCTCTTGTGTTTGGAATTTTTACAAAAAGAAATAACTAGCATGATGCAGAAAACAATTGTTAATTATACCTTCTCTTTCTATGCTAATGACCTCAAGATCTTCTGTCGTATTCCTCGCCTCGCCTTGGACGTCATGTGGGCGACGATCTTCCAAGATGAACACCACCCAAAGAACTTTCTTCTTCCTCCTCTAATATTCGACCACCACCACCACCAAGGAAAAGAGAGCAAGGGAAAGGAGAGGGAGAGAGGGGTTGGCCACACCAAGATCTCCAAGCAAGAGAATAAAAATTGATATCTCATGAGGCCTCCCCTCCCTTTCTTTTATATTACTTGCCCAAGGCAAATAAGGAAAGACTTTTACAAAAATTAAAATCTTCCTCTTGTTTTTTCCTTTTCCCTTTTATTTTTCCTTTTCTTTTCTCTTGATTGAATCAATCACCAATCAATGGTTGGATTTTGTTGATTGGTCGGCCCCTTGCTTGGGCACCAAGCAAGGTGGCCGGCCACCTTATCAAGGGAAAAGAAAATAATTTTTTTTTGTAAAAATTTTATAAGCTCTTATAAAATTTTACAAGCTCTTTTCTAATTTCCTAAAGTAAGAGTTAAAAAAAGGAAAATTTTAAAAATTAAAATCATGTTTTAAAATTTAAAACTTCTCTTCTAAAAATTTCCTTTTTTAACATGATGATAGAAAATTTTAATTTTAAAACTTCTCTTCCTTTTTTCCTAAACCATGAGGATGGTTAAAAAGGGAAAGTTTTAAAACTTTTAAACTTTCTTTTAAAACATGTGGCCAAATTCAAATAAGGAAAGTTTTTAAATTTAAAATCTCTCTTTTAAAACTTGTAGTTTTCTACAAAGAGTAGATTTTAAAAATTCAAAATACCCCTCCTTATTTGAATTATTGTGGTCGGCCCCTACATGCTTGGGCACCAAGTAAAGGGCCGACCCTTTAAGAGGAGATTGTTGGTGCAGTGAGCACCAGATGATCGAACCTGAGTTTTGATTATGGCAAAGGGCTCAAAGTTAAGTGGTGGTGTTATCTAAAAAAGTTCATGGAGCTTGCAGGAAAGTCCTAAGTGATACTTAGGCAAAAGTCCTAGCTGCGGTTAGGCAGGTAAAAACCCTAGGGGGTGGTAACCCTAGGTCATAGGGGGTGGTAACCATATGCGGGAAGTCTTGGCAGGTCGATGGCTTCAGGCAAAAGTCCTAGGGGGTGGTAACCCTAGGTGAAAAGTCCTGGTGTCGCGAACCAGGTGAAAGTCTGGACTAGCCGGGAAGCGGATGTCCAGCAGAAAGAAGCGTCGAGTGCCGAGCAAAAGTCCAATCGATCCGGAGGATCATCAAGTAAATCTTCCGAGTGGAGTAGGTGAGGACGCGTTCCCGTAGAGGGAACAGTGGCGTCGGGTCGACCTAGGGTTTCGGTTGGAAACCCGAAGTCTGACTCCGGAGACTGTTAATACTTCATTTATAATATCTGTTGTATTATGTGCTAACTTTGTGCTGCAGGTAGTGTTTGGGACTAACATATCTTGCAGTGCAAAGGAGCAACTTAAAGCCTCGGATGAACAGTGTCCAAGGCGCCTCCATGGAGCTTGGAGGCGCCTGATGATGCGTCGAGCTGCGAGAAGCTATTAAAGGCGCCTTGATGAACAGTGGAAGGCGCTGAACAGTGGAAGGCGCCGTGAACAGTGGAAGGCGCCTTGAGTCTGTGATAAGATTCGACCAGTTTGCTCCTCATCTCCTCGGCGAGTAGCTGTTCAAGGCGCCTTGGTGAACAGAGAAGGCGCCTTGAACACCCTTTATAAGGGTTTCGACCAGCAGCTCCTAACAACAACTTCCAAGCAATCTTTTCGCTACAAGCTGCTCACGAGGCGATCCGTGCTGCTACGAGACACCGACGACCCGGAGCTCCGAAATCTTCAGATTACGATATTGTCGTCGGTATAACTGTACTTTTTCATTATACTTAACTGTAATACTTGTACTCTTGTCGAACTTATAGTTGTTGCCCACGGAAAGCGATCAAGGATCGCGAGCCTTCGAGTAGGAGTCGTCACAGGCTCCGAACGAAGTAAATTCTCTTGTCTTTCTGTGTGGTTGTTTACTTTCCGCTGCGTTACTTCTCCGATAGATTTTACGATTCCGATAATTGAACGATTTTAGCCACGAGCGCTATTCACCCCCCCTCTAGCGCGTCTCGATCCAACAGAGATGTGGTCGGCCATTGCTTGGTCACCAAGCAATGGACCGGCCCCCTTCTTAGACACCAAGATGGACCTTTCTTTGGATGGACTTGAGGCTACGACAGGAACCTAGAGGAGAAATTGGTTTTGGCCTTCCGATGAGCTTGAGTATCTCGTGTTCGCCCCGAACTGTAACGACCCACCTTCTGGGTATTGGCTGTAAGGCCGGTCGCTACAATAATGCTAAACTATACTGTGCGGAAAGCTGGGCTAATTAAAATTTTGCTAAACTATTATCTTTAAAATCTGATCTTAGTATTCTAGGTGTACCTAGGAGTTGTACACATGCTAGGGGAGGTGTTTACAACTGATAATAAACTGCGGATCGATCCACAGACTGATCTACTAATACTGGTACGGTAGGCACCTCCGGATCATTCAACCGACCGATCCATAACTAGGGTCGCATCAGACGTCGCCGGAT
This sequence comes from Zingiber officinale, assembly GCF_018446385.1. Taxonomy (NCBI): domain Eukaryota; kingdom Viridiplantae; phylum Streptophyta; class Magnoliopsida; order Zingiberales; family Zingiberaceae; genus Zingiber; species Zingiber officinale. The sequence goes on from NC_056002.1 coordinate 10,634,804, forward strand.
CGGTCCGACCGATCCTGGGTCCCCGATCGGTCGCTGAGATCGATCGGTGCCATCGATCGGTCACGACCGATCGGAGCGCGATTCAGCCTCCGATCGATCCACGGATCGATCGTGAACCAATGTACTGTCATGAGCAGATCCCCGATCGGTCTATCGACCGATCGAGACTCCGACGGCGCACGTTGGAGTTCTCTTCCGCTAGAGCCGTGGCCTTTGCTTTTGAGTGTGAGAGTTTCCTTGGACTTTGGACTCGAGGAGACTTGCTGCTGTTGTTCTGGTAGTGCTCGGTGACTAGAGCACTACTCACTAGTTCTTCTGTGGTTTGTGGCCTATGGATGCCACCGGCCACATTCATCGCTATTTTCGGCCTCAACATTTTGAGCATCACCGAACTCGCTCTGTGCCGACTAATTCGGGACATAGACGAGCCATCCTGTTGAATTTCTTCACGGCTTCCTCAACCGATAGGTTGCCCTGACGAAACTCCGTGAACTCGTCGAGTGGCGGTTTGTGACCCGATGTGAAAGAACCTCAAGAATTCTTTCTCGGTTAGCCCATGTCATCTCGTTCACTGGGCGCTTCACTCGACTCTCTCCCACCACATGCGGCGTCTCCTCGGGCAAAAGGAGGCACACTTCACCTTCTCGTGTTCCACCAGAAGCTCCATCGTGCTCTGCAGTTTTGAACCAGGCTTGTGCATCCCATGGTTCACTAGTGCCCGAGAAGTTCTCGGCTTGACTCGCCACTGGATCGGATAGGCTTCCTTTCTTGGCTCACCTGCTGGGGCTGCCTGGTGTCGTAGGCTGGGTTGGTGGAACCTCTAAGACTTCGGAGTCGTCAGATTCGGTTCGGGGTGAGGGGGTACTGCTGATTAGCCTTAAGGTGGCTATTTCTGTCATTGCTCACCAGTCAGAATCGAGCCACTAATGTCAGAAGTCCGGAGGAGGCACCAACCGCCGCCTTTGGGGCTCAGTAGCTAGTGCCCTTCTAGCTGGGCGTCCTCGTGCCATTTCTAAAGACATAGAGAACATAACATAACTAATGTAATCACAGTTATATAACTACTGATATCATGTTTAAAAACTATCACATACTAACAAGCAGTAGGCATATAAACATGAACTGTAATAACAAAACAAGGAGCATAAATTAAGTAGAGATATTCTTACTTGGAAGACGGCAAGGCTGATGCTAATATGTGTGATGCTGGAGAATGGGAACTGCTCTGATACCACTCTGTAACGACCCGCCTTCTGGGTACTGGCTGTAAGGCCGGTCGCTACAATAATGCTAAACTATACTGTGCGGAAAGCTGGGCTAATTAAAATTTTGCTAAACTATTATCTTTAAAATCTGATCTTAGTATTCTAGGTGTACCTAGGAGTTGTACACATGCTAGGGGAGGTGTTTACAACTGATAATAAACTGCGGATCGATCCATAGACTGATCTACTGATATTGGTACGGTAGGCACCTCCGGATCGTTCAACCGACCGATCCATAACTAGGCTGCAATTCTGTACGCTGCTGGATCGGTCTGCCGACCAATCCAGCTGGTCCCTGATCGGTCAGTGAGACCGATCAGTGGCTTACTGATCGGTGTGAGCCGCGATCCAGCTCCTGATCGATCCATGGATCGATCAGGGAACGAACAGAAAGTTTCTGTTCGCAAACCAGATCACTGATCGGTCTACCGACCGATCAGAGACTCCCTGATTTGCGCTTGCTGTTGGAGTTCTCTTTCCAGTTAGAGCTGTGGTCTTGCTGTTTTTGAGTGTGAGAGTTTCCTTGGCCTTTGGACTCTGAGGAGACTTGCTTCTGCTGCTTGATGCTGTTCTGGTAGTGCTCGGTGACCAGAGCACTACTCACTAGTTCTTCTGTGGTTTGTGGCCTATGGATGCCACCGGCCACATTCATCGCTATTTTCGGCCTCAACATTTTGAGCATCAGCCGAACTCGTTCCTTTTCTGTGCTGACTAATTCGGGACATAGACGAGCCAGTCTGTTGAATTTCTTCACGGCTTCCTCAACTGATAGGTTGCCCTGACGAAACTCCGTGAACTCGTCGTAGTGGCGGTTTGTGACCCGCATGTGAAAGAACTCCTCGAAGAATTCTTTCTCGAAGTCAGCCCATGTCATCTGGTTCACTGAGTTGCTTCTCACCTGCAGTAGGAGTAGTTCCGCGAGCTTTGATTCTTCTTTGTTTGCTTTCGGGATTTGTAGTTTGATTTTGGTAGATTCATTCGGACTAGGTGATTTTGTTTCACTAAGTTGTTGTAGGAGTGGTTTCGGATTTATGTTAGTTCTTGTGTTGATTTCGGAGCATGTTTCATGGAGCTTTTGTTGTTTTTGCTTGCTGCCGTGATCCTTAAAGAAAGAAAGGAAAGAGTTAGTTCAGTTCAAGCGGGTGGATTAGAATGCCTTCCAAGCCTTGTAATTAGTATTGTATATGCAGATTATCTTGTGAGCAAATTTTGGATCGGATTCAAGGTGGTTTATGTTCCTTAGTGATGCTTTCAGATTTTGGAACAAATTGTTTTATTTGTTTATGTTCCTTGGTAGACTTATTCATTTGTAGCTTAATTAGACATGCCAATTTGATTTCCTTTATAGCTTACTGGACCAGCATATGTTTATTAAGCATTTAAGTTTCAGTTTTGATGTATATACATATATATGCACATTGAGTATTATGAGTTAGTTTAATCTGTTGGGTCCTTAATGGTAGATTAATGGATTTATTTAGAGCAGTGTACAGGATTGATTGTACTTAATTCCTTGGGTATCTAAAGCAAGCTATTAATTCCGTATCTTTTGGAAATGAATAAGTTGATTAGATGTTAACAGCATTGTGAATTTAGTTTATATAGATATACATGAGTAAATCTTTTAGTACCCATTTGCTATTGATTCCGGGTTCTTTTCTTTTGCTGTTTTCAAGCATGAGCAGTTTTAGTCTTCATTGTTGTTTAGTATTTCATGATGAAGCATGATATTCTGTTAATTCCATGCAGCAACGATTCCTTTATTTTTTAGATTCTATTGCATGCCTAGTAGTTGAATTGGTTTTACTTTCACAGCATGCTTAAGTTGTTCTAATTTCCTATTTGCTATTGGAATAACATGAGCAGTTCTATTTTTATAGCATGAAGATTTTTATAAGTAAAGTATGCAGATTTTTGATAGGCTTAATATGCAGATTTTTGTAAGCTTTGCATGCAGATTTATGTTAAGCTTTGTATACAGATTTTCAGTACGCAGGGTGTGTTCTAGTGCACACCAAGTGCTTGATAAAATGCTTAGCTCAATATAATGCTACAGTAGACATTTTAATAGCTCAGTAAATGCAGTAGAAGCATTTAAAATAACTTATTTAGTCTTGCCTCAGCTTATATGGGACTACGGTCCAATGGGTGGGCTCCCACAGTCGCCTCTAGGTTCAGATAACCTAGTAAAAGCAAGATAAGTTAATTAGTTTAAGATCCAGTATTTTACTTTTAGCAGTGGCACTGTACTGGACCAGATGTCCATTGGGTTGGGCTCCCACAGTCGTCCCTAGGTTTAGATAACCTAGTAAACCCTACTAGACTCGGAACTTGCAATCTCGGGTTTAGTTAGGGATGCGCGCACAGCAAGTACAGTTGCCGGGCCCATCAGCAGCATGATTATTATTTTAATCTATTATGTAAATAGTTTTTCAAAACTTCACAAATTAGTTATGTGAATACAAGTTAGACTCAGTTTAGCATTAATTAGTTTAGCTTAGGTAGCAATTCAGTTTCTTATTGATACACATGATAGTTCTATGATTAGCTTTATATGTTAGCTTTTCAGTTAGTTGATTTCTTTGCTATTTATGAGCATGAGTAGCTATACATGTTAGTTTTCCAGTTAGTTGATTTCTTTGCTATTTATGAGCATGATTAGCTATACATGTTTAGTTCTTTCAGTTAGCATGATTCCTTTGCTATTTATGAGCATGAGTAGCTTTACATGTTAGCTTTTCAGTTCGTTGATTTCTTTGCTATTTATGAGCATGAGTAGCTATACATGTTAGTTTTCCAGTTAGTTGATTTCTTTGCTATTTATGAGCATGATTAGCTATACATGTTTAGTTCTTTCAGTTAGCATGATTCCTTTGCTATTTATGAGCATGAGTAGCTATACATGTTAGCTTTTCAGTTAGTTGATTTCTTTGCTATTTATGAGCATGAGTACCTTTACATGTTAGCATTCTGTTTTAGCATGTTTTATTTATATACATGCATATCGAGTTTTTGTGAGTAGGATAGCGCTCACTAAGCTTTTAGCTTATAGATACTATTTTCCTCCTATTGCAGATAAAGGAAAAGCTAAAGTATAAGGAAGAAGGCGACAAGGAGATGTTGTGACGGTGTGTGATGTGTGGACTATGGAGATCCTTGAGACTTAGCTAAAGAACTCACTTAGTTTAAGAATTTGTTTAGTTTAATTTCTTATTAAGTTGATAAGAAAATTTTGTAGTAAGAAGTTATGTTTCCGCTTTTCATTACTTACATGATTTGATTTATTAAACTGCGTGGTTGTGAAAATATATGTTCCAGCCGCCTGTGGCTGAGTATACTCTGTATGTATTTACGGATATAGTCACCGGTACAGGGGAGACTCTGCCGAAATTTTTCGGTAGGGTTTCCATGTGATTTTTTTTATCATACCGGTTAAGTAGAGTTAGTAGTCAAGTAACGGTCATCCTTAGAGTGTAGTGGTAGTAAGAAGGGTGGTTGTTACACGAACACACAACTCAAGTTCATCGATAATAACTCATTCCACTAGAGAGTTATTATCGCACTACCGCACCAATCTCAAATTATATTATGAGCTCCTTCTTATTATAAGTGTGTTAGTCTCCCTGTGTTTAAAATAACGAATGCCCACTAATTAAGTAAGTTACCGACAACTCACTTAATTAATATCTAGCTCCAAGAGTAGTACTACTCAACTTCATTGTCATGTCGGACTAAGTCCACCTGCAGGGTTTAACATGGCAATCCTTATGAACTCCTCTTGGGGACATTCTCAACCTAGATAACTAGGACACAGATTCCTTCTATAATCAACAACACACACTATAAGTAATATCATTTCCCAACTTATCGGGCATATTGATTTATCGAGATAAACCTCACCCTTTGATAAGTCAAAGAAATAAATATTAAATATATGTGCTTGTTATTATATTAGGATTAAGAGCGCACATTTCTATAATAACTAAGGTCTAGTTCTTTTATTAAATCAGTACAAAAAAAAACTTACCTAAAATGATCCTACTCAATACACTTAGAGTGTACCAGTGTAATTTATTAATCAAGATAAACTAATACTTAATTATACTATGACTATTTCGATGGTTTGTTCCTTTCCATCTTAGTTGTGAGCAACTGTTTATAATTTATAAAGAACTGACAACATGATCTTCTGTGTGTGACACCACACACCATGTTGTCTACTATATAAATTAATTGAACAATTATATTTAATAAATAAATGTAGATATTGACCAATGTGATTCTTTTATTTCAAAAATAAATATTTACAAAAGCTAGGCTTTTAGTATACACTATAACAGGACCAAGTCAGAACATTGCCTTGAAGGCAAGAACAAATGATTCAGACTCCGACAAATCGATCAACAAAAATGAAGCGGCGCTACTAATAAGAAAGTTTAATAGATTTATTAAAACTCATAAGTTTAATCAAGTCGAGAAAGCAATATAGAAACAAAAGGACGGTCCAATGCTACAACTACAATGAAGAAGGACATATCAAAGATGACTGTCCAAAACTAAAGATGAAAGATATGGAGAAAGTGAAGTACAAAAAGCCAACATCCTCCAAATACAACACCCTGAAGGCCACGTGGGATGATTCACCCTTCTCTGAATATGAAGTCAAAGCCTTCTCTGGACTAGCGCTAATGGCCAACCATCAAGAAGAAGAAGAAACCAGCTCAGAGATGAGCATAGTATTGGACCCCGTGGTTGTTTTGATGTGATCAACCAAGTTAGTTAGGTCTTGTTTATTTTTGATCCCTGTGTCTAAGTGTGCAGGAGCTTAGGAGTGCAAGAAGTCGAGCGGAAGATGCAGCTAGCGAGAAGGACGGTACGAGAAGGGAGTCGACGGGCTCGGTGCGTCAGAAGGATGAGAGAGCTGCGGAAGAGTACACCGGTGGATGAGAAGAACGTGCACGACGTTCGAGGGATGTAAAGCCGGGACAAAAGACTGCTCGAGGAGAAAGCCAAAAATTGGGTTCGGGTGAGCCCTATTTTGGTTGGCCAGAATCACCCAAACGCGTGAAGCTTCGGAAGTCAAAACAAAGGAGAAAGCAAGCTGGAAATCAAGCTCAAGGCGCCTTCATCAAGTATTGGAGGTGCCTCCACCTTGGAGGTGCCTTCATCAAATATTGGAGGCTCCTTCATGATTGTTGGAGGTGCTTCAGCCCTGGTCAAAATGACCGTTGTCGACCGAATAGAGTTCTATCCATTCACCCTAGCTGAGGCACATTGAACCTCAATTGGAGGTGCCTTCGACCTACGGGATAGACTTTCCAGGGGCTATAAAAGAACCCCTGGACCTAGGAATGAGAAATAAATCAAGTAATCAACTCTGTAATAAATTCCTAGCAACTTGTGAGCTCTCTTAGTGTGTAAAAAAGGCTTCTCCACCTATAGTGAAGGAGAAATTATAGTGGAGTTGTTCGACTGCCTTGGATTAACAACCCCCTGGGTTATAACCAAGTTAAATTCTTATCTCCTCTTCTTTTTCTGTTATTTAGTTTTTATTATAACTGTTGCTAGTTTTTGAGTTGAAAGTCTTGAGGAGGGTATACTCTTTTATTTTGTAAGCAATTCCCCCCCCCCCCCCCCTCTTGCCGGCCCCGCTGCACTAACAAGTGGTATCAGAGGTCGAAAGCCTCAGGAGGACTAACCACCGACTGAAGCATAAAGATCAAGATAATGGTCGGCGCAAACATTCATCCCCCGAAGTTCGACGGAGACTTCGCTACGTGGAAATAAAAATGTAGGTATTTTTCAAAATAGAGTTTGATATTCTTTTTATTATGAAATATGGTTTTGCAGCACCTAAAGACAAGGAAGAATACAACTGGATGAAGAAAGAGCAGACATATTTTGTAGCCAACGGAAAGGCAGAATTCCACCTGCTCAGCGTTCTGCCGCCCCAGGAGGTAAGTCAGATCGGAAACTACGACTCCGCCGAAGACCTCTGGGAAAAATTCCTGGAGCTTCATGAAGGTACCTCAGAAGCAAAATTGGCAAGGTGGGACATCCTCCGGACTCAGCTAACGAACCTTCAGATGAATAATGGTGAGAAGGTAGCGCAACTTCAAGCGAGGATCAAGGAGCTAATAACTCAACTCAACAACCTTGGAGAATTGGTAACAAACCGAGACTCGATCCGATACGCGCTCAACGCCTTCCGCAAAACTCCTGAATGGGAGTCCTTAGTAGATGCTTACTATATCTCTAAGGACTTTGAGGTAAGTAGTTTAGAAAGTTTATTTTCTACTTTTGAACTTCACGAGTCTCGACTTGCAGAGCCTATAAAAAGACCCCTGAAGCTAGGAAATAATGAATCAACTCATGTACTCAATTCCTAGCAACAATTAAGCTTTTATAGTGTGTAAAAGGCTTCTCTGCCTTCAGAGAAGGAGGTTCATACTGAGCTCTTGCAACCACCTTGGATTAACAACCACCTAGGTTGTAACCAAGTCAAAATCCTTGAGTCTTCTTAAGTTCTATTATTTTATTATTTTATTATTGTTGCACTTTAAGAGTTCGAAAGAACGAGGAGGGTATTCCTTTTTCTTATTTCAGGCAATTCACCCCTCCCCTTTTGACGGCCCGCTGCGCCAACAATTGGTATCAAAGACCAACAGCCTCAGAAGGACTAATCGCTGTCTGAAGCAACAAAGATCAAAACGATGGCCGGTGCAAGTATTCACCCCTCGAAATTCGGCGGAGACTTTGTTGGAATGTATACTGAAAGCCTAAGCTTTGTAAACATTTATTATAAATAAAGAATCACATTTGGTCTAATTGTCTACATTTGTTTGTAGTTGTTCATTTAATTAATATTGTAGATAACATAGTATGTGGTGTCACATACAGAAGATGATGTTATCAGTACCTTATAAATTATAAACAGTAGCTCACGACCAAAATAGAAAAGGAACAAACCATTAGAAGGTCGTAGTGTAATTAGGTATTAGTTTATCTTGACTATATAATTACACTAGTACATTCAGAGTGTATTGAGTAGGACCATTTGAGGTCGTTTCTTTTATACTGACTTTATAAAGGAACAAAGACCTCAGTTATTATGGAAGTGTGTGCTCTTAATCCTAATATAATAACAAGCACATATATTTGATATTTATTTCTTTAATTTATCAATGGGTGAGATTTAGTTCGTTGAATCAATAAACCCGATAAGTTGGGAAATGGTATCACTTATAGTGTGTGTTGTTGATTATAGAAGGAAACTGTGTCCTAGAGATACTAGGTTGATAATGTCCTCAAGAGGAGCTCATAAAGATTGTCATGTTAAACCCTGCAGGTGGACTTAGTCCAACATGACAATAAGGTTGAGTGGTACTACTCTTGGACTTAGATATTAATTAAATGAGTTGTCAGTAACTTACTTAATTAGTGGACATTCGATATCTTAAACACAGGGAGACTAACACACTCATAATAAGAAGGAGCCCAAAAATGTAATTTGGGATTGGTGCGGTAGTTCAATGATAGTTCTCTAGTGGAATGAATTATCATTGATAAAATTAAGTTGTGTGTTCGGCAACACGGGATGCTTAATTTTATCGGAGACCAAAACCAATTCCTCCTCTCGGTCCCTATCGTAGCCTCTTATTTATAGAGTTCTATACCCACCTATACCCACCTTCTATACCCATCAATAAGGGGTCGGCCAAGCTAGCTTGGGAACCAAGCTAGGGCCGGCCTAGGTTGGCGGCCCTAGCTTGAACCCAAGCTAGTAGGGCCGGCCAAAATAAATTAAAAGAATTTTAATTTTAATTTTTATTATAATGTGGAAGATATAATTTAAAGAGAATTAGAATTAAAATATCTCTCTTGTAAAAGATTTACAAAAGATTAAAGAAAGAGATTAGATCTCTTTCCTTATTTGTAGATTGGAGAGATGTTTTATTTTCTCTTTAAAATTATTCACATGTTAATAAAATTAAAATTATAGATATTTCCTTTTATTAACCATGAAGAGATTTTAAAGAGAAATTTTATTTTTTAAAATTTCCGGAAACAAATTAGGAAGTTTTAATTGTTGATTAAAACTTGTCCTCTTTTGTTTTCCAATGATGTGGCCGGCCACTTGAAATTGATTTGGGAAATTTTATTTTATTTCTCTCAATTAAATCAAGTCAAGGAAATTAAGGAAAATTTATTGTAATTAAATTTTCTAATTTGCCTAGGCCAAGAAATATAAAAGAAGGGGTAGGGGTGCCTTCATGAGTGACAACCTCTATTGTTTTCTCTCCCTTTTTCCTTGGTGTTGTGGCCGGCCATTACCCTCTCCCTCTCTTCCTCTTGTGGTGGCCGAATACTTCATCTCTCTTGGAGTTCTTGTGGTGGCCGGATACTACTTGGAGAAGAAGAAGAAGAAGGAGAGAAAGTTAGCATCTCTTGGAGCTTGGTTAGTATTTTGATTTTCTTCTTTGGTAAAGTTCTTCCTTTGTGGCCGAACCTTGCTTGGAGGAGAAGAAGGTGGTTGGTGGTTTCTCATCTTGGTAGATCGTTGCCCACACAACGTCCGAGGTTAGAAGAGGAATACGGTAGAAGATCAAGAGGTTTTTCTACAAGGTATAATTAGTAATTTTTATTTCCGCATCATGCTAGTTATTTATGGAAATAATACCAAATACAAGAGGCTTATGATCTAGTATTTCGAATATGTTTTTCGATGTTGTGTTCTTTTGTTTTCTTTCTTTTCCTTGTGATTTGATTGTTCTCTTTGGTTAACCTAAAGTTATTTTAGGAAATTAAATATTAGCTTTCTATTAAAGGTTTTGTCTAGTCGGTGGTGGTTGCTCCCATATCCAAGAAGGCCATGTGCCTCGCCACATCAAGACTGGGAACCGTTTATGGAAATTAGTATTTAATGGAATTAATAACTTAAGGAGACTTGGGTCGAACGCGTTAAGTTCCGCAGGAGATCCAAGTGAAAACCTAAAAGAACAAATAGATTAAGCTTTGGATAAAACGGGTTAAGTTGCGCAGGAGATCCAAAATTTAAGTTAAAAGAACACATGGTAGCTAGGAAAAGGTTCAGATCTGTGTACAAAATTTTATACAATGGAACCTCTAGGTTTTCCGAGTAGCAACCAACAATATCGGACTTATTGTTCTGTGTATTTGGTATTTAGTTTAATTATGCACATGTCATACATAATTTAGGCGGATAATAGTAGGATGTGCTAACTTTGTGGATGCAGGATCCAACTATTATGGCTTTTAGTTAATTATGTGTGATTGGACCTTGGACATGTCAAGGGCAATTTATATGTGTGTGCATGATTGTATTAAAATACAGCAGGAGCTGTATTTAGTTTTATTAGGATTTTATTTTTGATCTAGATACATGTACATTCCTTTTATGGAATATAGGATCAAAAATGTAAAATTCTATTTATGTCGCGGATCGAATCTTGCAAAGCGTGGAACCTTCTAAGGACCAGAGGCGCAGCGGAACTAGGAGCAAGATGGATGCGACAGACCCGGAGGCGGTGGCCAAATATGGCAGCAGCTTGGGATGACAACACACGGAGGACAATTAGAGATAAAAGCCATAATAGTTGAAAATTAAATTTTCTATTTATTGCTTTTATATTGTGTTGTGTGTGCATGTTAGTTTACAAGTTTAAGTAGGCTAGCATAGTTAAAATTCCTCATTTATAAATAACTAAGTGGGAGAGGGATTTTTAAATAAATCCCATGGTCTCCATTACTGGTTTGTAAGTGATGCAAACAAGCTTGCGCGTTGGCTCTGAGTGCCTTCCTCTATAACGGATGAGCTTGTTTGCGGATCACTAGAACAGACTTCCATTTTTGGATGACTATAGGAAGTTAATTAAGAGCGTGTGATCTTCCCCAACGGAAGGGGCATAATCTTATTAATGGACTTAGTGTCAAGTAATGGTATACACTTAGACACATCTAATAGTATCCTCCCTAACGGAGTCACTGCTATTATTTGTGTGACCAAATGATACCAACTATTAATTTTATTTGTCAAAAAGTTAGGTTGACAAGATAATAAAATTAATGGGTTAAAACCCTCCTTTTACAAATGTTGAATTTGTATACGTCCACACTAACGTGGCATACAAAATTCACGGTGTTATGAGGTGTTGGTTAATTTAAAATAGTATTGTTTGAGGAATCAATATTATTCTAAATTTAGAGTTCGACCAAAAGTTATTTGTGATTCTTAGGATGTCTTTCAACCCATTGTCCATCATACTTCAACAGAATAGACTTACTGGACCAAACTACATAGATTGGAAAAGAAACCCTATAAATATGTACTGACCGAGCATTGCCCTGATGCACCCATTGGTGAATCTACCCAAGAGGAGATTGAATATCATAGGAAATGGGTAAAAGCAGATGAGATGGCGCGGTGTTACATTTTGGCTTATTGCAACATCAACATCAAGATTTACCAACAGCCTATGATATTATGAACAATCTCAAGGAACTCTTTGGTCATCAAGATAGGGCTTCTAGGCAAGAAGCCATGAGAAAGATAATGACGACCACCATGCAAGAGGGTACTCTGTAAGGATCATATCCTAAAGATGATGGCTTATCGAAATGATCCTTGGAGGAGAAATTGATGGGAAACCCAGATCGATATGATCCTCCAAACGCTACCTAGAAGTTTTGAGCAGCTGAACTATAATATGAATAAGAGGGTTTATTCATTAGCGGAACTATTGAAAGCAGCAGAAGGATTATTTCGTCACAATGCTCAAATTCACTATGTGAAAATGGTCTTCTAAACCCAAAGGAAAGAAGAAGAAGAAACAAGTCGGTTCAAAGAAAGAAAGTGAATAAATCTCAGAACGGATTTAAAGATGGAATGAAGAAGTCAAAGGGCAAATGCATCTCCAAGCAAGCAGGACATTGGAAGGCGGACCGTCCTCGTAGGAACCAAAACAAAGGTATATCTCATACTCTAGTTGTTGAAACATGTTTAGCGGTGTTATCTACCAAGACCGTGTGTAGATACGGAGCCATTGATCATGTCTGCAATTCGCAGGGGTTCCAGGAAACCCGACAACTATCTGAAGGAGAAATTATCGTCTACATGGGCAATGCTACTAAGGTGGCAGCTGTTGCAGTGGGAGACGTCTACTTATCTTTTAGTAGAAATAGGAATTTGGTTTTAAGAAATTGTCTTTATGTACCCAGTTTTAGAAAGAATTTAATTTCAGTTTCTAAACTGTTTATAGATGGATATTCAGTTTCTTTCAGTAACGATGTAGTTATTAAAAGAAATAAAGTGATTATCTGTTCTGGTGCATTAGTTGGCAATTTGTATATTTTAAATCCAATTTCTTCCACAAAGCAAAACATGGAAATTTATAACCCATCTTCTAATTCTAATAAGAGAAAAGAACCTTCAGAAATGAACCAAGCATATCTTTGGCATCTAAGACTTGGTTATATTAATTTAAGTAGGATTCAGAGGCTTATAGCCAATGGACTTTTGAGTTCATTAGAGTTGGAAAATTTTCCAACTTGTGAATCTTGCTTAGAAGGTAAAATGACCAAGAGGCCGTTCAAGGCCAAGGGGTATAGAGCCAAAGAAGTGTTAGAGTTGGTTCACTCTGATTTGTGTGGTCCTATGTCTGTCCAGGCAAGAGGAGGTTTTGAATATTTTGTCTCTTTCATAGACGATTATTCAAGATATGGATACATTTACCTAATGCGCCGCAAGTCCGAGTGCTTTGATAAGTTCAAAGAGTACAAGGCTGATGTGGAGAAACGACTAGGTAAAAGTATCAAGACACTACGATCTGATCGTGGTGGCGAATACCTCTTAGGAGAGTTTAGGAATTACTTATCAGAGGTCGGGATTCAATCCCAACTGTCCGCACCTGGTACACCCCAACAGAATGGTGTGGCAGAACGAAGGAATAAGACTCTTATGGAAATGGTTAGATCGATGATGAGTTATTCAGAATTACCAAATTCGTTCTGGGATATGCTCTGGAAACAGAAGTATACATTCTGAACTTAGTACCTAATCCTTTCTTAGAACTGGACAAAACGGTGAACTGGGCGAAAAACCTATCTGATTTAGGGTAGTCCTGGAACGCCGATCAAACCAGATCTTGATAAGTTAGAATCTCGTACAGAAGTTCACGTGTTTGTAGGATATCCCAAAGGAACGAAAGGTGGTTTATTTTATAGTCCTAAAGACCAGAAGGTCATTGTTAGCACCAATGCCCAGTTTTTAGAAGAAGACTATATAATGGATCACAAGCCCAGAGTAAAGTTGTCTTAGAAGAACTTAGAGAGGACATGTCTACTTCAGTACCAACAAGACAAGATGAAGTACCACAAGAGACCGCAACACGTGTCACACATGATACACAACCACGCACAGCTCGTCGTAGTGGGAGGGTTGTGAGGCACTGAAAGATTCATGTTTTGGGAGAGTCTTGGACTTGATCCCTGGTAAACATGAACCCGATCCCCGGTCATATGACGAAGCACTCCAAGATATAGATGTAGCATCTTGGCAAAAGGCAATGAATTCTGAAGTAGAGTCCATGTACTCTAATAAGATTTGGGAGCTTGTAGAACCACCGATGGTGTAAAAGCCGTTGGATGCAAGTGGATCTACAAAGGAAAAGAGGGATGACGGAAGGTAGAAACCTTCAAAGCTAGGCTTGTTGCAAAAGGGTACACTCAAAAGAGGGAATCGATTATGAGGAGACCTTTTCACCAAGAGCATGCTTAAGTCTATCCGGATACTCTTATCCATTCACGCTCATATGGATTATGAGATTTGGCAAATGGATGTCAAGACTTTCCTTAATGGAAGTCTTGAAGAGAACATCCATATGAAGCAACCGAAGGGTTCATTGAAAAGGCAAAGAGCATCTAGTGTGCAAGCTCAATCGGTCCATTTATGGATCAAGCAAGCTTCAAGGTCTTGGAACATCCGGTTTAATGAAGTAATCCATCATATGGATTTATTCAAAGTCCGGATGAGTCTTGTGTATATAAGAAGTGTAACGGAAACGTGGTGGTATTTCTTGTACTATACGTAGATGATATTTTGTTAATTGGCAACAATGTCAAGGTATTATCGGACGTAAGGGTATGGTTGTCCAAACAATTTGATATGAAGGACTTAGGAGAATGTGCACACATTCTTGGGATCAAAGTTATAAGGGATCGTAAGAAAAGAATGTTGTGTCTATCCCAAGCTTCATATATAGATACAATCCTTGTTCGTTTTAGCATGCAGGACTCCAAGAAAGGTTTCTTACCTTTAGACATGGAGTAGCTCTATCTAAAGAGATGTCTCCAAAGACATTAAAAGAGATAGAGGACATGAAAGCGGTTCCTTATGCTTGGTGTAGGAAGCCTAATGTATGCAATGTTATGTACGAGACCGATATCTGTTTTGCCGTGGGCATGGTCAGCAGATATCGAGTAACCCAGACATTGGACACGGTGAAAGCATATATTGAAGTACCGAGAAGGACTTGAGATTATATGCTAGTTTACCAAGCAAACGATCCGCCTCCTGTGGGTTACACTGATTGATTTCCAATCGATAGGGATAACAAGAAGTCTACATCGGGCTATGTGTTTACTTTAGGAGGTGGAGCCATTTTATGGAGGAGTGTTAAGCGTAAATGCGTTTGGACTCAACCATGGAAGTTGAATATGTAGCAGGCAGCTAAAGAAGCAGTATGGCTCAGAGCTTAATGGACTTAGATGTGATTCTGGTTTGCCAAAATCATCACAATTTATTGTGATAATAGTGGTGCAATTGTAAACTCGAAGGAACCACGAGCTCATAAGGCAAGTAAACATATAGAGCGCAAGTACCACCGATACGAGATATTGTGGCGAGGAGAAGTTGTCATCACCAAGATTGCATCACGGATAACCTGGCATCCTTTCACTAAGGCCCTTCCGAAAGCTTTCGATCGGCATGTGGAGGAATGGGAATCAGATGTATGGTAGAAGATATGGCAACTTAGTCATTAGTATAAGTGGAGATTGTTGGAATGTATTCAAAGCCTAAGCTTTGTAAACATTTATTATGAATAAAGAATCACATTTGGTCTAATTGTCTACATTTGTTTGTAGTTGTTCATTTAATTTATATTGTAGATAACATAGTATGTGGTGTCACATACGTAAGATGATGTTATCACTTATAAATTATAAACTGAGCTCACGACCAAAATGGAAAAGGAACAAACCATTAGAAGGTCGAGTGTAATTAGGTATTAGTTTATCTTGACTATATAATTACACTAGTACACTCGGAGTATTGAGTAGGACCATTTGAGGTCGCTTTTATACCGACTTTATAAAGGAACAAAGACCTCGGTTATTATGGAAGTGTGTGCTCTTAATCCTAATATAATAACAAGCACATATATTTGATATTTATTTCTTTAATTTATCAATGGGTGAGATTTAGTTCGTTGAATCAATAAACCCGATAAGTTGGGAAATGGTATCACTTATAGTGTGTGTTGTTGATTATAGAAGGAAACCGTGTCCTAGAGATACTAGGTTGATAATGTCCTCAAGAGGAGCTCATAAAGATTGTCATGTTAAACCCCGCAGGTGGACTTAGTCCGACATGACAATAAGGTTGAGTGGTACTACTCTTGGACTTAGATATTAATTAAATGAGTTGTCGGTAACTCACTTAATTAGTGGACATTCGATATCTTAACACAGGGAGACTAACACACTCATAATAAGAAGGAGCCCAAAATGTAATTTGGGATTGGTGCGGTAGTTCAATGATAGTTCTCTAGTGGAATGAATTATCATTGATAAAATTAAGTTGTGTGTTCGGCGAACACGAGATGCTTAATTTTATCGGAGACCAAAACCAATTCCTCCTCTCGGTCCCTATCGTAGCCTCTTATTTATAGAGTTCTATACCCACCTATACCCACCTTCTATACCCAATAGGGGTCGGCCAAGCTAGCTTGGGAACAAGCTAGGGTCGGCCTAGGTATAGGTGGTCGGCCCTAGCTTGAACCCAAGCTAGTAGGGCCGGCCAAAATAAATTAAAAAGGAAATTTAATTTTAATTTTTATTATAATGTGGAAGATATAATTTAAAGAGAATTAGAATTAAAATATCTCTCTTGTAAAAGATTTACAAAGATTAAAGAAAGAGATTAGATCTCTTTCCTGATTTGTAGATTGGAGAGATGTTTTATTTTCTCTTTAAAATTATTCACATGTTAATAAAATTAAAATTATAGATATTTCCTTTTATTAACCAGGAAGAGATTTGAAAGAGAAATTTTATTTTTAAAATTTTCGGAAACAAATTAGGAAGTTTTAATTGTTGATTAAAACTTGTCCTCTTTGTTTTCGTGGCCACTTGAAATTGATTTGGGAAATTTTATTTTATTTCTCTCAATTAAATCAAGTCAAGGAAATTAAGGAAAATTTATTGTAATTAAATTTCCTAATTTGCCTAGGCCAAGGAATATAAAAGAAGGGTAGGGGTGCCTTCATGAGTGACAACCTCTATTGTTTTCCCTTTTTCCTTGGTGTTGTGGCGGCCATTACCCTCTTCCTCTCTTCCTCTTGTGGTGGCCGAATACTTCATCTCTCTTGGAGTTCTTGTGGTGGCGGATACTAGTTGGAGAAGAAGAAGAAGAAGGAGAGAAAGTTAGCATCTCTTGGAGCTTGGTTAGTATTTTGATTTTCTTCTTTGGTAAAGTTCTTCCTTTGTGGCCGAACCTTGCTTGGAGGAGAAGAAGGTGGTTGGTGGTTTCTCATCTTGGTAGATCGTTGCCCACACAACGTCCGAGGTTAGAAGAGGAATACGGTAGAAGATCAAGAGGTTTTTCTACAAGGTATAATTAGTAATTTTTATTTCCGCATCATGCTAGTTATTTATAGAAATAATACCAAATACAAGAGGCTTATGATCTAGTATTTCGAATATGTTTTTCGATGTTGTGTTCTTTTGTTTTCTTTCTTTTCCTTGTGATTTGATTGTTCTCTTTGGTTAACCTAAAGTTATTTTAGGAAATTAAATATTAGCTTTCTATTAAAGGTTTTGCCTAGTCGGTGGTGGTTGCTCCCATATCCAAGAATGCCATGTGCCTCGCCACGTCAGTACTGGGAACCTTTTATGGAAATTAGTATTTAATGGAATTAATAACTTAAGGAGACTTGGGTCGAACGTGTTAAGTTCCGCAGGAGATCCAAGTTAAAACCTAAAAGAACAAATAGATTAAGTTTTGGATCAAACGTGTTAAGTTCCGCAGGCGATCCAAAATTTAATTTAAAAGAACACATGGTAGCTAGGAAAAAGGTTCAGACCTTTGTACAAAATTTTTGTACAGTGGAACCTCTAGGTTTTCCGAGTAGCAACCAACAGACTTCGCTACATGGAAACGTCGAATGGAGGTATTTTTCAAAACCTATTTTGAAATATTATTAATAATTAAATATGGTTTTGTATCTCCCAAAAATCCCCAAGGAGAAGAAAAAGAAGAGTATCACTGGACCAAGAAGGAGCAAGCTGACTTCGTAGCGAACGGACGAGCCGAGTTTTACATGCTTAGTGTGTTGCCACCTCAAGAAGTAAATCGGATCGGAAATTACAACTCCACGAAGGAGCTTTGGGAAAAGTTCTTGGAGTTACACGAAGGGACTTCCGAAACAAAGCTTGCGAGACAGAACGTGCTCCGGAATCAACTGACGAACCTCCAGTTAGAAGAAGGGGAGTCAGTAGCTCAACTACAAGGAAGAATCAAGGAACTGATAACCGGACTAACAAACCTCGAAGATGTTAGAGTGTATACTAAAAGTCTAGCTTTTGTATAAACACTTAGTTAAAAATAAGAATCACATTAGTCAAATATCTATATTTATGTTAAATGCAGTTGTCCATTTAATTTATATTGTAGATAACATGGTGTGAGGAGACACACAGAAGATCATGTAATTAGTTTCTTATAAATTATAAATAGTAGCTCACAACCAAGATGGAATGGGGTAAACTATTGGAGTGGTTGTAGTGTAATTTGATATTAGTTTGTCTTAACTATAAAATTACACTAATACACTATGAGTGTATTGAGCAAAACCATTTGAGATAGTTTCTTTTTATACTGACTATATAAAAGAACAAAACCTCTGTTATTATGGAAGTGTGTACTCTTAATCATAATATAATAACAATTATGGCAAAAAAAACGTGAATACGCTCGCCCCCAGTGCCCCCGCCAACCTGTCCCAGGGCCAACACCGAGGAGGTAAATCACGAGCGGCTACTAGCCTTTGGAATAGTGACTAGTACATAAGGGAGGCATTTATCTCAGCTTTGCCGAGATTCGAACCCCAGACCTCATTGTAGCAATACCTCATGTGCTAGCCACTAGACCCATCCGAGGGGGCAATCATAATACAATAACAAGCACGTATACTTAATATTTATTTCTTTAATTTATCAAAAGGTGTGATTTAGTTCGTTAAATCAATAGGACCGATAAGTTGGGAAATGATATTATTTATAGGGTGTGTTGTTGATTATAGAATGAAACTGTGTTCTAGTAATCTAGGTTGATGATGTCCCCTTGAGGAGCTCATAAGCATTGTCATGTAAACCCTGCAAGTGGACTTAGTCCGACATGACAATGAAGTTGAGTGGTACTACTCTTAGAGCTAGATATTAATTAAATGAGTTGTCAGTAACACATTTAATTAGTGGGCAGTCGATATCTTAAACACAGGGAGACTAACACACTCATAATAAGAAGGAGCCCATAATGTAATTTGAGATTGGTGTGGTAGTTCAATAATAACTCTTTAGTAGTATGAGTTATTATTGATGAACTTGAGTTGGGTGTTCGGGCGAACACAGGAAGCTCAAGCTCATCGGGAGACCAAAACAAATTTCTCCTCTCGATCCCTGTTGTAGCCTCTATAATGTCTTATATCTACAAAGTTCACTTCTTACCCAAGTAATGGGTTAGACACATCCTTGCTTGGAGCAAGGGGGTTGGCCATGCATTATTTTGGAGCTCATGTAGTGGTCGGCCAAGCCATGCTTGGTGACCAAGACCAAGCATGGGGTCGGCCATAGGTAAAGGGAAAAAGGAAGTTTTATTTAAAATAAAATTTTGTTAAAATCTTTCCTTATTTGTAGTTATCTACAATGGTTAAAAGAGATATTCTATTTTGTTAAAATCTTTCTTTTTTGTAGTTAAAAGAAAGATTTTAATTTTCTTTTATAGCCATCCTCATGGTTTTAAAAGAGAGTTTTAAAATTTTAAAATCTTTCCTTTTATAGCTATATACAAAAAATTAAAGAGAGATTTTAATTTTGTTAAAAATTTTCTTTATTTGTAGTTATCTATAATGTTTAAAAGAGAGATTTTATTTTTTTGATAAAATCTTCCTTTTTTGTAACCATGATTTAAAAGGAAAAGTTTAAATTAATCTTTCCTTTTTGTAGTTGTCTACATGTTTTAAAAGAGAGAGATTAATTTTAAAACTTTCCTTTATTGCCATGTACAATAGGAAATTTAGAAAAGAGAAATTTTAATTGTTGTTAAAATTTTCTTTTTAAATGGGAGGTCACAAATAAAGAAGTTTTAATTATGTTTAAAACTTTTCTTTTTTGCTGTGAACAAGGATTATAAAAGAGAGGTAGAGGGTGCCTTATGAAAAAAATAATTGATATCTCTTAGCTCCTCTCTTTTCCTTGGTATTGCCGACCATCCTCTTCTCCCTTCCCTCTTCTTTGTGGCCGGCGGCATTAAGGAGAGAACCTCATCTTTGGTGGTCGGTTGTATAGAGAAGAAGAAGAAGAGAAGGAGGCATTGTATCCTAGCATCCCTTGGTGGTTGGTGGCCAGATTTTCTCCCTTTTCTTCCTTTCTCTTTTGCTTCCTAAGAGCCAGTGGCACATCAAGTTGGCATCTCCTTGGTGGCCGGCTACTTGGAGGAAGAATAAGAAGAGAAGGAGTTTATTATTTTGGCATCCCTTGGTGGCTCGAGAGTCTTGGAGGAGAAGAAGTGGTTCGAGTGGATTCCATCTTGGTAGATCGTTGCCCACACAATGTCCAAGAGGAGGAGAGGAATACAACAGAAGATCAAGAGGTCTTTAACTACAAAGAAAGGTATAACTAGTTATTTGTTTCCGCATCATAACTAGTTCATGTTCTTTGTATAGATCTTGAAAAACCAAACACAAGAGGTTATCGGTTTTAAGTTATCATTTTTATTGTTCGATTTCATGTTCCGATATTGTATTTCTATTGAGGTCTCAGTAGTTAAACCTAGTTTACTGTGAGAAGTTTAAATATCCGATTTCTTTGAAAGGCTTTGTCTAGGCAGTGGTGGATGATTCCATACCCAAGAAGGCTTAGTGTCTCGCCACGTTTGACCTGGAAGTCGATCCTTGAAATAGATATTTGATCAACTTCTGTAATATGGTTTAACTTAGGAAGATCACATCAGTTAAACTTGGAGTAAAAATGTTAAGTATCATTTCCAATCCAAGTTTAACTTCTGAAGGATAATTTGGATTAATAATGTTAAGCATCGTTTGCAATCCAAATTTAACTTCAGTAGAGCACATGGGTAGCTAGGATAGTTCTACGCTTGTACAAATTTTTGTATAGGGGAACTAGGACGGTATTCCGAGTAACAACCAACAATTGGTATCAGAGTTAGATTATACCTCTATGTGTTTGGTTTTTAGTTTAATTATGCACATGTCATACATATTTAGGCTGGATAATAGTAGGATGTGTAAATAGATTAACTAGTGGTTGCAGGCTCCAACTATTAGGGCCTATTGTGATTGTGTGTGATTGGACCCTCAGACATATCGAGGGTATTTTATGTGTGTGCATGATTGTAATATGAAATATAGCAGGAGTTGTATTAGTTATTAGGATTTTACATTTTGTTCGATCTAGATTATATGTACATTTCTTCATGGAATATAGGATCGATAAATGTAAAATTTTATTTTTGTCGCGGATCGTATCCTTGCGAGGCGTGGGACTATTTGAGGACCAGAGGCACAATGGAAAAAGAAGCAAGATAGATGTGACGATTTGACCTAATGGCGGTGGCTAAAAATGGAAGCAGCTAGGGTTGATGGCACACGACGGACAGTTATGGATAAAGGTTATAATAGTTGAAAATTTATTTTTCTTATTTATTGCCTTTTATGCTGTGTGTGCTTGTGTTTGTGTGCTTGTATGCATGTTAAAATTCCTCGTTCTAAATAACTAAGTGGGAGAGGAATTTAATTAAATTCATTGGTCTCCGTTACTGATTTGTAAGTGATGCATTCAAACTTGCGCATTAGCTCTGAGTGCCTTCCTCCACATTGGATGAGTTTATTTGCGGATCACTAGATCAAACTTCCTTAATGGATGGTTATAGGAAATTATTTAGGATGTGTGTGATCTTCTCCATCTGAAGAGGCACAATCCTATTTAGTGAACTTAGTATCAAGTAATGGTATACACCTAGGTATATTTAATAGTATCCTCCCCATCGGAGTCACTGCTATTATTTGTGTGATCGAAGAAAACCCAACTATTAATTTGTCATAATGCTAGGTGAAACCCCCTCTTACAAATGTTTGAATTTGTATACGCCCACACTATCGTGGCATACAAAATTTACGGTGTTTGAGGTAATTTTATTTATCATAAAGTTAGGTTGACAAGAAAATAAAATTAATGGGTAAAACCCTCCTCTTACAAATGTTTGATTTTGTATACGTCCACACTATCGTGGCATACAAAATTCACGGTGTTTGAGGTAATTTTAGGTTGACAAGATAATTAATGGGTAAGACCCTCCTCTTACAAATGTTTGAATTTGTATACGTCCACACTATCGTGGCATACAAAATTCACGGTGTTTGAGGTGTTGGTGAATTTAAATGATATTATTTTGAGGAATCAATATTATTTTAAATTCTAAAGTTTTGACCAAATATTTGATCGAAGACAAACCAACTATTAATTTTATTTGTCATAAATATAGGTTGACAAGATAATAAAATTAATGGATAAAATCTCCTCTTATAAATGTTTGAATTTGTATGCATCCACACTAACGTGGCATACAAAATTCACGGAGATTTTGAGGTGTTGGTCTTGACCAAATATTTTTATGATTCTTAGGATGGTTTTCAATTCCCTAGTTAAGAAAACACTTATAAGTCCCAATTATAATGATTGAAAATAAAACTTGGACACTAAGGTGGGTTGTCCTCTCAGAAAAGAGAATAATAAAGGTGTATCTTATTCATTAGTTGTTGAAACATGTTTAGTGGTGTTATCTATCGGTACCTGATGTGTAGATACGGGAACCACTGATCATGTCTGCAATTCATTGCAGGAGTACCAGGAAACCCGATGATTAAATGAAGGAGAAATCACCATTTACATGGGAAATACTATGAAAGTGGTGGTCATTGCAGTGGGAGATGTTTATTTATCCTTTGATAGGAATAAAATATTGGTTTTGAGAAATTATCTTTATGTACCAAGTTTTAGAAAGAATTTGATTTTAGTTTCTAAACTATTTAAGGATGGATATTCTATTTCTTTTGATGATAAAGTGGTTGTCAAGAAAAATAGAGTGGTTATTTGTTCTGGTATATTAGTTAGCAATTTGTATCCAATAACTCCCACGATGCAACAAATGGAAATTAATAACACATCTTATAATTCTAATAAGAGAAAGCAACCTTCGGAAATGAACCAAACATATCTTTGGAATCTAAGGCTAGGTCATATTAACTTGAGTATGATTCAAAGGTTAATAGCCGATGGACTTTTGGGTTCATTGGTGGTGGAAAACTTTCCAACCTGCGAGTCTTACTTGGAAGGAAAAATGACCAAGAGACTTTTTAAGGCCAAGGGGTATAGAGCCAAAGATGTGTTGGAATTGGTTCATTCTGATTTGTGTGAACCTATGACTAATTCGGGCAAGAGGTGGTTTCCAATATTTGGTCTCTTTTATAGACGACTATTCGAGATATGGGTACATTTACTTGATACGCTGCAAGTTTGAGTGCTTTGATATGTTCAAAGAGTACAAAGGCTGATGTGGAGAAACGTCATGGTAAAAGTATCAAGACACTACGGTGTGATCGTAGTGGCGAGTACCTCTTAGGAGAGTTTAGGAGTTACTTATCAATGGACGGGATTCAATCCCAACTGTCTACACCTGTTACACCCCAACAGAATGGTGTGGCAGAACGAAGGTATAGACTCTTATGGAAATGGTTAAATCAATGATAAGTTATTCAGAACTACCAAATTCGTTTTGGGTATATACTCTGGAAATGGCAATGAACATAATACCTTCTATGTCAGAACCCTCTACTCCCATAGAATTGTAGAATAGGCATAAGCCAAGTCTGAAGTATATTCGGATTTGGGGTAGTCCAGCACATGTGTTGAAGGGAGACACCGATAAGTTGGAATTACGATCAGGAGTTCACTTATTTATGGGTTATTCTAGAGAAGCGAAAGGAGGTTTATTTTATAGTCATAAAAATCAGAAGGTCATTGTTAGCAACCAATGCCCGATTTTTAGAAAAGGACTATGTAATGAACCACAAGCTCATGAGTAAAATTATTCATAAGGAAATTAGAGAAGACACGTTTAAACTAGTACCAACTGTATAAGATGAGACTCCACAAGAAATTGCAACACGTGTCACAAATGATGCACAATTACAAGCACTGTCACGTCATAGTGGGAGGGTTGTTCGGTAACCTGGTAGATTCATGTTTTTGGGAGAGCTCTGGACTTGATCCCTGGTGAACATGAACCTGATTCCTGCACATATGATGAAGCACTCCAAGATAAAGATACAGCACCTTGGCAAAGTGTCTATGTAGGTCTAGGAGCTTGTAGAACCACCAAATGGTGTAAAAGTCATTAGGTGTAAATAAGTCTACAAAAGAAAAAGAGGGACAGGCAGGAAGGTGGAAACTTTCAAAGCAAGGCTTGTTACAAAAGGATATACTCAGAAAAAGGGAATCGATTATGAGGAAACTTTTTCGTCGGTAGCTATACTTAAGTCTATCCGAATACTCTTATCTATTGCTGCTCATATGGATTATGAGATTTGGCAAATGGATGTCAAGACAGCTTTCCTTAACAGAAGTCTTGAAGAAAACATCCATATGAAGCAACCAGAGGGGTTTATTCAAAGGGTAAAGAGCATCTTGTATGTAAGCTCAATCGGTCTATTTATGGACTAAAGCAAGCTTCAAGATCTTGGAATATCCGGTTTAATGAAGGAAATCCAGTCTTATGGATTTATTCAGTGTCCGGATGAGTCTTGTGTATACAAGAAGTGTGACGGAAACATGGTGGTATTTCTTGTACTATACATAGATGACATTATGTTAGTTGGCAACAATATCAAAGTGTTGTCGGAAGTAAGGGTATGGCTGTCCAGGTAATTCGATATGAAGGACTTGGGAGAAAGCGCACATATTCTCGGGATCAATGTAATAAGGGATCGCAAGAAAAGAATGTTGTGCTTATCCCAAACTTCATATATCGACACTATCCTAGCTCGTTTTAGCATGCAAATCTCCAAGAAAGATTTTCTACCTTTTAGGCATGGAGTATCTTTATCTAAAGAGATGTCTCCTAAGACATCAAAAGAGATAGAGGAAATGAAAGAAATTCCTTATGTTGTAGGAAGTCTAATGTATGCGATGCTATGTATAAGACCGGATATCTGTTTTACCGTGGGCATGGTAAAGCATATAGTACCCGAGAAGGGCTAGAGATTATATGATGGTTAACCAGGAAGATGACTTGCTCCCTATGGGTTACACAGATTCGGATTTTCAATCAAATAGGCACAATAGCTTCGCACAAAACGCCCAGCTCATGAATGAACTGATGAACAGCAACCAAAATACCGACTGTGCTTGCTTCAACAATGAGGTGTTAGATTGAAAGCGCTAGAGGAGGGGTGAATAGCGCTCGTGGCTTTCACTTTTCATTTCGGAAATCTTACGAGTAACGCAGCGGAAATAAATAAAACAACCAGCACACAGAAGACTCCAAGATTTACTTGGTTCGGAGCCTAGGGCGACTCCTACTCCAAGGCCCGCGATGGTTGATCGCTTACTGTGGGCAACAACTATATCGCGCAAAAGTTTGTACAACTGAGAATTACAATAAGTGCAAATTAAAGTAAACTTATACCGATGACATAATCTTAGAATCGCGGAGCTCCGGGTCGTCAGAAACTTGTAGCAGCACTTCAGGGTGTTTTTGAGGTAGCACGTTGTAGCTTGATCGCTTAGAAGATGATATCCTGAGCCTCTGCCTTGAACCCCCTTTTAAACAGTGCTGGAGGTGCCTCCAAGCCTGTCCGAGGCGCCTCCAGGCCGCCGAGTCGCACGCGTGGATCAACTCTGATATGGTCGCACC
Organism: Zingiber officinale; assembly: GCF_018446385.1. NCBI lineage: Eukaryota > Viridiplantae > Streptophyta > Magnoliopsida > Zingiberales > Zingiberaceae > Zingiber > Zingiber officinale. Next base: position 10,660,577 of record NC_056002.1, read on the forward strand.
TTATCCCACTGAAGGCGTCTCCAAGCTGCTCCAAGGCGCCTCCAACGTCTGGCCCAAGGTGCCTCCAGTGACCTCCGAAGCGCCTCCAGCGTCTCTGGATAGCTGGCTTCGGCTAACACTTGAGGCGCCTCCAAGCCCCATGGAGGCGCCTCGGACACTGTTCATCCGAGGTCTAAGTTGCTCCTTTGTTCCTGCAAATTATGTTAGTCCCAAACGCAAACCCTGCAAAACAAAGTTAGCACAGAAACAATATGATAGATATACTTGACAGTCGTCGGACTATCCGGATCTGACTTCGGATTTCCAACCGGAAACCCTAAGTCGACCCGACGCCTACTGTTCCCTCTACGGGGAACGCGTCCTCACCTACTCCACTAAGGAGATTTACCTGATGCCAGTGCGATCCTCCAGATCGATTGGACTTTTGCTCAGCGTTCGAAGCTTCCGGACTTTCTGCTGGACTTCCGCTTCCCGGCTGGTCCAGTCTTTCACCTGGTTCGCGACACCAAGACTTTCCACCTAGGGTTACCCCCCCCCTGTAACGCCCGAAAATTCTCAAAACTATTTTAGAATTATTCTATGATTTTTCTGAAATTTTTAGATATTTTTCCGGAATTTTCCGAGTATCGGAAGTAGCAAAAATAATTAGAACCGCAAAATAGCTTAGGCGGGAATCGAACCCGAGACCTATGGTATACGGGATAATGTTAGTAACCGGTGAACCCAGCAGGGCCGTGCTGAAAGAAAGAGGAACCAATTATATTTATATTGGAGTTGGGTTCAATAATCCAACTAATATAAATTAAGAACTTAAGTTGGGTTTGGATTATTTTAGATTTTGGTTCGGCAACATCCCTCTCCACCGAAACCCTCACGCCACCCTTCTCCTCTTCCTCCTTCTCTCGGCGCCACACCAAGCCAACACTAGGGTTCCATCCCTAGGGTCAAGGGAACATCTTCTGACGACGACTCCAACACGAAAGAGGTTCTTCTCCGCGAGAGGAACGCGAAGACGTGAGCGGATCGTCGAGAAGGTCATCTACACCGGAATTCTAGCGAATAGAATCGTAAGAAATTACGAACAGGAGGTAAGAAACCCCTCACCTGCAGTATAATAGCTCCGTTTGATTTCCTACGCATTAGTTTTAGCTATATGCAGGTTTTTCGGCACTTAGGGTGTGTTTAAACCCTCCTCGAGGATTAGGGATCTAGTTGAGCATCTCTAGACGGGCCGGACACATTGTTCTCCTTTAGTTGGAGATTCTAGACGTTGTCGGGTGCCTAGAGGTGACCTCCCTATTAGAGGAGAGAGTTGGAGCACACCAAGTGTTCGGTAAAATGTTAGTGTAGCTAAATACCACCTCAGTTATGTTTAATAGCTCAGTTAAATGCATTAGAAGCGTTTAAAACAGTAAATCAGTGTATTTTAGCTTATATGGGACTACGGTCCAATGGGTGGGCTCCCATAGTCGCCTCTAGGTTCAGACAACCTAGCTCTAGGTTCAGATAACTTAGAAACAGCAAGTTAGAACAGTTAGCTATATTCAGTATTTTATTTTCAGTGGCATTGTACTGGATCAGATATCCATTGGGTTGGACTCCCACAGTCGTCCCTAGGTTTAGATAACCTAGTTAACCCTACTAAATTCGGGACTTGCAAACCCGGGTCTAGTTAGGGATGCGCGCACAGCAAGTACAGTTGCCGGGCCCAAACAGCATGATTATGTATTTTCAATTATTATGAAATAGTTTTCAAAACTCAAAATTAGTTATATTAGTTGAGGTTGATTTCAGTATCAGTTTAGCTTCAGTTTAGCTTCTCCTTGTTTATACCTTATGATAGCTTATGTTCAGCTTATGTTATGTCATGCTTTGTATGATACCATGCCATGCCATGCTTGCATATTCAGTATGTTTTTTCAAACAGCATGATTTAAAATCATATCTGCATCGTGTGTATGATTTAGTGAGGTAGATGGTTTCTTACTAAGCTTTAAGCTTACAGATTCTACTTTTCCTTATACTGCAGATAAAGGTAAAGGAAAGATGGACTAGCAGTGGAGGCTGGAGGACAATGCAAAGGATGGTGTGTGTGGCAGGAACTGGAATGAAGATCCTAGGGATCTAGTTTTATTTTACTACGCATTAGAACTTGTAGCAAGTATAGTTATTAAAGTCTTGTCTCTTTTCCCTTATGCTTCTCATCCTCGTATGGTTAATGGTATAAACTAGTGAACATGCTTAATATTATGTCTTGAGTGTTACCCAATGCATGATAGAATAGTTATTAGCATTTGTAGAGTGTTTCACTGATTTTGGCACGAAATCTGCTGAAATCAGAGTTTCAGCCTGAAATCAGAAACCCCTGATCGGTCAGTAGACCGATCAGGGAGTCTCTGATCGGTCGGTAGACCGATCAGGGACCTGATTTCTGCGAACAGCAACTTTCTGTTCGTATTCTGATCGATCTGTGGACCGATCAGGAGCTGGGAAGCCTCTGATCGGTCGGTAGACCGATCAGCGATCTGGTTTCTGCGAACAGAAACTTTCTGTTCGTTCCCTGATCGATCCGTGGATCGATCAGGAGCTGGATCGCGGCTCACTGATCGGTCAGCAGACCGATCAGTAAGCCACTGATCGGTCTGACTGACCGATCAGGGACCAGCTGGATCGGTCGGCAGACCGATCCAGCAGCGTACAGAATTACAGCCTAGTTATGGATCGGTCGGTTGAACGATCCGGAGTTTCCTACCGTACCAGTATCAGTAGATCGGTCTGTGGATCGATCCGAAGTTAATAGTTTAGCAAAAATTTAAATTAGATCAGCTTTCCGCACAGTATAGCACAGCATAACTGTAGCGATTCGACCTTACAGCCTAGTAGTAGAAGGCGGGTCGTTACAGAGTGGTATCAGAGCAGTGTTCCATACTTCCTACACACACATCAGCATTGTACCTGCAGCTTCCAAGTAAGAATACCTCTACTCTCTTTATTGTTCTTGCTTTCTAGTTACAGTTCATGTTTATATGCCTACTGCTTGTTAGCGTGTGATAGCTTTTAAACATGATATCAGTAGTTATATAACTGTAATTACTTTAGTTATGTTATGTTATCTATGTCTTTAGAAATGGCACGAGGACGCCCAGCTAGAAGGGCACTAGCTACTGAGCCCCAGCAAGAGACAGGCAGTTCAGTGCCTCCTCCAGATCTTACAGCATTAGTGGCTCAGTTACAGTAGCAGCTAGCTGAACAGCAACAGGAAATAGCCACCTTAAAGGCTAATCAGCAGAATACTTCCAGGTTCCACCAGCTCAGCCTACAGCACCAGCAGCCCCAGCAGCTGAGCCAAGAAAGGAAGCCTATCTGATCCAGTGGCAATGGGTCAAGCCAGAGAACTTCTCAGGCACTAGTGAACCATGGGATGCACAAGCCTGGTTCAAAACACTGGAGAGCACGATGGAGCTTCTGGACTGGCCAGAACACGAGAAGGTGAAGTGTGCCTCCTTCTGCCTGACAGGAGATGCACGCATGTGGTGGGAAAGAATCAGAATGAAGCGCCCAGTGAACCAGATGTCATGGGCTGACTTCGAGAAGGAGTTCTTCGAGGAGTTCTTCCACATACGGGTTACGAACCGCCACTACGACGAGTTCACTGAGTTTCGTCAGGGCAACCTTTCAGTTGAGGAAGCCGTGAAGAAATTCAATAGGTTGGTTCGTCTGTGCCCAGAGCTAGTCAGCACAGAGAAGGAACGAATCAGGTTGATGCTCAAGATGCTGAGGCCAGAGATAGCAGTGAACGTGGCTGGTGGCATACATGGGCCACAAACCACAGAGGAGCTAGTGAGCAGTGCCTTGACCACGGAGCATTACCAGAACAGCATAAAGCAGCAGAAGCAAGTCTCCTCAGAGTCCAAAGGCCAAGGAAACTCTCACACTCAGAAACAGCAAGGCCACAGCTCTAACTGGAAAGGGAACTCCAACAGCAAGCGCAAATCAGGGAGTGACCCAAAAGGAGGACCATCTAGCAAGCGACCCAGTTATCCAAAATGTGCTACTTGTGAGAAATTCCACCCAGGGGTTTGTCGCAAGGGCACACGAGGATGCTTCGAATGTGGACAAGAAGGGCACATGGCCAAGCAGTGCCCGAACAAGACCAGTCTTCCTCAGCCACAGCAGATTCAGTATGCATGCCAGCCAGCTCAGTTATATCAGATGCAGGCCGCTCTAGAAGGTCCACTCATCAGCCAGGGCAGATTAGAAGCCCCTCCAGCTATGGCGAATGCGAGGATCTACTCACTCACCAGAGAGGACGTAGCCAATGCCTCGACAGTTGTCACAGGTCAGATTAGCATTTTTCAGTATAGTGCTACTGTTCTATTTGATACTGGGGCAACCCATTCATATATAGCCAGGATGTTCTCCGAAAAGTTAGAAATACCCTCAGAAGTACTCAGTGGTCAGTTTTTGACGACACTACCTTCAGGAGAGATCATGGCATCCACGCACTGACTCAGAGCAGTGCCGGTCATTATAGCAGACAGAGAGCTCTTTTGTGATCTGATAGTGCTAGAGATGACCGACTATGACGTTATCTTTGGAATGGACTTTCTGATCAAGTACGGTGCTACCATAGAGTGTCGTAAATAGAAAGCCATCTTCCAACCTGAAGCGGCAGTGCAATTTGAATACAGCGGGGAACCAAAGAGAAAAGCCAGAAAATTTCTCTCAGCAATGAAGGCACAGAAGTTGATGGATTCGGGATGTACGGGGTACCTAGCACATGCAGTCAATACCAGCCAGGACAAGGGCCAACAGCTAGCAGAGGTCCGAGTTGTATGTGACTACCCAGCAGTCTTCCCTGAAGAGTTACCAGGCCTAGCACCAGTTAGGGAGATTGAATTTGAGATAGAGCTTTTCCCCGGCACCAATCCTATTTCCAAGGCGCCTTACCGCATGGCTCCAGCAGAACTGAAGGAACTTCATGAGCAACTACAGGAGCTGCTTGACAAGGGTTTCATACGCCCTAGTCACTCACCATGGGGAGCGCCCGTACTGTTCGTGAAGAAGAAGGATGGAAGCATGCGGCTATGCATAGACTACAGAGCACTGAATCATGTCACGATCAAGAACAGGTATCCTCTTCCCAGAATAGATGACCTGTTCGACCAGTTAAAGGGAGCAGCAGTGTTCTCTAAGATTGACCTCAGATCAGGATATCACCAAGTCAGGGTCAAGGAGGGTGATATACCGAAGACAGCATTCAGGACCATATACGGACACTACGAGTTCGTAGTCATGCCTTTTGACGTGACAAATGCTCCAGCTACATTCATGGATCTCATGAACAGAGTATTCAGGGAGTATTTAGATAAGTTTGTTATTGTGTTTATCGATGACATTCTTATCTACTCAGGAACTCAGGAAGAACACTCAGAGCACCTGAAACTAGTATTGCAGACCCTTCAGCAGAACCAGCTATACGCCAAGTTCACGAAATGTGATTTGGATAGATCGTGTCCTTCCCGGTCACATCATCTCAAAGGATGGTATTATGGTAGATCCCAAGAAGATAGAAGCGTAAGTAAACTGGAAGAGACCTAAGAACGCCAAAGAGATCAGGAGCTTCGGGATTAGCAGGATATTATAGGAAGTTTGTAAAGGACTTCTCCAGGTAGCCTCCCCACGCTCTTACCAAAAGAACAGAAAATTTCAGTGGACAGAGGACTGTGAGAATAAAAAAGGAGGTTGACCTGCTCCCATTTTGGCTCTACCAGACGACACCAACTTTGACATCTATAGTGATGCCTCTAAGTTGGGACTAGGAGCATCTTGATGCAAAATGGCAAGGTGATCGCCTATGCCTCGCACAACTCAAGGATTATGAGAAGAATTACCCTACTCATGACCTTGGGCAGAGTGTTCGCCTCAAAATTTGGAGACATTACTTATATGGAGCTCGGTGCAGAGTATATAGTCTGAAGTATTTCTTCACTCAGAAGGATCTGAACATGCGACAGCGCAGGTGGCTTGAGCTGGTCAAGGACTATGATGTAGACATCCTCTACCATCCAGGGAAAGCCAATAAGGTAGCAGATGCACTTAGCAGAAAATCCAGTGCTACCTTATTATCTCTTACAGCCATGTCACCGCCCCTACAGAAGGAGATCGTAGATTTCGGTCTCGAGTTCATCGTGGGACAGCTCTCTACTATGACCTTAGAGTCTACCTTGCTTGGTGATATTCAGTCAGCTCAGGAACAGGACCCTGAAATTCAGAAAATCAAGCAAGGGCTAGCAGAATCAGAGAGTAGAGAATTCAGAGTGTCCGATAGCGGGGTGTTGTATTTTGGTGACAGACTCTGTGTTCCAGATCAGGAGGAGCTACGGAGACAGATTTTAGATGAGGCTCACAGGACTCCCTATGCGATGCATCCAGGTTCCACCAAAATGTATCAAGACCTGAAGAACCGTTTTTGGTGGTCCGGGATGAAGCGAGACATCGCCAGATATGTTAGCATCTGCCTCACCTGTCAGAGGGTCAAGGCAGAACATCAGCGACCAGGAGGAGTTCTGCAGCCTATACAGATTCCAGAATGGAAGTGGGAGGATATCTCCATGGATTTCATAGTGGGACTACCCAGAACCACGAATGGTTTTGACGTCATCTGGGTAATAGTCGACAGGTTGACTAAATCAGTCCACTTTTTAGCTATCAAGATATCCTACTCCATGGAGAAGCTAGTTCAGTTGTATCTTCAAGAGATCGTCAGACTACATGGAGTCCCACGAACCATCATTTCAGACAGAGACAGCAGATTTACATCACACTTCTGGGAGTGTGTACAGTCAGCATTGGGCACGAAGTTAAAGTTCAGCACAGCATTCCATCCTCAGACAGATGGTCAGACAGAGCGAGTAAATCAGGTACTCGAAGATATGCTCCGAGCATGTGCCCTAGATTTCAAAGGAAGTTGGTGCAAATATCTGAGTCTAGCAGAATTTGCATACAACAACAGCTATCAGGCCACTATCGGCATGGCACCTTACGAGGCTCTCTATGGGCGGAGGTGTAGATCTCCAATCTGCTGGTATGAGAGTGGTGAACAGAAGGAACTAGAGCTTTAGACAGATCTAGTAGCAGATACCACAGCAGCTATACAGCAGATCTGCCAGAGGATAGAGACAGCTCAGAGCCACCAGAAAAGCTATGCTGCTACACGGCGCAGACCCTTAGAGTTCTCAGTCGGGGATACAGTGTTCCTCAGAGTAGCTCCCATGAAGGGAGTGATGCGTTTTGGGAAGAAGGGCAAGCTTAGTCCCAGATATGTGGGACCATACCTTATTAGCAGAAGAGTGGGCAAGGTAGCATATGAGCTAGAGCTACCCCAGGAAATGTCAGCGGTCCACAACTTATTTCATGTCTCCATGCTGAAGAAGCATACCCCAGATACCACCCAGGTGATTGAGCCCCAGTCGGTACAGATCTGCGAAGACCTCAGCTATGATAGTCGGCCTATTCAGATAATAGACCGAGCAGTTAAGAAATTGCGGAACAAGGAAGTACCATTAGTCAAAGTCATTTGGTACAGTCACACAGCAGAAGAGGCAACTTGGGAGACAGAAGCCAGCATGAGACAGAAGTACCCAGAATTGTTCTAAGTTCGAGGATGAACTTTTTATAAGGTATGGGGGATTGTAACGCCCGAAAATTCTCAAAACTATTTTAGAATTATTCTATGATTTTTCTAGAATTTTTAGATATTTTTCCGGAATTTTCCGAGTATCGGAAGTAGCAAAAATAATTAGAACCGTAAAATAGCTTAGGCGGGAATCGAACCCGAGACCTATGGTATACGGGATAATGTTAGTAACCGGTGAACCCAGCAGGGCCGTGCTGAAAGAAAGAGGAACCAATTATATTTATATTGGAGTTGGGTTCAATAATCCAACTAATATAAATTAAGAACTTAAGTTGGGTTTGGATTATTTTAGATTTTGGTTCGGCAACATCCCTCTCCATCGAAACCCTCACGCCACCCTTCTCCTCTTCCTCCTTCTCTCGGCGCCACACCAAGCCAACACTAGGGTTCCATCCCTAGGGTCAAGGGAACATCTTTCGACGACGACTCCAACACGAAAGAGGTTCTTCTCCGCGAGAGGAACGCGAAGACGTGAGCGGATCGTCGAGAAGGTCATCTACACCGGAATTCTAGCGAATAGAATCGTAAGAAATTACGAACAGGAGGTAAGAAACCCCTCACCTGCAGTATAATAGCTCCGTTTGATTTCCTACGCATTAGTTTTAGTTATATGCAGGTTTTTCGGCACTTAGGATGTGTTTAAACCCTCCTCGAGGATTAGGGATCTAGTTGAGCACCTCTAGACGGGCCGGACACATTGTTCTCCTTTAGTTGGAGATTCTAGACGTTGTCGGGTGCCTAGAGGTGACCTCCCTATTAGAGGAGAGAGTTGGAGCACACCAAGTGTTCGGTAAAATGTTAGTGTAGCTAAATACCACCTCAGTTATGTTTAATAGCTCAGTTAAATGCATTAGAAGCGTTTAAAACAGTAAATCAGTGTATTTTAGCTTATATGGGACTACGGTCCAATGGGTGGGGCTCCCATAGTTGCCTCTAGTTTCAGACAACCTAGCTCTAGGTTCAGATAACCTAGAAATAGCAAGTTAGAACAGTTAGCTATATTCAGTATTTTATTTTCAGTGGCACTGTACTGGATCAGATATCCATTGGGTTGGACTCCCACAGTCGTCCCTAGGTTTAGATAACCTAGTTAACCCTACTAAATTCGGGACTTGCAAACCCGGGTCTAGTTAGGGATGCGCGCACAGCAAGTACAGTTGTCGGGCCCAAACAGCATGATTATGTATTTTCACTTATTATGAAATAGTTTTCAAAACTCAAAATTAGTTATATTAGTTGAGGTTGATTTCAGTATCAGTTTAGCTTCAGTTTAGCTTTTCCTTGTTTATACCTTATGATAGCTTATGTTCAGCTTATGTTATGCCATGCTTTGTATGATACCATGTCATGCCATGCTCGCATATTCAGTATGTTTTTTCAAACAGCATGATTTAAAATCATATCTGCATCGTGTGCATGATTTAGTGAGGTAGATGGTTTCTTACTAAGCTTTAAGCTTACAGATTCTACTTTTCCTTATACTGCAGATAAAGGTAAAGGAAAGATGAACTAGCAGTGGAGGCTGGAGGACAATGCAAAGGATGGTGTGTGTGGCAGGAACTGGAATGAAGATCCTAGGGATCTAGTTTTATTTTACTACGCATTAGAACTTGTAGCAAGTATAGTTATTAAAGTCTTGTCTCTTTTCCCTTATGCTTCGCATCCTGGTATGGTTAATGGTATGAACTAGTGAACATGCTTAATATTATGTCTTGAGTGTTACCCAATGCATGATAGAATAGTTATTAGCATTTGTAGAGTGTTTCACTGATTTTGGCACGAAATCTGCTGAAATCAGAGTTTCAGCCTGAGATCAGAAACCCCTGATCAGTCGGTAGACCGATCAGGGACCTGATTTCTGCGAACAGCAACTTTCTGTTCGTATTCTGATCGATCTGTGGACCGATCAGGAGCTGGGAAGCCTCTGATCGGTCGGTAGACTGATCAGCGATCTGGTTTCTGCGAACAGAAACTTTCTGTTCGTTCCCTGATCGATCCGTGGATCGATCAGGAGCTGGATCGTGGCTCACTGATCGGTCAGCAGACCGATCAGTAAGCCACTGATCGGTCTGACTGACCGATCAGGGACCAGTTGGATCGGTCAGCAGACCGATCCAGCAGCGTACAGAATTACAGCCTAGTTATGGATCGGTCGGTTGAACGATCCGGAGTTTCCTACCGTACCAGTATTAGTAGATCGGTCTGTGGATCGATCCGAAGTTAATAGTTTAGCAAAAATTTAAATTAGATCAGCTTTCCGCACAGTATAGCACAGCATAACTGTAGCGATTCGACCTTACAGCCTAGTAGTAGAAGGCGGGTCGTTACACCCCCCCCCAGGACTTTTGCCTGAAGCTCCCGACCCCCCAAGACTTTGGGTCGGATTTGGATGGAGAAAATAGATCCATTAGGAATGGAATCCGGATCCATTAAGAATAGGGTTCAGAATTGCGCTCAAAATTGGATGAGTTGGCCTTTTGTGATTGGGCTTGAAGAGTGGAGCTCTACTTCTTTCTTGATCCAAATTGGAATGAAATGAGGTAAGCTCTTCAAATTAGCTCATGCTCAACCTTAGCATTGGGTCCAATTAATTTGACTCCACTCATGTCTATGGCTCCTCTTTAATTCCCTACAAAAATCATGAAATAATAGCAAAATTAGGGAAAGAGTATAAAAAGCTCATAAATATATCCTAACTCATGAATCATAATATTAATCAAGATTTAAGTGAATGAGAGGATAAAAATGCTAAGTATGAGAGCTAAAATATTACATAAAAATGCTAAAATGACTTGCTCCCTATGGGTTACATGGATTTGGATTTTCAATCAAATAGGGACAATAGGAAGTCAACCTCGGGGTTTTGTTTACTTTAGGAAGTGGAGACATAACAATGGAGAAGTGTTAAGCAGAAATGCGTTTCAGACTCCACCATGGAAGCAGAGTATGTGACAGCCTCAAAGGCAGTCATAGAAGCTGAATGGCTCAGTAACTTCATGATGGACTTAGATGTGATTCTTGGTTTGCCCAAAATTATTTGGTACAGTAGCAAACTCGAAGGAACCACGAGCTCATAAAGCAAGTAAACACATAGAGCGCAAGTACCACCCAATACGAGACATCGTATAACAAGGAGAAGTTGTTGTTGCCTAAATTGCATCAGGAGATAACCTGAATCCTTTCACTAAGGCCCTTAAGGCAAGAGCTTTTGATGGGCATTTTGAGGGAATGAGAATCAGATGTATAGCAGCATATATGACAGCATAGTCTTTTAGTATAAGTGGGAGATTGTTAGAATGTATACTAAAAGTCTAGCTTTTTGTATAAACACTTAGTTTAAAATAAGAATCACATTGGTCAAATATCTATATTTATGTTAAATGCAATTGTCCATTTAATTTATATTATATATAACATGGTGTGAGGAGACATACAGAAGATCATGTTATCAGTTCCTTATAAATTATAAATAGTAGCTCCCAACCAAGATGGAATGGGACAAGCCATTGGAGTGGTTGTAGTGTAATTTGGTATTAGTTTATCTTAACTATAAAATTACACTAGTACACTATGAATGTATTGAGCAGGACCATTTGAGGTAGTTTCATTTTATACTGACTACATAAAAGAACAAAACCTCTGTTATTATAGAAGTGCATACTCTTAATCATAATATAATAACAAGCACGTATACTTAATATTTATTTCTTTAATTTATCAAAGGGTGTGATTTAGTTCGTTAAATTAATAGGCCCGATAAGTTGGGAAATGATATTATTTATATGGTGTGTTGTTGATTATAGAATGAAACTGTGTCCTAGTAATCTAGGTCGATGATGTCTCCTTGAGGTGCTCATAAGAATTGTCATGTAAATCCTGCAGGTGGACTTAGTCCGACATGACAATGAAGTTGAGTGATACTACTCTTGGAGCTAGATATTAATTAAATGAGTTGTCATTAACACATTTAATTAGTGGGCATTCGATATCTTAAACACAGGGAGACTAACACACTTATAATAAGAAGGAGCCCATAATATAATTTGGGATTAGTGTGGTAGTTCAATAATAACTCTTTAGTGGTATGAGTTATTATTGATGAACTTGAGTTAGGTGTTTGGGGCGAACACAGGAAGCTCAAACTCATCGGGAGACTAAAATCAATTTCTCCTCTCGGTCCTTGTTGTAACCTCTATAATGCGTACTCCCAGACCTACATAGATTCTATTTCAGAGTTCATTGCATTTACCAAGATGTTGCATCTTTATCTTGGAGTGTTTCATCATATGTGTAGGAATCAGGTTCATGTTCACCAGATATTAAGTCCAAGACTCTCCCAAAAACATAAATCTACCAGATTATCGAACAACCCTCCCACTACGACGTGACACTGCTTGTAATTGTGCATCATTTGTGACACGTGTCGCAATTTTTTGTGGTATCTCATCTTGTACAATTGGTACTAGTTTAAACGTGTCTTCTCTAATTTCCTTAAGAACAATTTTACTCATGAGCTTGTGGTTCATTACATAGTCCTCTTCTAAAAATCGGGCATTGATGCTAACAATGACCTTCTGATTTTTATGGCTATAAAATAAACCTCCTTTCGTTTATCTAAGATAACCCATAAAAAAGTGAACTCCTGATCGTAATTTCAACTTATCAGTGTCTACCTTCAGCACATGTGCTAGACTACCCCAAATCTGAATATGCTTCAGACTAGGCTTACGCTCATTCTACAATTCTATGAGAGTAGAGGGTTCTGACATAGAAGGTACTATGTTCACTGTCGTTTCCAGAGTATATCCCCAAAACAAATTTGGTAATTCTGAATAACTCATCATTGATCTAACCATTTCCATAGGAGTCCTATACCTTCGTTCTGTCACACCATTCTGTTGGGGTGTACCAGGTGCAGACAATTGGGATTGAATCCCGGCCTCTGATAAGTAACTCCTAAACTCTCCTAAGAGGTACTCGCCACTACGATCACACCGTAGTGTCTTGATACTTTTACTATGCCGTTTTTCCACATCAGCCTTTGTACTCTTTGAACTTATCAAAGCACTTAAACTTGCGGCGTATCAAGTAAATGTACCCGTATCTCGAATAGTCGCCTATAAAATAGACGAAATATTTGAAACCACCTCTTGCTCGGATTAGTCATAGGTCCACACAAATCAGAATGAATCAATTCCAACACATCTTTGGCTCTATACCCCTTGGCCTTAAAAGGTCTCTTGGTCATTTTTCCTTCCAAGCAAGATTCGCAGGTTGGAAAGTTTTCGACCACCAATGAACCCAAAAATCCATCGGCTATTAACCTTTGAATCATACTCAAGTTAATATGACCTAGCCTTAGATTCTAAAGATATATTTGGTTCATTTCCGAATGTTGCTTTCTCTTATTAGAATTAGAAGATGTGTTATTAATTTCCATTTGTTGCATTGTGGGAGTTATTGGATACAAATTGTCAACTAATGTACCAGAACAGATAAACACTCTATTTTTCTTGACAACCACTTTGTCATCAAAAGAAACAAAATATCCATCCTCAAATAATTTAGAAAATGAAATTAAATTCTTTCTAAAACTTAGTATATAAAGGCAATTTCTCAAAACCAATGTTTTATTCCTATCAAAGGATAAATAAACATCTCCCACTGCAACGGTCACCACTTTCGTAACATTGTCCATGTAAACGGTGATTTCTCCTTCATTTAATCGTCGGGTTTCGTGGCACCCCTGTAATGAATTGTAGACATGATCAGTGGTTTCCGTATCTACACACCAGGTACCGGTAGATAACACCACTAAACATGTTTCAACAACTAATGAATAAGCTACACCTTTATTGTTCTCTTTTCTAAAAGGACAGCCCACCTTAGTATCCAAGTTTTATTTCCAATCATTATCATTGGGACTTGTAAGTGTTTTCTTAACTAGGGAATTTAAAATCATCCTAAGAATCACAAAAATATTTGGTCAAGACCAACACCTCAAAATCCCCGTGAATTTTGTATGCCACGTTAGTGTGGACGTATACAAATTCAAACATTTGTAAGAGGAGATTTTATCCATTAATTTTATCATCTTGTCAACCTATCTTTATAACAAATAAAATTAATAGTTTGTTTATCTTCAATCAAATATTTAGTCAAAACTTTAAAATTTAAAATAATATTGATTCCTCAAAACAATATCATTTAAATTCACCAACACCTCAAACACCGTGAATTTTGTATGTCACGATAGTGTGGACGTATACAAATTCAAACATTTGTAAGAGGAGGGTCTTGCCCATTAATTATCTTGTCAACCTAAAATTACCTCAAACACCGTGAATTTTGTATGCCATGATAGTGTGGACGTATACAAAATCAAATATTTGTAAGAGGAGGGTTTTACCCATTAATTTTATTTTCTTGTCAACCTAACTTTATGACAAATAAAATTACCTCAAACACCGTGAATTTTGTATGTCATGATAGTGTGGACGTATACAAAATTCAAACATTTGTAAGAGGAGGTTTCACCTAGCATTATGACAAATAAATAGTTGGTTTTTCTTTGGTCACACAAATAATAGCAGTGACTCCAATGGGGAGGATATTATTAAATGTGCCTAAGTGTATACCATTACTTGATACTAAGTCCACTAAATAGGATTGTGCCCCTTCAGATAGAGAAGATCACACACATCCTAAATAATTTTCTATAATCATCTATTAAGGAAGTTTGATCTAGTGATCCAAAAACAAACTCATCCGATGTGGAGGAAGGCACTCAGAGCCAACGCGCAAGTTTGAATGCATCACACTTACAAACCAGTAATGGAGACCGTGGAATTTAATTAAATTCCTCTCCCACTTAGTTATTTAGAATGAGGAATTTTAACATGCATACAAGCACACAAACACAAGCACACACAGTATAAAAGGCAATAAATAAGAAAAATAATTTTCCAACTATTATGGCCTTTATCCATAGCTGTCCGCCGTGTGCCATCAACCCTAGCTGTTGCCATTTTTAACCACCAACATTGAGTCAAATTGTTGCATTTATCTTGCTTCTTTTTCCGCTGCGCCTCTGGTCCTCAAATAGTCCCACGCCTCACAAGGATACGATCCGCGATAAAAATAAAATTTTACATTTATTAATCCTATATTCCACGAAGGAATGTACATATAATCTAGATCAAACAAAATGTAAAATCCTAATAACTAATACAGCTCCTGCTGTATTTTATATTACAATCATGCACACACATAAAATGCCCTCGATATGTTTGAGGGTCCAATCACACACAATCACAATAGGTCATAATAGTTGGAACCTACAACCACAGAGTTAATCTATTTGCACATCCTACTATTATCCTGCCTAAAATATGTATAACATATGCATAATTAAACTAAAAACCAAACACACAAAGGTATAACCTAGCTCTGATGCCAATTATAAGATTAAATAGAATTTAGATATCTCCATAATGGTATGACATTGTCAACTTTGGGCCTAAGCCCTCACGGTTTTGCTCTTGGGCTCTACCTAAAAGGTCTCATGCCAATGGAGATATCTTGTTCTCTTATAAACCCATGATCTTTCCCATGTGTTTTCAATGTGGGACTATATTTGCAACCTTGCAACCCCAACTGGAGAAACGGTAATGAATTGGGACACACAAAGTATGCCTTAAACGCGTTCCCAAGAACACCTGATGTTGGAGTGTATACTAAAAGCCTAGTTTTTTTAAACATTTATTTTTGAAATAAAAGAATCACATTGGTCAATATCTACATTTATTTGTTAAATGTAATTGTTCAATTAATTTATATAGTAGATAACATGGAGTGTGGTGTCATACTCAGAAAATCATGTTGTCGGTTCTTTATAAATTATAAATAGTTGCTCACGACTAAGATGGAAATGAACAAACCATTAGAATAGTTGTAGTGTAATTAAGTATTAGTTTATCTTGACTAATAAATTACACTGATACACTCTAAGTGTATTGAGTAGGACCATTTAGGTAAGTTCTTTTTGTACTGACTTAGTAAAAGAACTAGACCTTAGTTATTATGGAAGTGTGTGCTCTTAATCCTAATATAACAACAAGAACATATATTTAATATTTATTTCTTTAACTTATCAAAGGGTGAGGTTTAGCTCGATAAATCAATATGCCTGATAAGTTCAAAAATGCTATTACTTATAGTGTGTGTTGTTGATTATAGAAGGAATATGTGTCCTAGTTATCTAGGTTGAGAATGTCCCCAAGAGGAGCTCATAAGGATTGTCATGTTAAACCCTGCAGGTGGACTTAGTCCGACATGACAATGAAGTTGAGTGGTACTACTCTTGGAGCTAGATATTAATTAAGTGAATTGTCAATAACTTACTTAATTAGTGGGCATTCGTAATCTTAAACACAGGGAGACTAACACACTCATGATAAGAAGGAGCTCATAATGTAATTTGGGATTGATGCGATAGTGCGATAATAACTCTCTAGTGGAATGAGTTATTATCGATGAACTTGAGTTGTGTGTTCGGGGCAAACACGGGATACTCAAGCTCATCGGAAGGCCAAAACCAATTTCTCCTCTAGGTCCCTGTTGTAGCCTCATTATAACCTCAAGTCCATCCAAATGTAAGTCTCTTCTTGGTGTCCAAGAAGGGGGTCGGTCCAATGCTTGGTGACCAAGCAAGGGCCAGCCACATCCTCTTCCAAGGGGTCGGCCCTATTGCTTGGTGATCAAGCTAGTAGGGGTCGGCCACAATAATTCAAACAAGGAGGGTTGTTTTGAATTTTTAAAATCTTCTCTTTGTAGAAAACTATAAGTTTTAAAAGAGAGATTTTAATTTTTAAAACTTTCCTTATTTGAATTAGGCCACATGTTTTAATAGAGAGTTTTAAAAGTTTTGAAACTTTCCTTTTTTAACCATGCTCATGGTTTAAGAAAAAAAGGAAGATAAGTTTTAAAATTTAAATTTTCTATCACCATGTTAAAAAGGAAATTTTATAAGAGAAGTTTTAAATTTTAAAACATGGTTTTAATTTTTAGAACTTTCTTTTTTTAACTCCTACTTTAGGAAAGAGAGCTTGTAAAATTTTATAAGAGTTTTTCTTCTTGTAAAATTTTATAAAAAAATTAATTCCTTTCCTCTTATGGGTCGGCCACCCTTGCTTGGTGCCCAAGCAAGGTGGTCAGCCATGTTAAAAAAAATAAAATCATCAAATTTATTTTTGGTGATTGATTCAATCAAGAGGAAAGAAAAGGAATAATTAAAAGGGAAAAGGAAAAACTCTTGGAAGATTTTAATTTTTATAAAAATTCTTCCCATATTTGTCTTGGGCAAGTATTATAAAAGAAGGGATGAGGAGACTGTTAGGATGTATACTAAAAGTCTAGCTTTTGGTATAAATATTTATCTAGAAATAAGAATCACATTGGTCAAATGTCTACATTTATGATAAATGTAGTTGTTCAATTAATTTATATTGTAGATAACATGGTGTGTGGTGTCACACACAGAAGATCATGTTATCGGTTCCTTATAAATTATAAACAGTAGCTCACGACCAAGATGGAAAGGAACAAACCATTGGAAGGTCGTAGTGTAATTAGGTATTAGTTTATCTTAACTATATAATTACACTAGTACACTTAGAGTGTATTGAGTAGGACCATTTGAGGTCGTTCCTTTTATACTGACTTTATGAAGGAACAAAGACCTCAGTTATTATGGAAGTGTGTGCTCTTAATCCTAATATAATAACAAGCACATATATTTGATATTTATTTCTTTAATTTATCAATGGGTGAGATTTAGTTCGATGAATCAATAAGCCCGATAAGTTGGGAAATGATATCACTTATAGTGTGTGTTGTTGATTATAGAAGGAAACTGTGTCCTAGTGATCTAGGTTGAGAATGTCCCCAAGAGGAGCTCATAAGGATTGTCATGTTAAACCCTGCAGGTGGACTTAGTCCGACATGACGATGAAGTTGAGTGGTACTACTCTTGGAGCTAGATATTAATTAAGTGAGTTGTCAGTAACTTACTTAATTAGTGGACATTTGTTATCTTAAACACAGGGAGACTAACACACTCATAATAAGAAGGAGCCCAAAATATAATTTGGGATTGGTGCGATAGTTCAATAATAGTTCTTTAGTGGAATGAATTATTATTGATGAAATTAAGTTGTGTGTTCGGGGCGAACACGGGATGCTTAATTTCATCGGGAGACCAAAACCAATTCCTCCTCTCGGTCCCTATCGTAGCCTCTTAATTATAGAGTACTATACCCACCTATACCCACCTTCTTACCCATCCTATAGGGGCCGGCCAAGCTAGCTTGGAGACCAAGCTAGGGCCGGCCATGGGTATGTTCATGGGTGAATTCATGTGGCCGACCCTATTAAAATAAAAAGGAATTTTAATTTTAAAATTTTTCTTATGTGGATAATATAATTTAAAAGAGAGTTTAAAAATTTAAATCCTTCCTTTTATAAGATTCTACAAAAGATTAAGAGAAGAGTTAAAATTTCTTTCCTTATTTGTAGATTAAAAGGTTGATTTTAATTTTGGTAAAAACTTTCCTTTTAATTATATTCATGATTTAAAAGAAAGTTTAAAAATTAAAAATTCTCTTTTATTAGTTTCTACAAAAGATTAAGAAAAGATTTAATATCTTTCCTTATTTGTAGATTGAAAGGAGATTTTAATTTTTAGAGATAACTTTTCTTTTTGGAAATTATCCACATGTTTAAAAGAAAGATTTTAATTTATAAAATTTCTTTTTATTAACCAATCATGAAGGGATTAAAATTATTGGAGAAATTTTTATAAATTTCTAGAAACAAATTAGGAAGTTTTAATTTTGTTTTAATTAAAACTCTCCTTGTTTTGGGGAAAGGGTGGCCATTATAATTTGAAAAGAGAAAATTATTTTAATTAAATAAATTTTCCTTTTCAATGGCAAAAGAATTAAGGAAGTTTTTATTAAATTTTCCTTATTTGCCAAGATCAAGGATTATAAAAGAGGGGGTAGAGGAGGCTTCAATGCTAACGACTCTATTCTATTTTTCCTCTCTTTTCTCCTTGGGTGTGGTCGGCCCTTTCTTTCCTCTCCTCTCCTTTGTGTGGCCGAAACCTTCTCATGGTGGAGATAGCTTTGGTGGTCGGATCTAAGAAGGAGAAGAAGGAGAGAAAAGAAGCCTCTTTTCTAGCATCCCTTGGAGCATGGTGGTGGTGGCCGAACCTCTTCATCCTAGGAGAAGTTTTGATGGCCGAAACTTGTAAGGAAGAAGAAGGTACTTGGTGGTTCTCATCTCGGAAGATCGTTGCCCACACAACGTCCGAGGTTAGAAGAGGAATACGGTAGAAGATCAAGAGGTCTTTCTAAAAGGTATAACTAGTAATTTTTGTTTCCGCATCATACTAGTTATTTTTGGAAATAATACTAAATACAAGAGGCATACGATTCTAGAGTTTCGAATTTGTTTTCGATATAGTGTTTTTTTTTCCTTGTGATTTGATTGTTCTTTTTGGTTAACCTAAAGTTATTTTAGGAAATTAAATATTAGCTTTCCATAAAAGGTTTTGTCTAGTCGGTGGTGGTTGCTCCCATATCCAAGAAGGTCATGTGCCTCGCCACGTCAGTACTGGGAACCAATTATGGAAATTAATATTTAATGGAATTAATAACTTAAGGTGATTTGGGTCGAACGTGTTAAGTTCCGCAGGAGACCCAAGTCAAAACCTAAAAGAACGAATAGATTAAGTTTTGGATCAAACGTGTTAAGTTCCGCAGGCGATCCAAAATTTAATTTAAAAGAACACATGGTAGCTAGGAAAAGGTTCAGACCTTTGTACAAAATTTTTGTACAGTGGAACCTCTAGGTTTTCCGAGTAGCAACCAATAGAGGCTTCATGAGATACAATTCTTATTCTCTTGGAGGAGTCTCTCTTGGTGGTGGTCGGCTCTCTCTCTTCCCCTTTTCCCTTTGCTCTCTTCTCCTTGGTGGTGGTGGTGGCCAGATTTCAGAGGAAGAGGAAGAAAGCTTTTGGGTGATGTTTATCTTGGAGGATCGTCGCCCACACGACGTCCAAGGCGAGGCGAGGAATACGGCAAAAGATCTCGAGGTCGTTAGTTTACAAAGAGAATGTATAATTAGCAATTGTTTTCCACATCATGCTAGTTATTTTCCTTTGTATGAATTCCAAACACAAGAGGCATTAGATCTAGTTTTTCAAATTAGTTTTTCGAGTTTGTGTTTTCTTCTTTTTCGAATTTGTGATTCGATTATTCTTTTTGGTTAACTTAGAGTTATTTAAGGAAATTAAATATTAGTTTTCCTTAAAAGGCTTTGTCTAGGTGGTGGTGGTTGCTCCCATATCCAAGAAGGCCATGTGCCTCGCCATGCAATCCTGGAAGTCAATTTTGGAAATTAATATTCAATGGAATTAATAACATAGGTAGATTTGAATCAATAGTGTTAAGTTCCACTTGCGATTCAAATCTAAACTATTAAGAACAGATAAGTTAAATTTGGAATCAATGATGTTAAGTTCCGTCTGTGATTCCTAATTTAACTTCTAAAGAACACAATAGGTTATTTAAGGAAAGGTTCGACACTTATAAAAAAAAATTTTGTATAGTGGAACCGGTACGTTTTCCTAGGACTAACCAACACCTGAATGGATATCCATAGCAGACTCCTACTATATATCCAAGGATCTTGAGGTAAGTACTTTAGAAAGTATTTTTGCTACTTTCGAATTACACGAATCTTGGTGTGCAGGACAAAAAGGAACAAGTCAGAACATTGCCTTGAAGGCAAGAACAAACGGTTCGGACTCCGATGAATCGATTTATGAAAATGAAGCGGCGCTACTGGTAAGAGAGTTTAATAGATTTATTAAAACTCATAAGTTTAAATCGCAGTCGCGAAGGATCAAGCCAACTTCGTAGTGAACAAATGAGCTAAGTTCCACTTGTTAAGCGTACTTCCACCCCAGGAAGTCAATCAAATCGAAGATTATGAATCAGTAGAGGAACTTTGGGAGAAATTCCTGAAGCTACACGAAGGAACATCCGAAGCAAAGCTCACAAGATGGGACCTGTTCCTAAACCAACTGACAAACCTCCGGATAGAAGAAGGTGAAATAGTCGCACATCTGCACTCGAGGATCAAAGAACTCATCACTAGACTCATGAATCTCAGAGAAAAGGTAACAAACTGAGATTCATTAAGATACGCTTTAAATGCATTTCCTAGGACACCCGAGTGGACATCTATAGTCGACTCATTTTATATATCTAAAGACCTCTAAGTTAGTTTATTAGAAAATCTATTTTCCATTTTTGAACTTCTCGAATCAAGATGTGGAGACTTACAAAATGGAGAAGAAAAGACATCCCACAACATAACACTAAAAGCTAACCAAAATGGTGAACTAGATCCAGACTCCGAAGAATCAATCGACGAAGATGCAGTGTCATTATGTTGGTGTGGGAAGCATCCAATGATCGAACCTAGGTTTTGATTATGTCAAAGGATCCAAAGTTAAGTTGTCTTATGGTCTAACGAGTTTGAATGAGATTGCAGGAAAGCCCTAAGTGTTCTTAGGTAAAATTACTAGCTGCGATTAGGCAAGTTGAAAACTCTAGGGGGTGGTAACCCTAGGTCCTAGGGGGTGGTAACCCTAGGTGATGAAAAGTACTAGCTGCGGTTAGGCAGGTGGAAAACCCTAGGGGTGGTAACCCTAGGTCCTAGGGGATGGTAACTCTAGGTAGAAAGTCTTGGCAGGTCGAAGGCTTAGGGCAAAAATCCTAGAGTCGGGGACTCTAGGTTGAAATCCTGGTGTCGCGAACCGGGTGAAAGTCTGGATGGGTCGTGGAGCGAACGTCCAACATGAAGACCAGAAGCTTCGGACGCTGAGTAAAAGTCCAATTAGTTTAGAGGATCAATCTGGCAACAGATAAACTCTCCTGAGAGGAGTAGGTGAGATGCGTTCCCCGATGAGGAAACAATAGGCACCGGTTCGACCTAGGATTTCTGGGAAATTCGAAGTCAAAACCGAGCAGTCCGATGACTGTCGAGTACTTATATTTATCTTATATTATTGTGCTAACTTGGTTTTGCAGGGTATACTTTTTTTGTGGACTAATATTCCTTGCAGGAATGAAGTTACACAAGAGAATTCTCGAATGAACAGTGTCCGAGGCACCTCCAAGCTGTTGGATGTGCCTAGGGCACCTTGGCTATGGTTGCGCAGGAAGCAAGGCTGAAGGCACCTTGGAAGGGGCTTGAAGGCTCCTTGGACGCTGGATGGAAGATGCCTTCCATGGAGCTTGAAGGTGTCTTCGGGTGGATAAGCAGCGAACGCTGTGGAGCTTATCAACGCGGCTAACTCAGGACTGAAGGTACCTCCTATGGAGGCTGAAGTGCCTTCAGCTAGATGTTTAAGCTTGGTTTGAGCAAATGCATAGTAACAACATGAAATCGTGATCCATCTTTTGTGCGCTGCTCCAAAGACGATCCGAAGAAGCCGTAGCACTAGTCCGACTATTTGAAGCCCGGATTTTCTCATTCTTTGTTGTTAGTATATTTTTTTGTACTTAAATTATATACTTATAATTAATCTTGTAAAGATTCTTGAGCTTATAGTGATTTCCCACAGAAAGCGATCAACGATCACGGGCCTTGGAGTAGGAGTCTACACAGGCTCCGAACAAAGTAACAAAAAGTGTTAGCATTGCTTCCGTGTCTTTTACTTTTCTGCTGTGTATTTACTTGAAGTTTTACGAAACAAACGAATTATCCACGAGAGCTATTCACCCCCCCCCCTTTGGTGCTTTACGATCCTACACATTATTGGTGAGAAAGTTTAGCAAGTTTATTAAATCTAATAAATTTAATAAGTCGCGGGTGAAAAAGTACTTTCATAGAAAAAGAAAAGTTCAATGCTACAACTGCTAAAAAGAAGGGCACATCAAGAATGACTGCCCTAAACTCATGAAAAAGGAGAAAGACAAGGGCAACAAACCAACAAAGTTGAAGCACAAGAACTTGAAAGCTACATGGGATGAATCGTTGTCCTTTGAGTCTGAGATTGAAGCTTATACCGGACTAGCCCTAATGACAGACCACTAGAGGGATAATAAAAGTTCCTCAGAGATGAGAATCGATAAAGGGGGATGATCTTTAGAAAAAAGCTGCAATGAAGGGGGAGCATCAGAATATAAGGTAAGTGAGGTACGTGCACTTTCTCCCAAACAGTCTTTCCAATTTATTAAAATACATTCAAAGAACATAGTAAAATTAGAAAAAGATAATGTTAGGTTAAAATTAAACTTAGCAAAGTCATGCCTCTTAAATATATTTGATAATCTAAAAATATAAAATAAAAAAATTAAAGCATAAATAGAAAAACTAAAAAATGACTATGCATGTTTAAATTTGAATATCGTTTGAAAATCAGAATTAAAAAATAATTGTAGAATTAACTAGTACATTAGAAAACACCGAGGATAAATTAAGAAAATCCTTAGAAATTATGTTATCCCCTAAAACTTTTAGTAAATTTGATAGGTAGGAACCGATATTAGGTTCCAAAATTTTTTGTAGATTAAAATTTTAAAAGTTTTAAATTATTAGGATAGAAATTATTTTAATTAGAAATTTTTTTAGTAAATTTTTTCTATTTTAATCTCTTACTCAAAACTTTTATACTTATAGAAATGCAGTATTTCTATTAAGGAAAATTTTTTTGAGTTTTTTTTAATGTTGAGTTATTTTATATAAAATTATCAAAAAAATAGTATTTTAAAATTTAAAATTATTCTACAAACTTATTTTTTGGAAAATTATTTTTCTACGATAAAATATAATATTTTCTATCAAAATAAATAATTTTGAAATTTTTTTACCATTAAATTATTTTTTATGAATTTGTTAATAAAAATGATATTTCTTAAAATTAAAAAAAAATCAAGACTTATCTTTGTAATATTTTATTTTTCTAAGATAAAGCATGATGTCTTCTATCATAATAAAAAATTTTGACATTATGTTTTAATTTTATCTGAAGTATTATGAGTTATTTTCTAAAATATTAATTTTTACTATTAAAAATTTAGGAAAATAGAAATTTGAGAACTTTGATTATTTTTTTTAATGTTCAACAATCTATTGTCCATATCTTGAAAATTTTGGAAGAATTTTCAGAGTTTAAATATATTTTTAAGATTTATCTTAAAAATACTATTATTCTAATAAAATAAATCAATTCTGTTAATCAAACTATTTTTTTCTACGAAAATTTTTCTACTTATATAAATTATTATTTTTATATTTGACAAAAAATTACAAAAAAATTTTGGAAACAAAAACTATTTTTTTAATTATTTTTGTCAAATAATTAGTAACAATTGAATATTTTCTGAAAATTATTTCTGAAAACTATTATCTTAATGATAATTCCTGTTATGTAGCCTTAGACAAATATTTCAAATTTTTCTAAAGTTTATTTTATTTTTCCTAAATTTTTTTTCATGTGATCAAAGAGGAAGAAATATGTAACGACCACCGTTCTTGCTACTACTACTACTCTCTAAGAGTGACCGTTACTTATCTACTAACTCTACTTAACCGGTGTGATTAAAAAATCACATGGAAACCCTACCGAAAAATTTCGGCAGAGTCTCCCCTGTACCGGTGACCATATTCAACAATACATGCAATATATATACTCAGCCACAAGCGGCTGGAACACATAACAATCAACCACGCAGTATAATAATTTTAACTCAGCAACAATAAAGGAAAACTAATCCATAACCACAACTGAATAGCAAATACAATATTAAGTGTCCTTATAAACAGTTATCAAATCTCCTTAACACATAAAGACTTAATTAACTCAAAGAAACAAATCATAATTTATTTTATTCGCAAGGATCCCTAGGACTTCCATAGTGCAGACATCACACACCCCTTTTGCATCTCCTTGTCGCCTTCCTTCATATTAGCTTTCCTTTTTCTTTATCTGCAGTAGGAGGAATGCAAACTATAAGCAAAATGCTTAGTGAGTGCTATCTAACTCACAAAATCTCGATATGCATGTATATAAATAAAAACATGCTAAAACTGAATGCTAACATGTAAAGCTACTCATGCTCATAAATAGCAAAGAAATCAACTAACTGAAAAGCCAACATATAAAGCTAAACATGCTCATCAACTAGCAAATAAATAACATGTAAGAAACTAAACATGTAAAAGTTGTTAGTATAAAAGAAAGATAAACTTGTTGATCTTTAAAACAAAGTGAAACTTACTTCATTTACTCTAAACTTATTCTTTTATTTCACTTGTTTAAAATTTATACTTTAATACTTGAAAATAATAATCAACTTCTCTTGGGCCCAGACATAGTACCATTTTATGCGCGTTCCCTAATAGGTTGGGGTAGCGAGCCACCAATCCTAAAAGAGCAGACCTTGGTCTACCAGGGCCAAGACCTTGGAATTGGACACCTGGATTTGTTTAACGACAACCTTGGAAGTCGGGTACTAGCCTCTTCTTAAAAGTAAAATACTTATTATCTTAATTACTTCTTTAAATGCCTTGGCATTTTAATAAGCACCTTGTGTGCTAAAATCCCTAAAGTCTTGACTTTGGGATCTACTTAAGGCCTTGGCCTTTTTCTTTCTTTTCTTTACTCATACTTCTAATACTCCTTGATTAGAGCTTATTAGAATCCTGTAGATATATCTATCAAGTGTAGGATTACAACCAACCAAGTATGCTATATAAAAATAACATAAGGGAAGCAGATCTAAACTCTCTAAGCATGTTATAAAACAAAGCAAAGGAAAGCAAATCTGAACTTACTAATCATGCTATAAAATAGAGCAAAAGAAAGCAACTTTGAACTTACTAATCATGCTTTAAAATAGAGCACAAGAAAGCAACTTTGAACTTACTAATCATGCTTTAAAATAGAGCAAAAGAAAGCAACTTTAAGCTTCCTAAACATGCTGTAAAATAGGGCAAAAGAATGCAACTTAAAACTAGAAAATCTGTTCATGTACATCTATTGCTACACAAACAGAAATGCAAATAAAGAAAGGTTGTTTTAGGCCCTAAATGAAATTGTTCTTGCTTGCGAATATGCGATTAAAGAGAAGCTGTTCTAAGCTCTAAACAGAGTTGTTCATGCTTGCAGAAGTGCAAATAAAACTAGGATGCTAAGGCTGAGATGCTAATTAAGGTAACAAAGAAGTCTAAGATTGATATGCTAATTTCAAAGCTGTTCTTTTCATTGCAACAAGGAGAAAATCCAACAAGAGCTATAAATCTACAGCATTTCATGCTCTAACAATTCAATAAAAGGTCTATAACTAATATGGATCCAAAACATGCTTATTCTTCTTGTTATGTTCCCCGGCACAAACCAACCAGAAAGTACTACTGTAACTAAAATCTTTGCAAACATGTTCACAACATAAAGCAACAGAATTCTTCAAGTCTACTTCAAAACAGCCCGGAACCATAGTCCATTTCCCTGTTTAGTGCCACGGAAGAAACCAATAAGAGCAAAACACTCCACTTACTTAATCCTTTTCCTGTTCTTCTCTTGGAAACTCACGGCAGCAACAAGACCTTTAAGCATGTTACAGTATATATATGCAAGGAAGAAGGAAAAAGAATCTTAAATCTACCTTTAACCCTCTAACATATAGATTCTGTGCAACATGATCCGAAACACAAAAAGAATTAAATCCCTAGCAAGCATAAATTCGGCTCAAACTCAATCCGAAACATAGGAGCATGCTGTGGATGATAAGGAGTGAAACCAAATTCCGAAATCAAAAAGAAAAGAAGATCAATGTCGCGGAACTACTCCTACTGCAGGTGAGTAGCAACTCACCGTGGTTTGCTTGGGCTTACAACCGAGAAAGAGATCTAGGGTTCGGATGATGTGAAGGTCTCAGCGATCCCTTCCTATCCGCGTGTTCTCCTTGACGAGGAGACCACGAATCTGTGAACAGCTCCCGGAAAGAAGTCCTCGTCGGCCGCCGGAGAGAAACCCTAGGTCCAGCGTCGCTTTCGCCCGAGAGCAGAAATCGCCGCGCGCCGTTGCGAGAAGAGAAGAGGGGTGAGGAAATTTTCGGTCACGGGAAAATACCTAAGTTCTCTTCTTATAACTAAGATTTTTATTAATTACTATACCTTCAATATAATCATTCTTACCTTAATTAACAAAACTCGCTGGCACAGCTGGTTAACCGGCTTTTAACCGAAGCAAGGGGTCTTGGCTTCAATCCCTCAGCCGCGCACTTTTTCCCAATTTATTCCCTAATCATTAAATATGCTATAAACTTAATTCTCACCATATAAGGTTAACAAAACCGTGTAGCTCAGCTAGTTGGGCCGGTTTTGCTTGGGTCCGTCCGACCCGAGGTCGTGGGTTCGAATCTCACCTTCAACGTTTTTTTTTTAAAACTTCTTTCTTTTTGTAACCCTACTAAACGACCTCCAAAAATTACGTAAAAATACTCTAAAAATTCCTAAAAATCTCTAGAATATTTTAAAAGTATTTCCAAATGTTTTTACGGACTTTTAGAACTTGAAATAGGGAAAATTGGGTCGTTACAATTTCTCATACCTTATAAAAAGTTCGTCCTCGAACTTAGAATAGCTCTGGATACTTCTGTCTCATACTGTCCTCCTGCTCCCAAGTGACTTCCTCGTGCTTCTGGTTCTGCCAGATAACCTTCACTAGTGGCACTTCTTTATTTCTTAGTCTCTTGACTACTCTGTCCACTATCTGTGTAGGTCTGCTCTCATAACTAAGATCCTCTTGGATCTGCACTGACTGAGGCTGAATCACTTGGCTAGGGTCGTGGAGACACTTCTTTAGCAGAGAGACATGAAATACATTATGTATTGCTGATATGTCCTGTGGTAAATCCAGCTTGTAAGCTACTTTCCCAATCCTTTCTGTGATCCGGTAAGGTCCTACATAACGAGGACTTAATTTGCCCTTCTTGCAAAATCTCATCACTCCCTTCATAGGAGCGACCTTGAAAAAAACTGAATCCCCTACTTGGAATTCAAGTGGCCTACGGCGTGTGTCAGCATAACTCTTCTGTCTACTCTGGGCAGTCCCAATTCTCTGTCTGATCTTCTGAATAGCCTGAGTAGTCTCATCTATCAGTTCTGTCTGAATGTCCAGTTCTACTTCCATTTATTTTCTCTCACCTGCTTCTTGCCAGCAAATGGGTAATCTGCACTTCCTGTCATACAGTGCCTCATAAGGTGCCATCTTGATGGTGACCTGATAGCTATTGTTGTAGGTAAATTCAGCTAAGCATAGATACTTGCACCAACTTCCTTTGAAATCTAGTGCACAAGCTCTGAGCATATCTTCTAGAATCTGGTTTACTCGCTCTGTCTGTCCATCAGTCTAAGGATGGAAGGCTGTGCTGAACTTGAGTTTGGTGCCTAGTGCAGTCTGAACACATTCCCAGAAGTGAGAGGTGAAGCGCCCATCTCTGTCAGATACAATAGATTTAGGAACTCCGTGAAGTCTGATCACCTCCTTAACATATAACTGTGCCAACTGCTCTATAGAGTGGGACACCTTGATGGCTAGAAAATGAGCAGACTTGGTTAATCTGTCCACTATCACCCATATCGCATCATATCCATTTGTAGTTCTTGGGAGACCTGTTATAAAGTCCATGGATATGTCTTCCCACTTCCACTCTGGTATTGAAAGAGGTTGTAGCATCCCTTCTGGTCTCTGGTGTTCTGCTTTGACTCTCTGGCATGTCAGGCAGGTACTGACATATTTTGCAACATCTCTCTTGAGCCCAGACCACCAGAACCTTTGTTTCAGATCTTGATACATCTTGGTAGAACCAGGATGCATGGAATAAAGTGTACTATGAGCTTCTTCTAAAATGTTCTTTCTCAGCTCTTCATCTTTGGGGACACAAAGGCGGCTCCCCTGATAAAGAATTTCACTGTCTGATACTCGAAACTCGGAATCTTCTTCTTCTTGTACCCCTTGCTTGATCTTTTGGATATCTGGATCTTCACTTTGCTTCTTCTGTATATCCTCAAACAGGGTTGACTCTAGAGTCAATGCAGAGAGTTGCCCATAAATAATTTCAAGTCCGAAATCTGACAACTCCTTCTGCAGTGGCAGGGCTAATGATGACAAGGACATCAGGGATGCACTAGACTTTCTGCTTAGTGCATCTGCCACTTTGTTAGCTTTACCTGGGTGGTAGAGGATTTCACAGTCATAGTCTTTGACCAACTCTAGCCACCTACGTTGTCTCATGTTTAAGTCCTTCTGTGTGAAGAAGTACTTAAGACTCTGGTGGTCTGTGAAGATTCTGCACTGGACTCCATACAAGTAGTGTCGCCAGAGTTTCAGTGCAAAGACCACAGCTGTCAGCTCAAGATCATGAGTGGGGTAGTTCTTCTCGTAGTCTTTGAGTTGCTTGGAAGCATAAGCTATAACTTTTCCTTCTTGCATGAGTACAGCTCCTAGGCCCATCTTGGAAGCACCACTGTAGATGTCAAAACTCTTGTCACTCTCTGGAACTGTCAGAATGGGAGCACTGGTCAGTCTCTTCTTCAACTCTTGGAAACTCTGCTCACATTTATCTGACCATTCAAACTTCTTGTTCTTTTTGGTGAGGGCTGTAAGTGGAGAGGCTATTCTGGAAAAGTCTTCCACGAATTTCCTGTAATACCCAGCTAAACCAAGGAAGCTTCTGATCTCCCTGGCATTCTTGGGTCTCTTCCACTTGCTGACCGCTTCTACTTTGGCTGGATCCACTTGAATGCCTTCTCTAGAAACGATGTGACCTAGAAACGCCACCTGCTCCAACCAGAATTCGCACTTTGAGAATTTAGCATAAAGCTGCTTTTGCTGAAGGGTTTGCAATACTATTCTCAAGTGCGTGTCATGCTCCTCTGGGGTTCTGGAATAGATTAGAATGTCGTCGATGAACACAATGACAAATTTGTGAAGGTATTCTCTGAACACTCTGTTCATCAGGTCCATGAAAACTGCAGGTGCATTAGTCACACCAAAAGGCATGACTACGAATTCGTAGTGTCCGTATCTGGTCCTGAAAGCCGTTCTGGGTATGTCTCTTTCTTTCACTTTTAGCTGATGGTACCCAGAGCGCAGGTCTATCTTGGAGAACACTGTTGCCCCTCTCAATTGATCAAATAAGTCATCGATTCTGGGCAGTGGATACTTGTTCTTGATTGTCACTTGATTCAGAGCCCTATAATCTATGCACATCCGCATAGATCCATCCTTCTTCTTGACAAACAACACGGGAGCTCCCCATGGTGAATGACTAGGGCGGATGAAGCCTTTGTCAAGTAGCTCCTGAAGTTGCTCTTGTAACTCTTTTAGCTCTGCTGGAGACATTCGATACGGAGCTTTTGAAATTGGCTCCACTTCTCTGTTGGGAGGTAGTCCAGGTAGGCCTTCTGGAAATACTTCTGGATACTCACCGACTACCCGAACATCTTCCTGCTTGGGTCTTTCTTGTTATCTTTGTCCTTCCAGTTCTGATTACCTGATTGGGTTCTCTGTTTCCCCGCTGTCTTGTCTTCTATCTTAACTGGCTTGTGTTGTGTTTGTTGTGCCTTGTTGCTGTTCAGATAGTGCTCACTAATGCCCTGCTAACCAGCTCTTCACCAATCTATGGTCGGTGAGTTTCACTACTCACATTAGGTGTTATTTCTGGTCTCAGCATTAGGAGCATCAGTCTGACTCGTTCTTTCACTGTACTTACTAACTCTAGGCAAAGGTGAGCTAGCCTGTTAAATCTTTTAACCGCTTCTTCTACTAGTAGGTCACCTGGTCTAAATTCTATAAACTGCTCATAATGTTTATTGGTGATCCGTTGGCGGAAGAACTCTTAGTAAAACTCTATCTCAAAGTCAACCCAGCTCATCTGGTTCACTGCTCTCTTACTCTTAACTCGCTCCCACTACATACAAGCATCTCCAGATAGGCAGAAAGAGGCACACTTAATGGTATCAACCTTCTCGACTTCTGGTCAGTCAAGAAGCTCCATTGTGCTCTCAAATGTCTTGAACCAAGCCTGGGCATCCCAGGGCTCAATTGTGCCAGAGAATCTTTCTGCTTTCAGCTTCAGCCACTGGATGAGGTATGCTTCTTGTCTTCTAGGTGTTGTGGCGACTTCTAGGACAACCGATAGGACTTCAGCCACCACTGGGGTCTCCACATTAATGGTTGGGGAAGTGGAAGGAGTTGGCTTCTGATTGGTCATTAGATTGGCAATCACTTGCTGCTGCTCGCTACTTGTCTCTGAAGTTGAGTAACAACTTCAGAGAGAATAGGCCCAGGGGTTCTGGGCTCTTCGTTCTCCTGATCTTAGTTCTCAGTATAAACGGTACGAGGATGTCCTCTTTTTGACATCCAATTATGCAAAGGAAAAAAAAACTAAATCGCTTCTCTAACCCTTTCTAATCATATATATATATGAATAAAGAAAAGGGAAACAAAATCTTCTATCTTACTTAAGCACTTAAAAACAAATACTCTATAATGCAGTTAATAATAAGGAAAGCAGAATAAAAAAAAATTTAAATACTTTCTTACTTGAAGACGGCGAGGATGATGCTAATGTGTGTGTGTGATGCTGGAGAATGGAACACTGCTCTGATACCAACTGTAACGACCACCCTTTTTACTACTACTACTACTCTCTAAGAGTGACCGTTACTTATCTACTAACTCTACTTAACCGGTGTGATTAAAAAACCACATGGAAACCCTACCGAAAAATTTCGGCAGAGTCTCCCCTGTAACGGTGACCATATTCAACAATACATGCAATATATATACTCAGCCACAAGCGGCTGGAACACATAACAATCAACCACGCAGTATAATAATTTTAACTCAGCAACAATAAAGGAAAACTAATCCATAACCACAACTGAATAGCAAATACAATATTAAGTGTCCTTATAAACAGTTATCAAATCTCCTTAATACATAAAGACTTAATTAACTCAAAGAAACAAATCATAATTTATTTTATTCGCAAGGATCCCTAGGACTTCCATAGTGCAGACATCACACACCCCTCTTGCATCTCCTTGTCGCCTTCCTTCATATTAGCTTTCCTTTTTCTTTATCTGCAGTAGGAGGAATGCAAACTATAAGCAAAATGCTTAGTGAGTACTATCTAACTCACAAAATCTCGATATGCGTGTATATAAATAAAAACATGCTAAAACTGAATGCTAACATATAAAGCTACTCATGCTCATAAATAGCAAAGAAATCAACTAACTGAAAAGCCAACATATAAAGCTAAACATGCTCATCAACTAGCAAATAAATAACATGTAAGAAACTAAACATGTAAAAGTTACTAGTATAAAAGAAAAGCTAAACTTGTTGATCTTTAAAACAAAGTGAAACTTACTTCATTTACTCTAAACTTATTCTTTTATTTCACTTGTTTAAAATTTATACTTTAATACTTGAAAATAATAATCAACTTCTCTTGGGCTCAGGCATAGTACCATTTTATGCGCGTCCCTAATAGGTTAGGGTAGCGAGCCACCAATCCTAAAAGATCAGACCTTGGTCTACCAGGGCCAAGACCTTGGAATTGGACACCTGGATTTGTTTAACGACAACCTTGGAAGTTGGGTACTAGCCTCTTCTTAAAAGTAAAATACTTATTATCTTAATTACTTCTTTAAATGCCTTGGCATTTTAATAAGCACCTTGTGTGCTAAAATCCCTAAAGTCTTGACTTTGGGATCTACTTAAGGTCTTGGCCTTTTTCTTTCTTTTCTTTACTCATACTTCTAATACTCCTTGATTAGAGCTTATTAGAATCCTGTAGATATATCTATCAAGTGTAGGATTACAACCAACCAAGTATGCTATATAAAAATAACATAAGGGAAGCAGATCTGAACTCTCTAAGCATGTTATAAAACAAAGGAAAGGAAAGCAAATCTGAACTTACTAATCATGCTATAAAATAGAGCAAAAGAAAACAACTTTGAACTTACTAATCATGCTATAAAATAGAGCAAAAGAAAGCAACTTTGAACTTACTAATCATGCTTTAAAATAGAGCACAAGAAAGCAACTTTGAACTTACTAATCATGCTTTAAAATAGAGCAAAAGAAAGCAACTTTAAGCTTCCTAAACATGCTGTAAAATCGGACAAAAGAATGCAACTTAAAACTAGAAAATTTGTTCATGTACATCTATTGCTACACAAACAGAAATGCAAATAAAGAAAGGTTGTTTTAGGCCCTAAATGAAATTGTTCTTGCTTGCGAATATGCGATTAAAGAGAACCTGTTCTAAGCTCTAAACAGAGCTGTTCATGCTTGCAGAAGTGCAAATAAAACTAGGATGCTAAGGCTGAGATGCTAATTAAGGTAACAAAGAAGTCTAAGATTGATATGCTAATTTCAAAGCTGTTCTTTTCATTGCAACAAGGAGAAAATCCAACAAGAGCTATAAATCTACAGCATTTCATGCTCTAACAATTCAATAAAAGGTCTATAACTAATATGGATCCAAAACATGCTTATTCTTCTTGTTATGTTCCCCGGCACAAACCAACCAGAAAGTACTGCTGTAACTAAAATCTTTGCAAACATGTTCACAACATAAAGCAACAGAATTCTTCAAGTCTACTTCAAAACAGCCCGGAACCATAGTCCATTTCCCTGTTTAGTGCCACGGAAGAAACCAATAAGAGCAAAACACTCCACTTACTTAATCCTTTTCCTGTTCTTCTCTTGGAAACTCACGGCAGCAACAAGACCTTTAAGCATGTTACAGTATATATATGCAAGGAAGAAGGAAAAAGAATCTTAAATCTACCCTTAACCCTCTAACATACAGATTCTGTGCAACATGATCCGAAACACAAAAAGAATTAAATCCCTAGCAAGCATAAATTCGGCTCAAACTCAATCCGAAACATAGGAGCATGCTGTGGATGATAAGGAGTGAAACCAAATTCCGAAATCAAAAGGAAAAGAAGATCAATGTCGCGGAACTACTCCTACTGCAGGTGAGTAGCAACTCACCGTGGTTTGCTTGGGCTTACAACTGAGAAAGAGATCTAGGGTTCGGATGATGTGAAGGTCTCAGCGATCCCTTCCTATCCACGTGTTCTCTTTGACGAGGAGACCACGAATCTGTGAACAGCTCCCGGAAAGAAGTCCTCGCCGACCGCCGGAGAGAAACCCTAGGTCCAGCGTCGCTTTCGCCCGAGAGCAGAAATCGCCGCGCGCCGTCGCGAGAAGAGAAGAGGGGTGAGGAAATTTTCGGTCACGGGAAAATACCTAAGTTCTCTTCTTATAACCAAGATTTTTATTAATTACTATACCTTAAATATAATCCATTCTTACCTTAATTAACAAAACTCGCTTGCACAGCTGGTTAACCGGTTTTTAACTGAAGCAAGGGGTCTCGGCTTCAATCCCTCAGCTGCGCACTTTTTCCCAATTTATTCCCTAATCATTAACTATGCTATAAATTTAATTCTCACCATATAAAGTTAACAAAACCGTGTAGCTCAGCTGGTTGGGCCGGTTTTGCTTGGGTCCGTCCGACCCGAGGTCATGGGTTCAAATCTCACCTTCAACGTTTTTTTTTAAAACTTCTTTCTTTTTGTAACCCTACTAAACGACCTCCAAAAATTACGTAAAAATACTCTAAAAATTTCTAAAAATCTCTAGAATATTTTAAAAGTATTTCCAAATATTTTTACGGACTTTTAGAACTTGAAATAGGGAAAATTGGGTCGTTACAAAATATGTACAAGTTAAGAGAGAGTAAGGACATTTTTTCTTTCTTTGTACTAATACTACAATTCTATTGCTTAATTCATTGGACTGCAATATTTTATTCTAATTGTAACTTCTTTACTTCTTTAAATAATCATGTCATTACTTTATGTTTAATCCTAACATTAACTTGGGTTGATGCAAATAAAAAAAAAGTGATTATAAGTATCTCGTGATAGTTTTGATGTGGTCAACCAAGTTAAATTAGGTCATGTGTATTTGATCCTTGTGTTTAAGTGTACAGGAGCTTAGGAATATAAGAAGTTGAGTGGAAGATGTAGTTAGCGAGAAGGATGATACGAAAAATGAGCCGACGAGCTCGATGCATTCGAGGGACAAGATGCTGCGAAAGAGTATACCAGTGGAAGAGAAGGACATGCTCAGTGTTTGAGGGATGAGAAGCCAAGGAGGAAGCCTGCTCTAGGAGAAGACTGGAAGATAAGTTTAAGTGAGCCCAATTCCGGATGAACAATATCACCCAGACGATCGAAGCAGCGAAAGAGTAAACGGGGAGTTGCGGAGCTGCTAGAGGCGCCTCTAATAATATAATGTTGGAGGCCCCCACTCACTCCGCCCCCCTCTCAATCTTTTTATGGGAGGCGCCTCCAACAGGGTTAGAGGCGCCCTCGTGCCTTTTTTGGTAGGAGGCACCTCCAACCGTTTAGAGGCGTCTTAAACTGAGCAAATAGTGACCGTTAATGAAGATAGAGTTTTATCTGCGCACGGATAAAACTTATATAATAGAAGGCGTCTTGAACCATCTTAGAGGTGTCTTCCAACTTCGGATAGAATTTTTCAGGAGTTATAAAAAAACCCTTGGACCTACAAAATATTTAACAACTTTTGTATTAACTTTCCTAGTCATTTCTGAGTTGTCAACGTGTGTAAATTAAAGACTTCTCTGCCTTCAACGAATGAGATCTACTAGTATTTTTTTAACATCTTGGATTAACAACCACCTAGGTTGTAACAAGTAAAACTCTGCATTTTACCTACTCTCTTTAAATTGTTATTTCTT
The DNA here is from genome assembly GCF_018446385.1 of Zingiber officinale. Lineage (NCBI taxonomy): Eukaryota > Viridiplantae > Streptophyta > Magnoliopsida > Zingiberales > Zingiberaceae > Zingiber > Zingiber officinale. The sequence continues at coordinate 10,696,220 of NC_056002.1, forward strand.
TTATTAATGTTATTTTTATTATGCTAATAATCAAATCAAAAGAATAAGAAATGGATTATTATTTCTTGTAGGTAATTTACCTCTTTTTTTATGCTCCGCTACACCAACACATATTTATTGGCACTAATATCGATCTATTGTTGTCACATATTTGAACCTGTCAAATTCACTTTAGAGGTCATTGCACAAAGGTCCATAGCTAGTTCCTAATTCAAGTTGGTCTCCTATTTTTTTCGATTTTTTTCGATTTTTATGAAATCTAAAGTTTTGTGGCCGACTCCCCCTTAGAAACTACCTCCTATGGATGCTATCTTACTTGAGATTGTTCCATTTCAAACTTTGACCGTACTCAATCTGGTTGAATGTTACGATAATCTAAGAGAGCAATTTCCTCTTTATACTTGTATTGTCTTCCTCATTTGAAATAACATTCATCTCCTTCTCCTTATAAAGGAGAGCGCATCTAATTTAGCGAGAAACATGCAAGACATTTGGCATGCACGTGAGCTTGTGCAGGCAACAACATGTTGCATACATGCATGCAAAGCAAAAACAACTTGCATGACACTTGCGCCCGCCTAAATGTAAGGCATGTGTCAAGCATGGATATGTGGCTTGTGTCCTTGAGCAAGCAAAACAGAATTACGGTAAGCATATTCACGTGGACATGTCGTGATCCGCTACTATTCGTACAAAAAATGAATTCATTCTTGGGTTAATACGAATAATCTATCGGTCGTGTTTTTATTCAATCGTCGTATTAATTCAACAAAATATATATATATATATATATATATATATATATATATATATATATATATATAAATGTTCTCCTGCGGTGTATTTCTTGCGGTTTGGTGCGGTAGAAGTGATTTGGCATTCCACGTCAAAGTCAAATAAAAAATAAAAAATAAAAAAACGCGGCATCATCTCTCTTCTCGTTTTCTTCGTCGACCTCGCCAAACGGCCACTGCCGTTCAGCTGGACGCCCGGCCGCCGTCAGTCGGATCGCGGCCGGATTCCGACAGCCATCCGGCCGGAATCCGGTTGTGATCCGGCCGAGGGGTGATCCGCCAACGTCAAACGTCGATCGGTGGCAAACGCCGGGAGAAGCGGAGAGATCGCGGCGCAGCCAGTGATTTTTTTTTTTTCTTTTTCTTTTTTTTGCTTACGTGGCGCATCCAGCTCATCCTAACCGCACCAAACCGCAGGGAGAAAACCGCAGGTGAGCAAAATCGTATATATATATATATATCTATGTGTGTGTGTTTTTATTCAATCGTCGTATTTCTTCAACAAAATATATATATATAGTACGCGCGTGCAGGATATCACTGATTTTAGTTTTTTTTTATTTTTTTTAAATTTTTGAATTAAAAAAATAATTAAAATATATTTTAAAAATTTTATTTTTAGGATTCAGGCTTTGGGTGATCGTATCAAAGCTATTTTCTTTTTTAGATTTTACCTCTAGGGTTCAGGCTTTGGATTATAGTATCAAAGCTATTTAGGGTTCAGGCTTTGGGTTACAGTATCAAAGCTATTTTTTTTTTATATTTTACCTCTAGTATTCAGGCTTTGGGTTATAGTATCAAAGTTATTTTTTTTAGATTTTACCTCTAGGGTTCAGGCTTTGGGTTATAGTATCAAAGTTATTTTTTTTAGATTTTACCTCTAGGATTCAGGCTTTGGGTTATAGTATCAAAGTTATTTTTTTTTAGATTTTACCTCTAGGGTTCAGGCTTTGGATTATAGTACCAAAGTTTTTTTTTTTTTTTTTAGATTTTACCTCTAGGGTTCAGGCTTTGGATGATGGTATCAAAGCTATTTTTTTTTTTAGATTTTACCTCTAGGGTTCAGGCTTTGGGTGATGGTATCAAAGCTATTTTTTTTTTAGATTTTACCTCTAGGGTTCAGGCTTTGGGTTATAGTATCAAAGCTATTTAGGGTTCAGGCTTTGGGTTATAGTATCAAAGCTATTTTTTTTTTTTAGATTTTACCTCTAGGGTTCAGGCTTTGGGTTATAGTATCAAAGTTTATTTTTTTTTTATTTTACCTCTAGGGTTTAGGCTTTGGGTTATAGTATCAAAGTTGTTTTTTTTTAGATTTTACCTCTAGGGTTCAGACTTTGGGTTATAGTATCAAAGTTATTTTTTTTTTAGATTTTACCTCTAGGGTTCAGGTTTTCTAATTAGGTTATAGTGTTTAGTTTTAAAAAAAAATAAAATAAAATTAATTTAAGTATTTATTGAGTATTGTAATATGGTGAGGGAATATATTAATATATTAAAAATTTATATAAGGAAATATTAATTTTTTTAATTTAAAATATTAAAATAATTTAAAAAAATTTTAAAAAATTATTAATTGATCTCCTGCCCGACGCGTACAGTCATGCTCGCGTCGCGCAGGATATATATCCGGTTCTCTGTTTTTAATTTCCTCAAAAGTTGCGCATCGACGACGTCGATCGATCAGCCATTAATCTCACATAACTGCGCCCCCAAGAATCACCATTTAAGACACGTAATCTGCCTTGTAATCTTGGGCATTGACCAAGCTAAATAAGAGGGCGATGGAACAGATGAGACGTTTTAATGTAATATATATATTAATCACATGCTAAGGAAGCTGCTAAACGTGTTTAACTGTTGCCTGCCTGCCTGCCTTCCTGCCTTTACATTGAGCCGGTGGTTGACGTGTAGCTATAATTAAACATTATTCCAAATCGTTAATTAACTCGTTAATCGCATCTGCTGTTCCGTTATAAATGTGCTAGTACTCGTCGTTGTGTTTGATAGAGGAGATCGATCAGGAGAGGAGAGGAGGGGTGGAAGGTAAATAGCGAAGGAATATCGTCTTCCACTCAGATGGCGACCGACGGCCGCGACGGTAATGCAGTCCCTGCTTCTCCTTGTCGGAGGTAATTAATTTACCAACAAAAAATTAAATTTTGATTAACTTATATGATTGTAATCATTATTTTTGATAAAGAAATATAGTCTAAAATCGCGTGAGTACCTATTTTGTTTATATATAAACTATTTTTATATGATTGTAGGCATTATCTTTTTATATAACTGTTGTGACTAGGGCGCCAGATACGTCTCAATTATTAAACAATTTTTTTTTTTTAAGCTCGGGGTTAGATCAATAAGATTTTAATTTTAAGGTTGGCTAAGTATTCAAGCTAAAAAAATAAAAATGAAAAAAGAAAATTAAATGCTCACATACAATATATGAAGGTATAATATTTAGGGTTTAAAATTTTAAAAAATATATATATTTTTTAAAAAAATGGCGTACCTAAATATTAAGATATCTGGATCACTTCCAAATGTCTCGAGCATGCACTAGCATACAGTGATGAATCACACAGCATATCACTATATCTCTTGCGCGACTTTTGGTCCACACATGCACAAGTGCTCGAGGCGTCTGGAATTATCCAGGAATCAAGACGCCTCAAACAAATCAAATGTTTTTTTTTTGTATTTTTTTATTTTTAAAAATCTTAAATTTTCTTAAATCCTAAACTTTAAATATTATACCTCAAATTCTAAATCCTAAATCCTAAAAAAATTTAACAATAAAATAAAAATATCCTCTAAAAACATCCATATCAACTTTCCTAAATATAGAATTTACCTTAAATTTTTATATTTTACTTGAAAAGGTTTTACAATAGCTACCCTATTCATTATATAAATTTAAATTTCATTAATAGTAATTCTTTATGGAGAAAAAATATTAAAATATTATTTAATTTGAAAAAAATATATATATAAAGAATATATTGGTAATAGAGAGAGAAAAATAAGAAAAAATGGGAAGAGAAAAAAAAATAAAGATGATGAAAATTGTATAGTAGATGTTGAGTCTAGTACAATGTATTCATCTAAATTTAATAAATTGAATGGTTTACTCAAATTTTATAGAAAAAATTTCTAAATACTATATCTTAAATATTAAACCCCAAATCTTAAATCCTAAATTATAATCCAGATTAAAAAAATTTTTAAAAATTATCACATCATGAATACTATTATAACTGTGAGCATCTAAATTTTTATTTATTTCAAATTCTTTTAAACTTGAACACGACGGACTTAACCCCGAACTTAACAAAATTTTAAAAAAGAAACGAAAAAGAAAAAATGCATAACAATTGAGGCGCCTCGGAATATATATCTATAATCTATATACATACGTACGTGTGTAGGTTGGAAGGCAAGGTAGCTTTCATTACCGGCGGAGCCGCCGGTTCCGGCGAGGCGACCGCGCGGCTCTTCGTTCTCCACGGCGCGAAGGTGGTGATCGGCGACGTGCGCGACGAGCTCGGCCGCGCAGCGGCGTCCAGCATTGGCGGCGAGGACGTGATCACGTTCGTGCACTGCGACGTATCCAAGGAGGCCGACGTGGAGCTCGCCGTCGACATGGCGGTGGCTAAGTACGGCCGCATCGACGTCGTTTTTAACAACGCCGGCGTGCTCGATGGCTGCCGCGGCTTCGCCGTCGCGGAGGCCGACGACTTCGACCGCGTTATGGCAGTCAACGCTCGGGGCGTGTTCCTAGGCACCAAGCACGCCGCACGCGCCATGATGGCGTCGGGCGTGCGGGGCAGCATCATCAACAACGGCAGCGTGGCGACGGTGGTGGCCGGCGTGGCGTCGCACGCCTACGTGGCGTCGAAGCACGCGGTGCTGGGGCTGACGCGGAGCGCCGCGGCGGAGCTCGGCCAGCACGGCATCCGCGTCAACTGCGTGTCGCCCTTCGCCTACGCCACGTCGTTGGCTTGCGACTTCATTCACATGGACCAGAAACAGGTCGAGGAGTCCGTCGGTGCAATCAGCAACCTCAAGGGAGCGGTGCTGAGGGCGGATGACGTGGCGCGCGCCTCCGTCTACCTGGCCAGTGACGAGTCATGCTACGTCAGCGGACAGAACATTATCATCGACGGCGGATTTACCGCCGTCAACCACGCCTTTGGCCTCTTCAAGAACTGAGCGATATGTCACTCGGATCCAGCTGGATTTACCTTAAATTAGTATAAATAATAAATGTCGGTCCGAAAAATAATTATGTACTATTTCAATAAATAATAATAATAATAATTACGTAAACATAATTTATGTTCAGTTAATGACGTTAATGTATGTGTTTGATCACGACTTGGGATCGATTCAATGTAATGACAGCAAATATCTATTTATGTATACTTTTAAACTACGTACACGCAGTCATAATCATTTAGTTTTCTACAAATTGTCTATGTGGGGGCGTTTGGTTCGGGTGAAGGAATGGAAAAAGATATAAGAATGATTGTAAATATTAATGAAATGGAAATGATTCTTATATTCCTCATGATATTCAGGAATGACTCATTCTTATATTTAGATGAATGAATCCGATCCTACCATCATTTCCCCAAACCAAACACAAGTTTTATTTCATTGCCATTCCAAATCCTCCAAATGAGCAGCCCCTTAGTGTAGCTGAGTTAGGTTATTTCATTGGTTTATCAGTGGCTTAGTCCTACTGAGAATGATATGAATTGTGTAGAGAAGAAAGCTACGACTCAAGATGTTGTGCAAAAGTCGAGGTTGAGAATATCGTTCCTATTGTTGCTTTAGAGGAAAAAAAAATGAACCTTCCACAATCTGGTAGATGGATTCAACTTGTTCACTGCATGTTTGCGAGATGATTCAAAGGTTGAGGTATTATGTGTTGACTCAGTCAAACTATATCTAGAGGAGCACAATACATATTAGGGTAAATATGTGTCCCAAATGATGAGGAATTTGATTTCACCAAGTCTATTAGATTCGAAAAGGATACCTAGCGCGGTTCAAAATTAAGAATCACATAAAGACAGACCAACGTGTTGCACATGAAAGATTGAAAGATAGATCGACATATAGAATAAGATGGCCACTAAAACATACAAGACATGTAGAAACCAGCTAAGTGGATAGTGTACCTTGGCACATCGGATGGTAAAAGTGTGAATCTACTAATTATCTATAAGCTGAGAAATCTGAAGGATCTTCTTCCGGTTGAAATTGTCAGGGAAACGGAAGTGTCAGCGATGTGAACTGATGGATTTAGCTTGTGTAGTGTTGGAGATTGAGAGGAGTGTGGCCAATTTGTCTTAGAATACTTGAATGGTATGACTTTTGAAGCCTTCAACTTTGGTGGGAATTTACCACTAGAAAATCCATAAACTCATGCTGCTAAATTTACATCAAACGGAATAATTACCTTAAGCAAAGTTCATGCATGCATCTAAAGTCCCCTAAGCAAATTATTGGAATGATTCTGGCTGCCACTAAAACACTTTAAACAAAGAGACATATCTCGCCCATATTTCTGTTTTGTATATAAAAATCCCAGTTTCAGCTCGCTCACTCCGCTGCTTTCCCTTTGTATCCATTCCTCCTTTCCCCAGCGGAAGCGCCATTATTTCCCATCTCCACCAGGTAGCAGACCATCGAATCGACATCGTCGCCAAAGATGCTATATGCTTCCATCGCCTGCATATATCCGAAGCCCATGGACAGAACCATCTGCATGCTGCTGGTGAGGATAATCTCTGGCAGCAGTGCTTTCTCATTCTCTCCCTCTGATATAGATTGTGACGACCCTATTTCTGCAAAACAGATCATGGTCTTTCCTTCATCTATAGATGGAGAAATGTCTGCGAGGAATGGTTGCCAGAAATAGTAAGGCGCATACTTGCCACAGAAGATGATGGTTCTGCACTGGATGTGGAAGACTCTATAGAGAAAGCATACTGTTTCAACTTCTCCTTAGCCAAATACTCGGCCCGTGAAGCCTCCATCACCATCCTCTCAATTTCCTTCTCTGTTAGTTCCAGATCAGAGTAGAAACGCCCCTCAGCTATAAGTGCCTGAAAGAATATGAGCCTGAGTCTAACAAATTGCAAAAAATAAAATGACTTAAATGGATTCAGTTAACAGGTTTTTACCAAGATTTGAGGCGTTTAGTTAGGTGATTCAGCAGCTATAGTTATGCAATAAATATTAAGATTTATGACATTTAATTCACTAGTCAAAGGAATTAAATTACATAAGATTTCATGAGATTCTAGTGTGAAAGGCTTCCTACCAAATGTATCTAGCTTGTCATTGAAACAATTTAGCATTTCCAAATACTAAATTTCCATGCTGACAAGTACATGACGAGAATAGTTAATATGTATGAATTATGCTTTCTCAGCCCTCAACAAATTTGTAATTGAATTCATTACAATAACTAAAAGGTGTTTGCACAAACTTGATTTAAGCCCAAAAAAGGGATTCTGCCCTTGACCTACTAACACCAACTAGCCAACAAGTGGGAATTATGTCATCAAAACATTCAAGTATTATGACGGCTCTTATGATTCACAATACTTGACCTAGTTTGTGAACTACTAGACAGAACAGCTAATGAAAAATAACCATAATTAAGTTCAATAGATGATAATCAAAGAATCTAGAACGTTACACAATGATAATCTGTGCCACAATGAAATTAAACTGTACTTACATTATCAAGTTGCTGGTCTTGCTGTGCTTTAATGGCAGTCTTTATCTGATCCTTATCCATGTTTCTCTACAAAGAAAGGAGATAAATTAGGGGAAGAATGTAATAGAAACAAATCCAGTTAGTCAGTCAATATCAGTCATGATGCCACTGAAATATTATCTAGATGAAGTACAGTGGAAAACTAGCAGCAATGGTCCAAAATAATTTTAAAAGACATTACAGCTGAACATAGAGTAAAGTATAACCTTTTACTCCTCACCTATCGTAATAAATGCAAAATTGTGAGGTTTACAGACTTATAGAATAAATTGTTATGAAACTGCAGACGATCATAAAAAGAACTTACCCCTCGAAGACCACTGAATCCAAGACCTGCACCCACTGTCATCCTACGTGGATCGACCAGTGAGTTATAATGGTTGCCATGATGGTAACTTAACCGAATTGGAGGGACATCAGTGACATAACTCCCTTGAAAGATGTTAATAGGTTCTGTACATTAAAATGTAGGAATTACAAAAACTTTACTGTTGATTGGAACATTGTAAACCTATCAACAAATGAGACCATACCAGTGCTATAGGAGTATATATGTATAGGGCGGTTGTACATTTCTGCAAATGCCTGAATCTCAATGTTGTTTCCATAAACCTAAAACAAGCAAGGAATAAAATACGTTTATACCATTAGAAAATAGTCTGTATGGCTTAAGACCTAAAGACTCTTTAAAGTTGAATCAAATTACTAGCGACATATCATATAATGAGAGATAATGAGTAATGAAGTTAGTGTTACTCTCACACCAAGTAAATAAAAATAAATGCTTCATATATATTAATATTTACTGCCCTCACTAACTGATTATCTACCAATTCTACTCCTTGTATACAAGTTCTAGTATCCAAACAAACATGCCTAATTTCAAGTGTGTGAATGAATACAAGTCTAAGATCTTGAAGTTTCTTCATAACCACAGCCCATTTGAACATGACTCTCAGGATCAATGGGTACTATTCCAGAATAGGGTATAATTGGACAACCAACCAAATATTAGCTAAAAAACCTCATAATATGTGCAATAACTTCTGCATCATTTTACTGGTGTGACTTGTGAAGCACTGAAGTTTAGCTCTAAATATAGATGTATAGATAAAGCCTGCAATAACTAGAGCCCAAAAGGCAATAAATCATGTACATCACAGGATAAATGGTTGATTTGTTTTACAGAAAACATGAAAAATTGCATTGCAGCATTTACACCAAATGCCAAAACATAATACGGGATACAAGCTTGCAACAAGTAGCATAGGATTGACATTGCTATAATGGTAAGAGTAAAAATAAAGAAAATCATGCAAGCAATGATCAAAATGGTGAGAAGGTGCACAAAATACCTTGTCTCTCCTTTTCCTCTTGCAGTATAAAGTGAAACTTTCAATTAGAAACTGAGAAAAATGATCCCGTTCCTTTTCCTGACCAAAAAAAATGGAGGCATTATAAGGAGTAGGCTAGCACCACTAAAAGAACCAATTTTTTGATAATAAAGTTTATGTTTCAGATGCTATTTCTGGGAATAAAATACTGCTCGGTTATATGCTTCAGTTTCAAAATGTTAAACTTTTAATTGTTTAAGAAATTGATAAAAATGGATTGCTTCCTACAAAGTCCAACACCTCGATCCATAAAGTATCAAGAGTCATAATTCAGTAATATAAATTTTTTCCTTTCGGCCTAAAGGACACATGATGATCACAAAAGATACTTCAAGCACCACTCATTCAATAATTCATTTTTAATCCTCATAACTATGTATTTATCAATATCCCCTAATTATTGAATAATAGAAATCATATATTTAAACTCTAACTTATAGAAATTTTATTTTCATCAATCTTGACTATTTATGTGATTCTTTTTTTTCTCATATCAATTGTAGTAAATTATTTATTTATTTGTTCCATCATTCTGCATCGTATTGTAAACTAAATAACATGTACAAGTTATGCATATAGCAATCAGTTGTATAGCATCAGTGATAAAAAAAAAAAATGCAGCAATGCTACTATTCAAAAAAATGATTTTTTTTTTTTTGGGCTAGAATCATGATGCATACCAAGTAATCAACACACATTTGCCTTGCCATATCATATTCTTCTGCATCACCGTAAACTTGGTCTGCAACTGCCCGGAAAAGGCAATTCCCATCCTCCAACATCTTTCTCACTTCAAAACCTTTTGTCCGCCGTATCTCAAGAACAAACAATCTTTCTCTCTCCTAACAAGAAAAATGATTCAACACTTGACATCAACCATGGGAGGGTCTAAAAAGAAAACATCATAGTTGATACAATCAAGAAATCACTAATATTAATATTCACTGAATGAAACAAGAGAAGATATCGGTTTGTATAAATTAAAAAAAAAAATACAATCCTTGATTATTGGGCTTGTAACAGCCTAATTCTCTATAGAAGTATTTATAAATTATCAAATTGATGCAATATATACAGTGAACAATCTACATTCCATAGTGCAACATGTAAATACTAAATTATACCAGAAATGGTTATCTATTATGGTGTTCTTAAGTTATTGAATTCAAGAACTTTTGCACACAAGTTAGATTTACATGTAATGAAGGTCCACAAAACAGTTTTTGAGCATGAATTGAAAATTCATTATAACTCACTATCAGATAATTTGTTGTTTGATAACTTTCTAGGAAAAAATATCACTACTAATTAAGGGGAACCCCCAACAGAAAAACAGGTACTATACAATCGTTATGAGCAGCACAAAGAACAAGAGCAATTAAACCATCAAGCTTAACAAATGTCAGAGTATGCAATAGTAAAATTTCTCTTCTTTATATAGGCAAACAAAAGAAATCCAAGACATCTAAGGTAATTTGCAACATACAAAAATATTATACCTGGTGACAGTTTGTCATCTTACCATTCAAGTCCAACACGATTAGGACAGAAACAATAGAGAAAGCTAGTAATGATGACAGGACACACTTTACCATTTGAGTTAAATATAATTGCCAAGGCAACAAAGAAAAGAAAGCAAATAAGAATATTTTCACTTCTTATATTAATTTAAACACTTAATGGTCTTCTTCTCACATAATATCTATTATTGCCTAAAGAAAAAAATAGCAAATTTAATTAACCTATTTGGAGATAGACAATAAAGTCCATGTAGCCAACCTAAAATAGTATCTTAGCATAAAGATTATTCTGATAGAATAATATATCCTTGCCTTTCCCAGTCACTTTTTTTGGATGTCCTATTTCTTTTTTTTTTTAAAGGGATAGGATGCTTGAAGCTAGAAAAAGGTCAAGTAGTTAAGAAAATAACAATGATTGAAGACATATAATCTCGAAGTAATATAAGATGAGATGAAATTTAGTATCACTTGCTCAAATTTTAAAATAAACTAAATGACCAAAACTTATTTAAGATGCATTTGTAGGAAATTTGCAAGCATGGTCATTATTATCCTCTTCACCTAGATAGAGAGAACAGAAAAATATCTCTCTTGTTAACAAATAAATTCCAATTGAGACAAATTATACCAATTTTCAACAATTGATATATGTCACAAGTTAGATTTCATAATCATAAGCATAAGCCTGATGTTTAGAACTTTGTCCTAGCCACCTGAATTTTTCCAAACAATAAATGAATGCACAATGAACTCAGTGAAAAAACTTTATATTTGGTAATTTAACATGAACCTAATCTATGTTGAAGGTATAAAAATATTAGTGAAGAAAGATTTATATTTAGTAGATTAACATGGGCAAAAACTATCATTATCAATTAGTTGATATGAAAGAAGCCGCATAGAAAGATAAACTTTTAATTGTCAAAACAGTATTGCAATAAGGCTTCGTGAGAAGAAATCAAAAAGACGTGTCACGACATTTTTGTTTCAGAATGGATCATACCGCATCCCCATAGGAGGTCACATAGCCAGGGCCTTGTTCATCTGCACTGTTGTAACCATCCCCTTCACCATATGACATAGGGGAAGAAGGCCGAGAGTTTGATGGTGAGCGTGCTCCAACGACTGGCCAAGGTGTTTGCCTTCTTGAAGAACCAATCCTCACAGAGTTTGACGATCCTAATCCCATTCTCCTGGAGCTCTGATTAGTCAAAAAAGGCTTCAATGGTGGGGCTGGAGGTGGTGGAGGGTAGGAAGCACCTGTAGCAATCTGTGGTGAACCAATTACCAATGGAACTATGCCTGATCGAAGAGCATCTTCTTGGCCCAAATGATGCTCACTGGTTTCTGCCCTTGGAGCAGAAGAATCCAGAACATCATTAATTGAAGACTTGTTTTCTTCATATACATTAGTCCCAACCTCGACATTAATTACTTGAGAAGATTCATCATGTTTCGAGATTTTATCCTCAACACTCTCCAAACGATCTCCAGAATCTTCTATTACACTTTGGTCTTCAATAATCTGTTTTTCTGGGTCATCCTTAGATGTGGAGGAAGCCTGAGAAGACGGTGGTGTTGAATTTGATGGAGGCCGATTAGAATTTGAGGAAGAACCACGCTGAACGAAGATTCTAGTCATTTTATCTATACAAAGTATCTCGTCAGCAGCTCCTAACTTCCGTCAAACCCTTTCGTACTTGCTCAAAGATCCACTGTCCAAATGATCCCTTTATCGCGTGTTCTGACTTTGGCAGAACCGATCGCGAAACCCCAGCCAATTGATTCGTCTTGCCCCAGCACGGTTTCCCCCACGCTGTTAACCAATATCTGAGTTCCTCTGACAATTCTCATGAGATCAGATTCCTCCGTCTTCTTGCCACAAAGTTCACCTAGAAAAACGCCCTTAAAAGAACCCTCCCTCCCCCCAACAAATCCAGCGGTCCCTCAAGTTCTCTGCCAAAACCCATCTACCATAATCAATTGACCAAGATGCTAAATTTCCGCAGAAACACTGCAAGCATCAAAATCCTAAGCAAGCAAGATGCTTGGAAAGAACATGCACGGGAAAACCCTAAAAAGCTCTGAGAAACCGCCAAAAAAAAACGACGAAAAACAACGAACCTGAACAGCGAGAACGCTTGCCTTGGCCACTTCCGGGGGATCCCTGATCTCTACGATCGGGCAAGGGAAAAGGATCCGTGGAGGAGCGGTGACTGAGATGACAGCGAACGAGCCTTCGGAAGAAAAAAAAAGATTCCAATCGCGGGACGAAAGGTAAGAGAAATGGGGAGGGCTTGCGGCTGCCTGCATTCACCCTCTTATAGGGCGATGGAGAGACACCGGACCGCAATCGGTGTAAGTTACCTTTTTACCCCCCTCATTTCCTAACAATACTACTTGGTATTTGGGTAAATATCTAAACTTTCGGATATAAAAAAGTCATTGTGCATTATATTTTTGTTTACCTAAAGTGCCCACAACGATAGCGGTGAGAAAATGGTGGTGGTGACGTGGATCCCAGTCGGTATGCACTTCGGGCCGAAACGAATTCGGTTCCGATTAAGAGCGTGGCGCTCCGTGATTCGTCAATCTTGTATCGGCTGTTTAAACTGGGCCAGCAAAACTGATATTGGATAGTTTATATACGGAGAGAATATTTTATTTTACCGAAATATTTTTTTTAATCTTTTCCATGTTATCTCTACAATTCGAATGAATTATTTAAATGACCCTAGCCGCTGTAAATGTTCTCTCCATTATCGACATTAATTATAGACCAATTTACACATTATAGATTAAATATTTTATAGTTAGAAAAACTTCAAAAGCACAAGATTTTTTTGGGGTTTAAGTATCGAGGTCTTATAATAAGATTTTTAATATTTATAAAATCATAAATTAAAAATTCACAATTAAAAATTAGTTTATACCTTAACATAGCACTTGCTAAATAGAAAGCTGATCTGTAAATAAGTGAATAGTTAAATTTTAATATATATATATATATATATATATATATATATATATATATATATATATATATATATATATATATTTGTTTTTAGCTTTAACATGAGTTCTTGGCTTTAAAATGCTTTTTTGTTAAACGTATAGCTAGCAAATTAATCTAGGTCTCATGATAAGATTAGGCAAATAAATCATGAAAAATAATTTATCTTAGTACAATGACCTTTTATATATAAAGATCGGACACCTAATGAGATATTTTATATACATACCCTTTATAAGAGAGGTTAGATAGGGCGTAAACGAGCTGAGCCGAACAATAAGAGGCTTGAGCTTGGACTCGATTCATTATCCTGAAGCTCTAACTCGGCTCGAGTTTTGGGGACGAGCGTAGTGGCTGTTTGGCACCATCGAGCTCGGCTCGAGTTTGATTCGAGCTTTAATTCTTAAGCTTGAATTTGGCTCGTAATAAAATTAAATAGCTCAAGCTTAATTTCAAAAAGTTCGTTTAAAAATTAAATGAGTTTAGTTCGAGCTTGTTTAAGATAATTAGTTATAATAATTAATAATATATGATTATATTTATTATTTATATGATATTTAATTATTATTATTATTATTAGATAAACGAGCCTCTTAACAAACTTGTTCACTAGTAATGAACACGTTTGCGAGCTCATGAGCCAAATACTGTTAAGCTCGAGTTTGGTTCGATAATATTTTTAAACTCGAAATTAAGCTCGAGCTCGGCTCGTTAATTTAATCAAATAAATTTTTTTTCAAACTAAGACCTGAATAATTCGTGACTTGGCTCGTTTATACCTCTAAGATCAGACACCCAAACCTAATGAGATATTTTACCTCCTTTAAAAATTGAAGCAAATATCCAGATAGATACCAATTCTTCATGAAAGCAAATAATTGATTTAGAAAAATATGGATCTACTGCAATAGCACCCTCAAGTGGGATTTAGAAAAATATGGATCTATTGCAATAGCACCCTCAAGTGGGAAAGTCTAAGTGGCAAGTGCATGGACGAGATCTACAGATAAAACCCTTTACGGAGATTTGACCTTCCAACCACTATGTCTTTATTTTAAGTATTTACCATTGAACTACGCCCCCCTAAATGTAATTATTGCTCATCTTATTAATTTTACCATGAGTTGCCAGGTGCGCTATCTTCTAGCTCTAGGCTATGGTGCATCCGTGGAATATTTATGGTCTCTTTGGAGTGATACAATAGTTGAGACATGGAGTGCTTTCACACAAAATTTTGGGATCGAAATTTGACGCGTTCAAGTATGTCTTCTTTCATATCTTATCCATTTACATTAATGGTTAGTAGTCATTCGTGATTTATCTCTTTCATATTGATCTAGAGACGAATCAGCAGGGACGCTAAAATATTAGGATGAATAATTCACCTTTTATCATATCTGTAGAATATTTATGGTTTGATTCTCAATTATAAATATAGGATATTTTTTTTTTAATAAGATGATAATCTTGGGATGTATGGTTGTAATTTATTTTGAATTTGGATGATTTTTTTTTTTTTATGAAACTAGAATATTTTTAGGAGTAATCGATATTGAATATAGCTATAAAACAAAGTGTGCTGTCCAGACCAAATCCTAAACGACACTAGTTTTTAAACCCTAAACCAAGTCTGGCTTTCGCACGTATAAACTCCATTTCTGAGGCAGTGGAGATCCTGCATGAATCCCTGTCAGAGCACCAAAGATCTCCAAGATCTCAGAAAGTTCATCTCCACGTGGACTTTCCCTTTTCAGGTTTGTTGGTTGAAATCCTTAAATATCTTTTTATCATTATGGTAAAAGATAAATATATTCGTCCCAGCGTCCTTGTCAATTTGTCCCAGGGTCAACATGGAGAAAGTAAATCACGAACGGTTACTAGTCTTTGAAATAGTAACTAGCACATAAGGAAGGTATTTATCTTGACCTAAATATATATCTTTTTACCAACACTATGATAGGGACGATATGATTATATATTTAAACTATCAATTAATTATAAATATTTTAGTAATATAAAATTAAGATAAATATATAAGAATACATAATTAATAATAATAAAATATAATATATAAATATTTTTTAGTCGTTGATAGATAGATAAATGCTAAATTTTTAATTAACTAAATCATTTTTATTCTATCAATATTATTTTAGTCGATAAAAATTATTCTACGAATTTATTTATAGTCAGCCGACAAATTTATGTAGTTTGATCTAGGTTTATTTAGTCAATATTATTTTTTTATTATTTAGTCAATATTGGTTTTTTTTTATTTGTCTAACACATTTGGCATAGATAGCAAGACTCATTTACTAGTTTAATAAGTCGCATGGGTCATTGAGCCCAATGGACCATCTTTCCTTATTTACTAGGATGTCATAGTTAAATTTTTTAATAACAAGTACAGTTAGGATGTATTATTAAAAAAAAAAATCTTAATAGATAATAGACCTTAGAATATTGACTGTGAAAATGGATCTTCATATATATTTTTCTAATTTACCCTTATAATGAGTGAAAATTTTCCGTCAAACTTGGTCTGATCATTCCAAATTATCTAATTGGTTAATTATTTATTTTATTCGGCTAATCAATCTTCTAAAATTAATGATTTGCAAAAAGAAAATTCAAAAATTCAAAAGAATTTATAAAAATTATTCAGATTTTTTTATTGAATAAACAAATAAATCACTACTCATAATTTTCTATTGTATCCAAAATATATATATATATATATATATATATATTACTAAAAAATATCCTTTCCCGCCTTGCAACATTTAAATTTGAATGATGTAGCCGTTCCCGTTTTTGCGGTGGCAGCGTGACCTTGATATCTTTTTCTCTGTGTTTAGGTTGCACCGACTCTTTCTTTTTCTTCTTCTGGTCAGCAGAGTAGAGGACCAAGGAGGATCCCAACTCCTATGATTTGAGATGCATGAAAAAGCCTGCGCGGAACAATCAATCTGCTCACCCCTTCCTGCCTAGCTACAAGCAGCCTCTTCTCCTTTTCCCTATTCCTACTTGTACTCTGTTGGATCATGAAGCTACTACTACTTGGTAGAGCAAATATCATTTGGAGAAAATATCATTTGCATTTCTCCACTTTATTCATTCGCTTTGCTTTTAGAACACATATACCTCTAGATTGATCGATTGGGGTAAGAACTACAATGCAATGCACTGTGAGGAACAACACTACACTGTGAGATCTTAATGTTTAGCCCGGGTAGCTTCTGGAGTATGTAAACTGATCGTCGAGGCTAGTGTTCGACACTATCTCCGTAAACGATATTGCTCCGCTACGGTGCTTAACGGATTGTTGCAATTCGTTCCCAAGATACAACGACGACGAACGTCTCGGAATCGTAGCACTCCGACTTCCGAGACCAGCGAACCTTCTAGTAGACTTCTTGGATTTGAGTGAATATTCCATCATCTGGAAGGTTCTATTTATACTGAAAGAAGAGGTTGAGTGTTCTTTGGGTGAGTGGATGTGTTCTTTGGGCTGGATCGATCTAGATCATCCATTCTGAAGGGTTGTAACCCTTCTCCAAGCCCACTTCAATCTCATCCATCAGATCTGAGGAGTTGTGACCCTCAGATCCCGCCTATTGTCATCGGCCATCGGATCTGGATCCATTGATTCAATGCTTCAGATCAAGTCTCATCCCAAGCCGTCAGATCGTTACTCTTTGCGATCCAACGCTCTAGATCGCATCACAAGCGATCCATCATACCTATTTGATCAACGTTGATCAACGGTAGCCATCCATTCCCTAAGTCAACTGTCCAGTCATCTCCCTTTGCCCACGAGGATGCCGCATAGGTACTGCCACGTCAAAGTGCAAAGTGCGCCTACAAATCGCCCATTGCGCACGTGGCGGGTGGCGGGCTCACAGGTGCGAGCACCTGCTCGCCCTGGGCTAAGGAAGCACCTGTCCTTTTATTTTTGTGTTAACTCCATTAACACATCTTCATTAATAAATAGAGAATACACATCGAGAATTTCCGATGTGGGACTATTCTCCCATGCACTTTATTAATGAATAATAAATGTTATTTTGGGCCAACTTTAAACATTAATTTCTCATTCACCCTTAATCGATTTTGAGCAAATTAATAGTCTAAATCTATATACGCGAATCGTAGATTTCAATTTTGAAGTCAATTACGACTTTCAACAATTGATGGCTTCCTTCCTCAAAATCGTTTTGGTCCATTTAAGGCCCCAATATCCAACAATCCCCCACATGAATGGAAATTAATGCAATGCGTGTATGCATGCTGACACTTTACAAGAGTCCAATCGATAAGTCACTGCATCGGGAGAGGTAGCTTGTGGCTTTGAACCTTCCGTAGTGAAATGCTATCGAGTATACTAGGCTGCGCAGTGAACGTGATGTCTTGAACTGCTCAGCTGTTGGTGTATACTTAGACAATAACACCCACACAGAGATCTATCTCATCTACTTTAGGTTCTCATGGTTGGTTCTGTTTCGGCCATGGATACCATCTTGGATTCATGAGTATTTCATTGAAGCGGTCTGTCTTCACACTCACATAGGTGACACTTCTATCAAGAGTATCCTACCATACTCCACCTTATCAGGTATAGAAGTCACTAAAAGCATAAGCTTAACCTCACTATATGAGGTATGACAGCACAAATTCATCCTAGGATTGGGATAGAGATAAACTATCTAATGTGCTGGACCACAACTTCTGTAACTTCGTTGTCCCATTGAACCAAGATCTTGGGATCTCCAGTCAACAAGGTTGGGTTACCGCTACAGTCGTTTTCAGTTGTAGATTTTTAATCTCATTCCTCTTGATGAGCAGTATACTTGATCTCGACTCAACCCCTTCGTTAGAGGATCTGCCAAATTATCTTTGGACTTAACATAGTCGATTGCAATCACTCCATTCGAGATCAACTGCCTAATGGTATTATGTCTACGACGTATATGTCGTGACTTCCCATTATACATATTACTCTGTGCCCTTCCAATCGCCGATTGACTATCACAGTGGATTAGTACGGCAGGCACAGGTTTCATCCAGCTCGGAATATCTTCCAAGAAATTCCGCAGCCATTCAGCTTCCTCAGCTGCTTTGTCTAGTGCTATAAACTCGGATTCCATAGTTGACCGAGCAATGCAAGTCTGCTTACTGGATTTCCAAGATACTGCTCCCCCACCGATCGTGAATACATATCCACTAGTGGATTTGGAGTCTTTTGTATCTGATATCCAATTAGCATCACAATATCCTTCCAACACAGCGAGATATTTTCCATAATGTAATCCATAGTTCATAGTATATTTCAAATATCTGAGAACTCGCATCAATGCTTTCCAATGGGTGTCGTTTGGATTACTCGTAAAACGACTCAGTTTGTTGACCGTACAGGCAATATCCGGACGTGTGTAGTTTGTGAGATACATCAAACTGCCTATTATCCGAGAATATTCTAACTGCGATATGGTCTCACCATGGTTTTTCGCTAAGTGTTGACTTAGATTCATAGGTGTTTTCACTGTAGAGAGATCGTACGCATTGAATTTTTTCAATACAGATTCTACATAATGGGATTGTGTTAAAACTATCCCTTCTGATGTCCTGAAAATTTTAATTCCCAATATAACATCTGCTTGACCCATATCTTTCATATCAAAATTTCTGGTTAACATTTTCTTTGTAGTCATGATTACATCATGATTACTGCCCATTATTAGCATGTCGTCTACGTATAGACAGACAATTACATAGCCTTCAGGTGTGTTTTTGACATAAATGCATTTGTCACATTCATTTATTCTGAATTCGTTTGACAGCATTACTTTGTCAAATTTTTCGTGCCATTGTTTAGGTGCTTGCCTAAGTCCGTACAACGACTTAACAAGTCGACACATCTTTTTCTCATTTCCAGGAGTCATGAACCCTTCGGGTTGCTCCATATAAATTTCTTCTTCCAACTCACCATTTAAGAACGCAGTCTTAACATCCATTTGATGTATTTCAAGGTCATACAGTGCTACAATGGCTATTAGTACTCGTATAGACGTAATCCTTGTCACCGGTGAGTATGTATCGAAGTAATTAAGGCCTTCCTCTTACTTGTACCCCTTGGCTACAAGTCTGGCCTTATACTTGTCAATTGATCCATCAGCTTTATACTTACATTTTAGTATCCATTTACAACCTAATGGTTTATTACCAGAAGGAAGGTCTACTAATTCCCAAGTATGATTATTCATGATAGACTCAATTTCACTATTGACAGCTTCTTTCCACATTGGAGCATCGGGTCTAGAGAGAGCTTCACTTAATGTTCTTGGTTCCATTTCTGACATGAAAGTCATGAAATCTGGCCCGAACGATTTCTCAACTCTAGCCATTTGCTATGACGTGTCTCTTCACTTTGATCGTCAATAGTCCTTTTATAACAGCTAAGTTCGGTAACGTCATTTTTGTTTGAACTTCCGTTGTTATCACTTTCAACGTTTTCCTTTTTATTTGGGAATACGTTTTCAAAGAATATTGCATTCCGAGATTCTATGGTTGTTCCCACATGTATATCAGGAATGTCTGATTTGTGAACTAGGAAATGATATGCACTACTATTATGGGCATATCCGACAAATACCACATCGAACGTTTTAGGTCCGATCTTTACTTGTTTTGGTTTAGGTACTTCGATCTTTACCAAGCACCCCCACACTTTCAGGTATTTGTATGATGGCTCGCGGCCTTTCCATAGTTCATATGGAGTTTTATCATTTTTCTTATGAGGGATTCTGTTGAGAATGTGATTTGCCGATAATATTGCTTCCCCCCACAAGTTTTGAGGTAAGCCTGAATTTATCAACAAGGCATTCATCATTTCTTTTAGTGTCCGATTTTTACGTTCGGCAACCCCGTTTGATTGAGGTGAGTAAGGCGCCGTTGTTTGATTGATAATGCTAGATTCTGTACAACATTCATCAAACGGTGCACCATATTCTCCACCTCTATCGCTTCGAATTATTTTAATTCGTTTGTCAAGTTGGTTTTCAACTTCTGTTTTATAGGTTCTGAACGCCTCTAGGGCTTCGTCTTTACTTCTTAAAAGAAAGACATAACAGAATTTTGTGCAGTCATCGATAAAAGTAATAAAATATTTTTTACCTCCTCTAGTTTGCACAAATTTCAAGTCACATAGATCACTATGTATTAACTCTAGAGGAGTTGTTGTCCTTTCCACCGAATGAAAAGGTAGTTTCGTCATTTTCGCTTCCACGCACACTTCACATTTGTGTGTTCCGCCAACATTGACGTTTGGTAATAAATTTAATTTGACGAGACGTTTGAGAGTATTATTATGCACATGTCCGAGTCGATCATGCCATAAATTAAAACACTCAACAATATAGTTGGAAGCATTTATTTTATTACCATCAAAATTTCGGAGTACAGGCATTACAACCATTTTGAATAGACCCTTTTCTAGGTACCCCTTTCTTACGAAGACACCATTCTTCGTAAGTACAAAGTTGTCTGACTGGAACACTAGCCTAAATCCGGCCTTGACTAATGCCGCTCCAGAAACTAGGTTCTTACTGATGTCGGGAACATGGAGTACATCAATGAGTGTTAGCTCCTTTCCGGACGTCATCTTCAGAACAACCTTTCCGAGTCCAACAATTGGCGACGTCGTGGAATTACCCATATAGAGCTTCCTGCCATTTATCGGAGTATACTTGGAGAACATCGCTTTATCGGAACAGATATGACGAGTTGCTCCAGTATCAATGAACCACTGCTTCGGGTTGGTATCCACCAAGTTGGCTTCAAATACAACTGCAGTGAGATCCAAGTCCTCAAGAGAGGTTGCGACATGATTCGCAGCATCCTTTGGCCCCTTGGTTGGCTTATTTGGGCGTCTGCAGTCCTTGGACAGGTGTCTTGCCTTTCCACAGTTGTAGCAGGAGCCTTTGAACTTCTTTGCTTGAGCTTTCTTTTTGAACTGCTTCGGCTTTTTAGCGTTCGGCTAGACCAGGTTGGACATTTCGTCTATAGTCCGCTTGGTTCCTTTGGAGTCGGATAACTTTCGATTATCCTCCTCTATTCGTAGCCTCAGGATCAGGTCTTGCAGCCCTATCTCCTTTTGCTTATGCTTTAGGTAATTCTTAAAATCCTTCCATGACGAAGGGAGCTTCTCAATTACCGCAGCAACTGCGAATGTCTCGTTCAGCTTCATGCCTTCGGCGTCCAGATCATGCAGTATTAATTGCATATCTTGGACTTGAGATGAGACGCTTTTTGAGTCCACCATCTTGAAATCCAGAAACCGACTGACGATGAATTTCTTCAATGCAGCATTTTCGGTCTTGTATTTCTTCTGAAGGGATTCCCACAAAGATTTTGCCGTCTCCAAAGAACAATATACGTTATATAACGTGTTATCCAAGGCGTTGAGTATATAATTGCGGTACAGAAAATCTCCGTGAGACCACGCATCGCTAGCAGCTTTACTACCTTCCGTAGCGGCTGGCGTGTCTTCGTGCAAAAACCGTACAAGGTTTAGCGTTGTTAGATAAAACAGCATCTTCTGCTGCCATCTTTTGAAGTCGGTTCCGGTGAATTTCTCCGTCTTTTCTCCGTGCGGAATGGTTGTCGGAATGGCGGTCGGAATGACGGTCGGAACGACCGTCGGAATGTCGTTGGTAGCCATATCAGTTTGCACGAAATATCGTTTACGACTGTTTAGCCCGGGTAGCTTCTGGAGTATGTAAACTGATCATCGAGGCTAGTGTTCGACACTATCTCCGTAAACGATATTGCTCCGCTACAGTGCTTAACGGATTGTTGCAATTCGTTCCCAAGATACAACGACGATGAACGTCTCGGAATCGTAGCACTCCGACTTCCGAGACCAGCGAACCTTCTAGTAGACTTCTTAGACTCTTGAATGCACAAGATGAGATGAATGCTTGAGGAAGAGAAGAGAGGATTGAGTGAATATTCCATCATCTGGAGGGTTCTATTTATACTGAAAGAAGAGGTTGAGTGTCCTTTGGGTGAGTGGATGTGTTCTTTAGGCTGGATCGATCTAGATCATCCATTCTGAAGGGGTGTAACCCTTCTCCAAGCCCACTTCAATCTCATCCATCAGATCTGAGGAGTTGTGACCCTCAGATCCCGCCTATTGTCACCGGCCATCGGATCTGGATCCATTGATTCGATGCTTCAGATCAAGTCTCATCCCAAGCCGTCAGATCGTTACTCTTTGCGATCCAACGCTCTAGATCGCATCACAAGCGATCCATCATACCTATTTGATCAACGTTGATCAACGATAGTCATCCATTCCCTAAGTCAACTATCCAGTCATCTCCCTTTGCCCACGAGGATGCCGCATAGGTACTGCCATGTCATGTACGAGCCTGACACGTCACCCGAGTGCCACGTAGGCACTACAATGTCACCTGGTGGGTATTTTACCTACTGGTGGGTATTTTACCAGAGGTTTTTATCAATCTACCCTTGTGTGATTCCTCTTGAATCATATACTCGGGGGGTGGGTGCGGGGCGGATGATTTCTAAACGGACTCCTCATTCATTAGATGGAGAAGATCGCCAAAATTTCGTGATCCCCTGCTGAACCTATTCCAATAGCTCGGACTCGGATCGTGGGGATTGCCGGAATACTTCGTATCAACAGATCGGTATATCAATATTGATTAGATCCGAAATCTGTTATTGAATTGCTCATTGAATGAGCATTCTCAATATTATGCCTTGAAGAGGACTCGAACCTCCACGCTCTTTAGCACGAGATTTTGAGTCTCGCGTGTCTACCATTTCACCATCAAGGCATAATATTGAGAATGACCGTTACTTAACTACTAACTCTACTTAACCGGTATGATTAAAAATCACATGGAAACCCTACCGAAAAATTTCGGCAGAGTCTCCCCTGTACCGGTGACCTTAAACTGACATACATAACATAATATACACAGCCACAGGCGACTGGAACACATATCAAACACACAAAAGGAATAACATCACCACGCAGTTTAATGAAATCAAATCATGCAAGTAATGAATAGCGGAAACAAAATAAAAGCATACAATTAACTAACAGCGGAAGACTAAATGACTCATCTAATACATTCTTAATAAATTCTTAAACTAAGTTCCAAGGCTTCCATAGTCCTGGCATCACACACCATCCGCGCCACCTTGTCGCCTTCCTTGCTAAATCTTTTCTTTTCCTTTATCTGCAGTAAGAGGAAGTGCAATCTATAAGCAAAATTTGCTTAGTAAGCGCTATCTAACTCACAAAATCACGAATGTGCATGTATACGAAAAGAACTAGAAACTATATGCTCTAAAAAGAAATAAAGCATAAACATAACTGCTCATGTCAAACTAATAGCAAAGAAAAGCTAAGGAACCTACTCATGTAATTCTAATAGTTAATCATGCTACTCATCAATAGGTAAACATGGAAACTACTCATCCACTAGATAAACATGGTAGAATAAAGAACTAAACTTACTGATTTTTAGAACTATATGAAACTTTATTTCATTTGTTCTAACTTAATCTTCGATACTTTATGTTTATGTAAAACTCATTTTACTTCTTCAAAAACTTATACTTATAATACTTCAAAATAATAATCAACTTCTCTTGGGCCCGGCAACTGTACTTGCTTTTACTTTTGTAATGACCCGACCCATTTGGCGGCCCATTTGGCGACCCTAGGGTCGTCTACCGTCGGCCGTGCCGTTACTACTAGGTTATCTAAACCTAGGGACGACTATGGGAGCCCAACCCAAGGACAACTGAGAGTCCAGTACAGTGCCACTGATAAAAGTAAAATACTTGTTATCTTTTAGTACTTCTATATAATAATGCCTTGGCATTTTAATAAGCACCTTGTGTGTCAAAATCCCTAAAGTCTTGACTTTGGGATCTACTTAAGCCTTGGCCTTTTTCTTTCTTTTCTTTATCTTTCTTATACTTGTTAATACTTCTAAAAGAATACTTCTTTAAAAAGAAACTGAAATGTTTAAGCGAATTCTAACTTTGAAATGTTTAGGTAAACTGAAATTCCACACTTAAACATACTAAGAGTGAATGCTTAAACAAACTGAAAGGGAATACTTAAACAAACTAAGATTAGATGCTATAACAACTGAAACTGCTGTACTTGAGAAGTTCTAAAACTGTAGTTTAAACAGGAATAAATCTACATGTCATCTTAACAAAATAATCTGCATACAAAGCTTAACATAAATCTGCATGTTAAGCTTAACTAAAATTTGCATATTAAGCTTATCTAAAATCTGCATACTAAGCTTAACAAAATTTGCATACTATGCTTATCTAAAATTGCATACTAAGCTTATCTAAAATCTGCATACTAAGCTTAACAAAATCTGCATACTAAAATTCTGCATATTCAAGTTAACAAAATTCTGCATATAAACTTAATAAAAATCTGTACTACAATGAGATCTAAACTGCACTAAAATTCTGTACTACAAGGAGATCTAAACTTCATTAAAACTTTCAAATTGATTTCAATCATTTCAGTTCTCCCACTCATCTAGTATCAACGACTGCCCTCTAAACTTTCTGTTTGATCATCAACATGATATATCTTACAGTCATCTGATTATATGTAGTGAAACCCCATTGAAATAGATCATATAATCTTCTACCCAGCAGCTCTAATGCAGGGACTCTTAGACCTTTAATATCTGAATCATATATTGAGATTTTGAGTGGACACTTAACATCCAGTAGAGCCTGCGTTAAAATAGTTGTTCCAACACTTACATTAATACTGTGATCATATAAAACTTGTCCATTATTGCTATCACTGAAATCAACCATAGCTGCCAAGATACTCTAAGGCATTTTAAGTAACAAACTCATGGGTGTCTTGGATTGGGAGTCTGCTTATCTTTCTTATATAAACTGAAGGTAGCAAATATAAAATCAGATCAATAATCATTTATTTCATATTAAATAAAACAAACATGTTGATGAGTGGCAAATGATCTGATTCTATATGATCAACATAAATCCTTGGTCATTTACATCAACATAAACCCTGGGTCCAATGTTTTGTTAATTAACTAATTCTTAAATAAATTTGCTACCAATTCTAAACAGAAAAATCCGTTTGCCCACCTGGTCAACCGGGTTTTGACCGAGTCAAAGGTCGTGGATTTAATTCTCGGCTTGGACATTTTTTTGTCGAAACTTCCTTCGTTTAGTAAAAATACCAAACGACCTCCAAAAATTGCATAAAATATTCTATAAATTCCTAAAAATCTCTAAAATTTTTCTAAAGTATTTCTAGATTTTAATAAGGTCTTTTAGGACTCCAAATCATGAAATTTGGGGTGTTACAATCCTCCCTACCTTATAAAAAGTTCGTCCTCGAACTTAGACTAATTCTGGATATTTCTATCTTATACTATCCTTTACTTAGTGGTACTTCTTTGTGTCTTAATCTCTTAACTTCTCCATCCTCTATCATTTATATCGTATCATACCCATTAGTGGTCCTTGGAAGGCCTGTTATATAGTCACACCAAATGGCATGACCCCAACTTCGTAGTGTTCATATCTGATCCTGGAAACTGCCCTGGGTGCATCACTTCCTTTCACTTTTAACTGATGGTTCCTATAAAGCGCCCATTGCACACGTGCCCACGTGGCGGGTGGCGGGCTCACAGGTGCGAGCACCTGCTCGCCCTGGGCTAAGGGAGCACCTGTCCTTTTATTTTTGTGTTAACTCTATTAACACATCTTCATTAATAAGTAGAGAATACACATCGAGAATTTTCGATGTGGGACTATTCTCCCATGCACTTTATTAATGAATAATAAATGTTATTTTGGGCCGACTTTAAACATTAATTTCTCATTCACCCTTAATCGGTTTTGAGCAAATTAATAGTCTAAATCTATCTACGCGAATCGTAGATTTCAATTTTGAAGTCAATTACGACTTTCAACAATTGATGACTTCCTTCCTCAAAATCGTTTTGGTCCATTTAAGGCCCCAATATCCAACACTTAAATGGGCTAGGAAAGGAAACAACTTTATCATGGTCAAGCTATTACTCAATAAACACGATTCCGGGGTTCCTCCAACACCTAAGTTAAAGTTAGAGTATTAGAAATTAAGAGAAAGAAAAAATTAATCATATTATTGAATCTAAAATTAATATTTAGAAATACAGAGTATAAAGTCTTATATAATTAAGTTAAGAAACACTAAACTCTATAAAAAAATTCCAAATTGCTCTAAAAGCTATAAATAAATAAATATATAATCTAATATTCCCCCTCAAACTCACGATGCTAAAGCTAGAAGCATTAAGAATTTGTCAGATAAGAAACGAAAATGTGAAGCGGAGTGTGTCTTAGTAAACATATTAGCAATATGTAGTTTTGAAGGAACAAAAGACAATGTGATGGTGTCAATCTGAAGATGGTGACGAGTAATGTGACAATCAATTTCAATATGTTTCGTCCGCTCATAAAAAACTAAATTGTGTGTAATTTGAATAGCACTCTGATTATCACAATATAACGGAGTAAGTTGATGAAAAGAGACACTCATATCCGCAAACAACCAACACAACCAAACCATCTCACAAGTAGTTGAGGTCATGATACGATACTCAGCTACTGTAGAAAATCTAGAAATAACATATTACTTTTTACTCTTCCAAAAAATGAGAGAATCGATCACCAAGAAAAACGCAGAAGTCATTGGTAAATTTGTGATCCGTAGGATCACCAACTCAATCTACATCAAAGTATGCATGCAGCTTAAGAGATGAAGTAGAAGGAAATAAAAGACTTTGAAATTGAGTGCCCTGAAGATACCTGAGACTACGAAGAATAACAGCCCAATGAATTGTAGTTGGTGCAGTGCCAAATTGACTAACCACGTGAACAGTATACGCAATATCTGGATGAGTCACGGTTGTTGGAGTGTATACTGAAAGTCTAAGCTTTGTAAACATTCATTATGAATAAAGAATCACATTTGGTTAAATTATCTACATTTGTTTGTAGTTGTTCATTTAATTTATATTGTAGATAACATAGTATGTGGTGCACATGCAGAAGATGATGTTATCAGTACCTTATAAATTATAAACAGTAGCTCACGAACAAAATGGAAAAGAACAAACCATTAGAAGGTCGTAGTGTAATTAGGTATTATTTTATCTTGACTATATAATTACACTAGTACACTCAGAGTGTATTGAGTAGGACCATTTGAGGTTGTTTCTTTTATACTGACTTTATAAAGGAACAAAGACCTCGGTTATTATGGAAGTGTGTGCTCTTAATCCTAATATAATAACAAGCACATATATTTGATATTTATTTCTTTAATTTATCAATGGGTGAGATTTAGTTCGATGAATCAATAAGCCCGATAAGTTGGAAAATTGTATCACTTATAGTGTGTGTTGTTGATTATAGAAGGAAACTGTGTCCTAGAGATACTAGGTTGATAATGTCCCCAAGAGCAGCTCATAAGGATTGTCATGTTAAACCCTGTAGGTGGACTTAGTCCGACATGACAATAAGGTTGAATGGTACTACTCTTGGACTTAGATATTAATTAAATAAGTTGTCAGTAACTCACTTAATTAGTGGACATTTGATATCTTAAACACAGGGAGACTAACACACTCATAATAAGAAGGAGCCCAAAAATGTAATTTGGGATTGGTGCGGTAGTTCAATAATAGTTCTCTAGTAGAATGAATTATTATTGATAAAATTAAGTTGTGTGTTAGGCGAACACTGCTTAATTTTATCGGGAGACCAAAACCAATTCTTCCTCTCGGTCCCTATCGTAGCCTCTTATTTATAGAGTACTATACCCACCTATACCCACCTTCTATACCCACCAATAGGGGGCCGGCCAAGCTAGCTTGGGAACCAAGCTAGGGTCGGCCTAGGTATAAATTTGGGTGGCCGGCCCTAACTTGAACCCAAGCTAGTGGGGGCCGACCAAATTAAATTAAAAAAGAATTTTAATTTTAATTTTTATTATGTGGAAGAAATAATTTAAAGAGAATTGAAATTAAAATATCTCTCTTGTAAAAGATTTACAAAAGATTAAAGAAAGAGATTTGATCTCTTTCCTTATTTGTAGATTGGTGAGATATTTTATTTTCTCTTTAAAATTATCCACATGTTGATAAAATTAAAATTATGGAAATTTCTTTTATCAACCATGAAGAGATTTTTAAAGAGAAATTTTATTTTTAAAATTTCTGGAAACAAATTAGGAAGTTTTAATTGTTGATTAAAACTTGTCTAATTTATCTCTTTTAATGTGGCCGGCCATTAGAGATTAATTGAGGAAATTTTATTTTATTTTTCTCAATTAAATCATGTCAAGGGAATTAAGGAAATTTTATTGTAATTAAATTTCCTAATTTGCTTAGGCCAAGGAATATAAAAGAAGGGGTGAGGGTGCCTTCATGGGGACAACCCTATATTATTTCTCTCCCTATTTTATTCCTTGGAGTGGCCGGCCATCCTCTTCCTCTCTCCCTCTTTGTGGTGGCCGAATCTCTCAAAGGCTTGGAGCTATTGTGGCGGCCGGATACTACTTGGAGAAGAAGAAGAAGAAGAAGGAGAGAAAGCTAGCATCTCTTGGAGCTTGGTTAGTGTTTTGATTTTCTTCCTTGGTAAAGCTTCTTTCTTTGTGGCCGAACCTAGCTAGGAGGAGAAGAAGGTTGTTGGTGGTTTCTCATCTCGGAAGATCGTTGCCCACACAACATCCGAGGTTAGAAGAGGAATACGATAGAAGATCAAGAGGTCTTTCTAAAATGTATAACTAGTAGTTTTTCCTTTTCCGCATCATACTAGTTATTTATGGAAATAATACCAAATACAAGAGGCTTACGTTCTAGTATTTCGAATATGTTTTTCGATGTTGTGTTCTTTTGTTTTATTTATCCTTGTGATTTGATTGTTCTTTTTGGTTAACCTAAAGTTATTTTAGGAAATTAAATATTAGCTTTCTATAAAAGGTTTTGTCTAGTCGGTGGTGGTTGCTCCCATATCCAAGAAGGTCATGTACCTCGCCACATCAGTACTGGGAACCAATTATGGAAATTAATATTTAATGGAATTAATAACTTAAGGTGATTTGGGTCGAACGTGTTAAGTTCCGCAGGAGACCCAAGTCAAAACCTAAAAGAATGAATATATTAAGTTTTGGATCAAACGTGTTAAGTTCCGCAGGCGATCCAAAATTTAATTTAAAAGAACACATGGTAGCTAGGAAAAGGTTCAGACCTTTGTATAAAATTTTTGTACAGTGGAACCTCTAGGTTTTCCGAGTAGCAACCAACAAGTGGTATCAGAGCTAGGGTTTTACCTCTGTGTATTTGTTATTAGATTAATTATGCACATGTCATACATAATTTAGGCAGGATAATAGTAGGATATGCTAACTTTGTGGATGCAGGATCCAACTATTATGGCTTTTAGATATTATGTGTGTGATTGGACCCTTGGACATGTCAAGGGCATTTATATGTGTGTGCATGATTGTATTAAAAATATAGCAGGAGCTGTACTTATTTTATTAGGATTTTATTTTTTGATCTAGATACATGTACATTCCTTTTATGGAATATAGGATCAAAATTATAAAATTCTATTTATGTCGCGGATCAAATCTTGCAAAGCGTGGAACCTTCTGAGGACCAGAGGCACAGCAGAACAAGGAAAAAGATGGATGCGACAATTAGACCCGGTGGCGGTGGCCAAATATGGCAGCAGCTTGGGATGACAACACACGGAGGACAACTATAAAAGCCATAATAGTTGAAAATTAGATTTTCTATTTATTGCTTTTATATTATGCTGTGTGTGCATGTTAGTATACATGACTAGTAGGCTAGCATAGTTAAAATTCCTCGTTTATAAATAACTAAGTGGGAGAGGATTTTAAATAAATCCCATGGTCTCCATTATTGGTTTGTAAGTGATGCAAACAAGCTTGCGCGTTGGCTGAGTGCCTTCCTCCAAGCGGATGAGCTTGTTTGTGGATCACTAGACAGACTTCCATTTTGGATGACTATAGGAAGTTAATTAAGAGTGTGTGATCTTCCCCACCGGAAGGGGCATAATCTTATTAACTGACTTCATGCCCCGTAATGGTATAAACTTAGACACACCTCATCGTATCCTCCCCATCGGAGTCACTGCTATTATTTGTGTGACCAAAAGATACCAACTATTAATTTTATTTGTCAAAAGTTAGGTTGACAAGATAATAAAATTAATGGGTTAAAACCCCTCCTTTTACAAATGTTGAATTTGTATACGTCCACACTAACGTGGCATACAAAATTCACGGTGTTTTGAGGTGTTGGTTAATTTAAAATAGTATTGTTTGAGGAATCAATATTATTCTAAATTTAAGAGTTCTGACCAAAAGTTATTTGTGATTCTTAGGATGACTTTCAACCCACTGTCCATCATACTTCAACAGAATAGACTTACTGGACCAAACTACATAGATTGGAAACCTAGACATTGTTCTTACTGTTGAAAGCTATAAATTTGTCTGATGAGCAGTGCCCTGAAGCACCTATCGATGAATCTACTCAAGAGGAGATTGAATATCATAGGAAATGGGTAAAACCGGTGAGATGGTGCGGTGTTACATTTGGCTTCAATGTCAAATGTATTGCAACATCGAGATCGATTTACCAACGACTATGATATTATGAACAATCTCAAGGAACTCTTTGGTCGTTAGGATAGGGCTTCTAGGCAAGAAACCATGAGAAAGATAATGACCACCATGTAAGAGGGTACTCCTGTGAGGATCATATTCTAAAAATGATGGCTTATCTAAGCGAGATACGGATCCTTGGAGGAGAAATTGATGGGGAAACCCAGATCGATATGATCCTCCAACGCTACCTAGATGAGCGGTTTCGGCTAAACTATAATATGAATAAGAGGTTTATTCATCGGAACTATTGACAGAACTTCAAGCAGTGAAGGATTATTTCGTCACAATGCTCAAATTCACTATGTCGAAATGGTTCTACTTCTAAACCGAGAGGAAAGAAGAAGAAGAAACAAGTGGTTCAAGAAAGTGAATAAATCTCAGTCTGGATTTAAAAGCTGGAATGAAAGAGAAGGCAAGTGCTTCATCTATGAGCGAGCGGGACATTGGAAGGCGGTTGTCTCGTAGGAACCAAAACAAAGGTATATCTCATACTCTAGTTGTTGAAACATGTTTAGCGGTGTTATCTACCAGCACCTGGTGTGTAGATATGAGCCATTGATCATGTCTGTAATTCCTTGCAGGGTTCCAGGAAACCCGACGACTATCTGAAGGAGAGATTACAGTCTACATGGGCAATGCTACTAAGGTGGCGGTATTGCAGTGGGAGGCGTCTACTTATCTTTAGTAGAAATAGAAATTTGATTTTAAGAAATTATTTTTATGTACCCAGTTTAGAAAGAATTTAATTTCGGTTTCTAAACTGTTTTAGATGGATATTTTCTTTCAATAACGATGTAGTTATTAAAAGAAATAAAGTGATTATCTGCTCCGGTACATTGGTTGGCAATTTGTATACTTTAAATCAATTTCTTCCACAAAGCAAAACATGAAATTTATAACTCATCTTTTAACTCTAATAAGAGAAAAGAACCTTCGGAAATGAATCAAGCATATCTTTGGCATCTAAGGCTTGGTCATATTAACTTAAGTAGGATTCAGAGGCTTATAGCTGATAGACTTTTGAGTTCGATAGAGTTGGAAAATTTTCCAACTTGTGAATCTTGCTTGGAAGGTAAAATGACCAAGAGGCCGTTCAAGGCCAAGGGTATAGAGCCAAAGAAGTGTTGGAATTGGTTCATTCTGATTTGTGTGGTTCTATGTCATCCAGGCAAGAGGTGGTTTGAATATTTTGTCTCTTTTATAGATGATTATTCAAGATATGGATACATTTACCTAATGCGCCATAAGTCCGAGTGCTTTGATAAGTTCAAAGAATACAAGGCTGATGTGGAAAAACGATTAGGTAAAAGTATCAAGACACTACGATCGATCATGGTGGCGAATACCTCTTAGGAGAGTTTGGAATTACTTATCGAGGCGGATTCAATCCCAATTATGCACTGGAACACTAGCAGAATGGTGTAGAGCGAAGGAATAGGACTCTTATGGAGATGGTTAGATCGATGATGAGTTATTGAGATTACCAATTCGTTTTGGGGATATGCTCGAAATAGGAAGATACGTTCGAACTTAGTACCTTCTAAATCAGTTTCTTCTACTCCCATAGAATTGTGGAATGGAAACCCAGTCTAAGACATATTCGGTTTGGGGTAGTCCGGCACATGTCTTGAACGGAGATCTTGATAAGTTAGAATCCGTCTGAAGTTCGCGTGTTTGTAGGATATCCCAAAGGAACGAAAGGTGGTTTATTTTATAGTCATAAAGACCAGAAGGTCATTGTTAGCACCAATGCCCAGTTTTTAGAAGAAGACTATATAATGGATCACAAGCCCAGTAGTAAAGTTGTTTTAGAAGAACTAAGAGAGGACACGTCTACTTTAGTACCAACAGTACAAAATGAAGTACCACAAGAGACTGCAACACGTGTCACACATGATACACAACCACAGACAGTGTCTCGTCGTGGTGGGAGGGTTGTAAGGCAGCCTGAGAGATTCATGTTTTTGGGAGAGTCTTCGGACTTGATCCCGGGTAAACATGAACCTGATCCCCAAACATATGATGAAGCACTCCAAGATATAGATGCAGTATCTTGGCAAAAGGCGATGAATTCAGAAATAGAGTCTATGTACTCTAATAAGGTCTGGGAGCTTGTAGAATCACCTGATGGTGTAAAAGCCGTTGGATGTAAGTGTATCTACAAAAGGAAAAGAGGGACAGACGGGAAGGTAGAAACCTTCAAAGCTAGGCTTGTTGCGAAAGGGTATACTCAGAAAGAGGGAATTGATTATGAGGAAACCTTTTCACCGGTAGCCATGCTTAAGTCTATCCGGATACTCTTATCCGTTGCTGCTCATATGGATTATGAGATTTGGCAAATGGATGTCAAGACATCTTTCCTTAATGGAAGTCTTGAAGAGAACATCCATATGAAGCAACCAGAAGGGTTCATTGAAAAAGGCAAAGAGCATCTAGTGTGTAAGCTCAATCGGTCCATTTATGGACTGAAGCAAGCTTCAAGATCTTGGAACATCCGGTTTAATGAAGTAATCCAGTCATATGGATTTATTCAAAGTCTGGATGAGTCTTGTGTATATAAAGAGTATGGAAGCGTGGTGGTATTTCTTGTACTATACGTAGATGATATTTTGTTAATTGGCAACAATGTCAAGGTATTATCAGACGTAAGGGTATGGTTGTCCAAATAATTTGATATGAAGAACTTAGGAGAGTGTGCACACATTCTTGGGATCAAAGTGATAAGGGATCGCAAGAAAAGAATGTTGTGTCTGTCCCAAGCTTCATATATAGATACAATCCTTGCTCGTTTTAGCATGCAAGATTCCAAGAAAGGTTTATTACCTTTTAGGCATGGAATAGCTCTATCTAAAGAGATGTCTCCAAAGACATCAAAGGAGATAGAAGACATGAAAGCAGTTCCTTATGCTTCGGCTGTAGGAAGCCTTATGTATGCAATGCTATGTACGAGACACGATATTTGTTTCTTGGTGGGCATGGTAATATATCGGTAACCACGGACAAGGACATTGGTGCGGTAAAGCATATATTAAAGTACGAGAAGGACTAGAGATTATATGCTAGTTTACCAAGTGACGATTTACTCCCTTTGGGTTATACTGATTGATTTCCAATGAGATAGGGACAATAGTAAGTCTACATCGGGCTATGTGTTTACTTTAGGAGGTGGAGCCATTTCATGGAGGAGTGTTAGCGAAATGCGTATCGGACTCAACCATGGAAGGCGAGTATGTAGCAGTGAGGCGGCAAAGCAGTATGACTCGGGAACTTTCTAATGGACTTAGATGTAATTCTGGTTTGCCCAAAATCATCACAATTTATTGTGATAATAGCGATGCCAATTGCAAACTCGAAGGAACCACGAGCTCATAAGGCAAGTAAACATATAGGCGCAAGTACCACGATCGAGATATCGTGAGCGAGGAAGTTATCGCCAAGATTGCATCGTGGATACGGCAGGATCCTTTCACTAAGGCCCTTAGTGACTTTCGATCGGCATGTGGAGGGAATGGGAATCAGATGTATGGTAGAAGATATGACAGCTTAGTCATTAGTATAAGTGAGAGATTGTTGGAGTGTATACTGAAAGCCTAAGCTTTGTAAACATTCATTATGAATAAAGAATCACATTTGGTTAAATTATCTACATTTGTTTGTAGTTGTTCATTTAATTTATATTGTAGATAACATAGTATGTGGTGTCACATGCAGAAGATGATGTTATCAGTACCTTATAAATTATAAACAGTAGCTCACGACCAAAATGGAAATGAACAAACCATTAGAAGGTCGTAGTGTAATTAGGTATTATTTTATCTTGACTATATAATTACACTAGTACACTCAGAGTCTATTGAGTAGGACCATTTGAGGTTGTTTCTTTTATACTAACTTTATAAAGGAACAAAGACCTCAGTTATTATGGAAGTGTGTGCTCTTAATCCTAATATAATAACAAGCACATATATTTGATATTTATTTCTTTAATTTATCAATGGGTGAGATTTAGTTCGATGAATCAATAAGCCCGATAAGTTGGGAAATGGTATCACTTATAGTGTGTGTTGTTGATTATAGAAGGAAATTGTGTCTTAGAGATACTAGGTTGATAATGTCCCCAAGAGGAGCTCATAAGGATTGTCATGTTAAACCTATCGGTGGACTTAGTCCAACGTGACAATAAGGTTGAGTGGTACTACTCTTGAACTTAGATATTAATTAAATGAGTTGTCGTTAACTCACTTAATTAGTGGACATTCGATATCTTAAACACGGAGACTAACACTCATAATAAGAAGGAGCCCAAAATGTAATTTGGGATTGGTGCGGTAGTTCAATAATAGTTCTCTAGTGGAATGAATTATTGATAAAATTAAGTTGTGTGTTGCGAACACGGGATGCTTAATCGGAGACCAAACAATTCCTCCTCTGGTGCCTATCGTAGCCTCTTATTTATAAGTACTATACCCACCTATACCCACCTTCTATACCCACCAATAGGGGTCGGCCAAGCTAGCTGGGAACCCAAGCTAGGGCCGACTAATATATATTTGATGCATAAAATTTGTTGGGAACAGTAGAAATTAAATTAAAAAATTTTAATTTTAATTTTATTATGTGGAAGAAATAATTTAAAGAGAATTGAAATTAAAATATCTCTCTTGTAAAAGATTTACAAAGATTAAAGAAAGAGATTTGATCTCTTTCCTTATTTGTAGATTGGTGAGATATTTTATTTTCTCTTTAAAATTATCCACATGTTGATAAAATTAAAATTATGGAAATTTCTTTATCAACCATGAAGAGATTTTAAAAGAAATTTTATTTTTAAAATTTCCGAAACAAATTAGGAAGTTTTAATTGTTGATTAAAACTTGTCTAATTTATCTCTTTTAATGTGGTCGACCATTAGATTAATTGGAAATTTTATTTTATTTTCTCAATTAAATCATGTCAGGAATTAAGGAAATTTTATTATAATTAAATTTCCTAATTTGTCAAGGAGAATATAAAAGAAGGGTGAGAGTGCCTTCATGGGGACAACCTATATTATTTCTCTCCCTATTTTATTCCTTGTGGCTGCCATCCTCTTCCTCTCTCCCTCTTTGTGGTGGCTCTCTAAGGCTTGGAGCTATTGTGGTGGCCGGATACTACTCGGAGAAGAAGAAGAAGAAGGAGAGAAAGCTAGCATCTCTTGGAGCTTGGTTAGTGTTTTGATTTTCTTCCTTGGTGAAGCTTCTTTCTTTGTGGCCGAACCTAGCTAGGAGGAGAAGAAGGTGGTTGGTGGTTTCTCATCTCGGAAGATCGTTGCCCACACAACGTCCGAGGTTAGAAGAGGAATACGATAGAAGATCAAGAGGTCTTTCTAGAAGGTATAACTAGTAGTTTTCCTTTTCCGCATCATACTAGTTATTTATGGAAATAATACCAAATACAAGAGGCTTACGTTCTAGTATTTCGAATATGTTTTTCGATGTTGTGTTCTTTTGTTTTATTTATCCTTGTGATTTGATTGTTCTTTTCGGTTAACCTAAAGTTATTTTAGGAAATTAAATATTAGCTTTCTATAAAAGGTTTTGTCTAGTCGGTGGTGGTTGCTCCCATATCCAAGAAGGTCATGTGCCTCGCCACGTCAGTACTGGGAACCAATTATGGAAATTAATATTTAATGGAATTAATAACTTAAGGTGATTTGGGTCGAACGTGTTAAGTTCCGCAGGAGACCCAAGTCAAAACCTAAAAGAACGAATAGATTAAGTTTTGGATCAAACGTGTTAAGTTCCGCAGGCGATCCAAAATTTAATTTAAAAGAACACATGGTAGCTAGGAAAAGGTTCAGACCTTTGTACAAAATTTTTGTACAGTGGAACCTCTAGGTTTTCCGAGTAGCAACCAACAACGGTGAGATAAACCAAGCTTCCAACAATAGTTCTGTACAAACTAGGATCCAACAAAGGTGAGCCATCAGATAGAGAATATCGAGCATTAGTCTCAATAAAAGTATCAATAACTCTATTATCAGTAAGACGAGCATGCTCAAATAGATCAGATATATACTTTGACTGAGATAAAAGATAATCTTTCAAGGAATAAGCAACCTTAATGCCTAGAAAGTAGCATAGTATACTCGTCTTTCATAGCAAAACAATGAGGCAACTCTGACTTCAAGAAAGCAATTTTATCAGAATCATCATCAGTAATAATCATGACATCAACATATAATGATAAAAGAATACGACTTGCACTCATACATCTGACAAACAATGCTGAATCATGATTACTAGGATGAAAACCAAACGAAATAATCACTGTAGAGAACTTCTCAAACCAAGCACAAGGTGCTTGTTTAAGACCATAAAGTGTTTTATGAAACCTGCAAACTTCACCAGGTTGGTGTGAAATATCATAAAGAGGTGTCATATAAACTTTTTCATGAAGATCACCATTTAGAAAATGTATTCTTGACATCCATCTGAGATATTCTCTGTTGACAAACAAAAGCAACGACAATCAGAGTACGAACAATCATTATTTTTGCAACAGGAGCAAATGTTTCCTCAAAATCCATGTCATACTCCTGAGAATAACTTTTAACAACAAGACGAGCTTTGTATTGTTCAATAAATCCATCAAATTTAGTTTTGATCTTATATACCCAACGAGAGCTAATAGTATGTTTTTCTGATGACAATAGAACCAGATTCTATGTATGACTCTGATCCAAAGCAGTTAGTTTCTCAGCTAGAGCACTTTGTCAAAGTGGGTTACAAACAACTTCTCTATAGAATACGGGCTCAGAAAGACAATGAATAGATGCAACAAATGAAGCAAAAAATGAGAATAATCGGAGTAAGCAAAATCTAGTAGTTTAGTAGACTTACGAACACGAGTGAATTGACGACGGTGGAGAGAAAGATCATCCACAACCTTAGGAGATGATTGGGTAGTGGCAGAAGGAGAAGCATGTAAAGCGAATATCTCGTGAACCAAAGTACCAGATTCAGTTGAGCTACCAATAGGAGTTGTGGGTGAAGCTTCCTTAGTGTCGGTATTGAAAGGATTAATGCAAAGTAGATTTGACTTTGTTATATTATACGAACTAGCTAGCAAGAATAGAAAAGAATGGAATATGTTCAAGAAATACAACATGACGAGAGACATACAATTTTTGACTAACGGAATCAAAGCAACGATATTGTTTTTGACAAACACCATAACTCAGAAAGACACAAATAGCAGACCAAGAGGCTAATTTATTACGCTCGATATGTGGACGAAGGGCAAAGCAAGTACAACCAAAAACATGCAAAGAAGAGTGGAGAGGAGCAAGCCCATACAATTTTTCAAAAGGTGACAAGCCTGTATTGTATGAGGTTGGAATTCTATTAATCACGTGTGCATCGATAAGGATTGCTTCCCCCCAAAAGGTACTAGAAATACTGGCAAACAATAAAAATGAACGGGTTGTTTCAACAAGATGCCTATGTTTTCGTTCAGCCACACCATTCTGTTCAGGAGTATCTGTACACGAGGTTTGATGAATAGTACCATCAGAAGCAAGTAATTGTGAAAAATGATTTGAAGTGTATTCGTCCCCCAAATCATAACGAAACACTTTATGACACTAGAATGTTGAGTTTTCACAAGAGCTCTAAAGTTGTTGAAAAAGGTAAGATAATTAGAGCTATATGTCATAAGATAAACCCAAGAATAATGAGTGCAATCATTAATAAATAAAACATAATACCTTGAACCCCCTTTTGTAGGAATAGGAGAGGGTCCCCACACATTAGAATGGATAAGATCAAATGGAGCAAAAGAAAAAGAAAGACTTTAAGAAAATGGTAAGGTAAAAAATTTGGTCAGTTTACAACCACTACAATCAGAAATATCAGAACTTTTTAAAGGTCCTAATACTCCTGTAGAAGCTAAAAACTGCAAACGAGACACCGAAACATTACCTAAATAAGAGTGTCATAAGTAAAAATCAGAAGATGAACGACTCAAATGAAAAGATGATAAATCTACACTTGAAGCTACAACTTTTGGTACTTTAAGTTGATCTAAAACATGGAGTCCTCCTTGCCTATGACTGGTCCCAATCAACCTCTGAGATTACAGGTCCTTAACATAATATTTGGATAAAGAAAAAGAGACTAAGTATCCAGATTCACACAATTGACTAACAGAAATAAGATTTAAAGTAAGACTCGGAATATAATAAACATTAGTAAGAGATAAAGAAGAGGTAACAATTTAACTAACACCTACTAATGATATAGAAATACCATCAGTAGTCACAATAGACATATATGAACTAGGAGAAAAAGAAACACAAGATGACAAATTGGA